>NW_027518693.1:4380000-5003500 GCF_043159265.1 Tasmannia lanceolata
ACTTGGAATCTTGGATTGGGTCAGGGTGATAAAAAAATATGTTGGAATCAAACCAAACCCAACCAGATTTTATGCTAAAAGCTCAACGCGAATTCCTAAAAATCGACCGAGAGTTGCAACCCTAGTTTTTAAGTAATATTATTACATGTGTTAGTTTTGTCCACGACACGTTATTAACTTAGTTATTGCAATGTGAATTTGAACATTTCTGTTGTGTTTTTGACAGTGGGGAGGGTATGGCAGCAGTCGAGGAGGAGGCAGCAGCAGGTCGTCACGAATGGATGTGAGGTACAGACCTTACTAACAAGGGTTTGGATGCCTTCACTTTTCTTTCCCCCCTAGACCTCCAAAACAAACTTCTTGGTTAAATGAAGTTCTTGTTTAGATTGTCAGACTAGGATTTTGTTTGACCCTGTATTTTCCTGCGCTTCTTAATATATGTTGAGATGGATGAAGGTACCATTACTTTAAATTTCTTAATTATGTCTTGATTGACATGACATTATTTTCCAGTATTTTGATGAAGGGGTACCATATATCAATTGCTTTTCATTGAAAGGTGGTCAAGTTTGTGATGTAAACAAGTAATCTGCTTTTTAAGTCTATTCAATTGATGACTTGAAATATTTCTGAAAACCCAACCCACCTAACCCAAGATAATCACTTATTTTAAGAGAAGTATTAGCAGCATAATTTGCATATAACATCTTGCAAAGTTAGCAGTTGATCCTATACTTGGGACCCCCTCCTATCGGCATAATTATTTATCCACATGAGATCTAAAGCAGGCCCCTTTATGTATGGTTCAGATCGATCAAAGGTGACTCCACATTATGAGCTTATCTTTAAACATTGTAGGATCCAATCGTGGATTGCAAAAAAAGGGTAGAAAGTCTGAAAAACAAATGGGGAATTTTTGGGACTTCATTCAATAGGGCCCACTGCCCAAAAATGATCCAAACCATCCAATGGACAGAAGGCCGGTCATTGGTTAGGTAGGATTGCTATGTCAATAAGATTTTTTTTGGAAATGGGGCATCCAAAGCAGGCCCTACCGGATAAACAGTTCAAATCATAGAGAATTTATATGATGGGTGGCCGTGAAAACACGTGAAGTCTTGGAAAAAAGGTACGGCCCACTTTTTTTTAATGATCCAAACCGTTCATCTGTTTGGGCACAACGTAGATAGGTTGTGCCCCAAAAATCATTTCCATAGGATGATCCTAACCCTCCGATCTGTAGAAGATTCCATACATGGTTTTTGGAAATCTCCATATTCAGATCAGTTCAGATTGGAGGGTTAGGATTATCCAATGGAATTGATTTTTGGGGCACAACCTATTTACGTTGTGCCCAAACAGATGAACGGTTTGGATCATAAAAAAAAGTGGGCCGTACCTACTTTTTGAGACTTCACGTGTTTTCACGGCCACCCATCATATAAATTCTCCAAATCATAAGTTATGTAAACCATAGAGTTTGGCTACCAATTCAAGTAGTTTTAAGCAGTCACAATTATTTGACGAAAATTTATTGGGGAGTGTCTCGAGATTTATTTTTATTTTATTTTTGGTTATTTTCGGGTTTATAGTGAAAAATTGGAAAATAAAATATTATACCGTACTGTTATTTGCACTACAATGTTTTGATAACGAGACAAGTAATAGCTTTTGGGATCAGGTTAATTAATAAAAGACAAGGTGAGTTTGTCTCACTATAAAAAAAAATTGGTAAGTAAGCTGTGATTAAACAAAGCCTTAACTATTGATCTAGTGGCGAAATACCTTTATTATCAAAACATGATAATGCAAATATTAGTAGCCTATCTAAAATATATAAAATATAAATTTAAGAACAAACTTAACACAAGAAATAATATCATGAATTTATCTCGATATTTTTGTGATATTTTCACGTTGAAAAGTAAAATATTATTTTTAGATTCTAAGGAAAATTAAATATTCTTTTTGTGATATAAAGAACTCAAAGATTTTTTTAGAATCTAAGGAAAATTTCTAGGTTTTGTCATTGTATAAAAAAATATAACAAAATATTGGGATATTAAAAAAAATGGAGACATGTGATCTGTTTTAAGAGAAATTATATGATGCCCGACCGTCAAGTCACGTGAAGGTGGTACTTCAAAAGTACCACCTTTGATATTTGATCCAAAAGCAGCATCTTAAAAAGTGGGCTGCTGTTGGATCAAATATCAAGGGTGGTACCGTTTTGACGGTACTTGACGGTCGGACACCATATAAAAACTCCTGTTTTAAAGACTAAACATCTCTCTTTGAAGCTCCTCTTGCTAGTTTCGAGCAAGACGTGATGGCTCGCTCCAATGGTAGAAGAGCACCCCTCCGCAAAATAGCCCTCACACTCGGAGGTACTCATCATCAACCTCTGAAATCTCTAAGGGTGTGTACTGTTGCGCATTTTTTGTGGAAAGGGAAAGGAAAAGGCCTTTTTTCCGTGGAAACGGTATTAAAGTGGATGTTTTGTTGTCCGGAGTTGGAAAATAATGGTCCCACGTGGAATCCGTCGAATCTGATGTGTCGCGGCTCTTTCCGCTTCTCAAAATCCGACTAAAAATATCGGATTTAATACGGAGGGAATCGCGCTTCACGGGTTCTCAGGAAAAAAAAAAAAAAAAACGCTCTTTCAGAGCTACAGAAGAAAGAACCCTGGAGACCTCTTCCTTTGGCAAGCCATCTTCTCTGTCTCCGGCGAGCCATCTTCTCCGGCGCGGTTTCTTCTCGGACGAGTTATCTTCTCCGTCTCCGACACCATTTTCGACGTATGTTTCCTCCCGCTAGTCTCTTTCCCTCTCTTTTTATTTTTTTCTTCTTCTTGGATCTGGATTTAGAGCTTGGATCTATGTTTCTATGTCTTGGATCTTTATTTTTTTTGGGTTAAATCTCTGTTGAGGCTTGGATCTGTGCTTGGATCTCGGTAAGCATGGTTGGAGGGTTTCATGGAGGATGTGTTGTTAGGGTTTGTTGGGTTTAGGGGCTTCCTTTCTTGTGTATGATTTTTTATTTCTCCCTTCAGCTCTTCAAATTTTTGGGCCATTTTTTCTGTGCCATGAATTTATTCTCTGCCATTGTGTTTTTTTTTGCCATAGAAATAAAGATATGAAGATATGGGATTGCCGTTCATTTTTTTTTTTTTTGGGAAAATATAGGAGATATATGTGACTATGCCATGACAGGTTCTGTTTGTTTTGGATTTTGAAAACTCTGTTGTGAGTCCTGAACTGATTATTGGACTCAAAATCAAAGATTTCGGTTTTGCACACAATGATTTGGTTTGGGTTTGGGATTAATCTGTTTGGGGTTCGGATTTACCCCCACATTCCTACTGTTTCTTTGCTGTTTCAATTCATTTTTGTAAACCCTTTGAACCAGTTATAAACCCTCTTTGAACTGCCATTTTTGGGTTGATGTCTGTGTTTTTTAGATGTTGGGGTGTTTCATTTGTTGTGAGTTATATTCAATTCATTTTTTTCTCATGAGTTACAGGGGCTTATTTGATCTCCCTTGTTTTGCAGGGACACCAATTTCTAATTTTCATTTCTCCGAAGAGACCCTAACTTGCAAGGTAATAAATCTGATGTTCCTTTATCTTTATCTTGTTGTTCTAATCATTTATGATGTTCCTTTTTCTTTATCTTGTTGTTGATCCATTATTAGTTTGCTTCATGATTTTAATCTTGTTTGTATGTGATATTAGCATTGTAGGATGACATTCTGGTTGAATGTTGAGATGGGGGTATTAATGGTGGTTTTGTTTGGAGAATATGGTAGTGTTAATGGTGGTGCTAGTGGTGGGTTTTTTGGAGAATTTGGTTGTGGTTATGGTGTTATGGATGGGTTATGGATGGATGGGTTATGGATGGGGGTTGGTGGTTTTTCTGATTGTGTTATTTGTGATTATGTTGATTTTTTTTTTTTTTTTTTTGGTTTAAGATAGATTTGTGAATTGTGATCTTGGATTTGTGTGCAAACATAATCGCGCCTTCGATCTGATCTGGGCCATAGCTTACAGACCCAATCGATTTGGGCCCCATTTTGCACAGTGACTCTTTGCATGATTATATCTTTTATAACTCCAAAAATTAATTTCACCACAAGTATATATCAACAGACTATTAATGGGAATAGTTGGTTCTCGTTTGATTGGAAATGTTGATTGTTATTGAGTTCTTATTTAGAGTAAGATGCCTCGTTATCCTACAAGGAGGAAGAAAGAGTTGAGGCGAAGAGCTGAGTTGAAGCGTAGGAATGAGCTAGTTGGGCAAGCAGTCGCACTACTAATGGCTGGTGCTGCTGCTATGTTAGTACTTTGAAAAGAGTACTATGAAAAGTATTTTCTCAGAGCTCTATATGAAAGTAATTACTTCACGTGTCGTACGTTCATTTCTTTTGTCATCGATTCAGATGAACATTGTCATAACTTGCTACGGATGAACGTCAGCTGCTTTCGTCAATTTGTCGAAATCTTTAAACGGGCAGGAACCCTAGAAGATACAATCCTATTAGAGCATGTGCTAGACATTCAGGGGCAACTGTTTCGACGTATTTCAACAAAGTACTAAAGACAATTTTGGGTCTGCAAGATTTCTTCATCAAACCACCGACAGGTGAGACACCATCGCAGATTGAGGGGAATCCAACGTGGATGCCATATTTCAAGGATTGCATCGGTGCAATAGACGGGACATACATACGTGCTAAAGTACGTATTGAAGACAAACCTGCCTACTTTTGTTGTAAGCATTTTATAGCTCAAAATATTTTGGCGGCCTGTGACTTTGACTTAAAATTCATGTATATCCTAGCCGGATGGGAGGGTTCGGCTTCCGACTCGAGAGTGTTAGCGGATGCATTAACAAGGGCTGACAAGATTCCACTTATTCCAGGTACATTGTATATGACATAGTTACATTCTAGTAAACAAGTTCCCACTTATTACTAGTTGCTGATATAGAATCTTTTTTTATTTGTAGGAAAGTTTTACCTCGCCGATGGCGGGTACCCTCTCTTACGACATTTCATTACCCCGCATCGTAAGACCGTATACCACCTAAGTGAGTGGAGTGGGCGGCGTCCACGGACTAGTAATGAGTTGTTCAATCATAGACACTCGTCCTGTCGAAATGTCATTGAGCGCACATTTGGCGTCTTGAAGAAACGTTTCAATATTCTTAATGAAGAACCAATGTACAATATCGAGAAGCAGATTGACATCTTCTTAGCATGTTGTTGCATCCATAATCATATTCGGTGTTTCATGCCTAATGATTCAATACTAGAAGATGTTGACAACTTTCTAGCTAGACAACTCTTGCTACAAACTGTGAAACTGTAAACAGTTCCCTGAATTAGTGTTTTTTTTTTTTTTTTTTCACCTAACCTAACCTAATTTTACTTTGGGTCACACTTTCCAAATCCTAACCCGACCCGAACTTTTGCAAAACCCAACCCAGCCCGAATAAAAATCGGGTCGAACCCGACGGATCCGGTTAAGCCCGCTCGGAGTTGCACCCCTTCAAAATGTCTCAAAATCGAAACCCCAAAATCGTGGAAAAAACAACCAAAAAAGGGATTTTTGCCAAATAGTCCCTCCTTCATAATACAGTTGCTAACAAGTCCTTGAGAATGGAATATTAGCTGTATGGTAATGCTTTTTTAGAATAATTGCCACCAAGTCCCTCCACGACAAGCTCTTATTTTTGCGACTTTAGCCGTGGCTTATACAGGTGAATCCATGGAGGGTCATCATTGACTAGCTTCCAAACTTTACACTCTCAGTGGAACTCCGGGTTGAGGAGTTACTCTGAATGCTGCCAAGATATCAGTATCTTTGGTTTCATAGTCAGGAGTGTAATAAGTCAATTTGTAATCTTTAACACGGTTGTTAGTTTGGTCTGTCAAATTTTTTTTTAAATGACAAACTTACCCTCAATTGTAAGTGATTTTTTCAACCAATATACCACGTTTTATTTTCTCTCCCGCTCTTCTCCTTGTTCACAAACGAGTACAAAAACCTCGGCAAATCAGCGGTTCGGATCATGGGGCCCACTTTATATTTTGTAGTCTTATAGACTAAGCTAGCAAATCAGCAGGTATGATCATGGGGCCCACTTTATATTTTGTAGTCTTATAGACTAAACTACTCATACAATTTCATGGAGAGCTAGGCACGTGTGATTATTAAAGGCATCTTTATGGGCTAGCTTGAAGGGTAAACTTGTCATTTGTGAAGTCTTTACAACAAATGGGACTTTTTTGGCAAAAATCCCAAAACCGTCTCTCCTCCCTTCTCGCCATCGTCACCATCTTCTTTCTGTGGAAAAACCCTAGTCCACTTGACTTTACTCGTGGGGTTTTTTTTTTTGTAGCAGATCTTGAGGAATCCCCTTGAAGATCTCGAAGGAAAGCAAAAGTATTGAATCGGTTGAGGAACTCTTTGCTTCGGTTGAGAAAAAAACTAGGTTTGTGTGGTTGTGATTTACAGCTTACTTTTCTTGTTTTATTTATGTTTGTTTAATCAATTTCTTCACTCGTTTGTTTTTTCCCTTTAAAACTTGTAGGCTTTCTAGATGAAAGGTACATTATGAATGACTAAAATCCAAAATTACAGTGATTGGACAATCTTAACCATCCAATAGATTTGATTTTACCTGTTAGATATCGATTTTTGGTACAAAATAAATTTTGAGCTGTGGATGAATGGGTTTGATCATATCTACAAGTTCCACTTGTAGAATGCTTGATAACAAAAGCATGAAAAGGTGTAAATACTTATTATTTTTCTTTTGGTAGGATTCAGCTGGTGGATTTTAAGTTTGTTGTTTCACAGCTGTTCTTTGTGTCCATGCGTGCAAATGGTGATTTTTTCTATGCTTGCATGATTTGTGGTAAATACCAAGTTACCAAGTTACCTTTTTTTTTTTTTCATCAGAAGTTCCCATGGGAAAGCAGAATGCACATTGTTTCAATCTCATTAATCATTTTCATGTTAGCTGTTAGAAGTCTGGGGTTTAAGATGTTGGAGACTAGTTTATGGGGAAATTAGGGCTTTAGATACTGTGCTAACAATTTTATGAAATTTCTGTTTGAAGAAAAAAACTGTTTATTTAGATTGGAATTGAGCCTTTTCTTGCATTGTATTGGATCTGGAGTTCTAGATTTGTTGATGACTAATTGGTTTGGAAATTATGGCTTTAGGTATCAAGATTATATAAAAAAATTCTGGAATTTTTATTGAAAGAGCAAACTTGTTTTTTGAATCAGCTTTTTAAATGTTAAAAAAAAAATCTATTAGAATTTCAGAATTTAGATACATGGAAGACTCGTTGCTCAGGAAGTTAGTACTGAGGTTTTTAGATATCAAGATGTATAAGATATTTTGAAATTTCTATTGGATGTTCACTGCAATAACATGTGTGTTTCATGCCATTTATTATTGGGTGACTATATTCCCTATACATATGATTATAGAAGTGGGCATGACATCTAGGAATTAATCTTTTGATTACGACAAGGATTTGCTATGCTACCGAATATTAGGGTATGGACTTTGTTACCGAGTTTTTTTAAATTACAATAGCACACAAAGAAATCATGGGCACAAAATTCAACTTATATTTGTGAGGGCTGTATAACTTTATATTTTTTAGTCTAAAATTCGACTCTTATTTGTGAGGGATATATTTTTGCAGGGCTCTGTCTTATTAGAGTCTATGCTGCAGTCAAATGGTTGCTAATGTTGTAAGAGCAGGGAGATATTTTTACCAGCACAAAGAAATCTTCAGCTCTCCAGTTGATTTTTTTGGTATTGGTTGCTGTAAGGCATTAGATACCACCAACATGTCAAGTTCTTTAAAACTACTTAAATGTGGTCATGGGTCCCATTCAATTGTCAACTCGTCTGGCACAGATGTCCAAGTAGATGGTGCAAGCTTGAGTTCTGTTCAATTGCATGGAGAATCTTGTACCCAACAGTCTATATCACCAACCCCAGATAACACTTCTCTCTCAAGTGTACAATCCACTCCAGACATTGAAAGGAAATATGTTCATCGTGTCTACGATGCAATTGCTCCCCATTTCAGCTCCACGCGGTTTGCAAAGTGGCCAAAAGTTGCCAGTTTTTTGAATTCCTTGACTCCAGGTTCTGTCATCTTGGACGCAGGTTGTGGAAATGGGAAGTACTTAGGACTAAATCCCGATTGTTTTTACATTGGCTGTGATATAAGTGCTCCACTAATCAATATATGCTCGGAAAGAGGACACGAGGTCATGGTTGCAGATGCTGTTAATCTTCCTTACAGAACTGGATTTGGTGATGCGGCAATTTCTATTGCAGTATTGCATCACCTAAGCACGGAAAACCGGAGGAGAAAAGCTATAGATGAATTAGTTCGGGTTGTTCGTAAGGGTGGTCTGGTTTTAATAACGGTTTGGGCTGTAGAACAAGAGGACAGGTCACTCCTTACGAAGTGGACCCCTCTTAATTCCAAGTATGAGGAAGAGTGGATAGGACCCGGCAGCCCTAGAGTACGTAGCCCTTCAACCGTCATGCTAGAAAGCATCCCAGAAACAGAGGAAAACAGTTATGATGTGAATGGATCAAACCACCTAAAAGATGGTTCTGTAGCTCCTAGTAACAGCAATATTGAAAGTCATCAAGAATTTTTTGTTCCTTGGCACTTACCCTATCATCGAGCTGAAATCAGTGGCGCATCTGCTTTAGCTCTTGCAAATGGGCTGGCCAAAAGAGATGATAAAAAGGGAGCTGTTGTGTACAATCGTTATTACCATGTATTTACAGAAGGCGAGCTAGAAAGGTAAGATTCATTGTGTGATAGGTCCTCCTCTTTTTTTTTTATGACATATGATATCCCCTCTCCATTTTAGGGCAGGACCAATCCCCACCCCATTTTCTTTATGACATTGGGTGCTAGGTCCTTGCCCTGTGCAGCATGCTTTTGGTTTTATATCATGTTCATTTTTTTTTATTGAAAGGATATCATGTTTTCACTCACAGTTGCTTATGTGTCATTCATATGGATATGCTGTGTCACTCAACCTCTTTGTTTCTTAATAAGCAAAATCTCTCTCTCTCTCTCTCTCTCTCTCTCTCTCTCTCTATATATATATATATATATATATATATATATATATATATATATATATATATATATATATATATATATATATATATATATATATAGAGTTAAGTGTTTCTACTCGGTAGTGTAGGAAAGCTTATCTACTCCACCGTGTTTAACAGCCGTCGGATTATAAGTGAGTGGATCAAAACCGTTGAACATATAATAGGAGAAGGTGGGTTTTAAACAACAGAAACACGATAATACCATCCTCTTCTCCGAAGTTGGGTTTTGGGTTTCCGACCGACGAATCCCTCTTCTCCCTCGCTAGATTTTGGGGCTCCGACCGACGACCGACCCACCGACGCACGCCTCCCTCTCTCCCTCGAGGTAAGCTTCGGATATATATATATATATATATATATATATATATATATGTCCACAAATCTGCCCATTTTGCCCTCCAGTTTTGGAGGGGTTAGGATGATTCAATGGTGCTGATTTTTGGTATGCACCCTATCTATGATGGGGCCTTGCAAATGAATGGTTTAGATGCCCACCAAAAATGGGTACCCATGTGATTTGGCACTCTACCGTACCTAACTTTAGGTACGGTCGAGCGTACAATCCTTTTCCTCATATATATATATATATATATATATATATATATATATATATATATATATATATATATATATATGAGAAAAGTGTTTCTAAGCACATGCTCAAAAACACATGTGGCCCACATTTTTTGGGGGATCCAAAGCATTCATTTGGAAGGCCCTTCCATGGATAGGGTGTGTACAAAAAATCAGCCCTATAGGATCATCCTAACCCAATCAAAGTTGAAGTGGAAAATGGACAGACACTGTGTGTCCATGTTTTTGCCCATTTCCCCCTCCACAAATGGCAGGGCTAGGATGATCCCATAGGGCTGATTTTTGGTACACACCCAATCCATGGAAGGGCCTTCGAAATGAATGCTTTGGATCCCCCAAAAAATGTGGGCCACATGTGTTATTGAGCATGTGCTTAGATTAGCTTATCTAAGCACGTGCTTAAAAACACTTTCCTCTCTCTCTCTCTCTCTCTCTCTCTCTCTCTCTATATATATATATATATATATATATATATATATATATATATATATATATATATATATATATATATATATATGAGGAAATGAAGTTTGTGCAGCTGCACAGATAAGCTATATGTGCATGGTTGCACAAACCGTAGTGGGGCCACATTTTTTGGGGGATCCAAAGCATTCATTTGGAAGGCCCTTCCATGGATAGGGTGTGTACCAAAAATCAGCCCTTTAGGATCATCCTAACCGTGCCATTTGTGGAGGGAAAAAATGGGTAGAAACAGTGTTTGTCCATTTTCCCCTCCAACTTTGATTGGGTTAGGATGATCCTATAGGGCTGATTTTTGGTACACACCCTATCCATGGAAAGGAAATGCTTTGGATACCCCCAAAAATGTGGCCCGCACTATGGTTTGTGAGCCATGCACAAATAGCTTATATGTGCAGCTGCACATACTTCATTTCCTCTCTCTCTCTCTCTCTCTCTCTCTCTATATATATATATATATATATATATATATATATGGGAAAAGTGTTTGTGAGCTAGAGCTCCTATAAGCTTTTATGAGGTAGAGCTCATAAACATGGGTTTGGGGGTGGGGGTGGGGGGCACATTGTTTGGATGATCCAAAGCATTCATTTCACATGCCCTCTCATATAGATAGGGTATGCCCAAAATATCATCTCCATAGGATCATCTCAACCCTACGATTTGTGGAGGTAAAAATGGACGTGTATAAACCTTCACAAATTTGTCCCTACTTTTCCCTATATATATGTTGATTGGGATAATTTTTGCTTTATTACTACATGCATCCCTTGGGCTTACCTCCTTATGTTTGGTTTGAAATGTGTTATCATTTTCTTGATATCTAAATGTACAACCAGATTTCCAATCAAACTTATCATCAGTTGATGAAAAACTCATATGGGCCAACAAACAATTCTATAGCATTTTACACCATTCAGTTCTTAGATTTCGGTTATACTCTGCCCAATTAATTTATGAAGATCGAATAATCAGACTTAGTAGCTGCTTCAGCTATAACCCCAACCCTATCAAGTGGTCTCAGCAAGATTCAACCTATTTGAAATTATTTGAATGAATAATTAAACTTTCCAAGGAAGTAGTTAATCAGTTATCACCAAATCGAGTAGCTTTTGGAGGTTTTCTCCTACGCATCTTTAAGCAGAAGAAAAACTAAAAAAAATAAAAATAAATCCTTCTTTGCTGTTTGATTTCTGATGTTCCTGTGGATCGTTTAATTGCTTATGGTGATTCTCGTGAACATCATCATCATGGAACTCACATGTGTCTATCAAATCCCTCTGTTTCAATACCTGTCCTTACTTCTGGCGGTAAGGATATGAGGTCGATAGGCTTATGTGGCTGGATACTAGTCACCACTTCAAATGGACTTCCTGTGGATCATTTAATTGCATTTTTGTAAGTGAATTCAATCATAGGAAATATCTGGTCCCACCTAGCCATGTGATCACCAACCAAGCATCTGAGCAAGCCGCCCAATCTTCTGTTAACAACCTTTGTCTGATTGTCGGTTTGTGTATGAAAAGCTGAAGAACATTGCAGCTTTGTATTGAGAAGCTTCCACAACGTCCTCCAAAAGTAACGGGTAAACTTTACATCTTGATCAAACACAATGGTCTTAGGAAGGCCATGTAGTCACATCACTTCTTTAAGAGGTTGGCAGATGCACGACATCTGTGTTCTTGCTGCATGGTATGAATTGCACCATCTTTGAGAATCAACCCACCACCATGATATTTTGTTATTGGTGACGGTGGCCAGAATTGATTGGAGCTACATCCTTAGGTGGTTTGACATTTTGTGCACGCGAACTGCATCCATCTTGGGGAAAAAAGTAGCATCTTGTGGAGTCTGATCCTCTTCATGGTAATTTGGAGCATTTGGAGGGAAATAAATCAAAGAAACTTTGAAGACAAAGAAGTGACTATAAGGGTTGGTGAATGCAGTTAAAAGTTTGATAATAGTTTGATAATCTCTTGTGCAAGTAGGAATTTATAGGGTTCTCGACTCCGACTCTGTCTGTAGTTGGTATCAGACCATTATGGACAAAGTCCATAGGGAGAAGTGTTGCCCAAAGTGGCTCCCACTGCCCACAAATACTATCGAACTAAAACAAAACTTTGACTGCTTCTTTGGGCAACCCTAGCCCAGCCGGATTTTTTTTAAGGAGGGAGGGAAGGGGGAGGGTGTCACTTTTATGGGTTACATTGATGAGGTATTTGCGTGCTCTGGTCCGATTGGATGGTGCCATTCTAGTGAGGCTGATGTCCAAGGAATACTTATTTGGTTAGGATTATATGCGATTCAACATAGTGGTCGACTGTTCGGGATTGAAGGCCACTCGACAGATGTTCTGGCTTGGGTGAATGGCAACTCATTAGGGCTGTGCCGTTTTACAAACCTCGTCAACAAGGACAGGAGCTTCATCACTTGTAATCAGCATCTTTTAAAAACCTTCCCATCTATAGCTCCTTCCCATGTGTTAATTACCAATTCTCGGTCATTGAGATTCATGGGTGATTCCGATTTGATGCCAAAGCTATTTTATTCAGCCCTATGTTTTCATGTCTTTATAAGAACTAGCTTTAGAACATGTTCATCTTCCATGTCCAAGTTTTCAAATCATGGGGCAGCTTAGGAGAACTAAACAACATGTCTTTATAAAAACAAGCTTTAGAATTTGTTCATCTTCCATGTCCAAGTTTTCAAGTCATGGGGCAGCTTAGGAGAATTAAACAACATAACTTGCTAACATCCCCGTGTCATGAGTAAATTTGTATAAGAATGGGACAAGGAAGAGTTCGATTGTCTCACCGCCCACCATTCCAAAAATAAAAAGAATGGACAAGGAATTGTGGCAACTGTGCAATGGAATGAATTGTTTTCTTGACAGGATTATTCCCTTTAAGTATGCATTCTCTTTTCATCTTCCATTCTATTATGATAATATGCAATTCGTCGGGTCTGTGACACTTGTTTTTTCCCCTCCTTTCGCAGGTTAGTCTCTGCTATTGACAATGCAGTTGTACGTGATCGATTCTATGACAAATCCAACTGGTGTATTGTTCTTGAGAAGACATGATTTTCAAGTAATTCTTTGAACTGAGACTTGTTTCCCTGATGAAGGTAAATTTTAATTTTTAATTTTAGTAAACTTGAGTTTCCAAGAAAATTTTTGAGAGAGATTTGTATGATCAGACTTTTCTGGGTTTCCTACTGTATGGACGGCGTAGATGGACAGAGGCCTAGAAAATCAGTGTACTAAAAAAATGTAGTAGAAAGTAAAGAAAATGCTACTGGCAAATGAGAAGGCAAAGCTACCTTGAGGTTGCTCTTTGATGCTTGAATATTGCAATAACATCACAGTAATTGTTAATTTAATACGTGTTTGAAAACTTTCAAGTGAAATTCTTCTCTCAGGAAAAGGAACCTTGGAGGCGGCATGGGAGTTTCTTCTTTTCGAGGTTTTTTGATGAAAAACTTTTACCTGAAATAAGTTTTTTCCGAATGCAAGGAAAATCTATTTGCAAGATTTTTTTTTTCTTTTTTTTGGCATTACATGCAACATGCCCCTTAACTGACTCAGCTGTGGCCAAAAAATGAATAAGCTATAGCCCTACCTGTTCCCATTAGAAGCCAAACCTGGCATTACATGATCTCTAAGCTAATGAATTGGCTAGGAAAATCCAGTTTTCAAAACCGAATTAACTCAGTAACTAGTCAAGGAAAAACCGAATTGTCTCAGACATAAGTTATGATTCACCTAAAGATTTTATTGAAATGGTGTGGCAATAGGTTGTAAAATTGACCGGGCAATTCCCAAATTTCTTTAGAAAAAAACATTTCCCTGTTTCGAAAGCAAGCATCTGAGACTATAGCTGTGCCATGTTTTCAGATCACATGGTGAGTGGGGATTTGTTTGATTCCAAAAATCACAATCTCGGTGAGTTTTATTTGACTCGGCAGGGCAAAGGCTGGGTGAAGCTGGGAAGTCAGTAGTTAACCCAGTGAGTTTTAGACATTGCGAGAGAGTGAGAAGCCCCCCTACTGACTCATGTTTTCTTCGTCCTAAAAAATCATGTGACTCTAATACCCTTTATTCAGAATAAATGGTGGCTTCACGTGTACAAAATTTAGATTATCTAAACCATTCACTTGTTAGTAGATATGATCTACCCCAAAAATATTCTCCATAGGATGAATCCAACCCTTCATTTTTTGGACGTTTTTACTTTCTGAGTCATCCATTTCAAACCAAAAGTATCACAAGATTCGGGTCATCTCACAGCCTATCTAGAGTAGGGACAGGCAAATGAATGGCTAAGATCACATCAGATAGATGGGCCTGTACAACTTTTTTACTGCTTTGAAAATATTTAAATCTTATTCTTTTAATAACTTCTGAAAAATTACCTTAGCAAATCTGGTACAGTTAACAACAGATTAATAATAATAAGAAAAAGATAGGCAATTAGAGGGTAATTTTCAGACCTCAACCTCCGTACTCCATCCAAATTCCGAGATAGCATGTTTAGGTTATACAAGCATTACATTTTATAGGGGTTAATCAAACTCATTTTCAGAAAAAAGTTTAACCCCATTTTTCATCACAACACTTCATATCTTTAACAAGCAAATGTCAGATTTGTAATTAATGGAAATATAATAACAACATGGAAGCTCAGGTTAGATTAATGCATCTGCCCAATAGGTGTAGGAGAACATTTTTACATACAAAAAAAATATATGAAAGGTTTTTAACAGAGTACATGGTAACATGTCCTCACCAGACGTTGCTATCTTGCATGAACTTCATAGACAATAATCAAAGGCTTCTCACCATCGAATCCCTTCGCTCCACTCCACTTGAAGGGTGGTTCATTCGGGTCTTTTTAGCATATATAAATAAGCCCCTAAATTAAGTGCATACAATAACTCCAAGGGATTATGCCTCTAGCTTTGAAAGTTGGCCTTATAAATAAGGATTTGGAGAAGAAAGAATTACAACAGCCATGGTCCGCAGACGTGAAATAGGCCAGGGATGTCTTGCTTTTCTATACTGAAGTATCAGTGAAGTAGGCAGTGATTGCCTTCAGCTTACCATTTAAGAAATTTTTCTCAACCTGAAATCAGAATCCTATGTCTCAGTAAAATGTAAATATTTAAGATCCTATAATTCGAAATTCGTAGCAGTCCTGATTGGTTTATTTGTTATGAATTATTGCAAGGTAGCTGTCATGGAAAAACATAAAGAATGGAAGGAGTATACTAGTATTCTATAGAGTCTGGTAGAGCGGCTACAACAGTCCAAACTCAGGTACTTTTTGTGGAAACAAATGACCTTGTTCTGAATATTAAAGCTACAGTAAATACACACATTACTTCGGAGTTCAACAGTTAACTAATATAAATGCAATCCAAAGATATGTGTCATACTCACCCCATAAGCCCTTTTCGTTAAATACTCAATTTTGGCAGAAAAGTTAAGTGGTAGTTATCTATTCATTTTTGCAAATTCATGAGATTTAGATATCGAAGCACGAGTGATATTGTGAAGCAGCTGTCTAGAAGAATTATGCTTAGGAATTGCATTGCAGGCACTGTGAGGATGTATCGTGATAAAGGTGGATTCAATGGAGTTATGAAAAGGTGGATGGTGGGGGTGAGAAAGAGGGGCTTCCACCCTTTATTTCTTTTTTGTATTTGTATTAACCATAATAAGCATCCCCCAATTATACAGAAAAAAAAAAAAAAAAAAGTTTTTCAAAATTCATTTGCAGACTATATACAGCAAGAATATATTATTGCAAAAAGAAAAAAGGAAAAAAAAACCTCTAGTGCCCATGGAGGCTGGACTGACAGAGAAAGCTCTGCCAATTGGTTAAAGTCAACATTTCGTGGAAGAAACATGATAATTCTGGAAGCAATCCCTCTGGCAGTCTTGAAGAGAAAATGTCTGGCACCAAAATAAAGAGAAACCAATGGTAAATCATTCAATCAAAATTTATATTTTCAGAAAATGAGTATAAGAAAGGGGTAAACCCATCACGAGGCTTAAGCATGGTGTTAATATCGTATGTTTGCACTTTAGCATAATCTGGTCCTCCCCAAGGTGGTGACATGAAAGCTGTGAATCCCTGCATTTTAGGGACAGTAAAAAGGTAAATTAATCTAGGGTGGAAGAAATAGATGGGTTTGTCATCTCTGTCTGTTCGGCAAATAATGATTGTTAGGTCTGCTGGTAAAGTGAGCCCCACAAATTGATTCAAGAAAGGACATTTAAATTCATCCAATAGTGTTAAGAGAGATTTTTTTGAAGAGTTAGCAAAAAATTATTAACAAAAGAAAACTACAAGGGAAAAATCACTAAGGGGCCAAGATTGCCCTACAAAAAGCAAAACTATATGGACACGGGACACCATTTTTGGTTAACGAATCTGCTAAGAGCAAGCACATAATGTAAATAAGACAGTGGCTACCTTCAACTTAGGGGCAAGATGGAAAAGATCCCCCTTAATGAAATCTATGCTGTCATTAACTCCATAGATAGTTGCATTATGCTGTGCGTAATCAATCTTCTGTGGATCAATGTCGATTGCAATAACATGATTGCTCCTGAAATTTAATGAGATGTATAACTCAATTACTGATGTGAAAACCATTCCTTTAAAGAGGCGGCTACTGAAGACTGGAACCTGAGTATAATATATATTTTACACAGAAAACATGCAAAATATCATTATTGTCCAAGAAATATACAACATTAATAGGTGAACAATCCCACCAAGGCAGCTCAAATCATATTAACCAACTTAAACTTAGAAACCACAACTTTTCTTTTCCATATAAATATATCAACCTAATGGATGCTACTGAAAGATTGCTTACAAGTGCACATTTTAAAAGATCATATCTTCGTTGCGAAAGAAGATTAAATGAATTTCTCATTGAAAATTGAAAATTGAAAATTGAAGAACCACAGAAATATTTTATTCAGTAAAAAACTTAAAACAACCTTTTCAATCAATAATCTATAGTTATGCCAAACCTTCCACTAGGACACTGATAGTCAGAATCCTTGTTATAAGCTGGTGAGTGGATTGGCTCAGAGACCTATATGATTTTGAACCAACAGAATATCTATGATTTGTGGACACAGACACGGAGTGTCGGACACGGCAAACTCCCAAAATTTAGAAACGGGGACACGGCTAAAATAGAAAGTACATATAATTATGACTTGTGGACATGGATTTGTGTACCGAGTTTCTACACTGATACGACGTGCCTGACATAGCAGCGCATAAAAATCTAGAAATAGTGGCATGCCCATTGCCGTACATACATATAAAGTCACTTATACTTCTAGCCTTACACTTAAAAGTGTTGAAAGGAGTGTCAACACGTGAGTCGCTAATAAATTCAAAGTGTCGGCTAAATCATAGCAGAATATGATCTCACATATAAAGATCTAGAGACTTCATAATCCCATGGCCAAACTCTAATCAAGGATTGAAAAACTCAGTGTTGGGGCGGCTAAAACATTCCAAAAATAAAACCTCAAACAGTTCAGAACATTGGGCATGTCCCGTTTCAGGTGACACAAATTCATGATGTTTCGACCAAAACCGATATTTTTATCTTTGAGTATGCATTCCTTCTCAACTAGTTCATAGATCACCCTACCTCATGTCAAAGAATAACTAATAAATGAAAACCCGTTTGTTAGGAACAACTGCTAGTTATCAAATAACAAATTCATCATTACTTTCATAGTTGAAAGATAATCCTGTTAAAAGGGGCTTAAAACAGATACTAGTGAAGCAGTAATCTCAGCATTAAGCATAAAAAGAGACACCAGAAAATGAGAAAAAAAGAGTATGGAAAGAAAAGCATGACTGGAAGGAGATAACTCACACCTCGTCGCGAACTGGATGGCATTTCCGCCAACTCCCGTGAAACAATCAACTATTGTGCCATTGCCACAGCGGGATGCATGATGCCTTGCAATAGACTCAGGAGTAACAGAAAACCATCCTTCTTCATCCATTTTTACACCATCATCAAATTTGGAGAAGAGTACGTATCTCTGCCACCAGTATTTAGCTATACTGGCAGTGAATCCTTCAAATAGAATATTATGAATAGTTTAACATGCCATTTCATAATAATTTCAAAATTTTTATTTAACAGATTAATCATAATTTCACTCACACCTTTTGACAGAACAGAGAACACCCACATTGATTGTGTATTATCCCCCACCCCGCCCCACACCTTTTTAAGGTGAGAGTTCGGATATACATGACTTGAATTATAGTGTGTGTATGAGGAATGCTAGACTCAAGGGCGCCATTGCAAAAATCAGCTGAAGGGCACCCCCATTGTTTGCATTTATAATGGCTACAAAGTCAAATAGTTTGGTGATGTCCAGCCAATGGGGGCGCCCTTTCAGCTGATTTTAGCATAGGTGCCCCTGAGTATAGCATTCCTCACACACACACATATGAGAAAAGAGTAGGGTACTCCCTGGAGTAGATAACTTATCTACTCCCTAGCTTAAAATAACAGTTGGGGCCACATTGTTGGGGTGACCAAAGCATTCATTTGATCGGCCCTCACATAGATAGGGTGTGCCCAAAAAATCAGCTAGATAAGACCATCCTCACCCTATGAACTGTGGAGGCAAAAATGGACATGTATAAACCTGCACAAATCTGTCCATTTTTTGCCTCCACAGTTCATAGGGTTAGGATCACCCTATTGAGCTGATTTTTTGGGCACACCCTATCTATGTGAGGGCCCATCAAATGAATGCTTTGGATCACCCAAACAATGTGGCCCCAACTGTTATTTTAAGCTAGGGAAGTAGGGAGTAGATAAGTTATCTACTCCAGGGAGTACCTTCTCTCTCTCTCTCTCTCTCTCTCTCTCTCTCTCTCTCTCCACACACAGAGACATCAAGTTATTTCCACGTCGGTACAATTACGTCCTCTAGCCTAACTAACCACAGAAATATAAAAAAATGTAACAGATCATGGTTAGCCAGCATTGGAAAAGAAATATAGAAAAAAAAAAAAAAATTCCTGAAATGTAAAAAGGAAAAGTGAGACCAAGCAATACGTAGTTCAGTCACCTTTGTTGCCGCTAGATGGTATCTTCTTCTGAGATAGTGTCCTTCTTAGTTTCTTTTTCTTTTTAATACTAACTAAATTGTGATGATTATCCAGCTCATCTGTTGTAGTCGACATGCATAATGTTTGCATATCACTCCTCCAGGTTTCTTCATAACTTACTTCAATGGGTGAGTAAGTCGAACTGCCACCAGAACAGATATAAGGATGCATCATGCAACAGAGAAAATCTTGACCTCGGAAAAGTATGAGGTCTGATTGTAAAAGGAGTGGAAGATATTTAAAACTAGAGGAATGCTAAAATCAAGGGCGCCCTTGCAAAAAACTAGATGAAAGGGTGCCCCATACATGACCAAAGTGCGTTTATAACATGTAAAAGTCAAAGAACATAAATGCACTTTGGTGACATTCCACCAATGGGGACGCCCTTTCACCTGGTTTTTGCAAGGACGTCCCTCAGTTTAGCATTCCTCTTAAAATTATAATTCTAAACTTTCACCTGTTGGCAGCTTGAACTTGATGGAGGGCATCATTGAGTGGTTTCTCCGTCTCTTTGCAAGAGATATATCCCTCTGATCTATCTAAAGGCTCACAGACATCCAGCTCATCTGTTTTAGAGTTCATAAATGTCAGTTGCGGATCACCTTGCCAAACTTCTTCAGAACCTAATTGATTGACTATATTTTGCAAACTGCCATCAAAGTATGAACAATTATAAGATAGATGGTTATGAAAACAAAAACCGTATATATAGAGTAACTTCAGATTCGAGAAACGCAAAGGAGAAAATAATAATGACCCCATACCTTTCATCATGATACTCTTTCTCACTTATGACTGTTTGGAGTGGTTCACACGATAATCTATCATTTTTCTCTACATCCTGGGAAAAATCAGCTTTATCCCGCAAACCACATATGTCCAGAATGTTGACCCCATCACAAGCAGACTCAAGGTCATCATTCTTATCATCTGAATCAATATTAACTTCATTTGATTCAGCTCCACTCTCAGAATAGGCTAAATACTCCATGCCTGGAGGAGGATACCATGTTGACTCATCTGTTCTGAAATTAAAGAAATAGTTTCTCTTATAAAAATCATCCCAAAAAACCGTCCAGTCACTCAAATCACCATAGTGCTCATAAGTATCACATTCATCTCGAAGTTCATGTTCAAGGCAACCAGAAGACTGAG
This sequence comes from Tasmannia lanceolata, assembly GCF_043159265.1. NCBI lineage: Eukaryota > Viridiplantae > Streptophyta > Magnoliopsida > Canellales > Winteraceae > Tasmannia > Tasmannia lanceolata. The sequence continues at coordinate 4,400,590 of NW_027518693.1, forward strand.
AGGGTTCCAAAGATTTAACGTCTACCAGATTTGTATGTGATTCTTCCTGATGAGGTCCAGAGCTTATGTCTTGCAAAGCATTTCCCAGAACAATTTCTGCATCCAAAATAATTGGGCGCACGGCCACTCGAGTATTTCTCACTGAAGAAATATTGTCTGGTTTAATGTCAAGATTCATACTACATTTTGTCATCACACCAGTTATTTCCTTGTGAAATTGTTCCAGGCCAAAGACACTCAGAAGTCTAGGATTCTGGCCCTCTGAATCTCTCTCACCAAAGAGGCACTTCCATTCACTACCATTCTCTCCAAAATCAAACTGCGACGTCTCGCTTTGGCCATTTATTGTGCTTGTGCTATCATGTGAAACTACTGGTGAAACACACTTCTCGGTAAGTTTATGACTATGTACAGGTTTTGACGGTTGAGACTTTCGGTTTTCTTTGAATGGCACAGTTCTCTTCTGCAATGCAATGTTGAGGGCACAAATATAACAAAACGCTAATCATGAGAAAGAAAATAAGGCCCATTAAAAAAAACAAAATCTGCATAAAAGATGTTGCATGAATATAGAATGTGTTAATAAAAGTATCTAATAAATTTATTCGTGGTAACACTATTACCGTGGTAAGCTGAACTGCTGAACTTACCTCTCTGTTTGTGGAAAAAGAAAGAGGGAGTCCCAATGAATTCATCTCGCTGGCTAGCTCAATATCCTCCAAGGGAATACTATAATCTGGGCAGTTCATAAAGATCACAGAGATATCCAAAGATCAGAACGGTCCATATAATAGAGAACATCCATTGTTTCACTAAAGCAGAACGAATGCGGACAATAGATACTTACAAAACCCAATTATTAGGTACTTTCATTAGCAGATTTTATTAGTAAAAGGAGAACGAAATGAACAATGAACATAGTAATACTCCATACCATTAATTATAATATACAGTTGCCGCCACCGATAAAGTTGTTAGTGAGAGAGTTGTACTTGAGGTAAAAATTCAACATGATATTAAAGTTCATGGGTGTGTACAAGGTGGGAGTGCTCCCATCCTACCTATGCAGGCATTTATTTTACTTCAATCTCCGGTTAGGGTTTTCGGAAACGAAGAAATTTGGATGCAGAAGAGGCGTTTTTGGCGTGTTTTAACCCTCCCATTTGATTGGGAAGGGTAAATTATATTAAAAGCCCCTCAATGGATATAAAACAAGCACATTTAAGGGGCAATAGAGAAAAGGGTAGAAAAACGCCATAATTGGTCCTTAGCCCAGCATCTTCAGTCTATTCCGGCCGATATGAGGTGTCCCAACAGAATTTCTGAAATACTAAAATCTGACCTGAATTTAAAAAATGTAGGAACAGACAAAATTTTCAAAATTCTTGCTCATAGAAATATCATCACAAAACCCAACTACTAAAAGTAGGAGATGGAGGAATATATCTTTAAGCAAATCATGTTGTATAACTTTGCAAAAAAAACTAATAATTCTTCCAAGTATTACCCTTTTGAGATATAACAACCCTATTTTTTTGAATGATAAGATAAAAGAACTCTATTCAAAATAGATCTTGAAGGGAAGACACAAATATTTTTCTTGAGAGTTGCATCATAACAACCTTCAAAACTCACCTATCTTTTCGAAGATTAGCCAAAATTCTTGTGGCCCTTTATATACCATTCAAAGTTTGGACACAATGAAATAGTTGAAAGTCAAGATTATACAATATCTGTTAATAATGACATGAATAGGGACAAAATTACTATGGATTTAGACAGAGATATAATGAAACTATGTGGAATCTCTTAAACCGAAAATATACCAAAATATTAGTGAAATATGTAACCATGTGAACAACACAAAGAAGGCATATATACAAAAACATAAGGTAAGGAACTGCCCTTATAATATATCATCTAACGGTTTTTTGTTAGATACAGAGTTTTGATGGGGGAGAATGGTTGCAAGTGGGGTTGGGAATGGACCTGACAAACCAAGTCATTGGAGACTTAACAAATGTAGAGCAAAACACTTACATAATATATGTATGCATCTGAATTGAAGATAAACACAAGAAAGCAACCACAAGTGTACTAGCAAACATATGTGCACAATTAAATGCACATGCAGCCACATCGAGCACAGATAGACATTGATAGTTTTACGGAAAGCATGTGTATGTAGACGTGCATGCATTCAAAGATGCATTCTATATGCGAAATCAATATGAACATAATGTATGAAACTATAATTTCAACAAAAATGGACTATAGAATTAAAAAATCAAAAGCAATTACATCATCAAGTAAAAACCAAAGATATAAGCATAAGACTAATGGGTAACGCAACATAGAAGTCACATATCCGAAACTCAAAAGATGATTGACATTTAATAAGGTTCATCATTTTTCATACAGATGAATTGGTACATAGAGCTACAACTACGAGCACTACACACACATGGAATGGTCAATTAGTTCCAGATAAAGGAAGGTACCATGTGAGTTCTATTTAATAACTTTTCACAAATAGTAAAGAGTATCAACATGTTCAGTCAAGATAAATAATTAAGGAAAATGGTGTGAAGACTTGCCAGCACTTGTAGGATCAATGTCTGAGCTGATAGCTACAGCGTCGTGAAAATTCTACACACGGCGAAGATATAGACTATAAGAAAGTAAACAGATGATGAAAGTTCTGAATCCACCAACCATCAATATCCTTATAACCAGAAGTATAAAACAAAAAAGACACACTTACATTAGGTTCTTCAACCAAACTATCAACACGAATGGATGCTGAAGAATCATCTGACACACCAACCAAAGCATTATCCCTGTGCAATAAACAAATCCAAACCAATTTTATGCAAGTTCTTAGTATTTTGAATTGTTCAAACACTTATTTCATGACTTTGTCTAGTATGGCATATTAATGTGGAATAATTAAGCGATCCAAAAACACACTACAATGCAAAATAGCAGCCACATTAAGTAAGCACCAAGAAAATAATAGGAAAGAAATGCTTTACACATGAACCCAGTGAGAAATCTTTGACATGTGGGCAAGTCGCGTCATTGCAGCTCTGTGCCATGACAAACAAATTAACGGCATAGTGTGTTTGTCCGGGTATGCGTGTGCGCACGTGCGTGAGTGTGCGTGTGTGTGTGTGTGTGTGTGTGTGTGTTACGACTATGAGCCTAAACGAGGTCGATTCGTGGTTGTAGTTGCTTAATTTGGGCACATTCGTAGTACACATGCATTGCAATCTGAATGCAATTTTGAGCTTCCCATGTTGAAAATCTAACTAGATGTGCAATCTAAAAGGACCCAAATTACACTTCAATTGTACCTAGAAACACACCCATTGAGTTATAAAGGGATTCTCATCAGACATCAAAGACAGATTGCACAAAATAATGTGTGAAAAAAAAAAAAGAGATTACTCGATTCTTAAGGAAGCATTTGGATGTAAACACAATAATCGGAGGTAACCCAAAACCAATCATACAGAGAAAATGCTAAATGAAGTTAATAGACAGCAACAAACTGAAAATATTTTCAATGTTACAATTTATCGCCATTAAAGTCTTTTCCCAAAACCACACATGAGTAACTTGGCAAAGTGAAAGAAATTGAGATTAGTTGTTTTGCAACTAGGGAAAAAAAAGAAGAAGCTCACCATAGAAAGACTTGTGTGATTTTAAAGAGATGACCCAAGGCTCTTATAGCAGGTGCTTCAGTTTCGGTTTCGGTTTCTGCAGTCATATTGGAGGAATGAATATCGTAACGGGATTTCAAGTGAAAAGGGTTCAGAGAATAGGGCACAAAAAAACAGAGTAGAAACCACAGAATTGGATTTTTATTTTTATTTTTTCCCCTGTTTTTGGTGTGTGAGCTGTGTGCGTAGTATATAAGCAGGGCTCGCGCGAGGTTTTGAGTTGAGACTCAAGACGCGCGGCTACAATAATTTGGTGTCCACCCACGCCAGCCTTGGCTGTAACGTGGTCTAGTACAATAGAGGTGCCCTTCATTTTATCAATCCTCTAGATACTGACAACATCTTTAGCATGGTGCACAGTAGGATTTTATATAATGTAGGGCCGTATAGGTCGGTATTTTTCAAAAAAAGTACAGTATGGCCCACTCCGTAGGATGATCCAAACCGTCCATTTGTTGGGCCACATCGCTCTATAGATCGGATTGTTAGGATAATCCTACGAAAATGATTTTCAGGGCACAACCTACTTATGCTGTGGCCCAACAAATGGACGGTTTGGATCATCTTACACCGTTGTATAAAACTAGGGATTTGCTAGGGACCAATCTCAGAAGACATTTTGCGGACCCGCTGATGCATGGGAAAGCAGCCACCTCAGATGAATAAATGAATAAGACAAAGTCTGTTGAGAAGTTGGCCTATGTGGCTGCTCTCTCATGCAACAGCCGGTTCTCAAAATGCCTTCTGCGATAGTCCCTAGCAAATCCCATAAAACTAAATAAAAAAGGTTTAAAATAAAGTGTAGTGTCATTATCAAAATGCTCTAGTGCGGATATCAGTCCCCTTCCCATGTATTCATTTTTCCAGAAACTTCCACAGGCCTATTTCTAAAACCCTACTACAACCCTAGCTTGCTCCTCACTCCAAAACGCTACCCATCCCATTTTATCACTCTCCAGAAGCGTCCACAATCCAAGCTTCTAAAACCCTACCAAAACCCTAACCCTAGCCCCTCAATCCAAATATGCACAGGCTCTCGAGCCGTTCCGTCTCTGCTATCCTGCGCACCGGTGGCGTTCGTTACCGGAACTTAGCTCCTTCAATTTCCACTTCCCATGACTCGGTAAACCTCCCAAAACCCTAAAAAAATTATCTTTTTCTTATCATTTCTTCTAAAATTTTGCTAAAATTTTGGCACGTTCAATAGATTAGTGTGTAAATTTTGTGCATTTCATTTTCTAATGTTATGGAACTTTCTTCTATAGTTTTATTTAGTTTCTACTGATTTCAGATTGGAAATTTCATTTTCACTTGTGGTTTAATTTCTCCCCTTCCATTTTTTCGATATCTGAAAGAAATGGCTGTTTGTTTGCTGTCTCATGTCGTTTTTATTTTGCACCGTTTTTTCGCAGTCTGACCGAAATTCTACTTTTTTCGGTCAATGTGGGGATGGTTTATGCGCTGAGTTTTGATGTATGGTTTACATTGAGGATTAAAATTCCGATTTTTCCATAGTGTAGCATCTAGCTTATGGATCTTTCATCAGTTTTATTTAGTTTCTACTTTGGTTGCCGGAATTTTTTTGGTTCTTGGGACTTTTGTGGAATTCCTGCAGGAAACCTACGTTTGGTTGCTGGGCCCAAAATAATCACAGGAACCAAAATAACCCCGCACGAAACCCTACCCTTGTAAAAAAATAAATACTCATACTCCCAGGAACCAAAAATAAGCTTGCAGAAGATTTTTTTTCTTCCCAAAAATAATCCCACCATAGTCCAGTCCATGGTTTTAAATTTCGGATTTCAGTGGAGACCGACACTGAAATCAATAAAATCCGAAACGGTATTTTATTTTGGCCGAAATTTCGGAATTTGGTCAAAATTTCTGTTTTTTCCAAAATTTGACCCAAAAAATCTGTTTTTTTTTTCTTAAATTAATTAATATCTCACCGACCAAAATTTCGGCTGAAATTTAATATTGAATAAAATATTGGTTTCAATTTTTGTACCAGATTTCGACCGAAATTTCGGTCGAAATTTCAGGGTCCCAAACCGGTACCGAAACCGAAATTTTAAACCTTGGTCCGGTCAACCAAACATGGGAATTTTATTTTACCGGGAGTTTTTTGTTCCACAGAAATCCCAAGAACCAAAAAAATCCCGGCAACCAAACGGAGCGGGTTTTCTCTCTCTTGTTTCCCGCCTTATTGGCTGTTTTTTTTTTTGCCGCATTATGTCATTTTTAAATTTTCACTATTTCTTGTTATCTGATTGAAATTCCACTTTCTTCGATCGACGTGAGGATGGTTTATGCACTGAGTTTTGATGTGTGGTTTACAGTGTGGTTTAAAATTCTGAGTTTTCCACAGCATAGCTTCTAGCTTCAAAGAAAAGATATGTATCATCCAATATGAACTTGGTGGTACTAAGTGAGATATGTTTTCTTCTTCTTCTTTTTGACTGGTAAAAAGAATTTTATTAAAAATACTGAAAGAAGACAAGGAACCAAGACCGAGATGGTCGGCAAACTGAATGCGATATGGGTATCGGATGATTCACTCACGGGTTTGTGTATCGTCCATCCAAAAAACTATTTATATTGGTGTGATGCATTTTGGATCATATGAAAACTAAAACCACATTTCATATACAGATTTCCTCCTCTTTTTAATTTGTTGTATACTTATTTTTTGCTCTGTTCAATGCCATTTACTTCATTTATATTCATATGGGCGCGCACATGTGTGAGAAGGAACTTATATGGTGTTCGCACATTGCTGCACGTAATGGGGGTACTACATAGGTGCTACCCTTGTTATTTGATCCAACTACTGTCTCTGAAAAATTAGGCTGTCGTTGGATCAAATATCAAGGGTGCCACCCTGATTATATGCAGAAATGTGCAAACTCTCTCTCTCTCTCTCTCTCTCTCTCTCTCTCTCTCTCTCACACACACACACACACACACACATATATATATATATATATATATATATATATATATATATATATATATAGAGAGAGAGAGAGAGAGAGAGAGAGAGATGCTAAACTAAAGGGTGCCCTTGCCAAAACCTAGCCGCAAGGGCACCCCATTAGATCCACGTCACCTGACTTCATTTAAAAAGGTGGAGAACAATGCACAGTTAAATGAGTCATAGTGACATTGGGTGATGTGGATCCAATGTGGGTGCCCTTGAGGCCTGGTTTTTGCAAGAGAGCCCTTCAGTTTATGATTCCTATATATATATATATATATATATATATATATATATATATATATTTATTTATTTATTTATTTATTTATTTATTAATGGTGGATGGAATTGTAGATATATGTAAGGGAAACCACGGCGGGTGTATTTCCTCCTACACCCATAGAGATAAATAAACCTAAAGTTCGGTTCGATTCTTCCTCGATCGGGTGGTCTTACTGAGCCTACCCATTATTTACAATCATTTTACTATAACATGTATCCTAGTGTTAAGTATTTTTCACATGGGCTGTTGCATTGTTTATTTATTTATTTTCTGAAATAGCTTGGCATATCCGACCGTTCAAAAGGACGATCTCTTGGGCAAACATGAATTCAAAAAGACCTTGGCGTATCTGACCATTCATTATGGAGATCAAGGACCTTGACCATTTGATCAATCCCACGATCGAGCACATGAGAAGATCAACAAATGAAATGGCAGACCAATTAGCTAAAGGCGGGGTTTTACTGGACCTCTGATGATTTTATTGCCCCCGATAGGGTGGACATTGGGAATGTAATAGATTAGATCATGTACGTTGGGGATATCTTGTCCCCAAGCTGGTTTTTTGGATATTATTAAAGTCATCTTTCAAAAAAAATAATATTCTGAAATAGCTATCCACGCTTAACATGTGTCTTCCATTGCTTCTCTATTTTTTGAGGTACCGTTGGTTTTCCTTCTTGAAGTGTACAATTTTTCTTGAGCCCATGACGATTCTTGTGTATATTTTAATTGTCTTCGACTTTCTTTCTACTGAATTACCCTTGATACCCAGCTGCTATTTTTTTGCATTTGATACTATCTTGGAGAATATTTGCTATGTTATTTGCCTCCATGGGAAAAATTTGGCCATTTGGGTGTTGATTTTTTCTACTTAATTACAAATTGTTCTCTATTGCATCATATTGTATGGTCACACTCGTCTTTTTTGTGTGATTTGGACATTCTAGCGGTTAGAGAGATGATATATATTGACCAATGTGTAAAAGCTATATGAACGGTTGTGCCACTCTTTTTTGTGTGATTTGGATATTCTGTTGCTTTTATTACTTAGTGTTCAAAGAGACGATGCATATTGACCAATGTTTAAAAGCTTCCCATTTCATTCACTGAATCTCCCAAGTCGACCCAGATTTGTCCTTAACTGGTCAATCAAAACCTTTTTAACTTGCCTGGAGCAATAAAAAAGTCAGTCTCAATCAGTTTGTTGACCAAGTCAATTTTTTTGGTAGGTTAGTTGACCAAGTCCATTTAACTCTACCTTGGTGGCTTCTGGTCTAAGTAGACATTCCTAAGTACTATTGACCATTTGCTCGTGCGGAAATAATTGTAATGACAGAAGTTACTTGTTCTTTTATGTTTTTTCTGATTTTTAAGTACCCACTAATTTATAGTGATTATGTAAGAGTTAATGGGTTTATCCTTCTGTCACAGTCTGACCGGTTGAATAGCTCTAAACATGAAACAAGTTTAGCCTACACTTCTATGACTAATTTCACAGAATTTTCTAATTTATGCCGATGGACTCAGATCTTGGCAGAACCAACTTTGTTGGGCCATAATCTATGTAAAGAGTCCAAAGCATAGATTTTAAAAGTTTGCATGATTTATTGTCTCCCCAACTTGAACTTGGTAACTGAAAGTTGGTATCTTGATTTTCAGAGTTTCTGAACGTCTTTTTTGCATGGGTTTGTGTGGTGCTTCTAATTTTTGTTGTACCTGTCATGCTTGCATTTTACAGGCCGTGGAGGACGATTTCACCCTTCCCCAGTTCCAAAGTAGATGGTATTCGGCACTCACTGCAGCAAAACGGAATGCCTCTGGCTCTACACCACACTTGAATATCAGATGTGGCCTTCTTTTTGGAAACCGTTATGAGTCAACTGCAGTGGCCTCTGATTCGTCAGATCCGCCTGCTGAGAAATATGAATACCAAGCTGAGGTAATATAAATGGAAACATTTGTGTCACTTTTTTTTTGAATGCCTGTGCACACTTTAGTTTTGCATATAACTCCTTTCAACTTCCATCCTTGCATGTATTTAGTGGGTTGGAGAGTTTATGTAAAAGAGTTCTTAGACATGTTTAGGATGCATCTATATCCCCACAGATACTAATGACTCCACTTGGTTTTGTTACACTAGTTGGAGAATTGGAGAATGGAAGAATGACTTAAAGTGTTTTTTTAATTGAAACCCTCCAACATACACGAAATGATAAGAGACCAAGAATGGTAATGTTAATAGATTAATATTGTTTACAAGAAGATCAAGCCAAATTAAAGGTTGTCAAATCACATCAAACGCAATTGTAACACATTGAGAAGGCCAAAAAAGGACAAAAAATTAAATAGAACCATATGTGAGATCACTGTTTCAATAGTCCTTGCGTCAATCATCTTCTCCCCGAGTCTACTCCATTTTACCTTGGTCAAGTTGTTTTTTCAAGTCCACATTCTACCTTACCAATTAAAACAAAACTTCTTGACTCTTGAGTTATTACCATGTCAATTGAGTAACTGGTTACGCCATGTCAATTCGACTTGGATTTGTTTTGGATGTGTTTTAGTTTGCATTTGGTTTTGAAACATTGTAAGGTGTTATTTTACAGCCTCCGGTGCTACTTCTTACGAGCCGCTAAAGGAAAATACATCTATAGGAGCTTTAATCAACATCATACATTTTGGTATAAGAAGTGATGATGGCATTTGTTTACATGCTGAGGATGTCATCATAATTGATGAAGGAGAAGGAACTCAAGGGAGACGATATCCTCTATTATGCATAGGGGTGCAACTCGGGTTGATTTTTGGGAATTTTGCTTGAGCTTTTACCATAAAATCGGATCGGGTTCAGGTTGGTTCCAATTCATTTTTCAGCAAAAGCTCAAACCAATCCGAACCAAGTTGCACCCCTAATTATGCAACACACCACAGTTGCCCTCCATAATTTTTTTTTTAAATTGTGTAATTTATTCAAAAAACAAAAAACAAGGCACTGTCTGGTCAAGGACAATAAACAAATAAAGAAGGAAATACAAGGTCTTGTTAATGGGGTAGATAGTCAAGCACCACAAATACAACCCTCCCAACCTTGTTACGGGCTAGACCATCCACCTCACTATTGACGGTTGTGCTTAGCTGTTTCTGTATTCAAACGCCTCAGTCATTGGGATTCATTATTCTCATTATTAAAATTTCGCCATTAAAACAAAGGAGGTTGTGGGACCCTTGATCATGACCAGGATCTCCTCGATCTCATTAACGATGCATCTAAAAGCTAATTTCTAACCATCTTTACACCATCTTCATTTGTGTGCGCTCGTTCCTCGTGCCTTCTGAAGATGCACAAGCTTTTGTGCCTGCTCCAATGAAGTACTTTGAAGAGTTGGAGGAGTTTGATGTAAGGAAGTTGGTGGTGGTGGGACTTATAGAGTAATAGAAAGCGATTCCCGTCTCTGTGGGGTCGTGCTCCCTAGAAGCTCCTTCCTAAGGAGCGCCGAATCGAGGTTCCGACGTGGGAGCGGCACCCCGAGAGAAGGTTCCAGCTTCTAAGGGTATGTAGTTTATTTTTGCATTAGCTTCTACTGCCAAAGAGACAAAAAGCAAATAAAAAAAAATGTCCGAATTATTTAATGACTGAGCAATCATTAAAAAAAAAAGGTCGAGCACAAAACTGTATTGGACCAGGACCATAAAACCCTTATTTTCTCCCCACACCAAGTAAAATTATCTATTTTCGTCTTTATTCGTTATTGTTGCACTTCGGTGTTCTGCTAGAACTTAAGTGAAAGATTCTTTTAGGAACCTAGAAAATAAATTTTTAAATCTCATGACAAACATAAGTAACCTCTTCATCACGAATCAAAATAAAAAACGAGATTTGCTTGTTTAGTGCTTGAACATGTTGAAAGCAGTTAAAGCTTAAAACAAAATCTAGGCTTTGAGTTATCTTCCTATGGGAGGCAAAGGGCACAACGATCTCCTTGAGTAGAAACTATCCTGCCTTAATATTCTCGCATGACGGTGTTCCTTCATCTTCCCCTTATCTTGTATTTTTTTTTCTCATTTTGCTTAATATGTTCTTTCTTGCATGTGGAAGCTCTCATTTTGCTTAATATGTTCTTTCTTGCATGTGTAAGTTTCTGGGTCGGTCTTGAGAAATTTAGGCATTTTTAGATGTAAAAGGTAGTAGGTACGTATGGAACACCAAAAACAACCACAAATGAGATCCTTCTAGAAGCATGCCTCTATCTTTTGTAATCGATATTAATAAGTTGACAATGTTCGTCTGAAATACATTATCTGGTTGTGTTTGGTTTGGCAGGTTAGTCGCCTCATGGACCTCATAGTTCATAGCTTGTATAGCAACAAAGAAGTGTTCCTTCGGGAACTGGTTAGGTAAATTTTCACTCACAGCTCATTTGCCTTGACCATTTGTTTTGCATTTCAACTATGTAAATGGTATCACTTAAGGATATTTGTCAAAAGTTTACCTTTTTCTATGAGGGCTTGAGCTTCGCAGCAATGGCTTACTAATCTTATGAAACTACACTGTTAATCTTTGACCATGCCCACTGGCCTTGAATGCAAACTTGGGGGTGCATTTATGAGGTCATAAAATGCAGCACTTTTGTGGTTGACACGGGCACATGCCCTCTTGCATCCTACTTCTATCACTGTGAGCTGTAAAGAAGTGTGCATATAATGTGTCTCATGCCGCATGAATGATCTTTCACAACAAGGAGATACACCTCAAAAACCTTTATTGTCTGTCACTATGCTATAGGAGGCTACTTTGATATGTCGTACTTTGTGGATGCCACTCAGCATCCCAACTTAGACATGGCATATTAAAAAATCGATATTTCTAGCTACACAATTTTTAAAAAGAGCAAATGTTACTATTTGTGATGGAACATTGCGTTCCAATAACCATGGAATGGAAAAATGTAATCCTTTTGAACCCAGATGTGAATTGCAGTCATGATTTAAGGAGTATCCGGTGTTCTACTGTAAATTCCTTAGCAATCAGGAATCCCAAATTACCGTGTCTGAGACTGAGCTTTAATGCAGTATGGGATCCTTTTTGCTTTTAAAAATAATAATAACATGGATCATGGGTAGGATTATATTGCAAAACTTGATCCTCCTGCTATTAGTAATGGCAATGCCATAGTAGGATTGTCAGTTCTATTCAGAGTGGAACTCTGGTGTTGGGGACCTTAAAGAACTATTAAAAAAAATTTATTGATAGAATTGTTTTTCTGCAGCAATGCTAGTGATGCTTTGGATAAGCTGAGGTTTCTGAGTGTTACGGACCCTGAACTTATGAAGGAAGCTTGTGACCTTGATATTCGCATCCAGACAGACAAAGACAATGGAGTCATCACTATTACGTAAGCTTCATGAATCACACCATCTATCGAAGTTCAGTTTTCCCTTCCAAGATTTGTGAAAGCCATATATAATGAATTATTTTTTGTTCCATGCGCAGTGATTCAGGCATTGGTATGACCAGACAAGAACTTGTTGAATGTCTTGGAACTATTGCACAAAGTGGAACGGCAAAGTTCTTGAAGGCATTGAAAGTATGTTGCGCATCCAATGACAGGCTTTCAGTTTTTACTCTTTTTTTTTCTGTGATTGATGCTTTATGTACTTCCATGTGTACTTCAATAACCTAATCTTCATCTACAGGATAGCAAGGATTCTGGTTCTGACAACAATTTAATTGGTCAATTTGGTGTTGGTTTTTATTCATCATTCCTCGTTTCTGACAGGGTATCTCACGAACCCAAATTAAACTATACAGCTCTCTAGCATATTCTATATTCTTATTTATGTGTTGATATTAAGTCCCCACAGAATCAAAGGGGAGGTCTTTTCATGCTCATAACTCAAACTTATCTTTGCTTCTTTGATCTATATTCTATTATCATAGCCTTTTATTGATCTTGTCGGGCTCATCAACGGCTGTCTTTGTTTCTTTGATGTAGATGCTATTATCATAGCCGCTTACTTATATGAGATTCTTGTTATTGGCAGGTTGTTGTTTCGACCAAGAGCCCAAAATCTGATAAGCAGTATGTATGGGAAGGAGAGGCAAATGCTAGCTCCTATACAATTCGAGAGGAGACGGACCCAGAAAAACTAATTCCAAGAGGAACTCGCCTTACACTATATCTTAAGGTTTGTTACTGATCTTCTTGCCTTCATATTGACTGATGACATCTTCCTAAACTTCTATGCTGACAGTAACATCTGTGGTTTTCTTTTCTGTGAACTCAGCGTGATGACAAGGGTTTTGCACATCCGGAGAGGATTCAGAATCTTGTGAAAAATTACTCTCAGTTTGTGTCTTTCCCGATATACACCTGGCAAGAAAAGGGATTTACTAAGGAGGTAAGATCTACTTGTAAATTGGTACCTTTACACCCACCATTGCAAATCTGTACTTGAGATGATTTGGCAACTTGTGCTACTGCTAATTTTTGGGAATGATATCAATCAGGTTGAGGTTGATGAGGATCCATCTGAAGCCAAAAAAGATGGGGAGGACGATACCAAAACTGAGGTAACTTGCTAGGAATTCTTCATATGTTTGGTGTGTGTACAAGTCATATAGTGAGGATTTTTAGTAATATGTGCTAATGTGAGGATAATTTTTCTTATGTTGGATATTTGTTCGGTCTTATTACAGAAGAAGAAGAAAACTAAGACTGTGGTCGAGAGGTATTGGGACTGGGAGCTTTCTAATGAAACCAAACCTATATGGGTGAGCCTTGGAATTTTGTTTCATTAAATTACTCGAACCATTATACTTAAAAATTTAAATTTCAGTTCTTCATGAACAAATAGTAGTTTCTGCATCAATGTGCATTATGTGCAGCTTCGCAACCCTAAAGAAGTCACTACTGAGGAGTACAATGAATTCTACAAGAAGACTTTCAATGAGTATTTGGATCCTTTGGCATCTTCGCACTTCACTACGGAGGTAAGTTATACTTGATTATATAGTTTGATATGTAGGCATGTTTAGTTATCTGTCATTTGATTCTCATTCCGAGCTTATTGAGGTTTGTCTGCTTCAGGGTGAGGTAGAATTCAGGTCCATACTTTTTGTGCCGGCCACAGCTCCCACGGGAAGAGAAGATGTAATTAATCCAAAGACGAAGAACATAAGACTTTATGTTAAACGCGTCTTCATTTCAGATGATTTTGATGGAGAGCTGGTGAGTAAGAACTCGTGTTTTTATGATTTTGAATCTAATAACTTCAATGCATTTTGCGAAGGCACATAGACTACATCTGAATGCAAGTTCAATGAATTTTATGTGCTTGGTTGATTAGTTCCCACGGTACCTGAGTTTTGTGAAAGGTGTAGTAGATTCAAACGACCTTCCACTCAATGTCTCACGTGAGATTCTTCAAGAAAGTCGCATCGTAAGTGAACCTCCTGTTGACCTTAAAAGATTTCATTTTCTACATTTAATTTTTATGCCACCGTTTTGAACAATCTCATAGGTCCGACTGCACTTATTTGTTGCTTGTTCAGGTACGAATCATGAGAAAGAGACTGGTCCGCAAGGCATTCGATATGATCTTGGGCATATCTATGAGTGAGAATAGAGATGTAAGTTTCTGCTCTTATTTTTATGGATTACTGTTTGGAACAGAACCAGCAGGCACCTAAATCTGTTAGAAATGTGCAGCTCACAATTTCTGTATATTTTACTTTTGTTTTGATCTGTTTCCTTTTTCTTTTTCTTCTTTTTTTCCACTGCAGGACTATGAGAAATTCTATGAAAATTTTGGGAAAAACTTGAAATTGGGCTGCATTGAAGATCACCAAAACCACAAGCGGATTGCCCCATTACTTCGGTTCTTCTCTTCCCATAGTGAGGAGGAGCTCATTAGCTTAGATGAGTATGTTGAGAGCATGAAGCCTGAGCAGAAAGATATCTACTACATTGCATCCGACAACTTGAAAAGTGCAAAGAACACTCCTTTCTTGGAGAGGCTTCTCGAGAAGGACTTTGAAGTATGCTTATCTTTACCTAGAGTGTGCTTTTTGTTTTTTGTCAATTTTTATTTTATTTCACTTTACTGAAAATGGCTATCATCCAATTTAAGTGTAGAGCTGGACAAACTGGTCTCTCTGAAAGCTGTTGGACCTAAGAAAGTAGGAACTTGAGGTGGAAAAAAGGGAGCTGGTATTCACTCCCTAGTTTGATATTTGTGGCGTAGATTTTATCATGTTGGCTGTTAAATTACCCAGCAAGCTATCAACTTGCTATCAACAGCCTGTCAGAGAAGTTTTAAAAAAGAAGAGGATTGCCAATATTGAAACGAGGGACTACGAATATCATCTCTCTTATTTAATTTTTAAGAAACGGGGTGCCAGAGTGTAAATCTATACTTATCTGATTTTGTTTGGAATGCTTAATTTATGAAAAAAAAACATATGTAGGCTTTTCATGGTAATTCTGATATTTAATCAAATTAATCTGCTTTAGCAATCATCTTGTACAGTTAATTTGCTTCGTTGTAATAGACCTTGCCTGGACGCTGGTGTGTAGGTGCTTTTCTTAGTTGATCCAATAGATGAGGTTGCCATTCAAAACCTCAAGACCTACAAGGAGAAGAACTTCGTCGATATCAGCAAGGAAGACTTGGACTTGGGTTGGTTTTGTCTTTTGGTCTTCCCTTTTTGGTTTAAATTTTAGTAGGGTCTGGTCTTTACTCGAAATATTTTGGCAGGTGATAAAAATGAGGAGAAGGAGAAGGAATTGAAGCAGGAATTTGGCCAAACTTGTGATTGGATCAAGAAACGGTTGGGTGAAAAGGTTGCAAGTGTACAAATCTCTAACCGTCTGAGCACCTCACCTTGTGTTCTTGTCTCTGGGAGATTTGGCTGGTCTGCCAACATGGAGAGGTAAAACCCAGCTAGCGCCAATTTACCATTTGAATGGTGTGGAGATTTATCATGTTTGCTTATGCATATTTGGAACTTTCTTGTAGGTTGATGAAGGCACAGACACTTGGAGACACTTCTAGCTTGGAGTTCATGCGTGGGAGGAGAGTTTTTGAGATCAATCCAGAGCATCCAATCATTAAGGACTTGAATGTAAGAAAGAATCTCACTCCCCATTAATTTTTCATGCAAATTGATTTCTCTTCTCTTAACTGATGCCTTTTCTTTGATTGCCCTTCGTGCTGTAGGTTGCAAGCAAGGTATGCCCCGATAATCCTGATGCACAGAAGGCTATTGATCTCTTGTATGACACAGCACTCGTCTCTAGTGGATTCACTGTGAGTATTCTCCATCTTCACTGATTTTGGTTCTTTGGTTTGTTAGTAAACTTCTTTTTTTTTTTGGTTTGTTTTTTTTTTTTGAAATGTCCTCCCTTTTGTTAGTGAACTTGTTAGGGTTTAATTTCTCTTTGATTGCACGCCTCAATTTTATTCAGTCGCAGAGTCCCCCTTGTCTTTGTAAATCAACAATGTCCCCATTGATTTTGTAGATTGGGAGAGTATGAAAGTGGAGTCATTCTATGTCCTCTTGCTGCACATGTCCATGAATCTAGATCATCTAATTGATAGGCAGTATCTTGGATGGGCCCTAGCCTAAAAAATTGTAGTCATATTTTCCTAAATGTCTGATTAGTAGTCTGCCATTGGATGATTAGCAAAACTTTGATTAGACTGCTGCTATCTGGACCAATGAGATATTTGGCCTATGTGTTGATCCAGGATGTCCATTCAATTGTACCCTCTTCATTGAGGGCATATGCCTTGATTGGATGACTGAGATGGATTTATACACTAAATTTTGACATACAGTTTGTATACATGATTTTACCAAATGCTTGTGTTGAGATTATAAAGTATATAATCTATTCCTTATTACAAACTTTAAAAGCATGATTTCTTTTATTAAATCGTCAAAGCGGGTGGAACAGAATCAATGAAGCTACTCCGCAGCGCTCTAATTCCACATCTTTTGCTAACATGATCATGCGACTTGTGATTGCCATATGTAATTCCCCCGCTTCTACTACCCGTTGGAGAGGTAAAACAGGAAAAGTATATAAAGCACTTCTTTTTTTGGCATTGCAAAACACAGCCTAATAAGGCGAAGACTGACCTCTCTATTTTCATCTAAGAAAATATCTCGAATCTTGACCAATTTGCTCAGCAAAATGATAAAAAAAAAATACATTGTACTGAATTTTGATCAAAACACCCCTTATTGTCCTTCCCCAACTTGCTCTTTTGGTTTAATCTAACCATTTGTTATGTTAAAGTTTAAAAGATTAAATAACGCCATCTCCAACAGCTTAAGCTTTTGGAGTAAATGGTTGTTTCACATGATATCAGAGCAAAAGGTCCTGAGTTCAAACCTCCTTGATAGTAAAAATCCACATGCAATGGCCAAACCCCAAAAGAGGGGCCACATGTGCCACATGTAGGCCAACCCCAAAAGTGGGGCCACGCGTGAGGGGGAGTGTTAAAGTATAAAAGATAAATAACGCCATCTACAACAGCTTAAGCTTTTGGAGTAACTGGTTGTTTCACATTGGCTAGTTCTTGCCTTGTTTTGTATCAACAGGGAGGTTTTATTCTTCTCAACTACACTTCTGATATACTGTAATTTCTTTGCCCATCACTGAGATACTGAAATACCAATGATAGAACGTAGAAATTGTACTGATAACTGTAGCCTTTTTCATTTTACTGCCCTGACTTATTGTTTGATTACATGTGTGGTTGCAGCCTGAGAATCCCTCTGAACTTGGTGGGAAGATATATGAGATGATGGGCATTGCTCTTGTCGGAAAATGGACAGCCACCCCTGTAAACCAGCCGGGAAGAATCCGAAGCCCAGAAACAATGGAAGCAGAGGTGGTGGAACCAGCTGAAGCTGGAGGTCAGAAATGAGAAGTGGAACTGAGGGATGTTGCTTCTGTATCTCCCTCTCATATTCTTTGTTTACTCGAAAGTAGTTATTATGTGAGCTTTTCTGGAGGAAACGTTTGAAGTTATCTCTAGACCTGCGGTGAGACTTTAGTAGTTTATATAATTCAATTATTTTAATATATGCTATGAGCATCTTCATTTAAGCAACATTTGAGTTTTGTTTGATTTCTATCATGTCACTTTAAGGCCCTGTTTGGATTGCAAGAAAAAACAAAATTCTGATGGAAAGTTTTTCAAATGTTTTTTTTTCTTTTTGCAATTTAGAGGGAAATGACCTGATTATGGTTAAAGCAAAGGGATATTATCATAAATTGAATGTCCCTCTTAAGTAAAAATTGAATGGGGTTGGTCTCTCTCTCTCTCTCTCTCTCTCTCTCTCTCTCTATTTTTATTTATTTTTTGGTTATAAAAATGAGATTTTAGATATGTATTGGGAAGTGATAAATTCACCCCCTTTTAATCTTCTATTACAATATTCACCCCCTATTTTTCAAAATGGACTGTACAGCCCACACCATAGGATGATCCAAACCGTCCATTTGATGGGCCACAATGTAAATAAGTTGTGTCCCAAAAATCATTTTCATAGGATGATACTAGCTGTCCGATCTATAAAGGTTTGATTATATGGAGTTTCTCTATGGATCGGAGGCTAGGATCATCCTATGGAAATGATTTTTGGGGCACAACCTATTTACATTGTGGCCCATCAAATGGACGGTTTGGATCATCGTACAGTCCATTTTGAAAAAAAAATAGGGGGGTGAATATTGTGATAGAAGGGGGTGAATTTATCACTGCCCTGTGTTTTTCTTCTAATTTAATTCTTGTCCTGGCAGTCTCCCCAGATGCTAAAAATCTAAAGTTTTCAAGGATCGTTTGAAGAAAAAATTACGAAAATAATAAGAAATGGTAATCGCAATCTTTCAGTTCAATTTTTCTAGGTAGTTGTTAAAAAGGCTGTTACAACAGCTATTTTTGTTAGATTGAATAGCATTTAACAACAATAAGGAGTGCCGTTATCAAAACAAAGGAATGCAGATATCATTTACTTTGTGGTTTTCTTCTTTCCTCTCATCATAGGAGTTCTATTTTCCTTTCCGCCCAGTTCGGTTGCATTCTTTGGGCAGGAAACCCGGGGGAGTTGACGTGGCAAAAAAGAAAAGAAGGCAACTGAAAACCTGTTTTGACCGGAAGAGTCATTTTCCACGTCTTTGCTGAGGCAAGTAGTTTAACTGAATGGAGACTTGAGATATTGACTTACAGAGTTACAGGGATATGGCCCATTGAAGGTTATAACCAAAGTTTTAAATTTCAGTTTCGATACCGGTTTTGGACCCCACCAGAAACGAAATTTCGACCAAAGTTTCGGCTGAAATCCGGCGAAACAAGAAAAAGAGTATTTTATTTGATATAAAATTTCGGCCGAAATTTCAGTAAAATATTAAAATAATTTAAAAAATACAGGCTTTTTAGGTGAAATTTCTGGGAAAAATGAAATTCAGAAATTTCGACCAAAATAAAATACCATTTCGGGTAATAGCGATTTCAGTGTCGGTCTCCACCGAAATTTCTGATTTCGGTCGAAATTTAAGACCATGGTTATAACTTTTTCCTCAAAAGAGAAGAGAATATGTATTGGGGGAAAAGAAATGCAAAGAGAATATTTACTTTTTTAGGGTTTTCTTGGCGAGGATGGTAACTTTGATGCAATGTTGGACCATATAATGGGGCCCATTGATTAATAATAATTTTTTATAGAATCTGACCTAGTAGAAAATCACCATTGATCGATTTGTGGGTCCCACAAGGGGACATGCATGTGTAATCAGGACCGTTGATCTCGTAATCCGCCATAAAGCAACCCACATGATCCCAGTTTCATGCATCAATGGACGTTCCAGATGTAGTTCATCTTTGCTAGCCAGAACACTAAAGCTTGCATGATGGATTAAAGGGCTAGGATCATTCAATCACTGTCGGGTTTACGGCAATTGGCTTTTCTTGCCGTTGGATCTCAGATCAGTGGATCCGATCACGTTCACGTGGCACACACAGGCCCAAAAATTGTCTCTTAGGAAAGAGACCAACAGCCACAGCCATTTAGCATTCTACTTTTTCAATATGCTATAAATAACTTCGGGCATTAAAAGCAAAAGAAGATTCTAAAATTTGTTGGAAAATCAAAGGATATCGCTTTTATATCTTAAAGAAGCCCATCATTTCTTTGATTCTCATTTCAGTTGTATACAGTGACAGAGAGATTGCAATAAGCTTAAGAAGGAAAAATGGCGTCTGTTCTGCTGAGGATTCTGCTTGCACTACTATTTTGCATGATGATTCTACAAAAATCTGGTAAACCAAACAACATTCATTTAGTTTTTTCATTCATTTTTTTTCTTATTGCCATTCTTTAGATCAGAAGAAGATGCATGTTTAGAACAAGAACAGAAAAAAAAGGGGAGGAAATAAAGAATTTCAAGATTTAGAGCTTATGAATTCAATTATGTAAAATAACCCATTTGTTTTTCTATTAAGTTCTTGGATTTCATGTTTAAATCAAGAAACTCTTCAATTGAAAATCAAGAAACTCTTTAATGGAAAATCAAGAATATGTGAATTCTAAGTCTGGGAGACTGTAATGATCAATGAATAGCTGAGCTATATATCATGTTTAGATCAAAGACTTTGTATTTCAAGAAATGTGGATTTCAAAACTAATTAATTCAGAATCTATAAACAGTAAAAAAATTAGTGAAATAAAGAAGCCTTTCTTTTCCTTCTTTTGACTTTTGTTGTAGAGTAATGGTACATTGCTGATGAACATAGACAGATTCTTTTTTATAGATTACAAGTTCATGTCATCTAACACTGAAATTCATATTTAGAAATCCGAAATGCCTAAAAAGATCCATTGATCTGTTCTTTTTATTTATCTTTTTGTATACTGTGTCATTTTCCTACTGATTTGTCTTCGGTTATCATATTTAAGAACGGAAATTCTCTAATTATGTTAGATGTAGATTGTCCATCAAATGAAATAAGAGAAACCCATTAATCTTTTAAATTTTGTTTTAAAGATTACAAAGTTCATGTCATCCAACACTGATATTCATATTGGAAAATCGGAAAAACCGAAAAAAAAAATCCATTGATCGATCTGTTATTTTTATTGATCTTTCTGTTGATTGTGCCAGTTTACTTAATGATTTGTCCTGGGTTTTCAAATTTAAGACCAGAAATTCTCTAATTATAATATATTTAGATGGCCCATCAACTGAAATAAGAGAAACCCATTAATCGTTGCACTTGTTTTGTACTTATTCTTATCTTTCTTGATTGTAGAATGGATCTATTCTTTTTTATTGATCTTTCTGTTGATTGTGCTATTTTTCTTATTGATTTGTCTTGTGTTTTCAGATTTAAGATCATAAATTCTCTAATTATGATAGATTTAGATGGCCCATCAAATGAACTAAGAGGAACCCATTAATCTTATCATTTGTATTTTACTTATTCTTAATCTTTCTTGATTGTAGATGCCCAACTCGGGCCGCAATGGTGCGTAGCCGACGAACAGACACCTGATGAGGTTCTTCAGAAAGCTCTAGATTGGGCTTGTGGGCGAGGGGGTGCTGATTGTAGAAAGATCCAGAAGAACCAACCCTGCTATTTTCCCAACACGCTTAAGGACCATGCTTCTTATGCCTTCAATAGCTACTGGCAGAAATTTAAGAATGTGGGAGGATCTTGCTATTTCAGTGCTGCTGCCATGGTCACAGACTTAGACCCAAGTAAGACAATTCTTCTCTCCACTTCTCCCTCTACATCTTGAATTTTCTTTACAATATAGTGTTCACACATAAACTTGTGCATTCATGCATGATCATAGTCACAATATATCTGACACTACCAAAATATTGTGTTTTTTTGTGACGTTTTGATTAAAAAACAAAGACCAAAAATTATTGCAAAATTTTAAAATGGCTACTGATTTTCGCACTGCCATGTTTTAATAATAGCACAAAATTATTACAAGTCCCAAAAATCTCATTATCAAAACATGGTAGTGCAAATATCAGATTATCAGTAGCTTTTTAAAAACTATCATTAATTTAAATGACACTTTATTCACAAAAAATCCAAATTTCGCTCTCAGAGCAAGCGTAGTAACTTTGCGTGTGTTGGAAGTAGTATTGTCACATGCATCACATGGTTGTAAGTTGTAACTAAGAAAGGGAAAGGCATATGCTTTAGAAATTGTAACCCATGTGTGATTGAGTTGGCCATGTTTGAAGCTCCTTCTTTTTACCTAAATGGAGTAAGTCCCAAGGAGTCTGTATTCCAAAGGCTTTTACTTATAGCCTTCGCCTTTGATGTGGGCATTTAGAGGAGAATTACATCCAAGGCTGACCCCACATATAAAAAATAAGGAAAATTACATTTACACCCCCTCTAGTTTCTGACACAACCACTTCTACCCATCTACTTTAAAACGTGACAACTACACCCCATGTGGCTTCAATTTGTGTAAGGTAGACCCCCTCGGTTGATGGTTCGTCCAGTGATTGAAGGGTTAGGATGATCCGATGGAGCTGATTTCTTAGGCACACCCTATCTATGTCAGATGAAAGCTTTGGACCATCCAAACAATGTGGGCCCACTATGTTTTTTATAGTGTTTGGATTCGGGTATGGGCCCGCCCACATTGTTTGGATGATCCAAAGCGTTCATTTGATGGGTCCTGATATAGATAGGGTGTGTCCAAAAATCAGCTCCATCGGATCATCCTAACCCTTCAATCTGTGGACAAACCGTCAACTGAGGGGGCCTACCTTATACAAATTGAAACTACAGGGGGTGGAGTTGTCACGTTTTAAACTATAGGGGTATAAGTGGATGTGTCAGAAACTAGAGGGGGTGTAAATGTAATTTTCCCCAAAAAATAAAATAATGAGGTGTTTGGTTTGTGGATAGTAAAGCCGGGATAGGATGTCATTGCAAACCATGGTTCTCACTTTTACTTCTCTTATATAGTACTAGTAAAAAACCCGTGCGATGCACGGGCCGACAAAGAACGGTACGGACCACGTGATAGGTTGATCCAAACCGTCCATGTGATGGAACACAACATAAATAGGTTGTGCCCCAAAAATCATTTCCATAGGCCGATCCTAGCCCTCCAATCTATATATGTTTCCATAATTCCTCTTATCTTAAATCGGATGGTCAAGATCACCCTATAGTTTTTTAATTAAAAAATCATAAAGGAGGGGGTAAGATCGAAATTATACGGCTCTAATGGGTGCCTTTGTTAAAAGCATAAAGGGGGGGGTAGGATTGCAATTATATGAGTTGAATGGGGGCATTTGTTCAAAAAAGTAAAAAAATGTGAGGTGTAATTCTCACGGATTTTTCAAAAAAATCGAAAAAACTCTCTCTTTTCATCAAAAAAGTAAAAAAATGTGAGGTGTAATCTCTTTTCATCAAAAAAGTAAAAAAATGTGAGGTGTAATTCTCGCGGATTTTTCAAAAAAATCGAAAAAACTCTCTTTTCATCAAAAAAGTAAAAAAATGTGAGGTGTAATTCTCACGGATTTTTCAAAAAAATCGAAAAAACTCTCTCTTTTCTTCCCGGCTTATTATAGTAGATAGTAGATATTGATATGGGAATTATGTTTGTCTTTTAAAGCATGTAAACGAGGTGAGTTAGTCCCATTATTCAAAATATGGTCCCTTTATACCCCTTGCAAAAAAAAGGTTAAAAGGGCACCGCAAGGGCACCCCCATTGGTCAATATCTATTTATGATGGCACAGAATATTACTGTTATAATTCTCATAAATGGATATTGACCCATGGGGCGCCCTTTTACCCCTTTTTTTGCATGGGCGCTTGTGAGTTTAGCATTCCTCATCTTTAATGTATACTAATTATGAATTTTCCTATTGTCATTCTTATTTTTTTCATGAATTTTTTCATTTGAATTTTAATCCATAGAAATTGTTTTCCAAAATATTTTTTCCTCTTTTTTAAGAAAATTGTAAACGTCCTTAGACCTTGGATTTTTTTTCCACAGAATTTTTTACACCTCATGCATAACATGAGTGGGCCCCACGTCGATGTGGTGGGGCCCACCATTTTAAGCTAAATATGTTGACAGGGTGGGTCCCACCATTTAATACATCATGTTTTGATGGGGCTAGGGCCACTAGACCTAGCAAACGGGAGGGTCGGGCCGGGTCAACCCGCGGGTGATGCGGGTGCCGGTCACAAGGGTCGGGTCAGGAGATGACCCGCATTTTTGCGGGTCAGAATTTTAGTGACCCGCGCGGCCAGCGGGTGGGCCGTGTCAACCTGCGGGTCACCCGCAAATTCAAACAGTAGTTTATTTTGGAAAATATTATCACTGGATTTTGATGAGGGGGGGTATGGCCGGCACCGTGGGATGATCCAAACCGTCCATTAGATGGCCCACAGCCTAAATAGGTTGTGCCCCAAAAATCATTTCAATAGGTTGATCCTAACCCTCCGATCTATAGAGGGTTAGGATCAAGTGATCAACCCTCTAACATTCAAATCGGAGGGTTGGGATCAACCTATGTTGCTAGCCACAACCTATTTATATTCTATGGTGCCAGCCATAACCTATTTAGGCATCAAACCCTTAAAAAATAGATTAGCATGACAAAATCTAACTAGATTAGTATAACAAAATCACCACCCTTTAAAAAGCCAAGTGACTTGCGAGTGCCCGCGGGTTGACCCGACCGGACCAGTGATTTTGCGGGTTGGGTCACTCGCGGGTTAGTTTTGACGCGTCACTAAAACTCAGACCCGTGCCCGCAAATTTGCGGGTGGGTCGGGTCGACCTGCGGGCACGGGTTGCTTTTGCCAGGTCTAAGGGCCACCATCTCCACCCAAAGTCCCAAACCATTATAGGGAGGGCTCACCATTTGCACCTCATTTTTTTATGGGGTGGGGCTCGCTATTTTAAACCTCATGTTTTTATGGGTGCGTCCCCACTATCTCCACCCAAACCCATGTAATGATGAGGCCCACCATTTTGCATCCATGTTATGGGGCCCACCAATTTACACCCATGCTATGCTAGTGTGTATATTATAGCTATTCTAGATGTGGATGGATACCATGTGTGTATATTATAGCTATTCTAGATGTGCATGGATACCAAACCCTCTTCTTTTTCTCTGCTTTCAGGTCATGACTCATGCCGGTTTGAATTTCGAGCCTGATACTGATAAGAAGGATGAAGATACAGAGTGGAGTAGGTCTTTTGTTTGAATTGGACTTCAAAATTCGCCTTCTCATTTTGATTTTTGCTTAAAATCTGCATCCCTGTTGTAAGTTGGTATCATTACATCAAAGCACTTCAAACAGGTAGTGATATTTTGGCCATCTGAAAATGAGCTCATGGTCAGATTGAGAAACAAGATGGGTTTTGCTTCTATCTATTGTTGGGTTATTTTCCTTGTTTCGATAAATTTTCCCTGTTTTCACGCAGGGAAAATTTATCTTGAAAAATTCATTCCCTGGGAAATGAGTTTTGGGGCTTTTGGTTAACCGAATAGTTTGCTCAAAAAATCAGCCTTCCGATCCAAACCGAGATTTTGCTTTTTTTCTCTTTTTCTCCCATTATTCGGTTATTCGACTGAATAATCGATTTTTTAATCGGTTCGGTTTTTAGAAATTTTGGCTAGATTTCAGTAATCGAAATTTGAAATTATTTCGGTTATCAAATTTCGGTCTATTCCGAACACTCCTAGGAAAGAGCCTACAAGTCACCTTCTTTTAGGCATTTTTCAAAATAATTTGGGCATTGGCAAAGGCTTCTTTATTAACAGCAACAATCAGGAGGTTCGAATACAAGTGACTCAAGGGCACTTCACTACTATCCATGTCTGATTCACCCTGCTAAAGCAGACATTATTAGTAGTGAAATCCCAGTCCACTCATTGATGACACCCACAAAACCAGTGTGTTCCTGCTTTCGACTAGTCACATAACTGACCACAACCTCCCACATTACTCAGCCTCATGCTCACTAAAACCCCAACTTCAGTCATGAATAACTCCCACCAATCCAGCATGTTCTTACCCTATGTATTTCACATCATTACGCCCCAAAACATCCATGGCCTTCCAATCATTCACAAGTGTCCAAACCTTCAAAAACTTTCTGAATAATGGGTTATTAGACTTGCACTAACTATACTATAATCCATGAGCTCTCCCAGTTGAATTTCTATTTCTTCTTAAATTGGATAGATTTAAGAAATGGGTTTTTCTGAAATGGGTAGTATTCACCTTTTTTTCCTCTGTTCTGTTCAGAATGAGAGGGAAAACAGAGAGAAGAAAGACGGCTCTTTGTTTCTTTTCTTTTCAACAAAATGAAAGGGAAATGATATCAGCCAACCATGTTTGATGATCACACTTATTTATCTTGTCTTGTATTATCTAAAGAGCTGTCAGATGTTATTACAGTTCCCAAAAAGCTCTCACGATTCACGAGTCAATTAATTAAAAAAGAAAAGACAGGCTGAGTTTGTGAAATTATTAAAACATGGTTGTGCTGATATCATTTCCGTAAAATGAAATGTATTACCTTGGTCTTTATCTTCCACCGTACATTACTGTGTCTCTGTTGATGTTGATCTGTTGGGATCCACATGATGGTAATAATATTGAACCGTGATTCTAGTAGTGGGTTCCAGTGTTGATCGATCTGAACCGTCCACTTGATATCCCTTACTTTGGATTTCCTATGGCTTAAAAATTGTACCAATATCCAATCCTAGCATCCATTTAACATTTACTTTTTTGTCTTTTAACATGTCAATGCAAGGGTTGTTCACATTGATTTTTGGGTCAAGGAGATCCAAAGCAAGGGCCACGGAATGAACGGTTCGGATCAATCGAAATATCGAATGGAAGACCCACTATGGCCCACTAGATTTCGGTTGTCCTCATTTTCTAAGTGAAAGTCTTAAGTTAGAATTATCCTACAATCAAACATGCTCTTTATATTGTAACAATATACCCTTAAACTTTAAAATTATAATTAGCCCCCTCTCCTTTCCATAATTCTAAAAAAGTCCTACCTTTATGTTTTGTAATTCAAACATTTTTAAGACCCTTGGATTTTCGCGTGTGGATTTGGATTTGGCCTCCCAAATCTGAATCTGATGTTCAAGGCAAGGAAAAACTGCAGTGGATTTGGAGTTCACTCAAATATTTTAGATTTTCAAATCCAATAAACTAATGTTAGATTACAAAATTCTAAATATATTTCCCAAACAGCCTCTTAATGTTGACACCAGTACCAAATCAGGGGATTTGGATTTCACTCAAATATTTCGAGAATCCTTAAATTTCGATTGAAATTTTGTAGTGTTTCGGGTATACCCGATTTCGGTTTCATTCTCGACTGAAACCCGAAAAATTTAAAACCTTGGTTTGGAGTCAGTATTTGCAAATATGCTAATGTGGCAATTAATTGTTTTCAAGTGGTGAATGAAGAAGACATTTGACAAACTACAATCTTTAGACTACATATTGGAAAAAAAACACGGCAACTCTCTAGACTGAACCGTCCAATCTCGAATGTAGGCTAGTAGCACTACATATACTAGTCTAAAGCAAGTAGATGATGTGATTCTGGTATTACTCCATGTATCCATGTTAACAT
This sequence comes from Tasmannia lanceolata, assembly GCF_043159265.1. NCBI lineage: Eukaryota > Viridiplantae > Streptophyta > Magnoliopsida > Canellales > Winteraceae > Tasmannia > Tasmannia lanceolata. The sequence continues at coordinate 4,428,263 of NW_027518693.1, forward strand.
TATAAGTTGTTGATCCATATTCAACTAAGCTAAAAAAAATACTTTTTATAAAAGGAGGTTGTGGTCTTACTGTATGTATGGATGTTCTCTATTATGCCTAAGTTTGTCATCAACATGCAACGTATCGTGCCATAAAAAACTACTGTTCTTTCTCTTGAATATTATATTATTCCTACAGAACTACAATACTATCACATGAGCTGTTTTGCATTCTTATGGAATACAAGTTTATGGTATTGCTATCTTTGCTTTGCTTGTGCTATAAATATGCGGTTAATTTTTTTTATTTTATTTTTTTTGAAATAGCAAATTTTATAAAAGAAATAGAAGGGACACCCGAAAGGGAATACCCAAAGTTACAGAACAAAAAATAAAAAACTAATTACACAATGAATAGGACATCAAATAGGAAATTGATCGGACCAATTCATCGAGTTGCATACCACCCCTCTTCTAGCCAACGCAACCGCCTTCTCGTTAGCAGACCTTCTAACATAAAAAGATCCAAAAACCTCCAAGGTGGAGCCACCCCACCCCTCAGCCACCGGATAACATTAAACGAATCCCCTTCAACAATTACGTCTTCAGACGGTCCTTGAGGCGGTGGTTAATTTTTTTTGCTTTGCTTGTGCAAAAACCATTATGAGATCAAATTTAATCAGATAAAAGCAACATTATGAAATATTTTAGAAGGGATTTGGCCGATGAGAAGGGGGCTTGATCGAAGTAATAGTAGAAGGAAAAAGAGATAGGGAAGTCTCAGGAAGATCTTGAAATTAAAGGAATCCCACAAGGGGAATTCTCAACCGGGGTGTGTGTGTGTCAGAAAGTTGAGACCGGTGAGGTGCTGGGCTTGGACTTCCATGGGCTACAGGATAATTTAAGAAGCTTGTTTCAGTAGATAGAAGAGAGGGGGATGAATTTGGGGCCATGCTCAAGCCCCTAGGCCAAATGCCGAGAGAAGAACAATCAAGGAAAAAAATTCGACTTCAGTCTTTGATAAATTAGGAAGGATCTGCTGCCAGTAAAACAAGAGGCGGGGGAAGAGGAAGGATGGGCACATATAGTTCTCGGGGGAGTGTTCTTATCACGAAGTTCAAAAATGAAAATTTTCTCATGGAATGTGAGAGGGTTGTGTTAGGATTTAATCCTAACGGTGGATGTGGCCTAAGCAAGATCAACGGCCGAGATCATTTTAGTTAGTTAAGTGTTTAAAGAATAAGATGTATCATTTTATTGTGAAAGGGTATATTTGGGACAGGTGTAAACAAAGAGACGTTTGAGAGAAGGGTCAACGTGATAAGGAGTTACATCCCTTCCCTCAAACGTCCATAAGAGAAGCCTCCGGTCCCTGCTTGTACACAACTAATCTTTTTCATTCTCTGTGAATCCACGTCTAAGAGAAGAGGAAAACAGTCCCCATTGCTGTCTGTTGTGGAACAAGGAGATATACCGGAGTGGAACCATTTCAAGAGACAATAAGACAATATACATGGCTTCCGGTATGTTCTTTTACTATTTCAATTTCAATCCATATGATTAACTGTGATTTTCTTAAAGTTGGACCGCCAAAGATCCTTTGCCCGTGTTCCTTTCATGATGAACACTTACAGGTTGGGCTCCTTAGAAAAGTAAGCCCAGGTCAAACAGCTAGTGCAGAAACACAAACCATATGTGATGTTAACTTACCAACTTCTCCAAAAGCTTAAGCTCTTGAGAAAGGTGTTATTTATCTTTTATACTTTAACACTCCCTTGCACGTGTGGCTCACTTGGCAAACACGTGGCACATATGGTCCCACTTTGGGCCGACCATTGCATGTGAATTTTTGCTATCCGGGAGATTTGAACTTGAGACCTTTGACTCTGATACCATGTTAACTTACCAACTTCTCCAAAAGCTTAAGCTCTAGGAGAAAGGCGTTATTTATCTTTTTTACTTTAACATGTGATACGCATTCTAGAGACCAAGATGGAGTCCATGAATCGAGAAGTGATAAGAGGGTTGGGTGGCACTAGAAGTTGGAACTTCATCACCATAGATGCAGTTGGCGCAGCAGGGGGGGTTTTGCGGGCTTGGGACTCGGCTGTTGAATATTGGATTGGAAGTTTTTCCTCATCAATGAATCTTTACCAGGGTTTATGGACCTATTCAGAAAGCAGAAAGATGTAGACTTTGGGAGGAGCTAAACGTTGTTAGAAGCCAGTGGACACATCCGTGGTTCCTACGGGGGGAACACACAGAAAATGCTAGCTTTCGCTGATTTCATTGGTAGAAATGAGTTGGTTGACTTACATCTGAGTGGGGCTCACTTCAATTGTTCAAGGAATTCAAGTAGAAACAGGATAGACCGATTTACCATTAGTCGAAGTTTAATAGACCTCCTTAAGGTGAGCCAAGCAGCGCTACCCCATTCTATCTCGGACGATTGTCCTCTCCTTCTAGATCCGAGACTAGAGTCCTGGGCCACACTCCATTTCAATTCGAATTGACATGAAGGAATCCAAGATGGAGGAGACTCTGGAAGGTTGGTAGAATGAGATGGCCTTTGGGGTCTTGAAGATGTGGTAATAGGTGATAAGCTTCGATACATAAAGAAGAAATTGAAGGAATGGAATCATGGCAAACTAAGATTGGGATCGGATAAAAAAGGAAAGAATGATGATGAGAAGTTTGGAAATAGACTGACCTGGTTGGCAATTAAGACTCAGAAATCAGCTTCAGTTGCTGCATTAAGACAGAGTTGGGAACTCAAGTGGATCATCGCTTGATGGGACAGGTAATTTTAAGGATGCAGGGCAGTCTGGTCTGAGTGACTCATGCTCCCATGCTTCATTTACATCCATCTGAGCGGATAGGTGGTCTGCCTCCAATTCCAACTACTTTTCCTCCTCTACTGAAATAGGAACAACAGGAAGCTGGTTTGCAGCAAAACTAACCTGAGGGAATTCTAACTGCTGCTTAGCGTCATTTGCACTACATGAGAGTAGCACTGACTTCTCCTTTCCATTTAAAGTGGCCTCAACCCAAGCTCGGGTGGGTGGGACAGAATGAGCAACTACAGCATAGCCCAAACCTTTAGTTGTATTATTGGTTCCTGCATTTCCTACAAGAGTAGCAACAGCAAGTTTCACACCTGTAGGAACTTCTTCTTCTTTTTTCTTGAAAAATGACATTTTATATTCATACCATGAAATATACATGGGGACCGGTAGTCCCTGTAGAGATTACATAGTATGATGATCTAGGAGCATCCCAAAAGAAGAAACATAAAAGACTGCATAAAAATTTCCTCCAGCCAAATCACAAGGCACCTTCAACATCTGTAGGAACTTTCGCTGTGCTAGGACGATTAACCTTACAAATTTTGTCTGGGTGCCCAAGATTCCTGTAAGTTTTTTTTTTTTTTTTTTGAAAGGTAACAAAAATTTATTAATAAGAAGATATGTACAAACAGGGGACAAGAGGTCCCCAAAAAAAAGTAAATTACACCCCTACAAAAGAAGAAAGGACCGAGCTACAGGTAGATTAACACCCTCCTTGGTTAAAGAATCTGCCAAGTCATTAGCCAATCTCCACCTATCCTCGAATCGGGGATTGATCTCCCTGATGAGGTCACTGCTCTCATCAAGAACACTCTGCAGATGCCACGGACCTACTGAGCGCCCAGTAGCCCATGCAACCGCATTACTGTAGTCACCTTCGATAATAATAGGCCCCACATAGTTTTGGACAAGCCATTTCAGGCCAAACAACAGAGCCCTAGCCTCCGCTTCGTTTGCATCGCAAATTCCACACGGACCAGAATATGACATGGCCAAGTTTCCGTAGGAATTTCTGATAATCCCTCCAATACCTGCTCTTCCCGGGTTCCCAAAAGAACTTCCCGTAAGTTACCCCAGTATTTGGGTAGCCTTCCCTTCCTTGGGTACTTATCCAAACCTTATCGTGAAGCTTGGAGATATGATGACCCTCCTGATCGAGCCACCTACGGAGATAAGATAATCCTCATTGAAATAGTAGAGGGGGAGACCTAGGAGAGTGCCCAAAATTGGAGCAAAGGGAGGTTCATACTAAGGACTGAACTCAGGAGGCCATCTCAAGAATCTAAAGAGAAACTCCTGGATTTTGATGTTGTCTGCGAGCCACACTGAAAGAAAATCATGCTCATTTCCAAACCACATCAACAGATGATGGTGGTCGAGTAAAGTGATGACTGCATCCTCAGAAAGATCAAGTTTCGATTTAATGGTTTCCTTGACAACAAATAAAGATGGCCTTCCGTAAGAGCATTTAGCTACGAGGGCTAATCTGAAGGGGGGCTACCCAATACCCATTGCTGGATTTCTGAATCACTCAAGAAAAGAGCAGGGGCTCCAGAGGTAGATCTGGATGGGAGCTTGAGAGCTTCACCCCTAAGGTGGAAGAGGAATCTCGAAGGGGAGAGCCTCCATTAAGGGAGCCTCCTCTCCAACAAAAGGCCACAGCCTCTGGCCGTTTGGATACCCTCATTTTAAAATCCTGGGTTTCTTTAAAATCTAGTATTAAAGAAATCTTGATTAAATTGTGGACATTAGAATATATTGTTTGGAGAACATCCTCTAGTTTTCAAGGATTTAATATTAGAGATAATTACATTTACAGCCCCTCTAGTTTCTGACATATCCACTTCCACCCCTATAGTTTAAAACGTGACAAATACACCCCTGTAGTTTCAATTTGTTTAAGGTTTGCCCCCTCAGCTGAAGGTTCGTCCATAGATTGAAGGGTTAGGATGATCCGATGGAGCTGATGTTTTGGGCACACCCTATCTATGTCAGGACCCATCAAATGAACGCTTTGGATCATCCAAATAATGTGGGCCCATACCCGAATCCAAACACTACCAAAAAATCATCCAAATAATGTGGGCCCACATTATTTGGATGATCCAAAGCGTTCATTTGATGGGTCCTGACATAGATAGGGTGTGCCCAAAAAATCAGCTCCATCGGATCATCCTAACCCTTCAATCTATGGACGAACCTTCAGCTGAGGGGGCCTACCTTAAACAAATTGAAACTACAGGGGTGTATTTGTCACGTTTTAAACTATAGGGGTGGAAGTGGATGTGTCAGAAACTAGAGGGGGTGTAAATGTAATTATCCCTTAATATTATGATGATTTTGGGTTTTCAATGTTTAATTTCTTAGTAAAATTAGTTGGAAATTATGAGCAACCCTTCATGGCGGATTTAGATAATACACTGCATCTCCAAGGTTCTACACTCACCTCGTCCACCTCAATCCCTTGCTTTTTCCATTCAATCTCTCTCACACATTTTGTCAATATTACCGTTGCCATAGCAATCCAAAATGTTGCTGTTGCCATAGCAATCCGGAAATCACGTGATTTGATTCACGTGATTAGATTCTCAAGCATTCGTACAGCAACATCCCATATGACAATCTCTTAATTATAGCAATGTGGGTTTCCATTTATCTTCAAATGCCTTATGGCAATATGGGTTTCCATTTAGCCTCACACGATTCCTTTCTCATGTATATTCCAAGTTTCTATGTATAGCCATTCTTTCCTCGTCAATTCCATAATCAAGGGATTTGATATTATTTGTAATATGTATATATACATCTGTTTATTGGAATAGAAAATATATACGTTTAACACTAGTTTCTCACTTTCTATATGGTATCAGAGCCAAAGAAGATCCATCTCTTCTAGGCCTGCAAGTTCTGTTCGTTTTGTTTCTCTGAATTTCCTCTTACATCATTTAATATGGCCAGCGATGGAAACAAAAACCTCCCCTCTCATATCGTTGATGAATCTCGTGGATCGAATTCAACCTCAGTTGTTGACATGGTTCCTGCCCTCACCTTCAATGATCCTTTCTACCTTCATCCTTCTGCCAATCCTGGAAACATCCTTGTTTCCAATCTTTTCAATGGTGAGAATTACTCCACATGGCGGCGTGCCATGTCTATTGCACTTACAGCAAAGAATAAAATTGGTTTTGTCGACGGTACCATAACAAAACCGGCGCCTTCAGATTCTTCTTTCACATCCTGGACACGATGCAACACCATGGTTCTTTCTTGGCTTATCAATGCCATCACTCGTGATCTAGCCGATACCATCATCTACTCTGACGTTGCGTCAGACGTTTGGCAAGAACTCCATGACCGTTTTTCTCAAGGAAATGCTGCAAAGATTTTTCAGCTGCGGCGCACACTCATTAACCTGCAGCAAGACCAGCTTTCCGTTCTTTCATATTTCAACCGGCTGAAAGCTTTATGGGACGAACTCTCTTCCTACACCACCCTCCCCACCTATTCGTGTGGTGCCATGAAACTTATCGCTGATTTGCATCAGCAAGAACGCCTTATGCAATTCTTGACGGGATTAAATGACTCTTTTCCTGCCGTGAGAAGTCAGATTCTCATGATGGACCCTCTCCCTACAGTTGCAAAGGCCTACTCTCTGCTTCTTCAAGAAGAGGATCAGCGTGCTCTACAGATTTCTCCACAGCTAGATACTGTTGCAGCTGTTGTTGGACGTGCACGGACCGTACCAACTAACACCATGCATAATCCCCCACGCCCAAACCCTAACAATAGTGCTCGCCGGAACCGTCCACATTGTCACCACTGTGGCAAACTTGGCCACACGATCGACACTTGCTATGGTCTACATGGATATCCTACACGAGAAGCAAATTCATCGTCTTCCAACCCCTTGGACCCAACTTCAGGTTCTCTCATAGATCATGGTACACACTCTGCAAACTTGGCTGGTAAGGCTTCCACTTCATCATTTTTTTCAATTCCTTGGATTGTCGATACTGGAGCCACCGATCATATGACTTGCTCTCCTATTGCTTTTTCTAAATCTCATGCCTCTTCTTCCTTGAAACCTGTCTGACTACCCAATGGCACTTTATTACCTGTCTCGCATGTTGGTAATATTGTTTTCCCAAATGGTTTACATCTTGAAAATGTTCTCTGTGTCCCCACATTTACTCACAATTTACTCTCTGTTAATGCTCTCACATCTTCTCATAATTGTGATGTTATCTTCTCTTCTAATCATTGTCGTTTTCAGGACCGGCACACGAAGAGGACGATTGGAGTGGCTAAACGGCATGGAGGTTTATATCTGCTTCATCCAGACGCGGTTGCCTTCTCTGTTTCATCATCACCGTCATTTGATCTCTGGCATTGGCGTCTGGGACATCCATCACTTCAACGTTTACAATTTCTAGCTAGAAATTTTGATGCTATCTTTTTCTAATAAGTGCTTATGCACTGTTTGTCCTTTGGCTAAACAATCTCGACTTCCATTCCCTAATAGTTCTATTTCATCTAGTGTTCCTTTTCAGTTATTGCATTGTGATATTTGGGGTGCCTTTTCCATACCTTCTCTTTCTGGTGCTCATTGCTTTTTAACTATTGTTGATGATTTTTCACGAAGCACTTGGGTTTTTTTTATGCGCTACAAGTCTGAAAAATTTTCCATTTTAACAACCTTTATTGCTTTGATTCACAACCAATTTAATCGTTCTGTTCAACAAATTCGAAGTGATAATGGTTCCGAATTCTTTAGTGATAAAATACGCAAGTTTTTTCATGAACATGGGATATTACATCAACATAGTTGTGTTGGAACCCCCCAACAAAATGGAGTGGTGGAACGGAAACATAGGCATTTACTTGAAGTTGCGCGTGCCCTGCGGCTTCAAGCAAATTTGCCATTATCTTTTTGGGGCGAGTGTATTCTCACTGCCACTCATCTCATTAACCGCATGCCCTCCAAAATTTTACATAATAAAAGTCCTCATGAAATATTAATACAAAAGCCGCCCAACTACACCCTCCTTCGTACATTTGGTTGCTTGTGCTTTGCTCATAATATCCATCACCGGCACAAGTTTGATAACCGCGCTCGACGTTGCATTTTTGTTGGCTACCCATATGGCCAAAAAGGATATAGACTCTATGACCTTGATACTCACACTATCTTTGTTAGTAGAGATGTCAAGTTTCATGAACACATATTTCCTTACAAGCAAGGCATTGATAATGACTCGCATGCTGTCATCCCATTACCCGTCCTTGATCCTGAAACCCCAATTGTTAGCTCTCCAAACACCACGCCTTATAGCCCACCCCTTACCTCTGTACCCTCATCCCCTCAACCCACATCACCATCTTATTCCCCACCACCACCACCACCACTTAGGTCAACTTCTCCCACTATTGATTCCCATGTTCATGATGCTCCACCTTCTACTTTGCGTCGGACCCAACGTGCTCACATCCAGCCTAAGTATCTGGCAGATTATGAATGCTCCACTGCTGTCACTGACCCCTCTAGATCGCCTTCTTCAGGTACGGTTTATCCCCTTTCCAATTATTTATCTTATGACAAAATTTCGCCTTCCCATGTTGCTTTCATTTCCACCATTTCCTCTAACCTTGAACCCCAGTCTTTCAACCAAGCAATCAAAGAACCCCATTGGAGAGATGCCATGGCTGCTGAAATCAAGGCGTTGGAAGATAATCATACCTGGACCTTAGCTGCACTTCCCCCTCACAAACAACCCATAGGTTGCAAATGGGTATACAAGATTAAGTATCGAGCAGATGGCACTATTGAACGATACAAAGCCCGCCTTGTAGCTAAAGGATACACACAAACTATGGAGGCAAAAAATGGACTAATTTGTGAAGGTTTATAATACACGTCCATTTTACCTCCACAAATCGTAGGGTTGGGATGATCCTATGGATCTGATTTTTTGTGGACACCCTATCTATGTGAGGACCATTCAAATGAATTTTTTGGATCACCCAAACAATGTGGGCCACCACTGTATTTTAAGCTAGTGTGTAGGTAACTTACCTACACAAGTGTGTAGGAAATGTTCTCTCATATATATATATTTATATATATATATACCTTGGAATGGCTGAACTTTGATATATGTTGCAATAATTATTGGAAATTGTCCAACCTTTGTGAAAATAATATCCCATTCTTTTTCTGCTAATTCTCCTCATAGTGTTAATTGCACAGGCACTGTACATCTGTAATGATTAGAAAAAAATTATATTTATTAAATTTAAAGTAAATAATAATAAGTTTGTAATCAAAGAATTGTATATATACATACTCTGCATCTACAATTTCAAGTTGCCTCCTAGTGACAATGGTGTCATCATATCTCCGAGTAGTACGTAGAGGTTGTCCAGCAGTGAGTACGAGAGCAATTATATCTCCGAGTCGTACGTAGAGGTTGTCCAGCAATAGATGAACAATTCAGAGACCTAGACATTGATTTTGAAATAATATATGTTTTAACGTGATAAAATAAAAACGATAAGTAGAGTAGCAAAACATTTTTTTCATTTTTTAATAAAGAATGCTTTGAACACTTTCTCTATGCATGAGCATGCATGCTTACAGATTGCTACCAAAACACTATTGTAACAACAGGCATGAGTAGATGTTAAACAATATAAAAATATTAAAATGTCAAGCCAACATGATAGAGATCATTGTATGTGCGATTCATATCTACGTCGAGGCCATAGTTAATTTTGAGTTTCATTTTTCATATTTAAATGAATCATTGTGTAATAAGATAAACCTTATATGAAACAGAGTACTTAAGACTAGAGATAAAAATTGGCTTTCGTAGGGGTTTAACTTACAATATTTATGCTATTATGTGCTGGAAAAACAATTGTCCTATGACATTGAAAAGCATGCTATTAAACTAAATCTGGTTCTAAAACTTCATTGACTGGGGTTCAAACTCCAAATATAATTTTGGAATCTCATCTTTGACTTATGATAAATGTACAGGCTTCCTACCAAGATCATCATATGTAACAATATTGCTCTAAAATGCATCACATTGTAAAATGATGAGAATTTCAGTAAGGTTAAGGGTGATCAGCATGGCCCATAGATTTGGAAAAACAGGGTTGAGCCTTTAGGTCAATGGTAAAGGTTTTGCTCTTTTGACCTAAAGGTAAATCCAATATAATTCAAATATGCATGGGAAAGTTAATGATGAACACCATTGAAACATGCGAATTAAACCATGGTGGGAAGAGAAAACAACTCATGATCAGTGTAAATATCTTCCATGGGGTCTATTTTCACCCCAATTGCTTTGCGAGCTCAGTCCTGAAGAATTACAATTAAAAGATCAATTAGAGAAACATCAATGAAACAATATCATTTTTCTTAAGTATTTAGAATAAGAATAGACACCTTTGCTCGTCTTTATTAAAAATCAAATGCCACTGAAATTGGGATAAGCATAAAAGATGTGTAAAGGGGGAATGGCTCGTAAATGGCCATACTCATATCTAGATAAATGTATCACAACCACAGTGCTTGTTACAGGGCCATACAATCTCTAAATGGTGTTTGATTTATGGATTTTATGCTTACTATGACTCTTTGCACCCATTTCCATCTGACAAAAGAGAAATAATTGTTTTTTGAAATGGTGAAAAATATGGTCTGTATCAGAATATAGCCCTGCATTGCAAAACCATTGAAGCAAATTATAAGAAATGATAACTAAGAAAGCCAAGAAATTATAAGAAATAAAATTTATGTTTATGCATGTAAATGGCTCCCGCACTTTGTATACAAATGGTGGAGCCAGGATTTATATATAAGGGGGGCAGGCTTCAAATTTTAAAGGGGGCTGGGCCCAATTGAGTTGGGCCTATTAAGGGGTTTGGCCCAACTCAAGAGAGGCAGCTGCCCCCCTTATGCTACATGTAGCTCCGCTAATACTATGATGTGACGATTATCATTTGCTAATTTCATGTGGCAACAAAGAATTTAACATTGTTAAATATGTTGTACATCCATCCTTTTGAAGTGAATTTTATCGTTGCTCATTTCCATGGTCAATAACAGATTTTCATCTACCATGCTTCATTTTAAAAAAATATTAAGCCATTGAAGATGCTTTTAAAGAGTTGAGCACAAAAAAGGACATTGTTACTGTATTGATTAGCCAACCAATATGTAGGTCACCCATGGGTAGTTGTCTTTACACAAAAAAAGAACCAAAAGTGGTTCTAAAAATCTAGAACAAACAGGCCTAAATTGGAAAATAGCAAATAAAAAGTTGGAATGTTCATACTCTGAAGATCAACGCAACCGTGGCAGCAACAAGCCCTATCAATCCACCCTACCAAAATAGAGAACAAATTCATTATTGATTCAAATGGTAAATTCCTTTTTCTGATAAGAAATTATGAAATGAAAGAAATATATCCAGAAAATAGGGAATCAATAGAAATTATGGATTTTATTTATGTAATATGAGAAATAATTGATGTGATTTTCGATAAGAAAGCAGGGAAAGAATTATAAAGTAAAAAAGAATTTAATTTGCTTTTTTTATAAGAAATCATAGGCAAAACTATGAAGCAAAGAAGAATTCTATTTGATTTTTCAGTAAAAATCGAATTTATTAGGAAATAAGAGAATGAAAGATACGTACAGGCCCATTGTTCGTCTTCTTCTTCTTCTTCTTCGCAGACTACGCGGAGAAGGACAACAGCAGTGAAAGGGAAAGAAAGAAGAGAGAGGGTGAGAGGGGAAATGCCGAAAAGGGATGATGGGATAGGCGAAGAAATAGGGGAGATGATAAATTCATACCTCCTGTAGGATGATTCGCACCCCTAGAAGGTGAATTGACGTCACGTTACAGGGGTGTGAATTTATCATCACCCAAAAACTTTTCTTCATGATAAGTGGACCCACAGTCAAGCTACTGATATTCCCACTACCACATTTTGATAATGAGACGAACTCACCTTGTCTTTTATTATTTAACAACCTGTCCAAGAAAAAAACTTGCCTGTAGGATGATTCGCACCCTTGGAAGGTGGATTGACGTCACATTACAAGGGTGTGAATCATTCTTAGGGGGTGTGAATTTATCATCACCCAAAAACTTGTCTTCATGGTAGGTGGACCAGCACCCATGATGCTTTGTAATTGGCCGTCGTACGGGCATCCCAAAAAAGAAGTCCTGCTGCATTATTTTCCTAGACTGCTGATATTCCCACTACCATGTTTTGATAATGGGACAAACTCACCTTATCTTTTAAGAAATTTGGTCAAAGGGGTCCAAAAAAATAGCGGAAATAGTTAAACGGTACCCCCACATTTCAAATTTGTGAAATTGGTCCATTTTACTTTTTCTGACATGTTTTTTTACCTAAATACCCCTCAGGTGGTTTTGTTTATTTTAAAAATATTACAGGCTTACAACCCTCTTTTACCTGGAAGGGGTTACTAGTTCAAGGAAAATTGGGGTATCACATATGAAAATGGGGTGACCAAGAGATGAAATGGGGTATCACATATCGAAAATGGGGTTATCACACCTGGAAAATTTTCGATTCATGTTTGTTGGGCCTGGAAAGGGTTACCAGGTCAAGGAAAATGGGGGTATCACATATGAAAATGGGTGACCAAGAGATGAAATGGGGTTATCATACCTGAAAATTTTTCGGTTCATGTCTGTTGGGCCTGGAAAGGGCTACCAGGTCAAGAAAAATTGGAGTATCACATATGAAAATGGGGTGACCAAGAGATGAAATGGGAGTATCACACCTGGAAAATTTTCGGTTCTTATCTGTTGGGCCTGGAACGGGTTACCAGATCAAGGAAAATGGGGGTATCACATATGAAAATGGGGGGTGACTAAAAGATGAAATGGGGTTATCACACCTGGAAAATTTTCGGTTCATGTCTGTTGGGCCTGGAAGGGGTTACCAGGTCAAGGAAAATTGGGGTATCACATATGAAAATGGGTGACCAAGAGATGAAATGGGGTTATCATACCTGAAAATTTTTCGGTTCATGTCTGTTGGGCCTGGAAAGGGCTACCAGGTCAAGAAAAATTGGAGTATCACATATGAAAATGGGGTGACCAAGAGATGAAATGGGAGTATCACACCTGGAAAATTTTCGGTTCTTATCTGTTGGGCCTGGAACGGGTTACCAGATCAAGGAAAATGGGGGTATCACATATGAAAATGGGGGGTGACTAAAAGATGAAATGGGGTTATCACACTTGGAAAATTTTCGGTTCATGTCTGTTGGGCCTGGAAGGGGTTACCAGGTCAAGGAAAATTGGGGTATCACATATGAAAATGGGGTGACCAAGAGATAAAATAGGGTTATCACACCTGAAAAATTTTCGGTTCATGTCTGTTGGGCCTGGAAGGGGTTACCAGGTCAAGGAAAATGGGAGTAACACATATGAAAATGGGGTGACCAAGAGATGAAATGGGAGTATCACACCTGAAAAAATTTCGGTTCTTATCTGTTGGGCCTGGAAGGGCTTACCAGGTCAAGAAAAATGGGGGTATCACATATGAAAATGGGGTGACCAAGAGATGAAATGGGATTATCATACCTGAAAATTTTTCAATTCATTTCTATTGGGCCTGGAAGGGGTTACCAGGTCAAGAAAAATGGGAGTATCACATATGAAAATGGGGTGACCAAGAGATGAAATGGGAGTATCACATATGAAAATTTAGAAATTACTAGGGATGAAGGGGACACTATGGGACCCACTGTAATAACTTAGCAATCGATTCGTTACTGTTTCAAAAATATGGTGACTTCTACTCCAAAAAAATTATAAGTGTATCTGAATACATCCACTGTTTACAAAATAACAAAAAAATTCATAAGAGTATATTAGTACATAAAAAAAAATCATATACAACTTCTTCTAAAAAAAAAACCCACACCCTTACGCAAAGAAGTGAGCTTGACAAGGTACTCCCAACCTCGTAAGTATTGCTGCAGAAGGTCCAATAGCAGTTTTGTCGAGGTTCGGTCGAACGACGGGAGGTTCTTTGTAGCTTCTTCTATTGTGACAAAGTTGTCGTCATCGGGTGCACTTGTAATGTGATCCACCTTTCAACTCGCGATCCGTTATTCTCATACGTGGCCTTCCAGGCGGTCACTTCACAAGCGGTGGTAATATTGTCATCAACGGTTCGGGACTTTCATGCCATTGTGTCTGATCTAGTATTGAGTGTACAACCTCAGCGTATGCATCCTGATACCTCTCTGCATCAAAACATTCGTCGCAATAATCGTACGGATCGAATTGTATGATGTTAATGGCTGCGATTGCATGTCCACACGGAGGTCCATATGTTTGGAAGGCACGACAACTACACGTTCGAGTTATCAAATCGATGGAATCTGTAGTTTCAAGGGACTTTACGGAGGAACGTCCTCTGGACGAGCAAATAAAAGTAAACATGTCTCAGCTACCCAAGCTGTTGTAACGAGAGGGTGATCATTGCCGCTTATTTTAGCTGTACACGTATGATCTGCAACAAACGACTTCACTACCATAATAGTCATATGATTCACACCCGTTATACGTCATTTGCAACCATCTTCTTTGCATCGAACAGAGTACTTTTTGCGTGATGACTTTGCCTTCTTAAAAATGAATCTCTATCGAATAGCATATTCTCGAACAACCTTCTTGAAGTGTCTCATGTCATAAAACATTACCCCAGCTGTTAACCAGTCAAATTTTACTGTATCAGCTTCTATCTCTTGGGCTCCAACAAACATGCCATATACTTTCATTGGTCCACTACCGTCACTCAGAACCGATTGAGTACCACCTCTGATAGGAGTACCCCATCTAATAGGAAAGCCTCCATTGTAGCTCCATTGATAGGCTGAGCGGTTGGACTAACAACGATGTTTTCATGATGATCATCCTCGTTCTCCACTTCCTCCTCCTCCTCCTCCTCATAATTATCATCATCATTTCTTTCTTCTTCATAGTCTAAACCCCTTACACAGAAATCATTTTTAAAAATATTATTGACGTCCACTTCATGATCTCCAACATTTTGTAACTCATCTATACCACCGGTAACATGGTTAGCATGCAAACCACTTGCCAATGTTTCATTTAAGTCAAATCGAGACCTGTATAGTTCGTAAATATATAATTAGCCTCAATCCATATGAATAATTCATAATTTGAACTATGGAAGTCTTGAAAGATTACCAAAGAACAGAAATACCTTATGCTGTGTTGATCTCCAACATTTTGTAACTCATCTATACCTCCGGTAACATGGTTAGCATGCAAACCACTTGCCAATGTTTCATTTTAGTCAGATCAAGACCTGTATAGTTCGAAAATATATAATCAGTCTCAATCCATATGATTAATTCATAATTTGAACTATGGAAGTCTTAAAAGATTACCAATAAACAAAAATACCTTATGCTACGTTCTCTTGGACCACCTCCTATACTAGTATCAAGGATCTCTTCACTTACAAATTCACTTTCGTAGTCTTTTTGCAAGTCCACTTCAAAACACGGGCGAAATTTGATATTTTTCCGTTCGCGTGCACGTTCTTGGAGCGGAATCGAAGTAGATGGAATGTTAGGATTAATAGAGGTTCTACTAATACAAACATTATTTGGGGGAAGCATTGATGAATTCAATGAATTAATACCGTTCTCACTTATGGTTTTCATTGTGTATATCATCACATAATTGAACATGTTTCTGTCAAACATCATCAACATTGTTTGAAGGACATCATCATCATCAACAACGTCGATTAAAGTGATTATATATGGACCAACAACGTATCGACATTTGATCGATAGTAAAACATTCCTTTATGTTATACCAATTCTTCTTTGGATTGCAGTTTGAAATTCATCAAAATTAATTCGGCGGGAAACCGATAACAATGTCTTCCTCCCCCGACATAGTCCCAAGAAACTTCATCCTTCAAATGTCCATCATAATGTAAAAGAAGAGAAACCATTGATTCGGGCATTTTTCTATAATTATACACAGGGGTTCTAAACTCTTTAACATAAACTTCAAGACTCTAAAAGGGGCTATAAAGTTGTGGCTTAATGGAGCTTATCTATGGTGTTTTCAATTTGACAGATTGGAATAAAATAGGGTCATGGACTAAAAGGTGGTTTCTAGCACCTAAATGGGGGTTTTCTATGGGATTATCAAAGCCAAAAAATAAGGGATTATTTTTGGGATAATCCCTTAGGCAACCCTAATCACGTCAGTTATGAAATACCTAGCAAGGGTTCAACTAAATGGTAGGGCCATCAAACATTAATAACACTTATGAGCCCTTATAAACCCTTAATACACCCTTAAGACACCCTTATACACCATCATAAAAAGACAGAGTTATGAAACACATTAAATGAGATAATAGGGGTTACAAGCACAAACCCTAATAGACAAAAATAAAACTCACATTTTTCTCCTTTTTTGCTCCAGGCGTTAATTAGGATTGGGGAAAAAGAAGGGTTGGTAGAAAAGGAAGGGAACACTTTTTTATCCATTTTTATGGCTTAACGTGTATTTTGAGGGTGGAAGGGTATTTCGGTCAAAAACCTTGTCAGGAAAAGCAAAATTGAACCCTTTGACAAGTTTGAAATTCAAGGGTTTCATCTCACTATTTTAGATATTTTGAGGTACCAAATTTCCTATCTTTTACTATAAAATGTCAAGGCCAATGATATTTTCATCCCCTGTAGTACGCACTCACCCCCTTTTAACGTGATTTTTACGTCAAAAAGCGTTACTGTTTATAAGAGGGGCGAATGCGTACTTAGGGCTGACAATTTCACTTGGGGAGGGGATTCCCCGATTTGAGCAGGGGAAGGGGAAGGGGAAGGGGATTTAAAAAATTCCCCAGTGTGGGGAAGGGGATGGAGTTGGCCCTGCCCCGCCCTCATTAATGCCATTTTTTTCTTGTATTTTTTAAGTGTTTTTTTTTTTAGGGAAAACTACTATAAACCCCTTGGATCAAAACATATCTACAAGATTCCCCCAAAATTTTCATAATTTCCATTAGTACAGTTTTGTTCGTGAACTAGCTTTTTATGTTTTCTTTTACCCATAATCCATTGGGCATTGTCCCTCATTATATTAGTATATTACCCTTAGAAATCCCTAAAATCTCTCAATCGAACCATCACTGTAAGGCAACATTAAATCCTTTGAAAATCTCCCTCCCCCAAATAAAGGCAACATCTCTCTGATGAGTGATGAGATTTTATATGGTGTGGGCTCGTATAGTCCATTATTTTTCAAAAAGTAATGTATGGGCTACGCCATAGGATGATCCAAACTGTCCATTTGATAGGCTACAATTTAAAAGTACTTTACATGCCACACCATAGATATCCAAACCGTCCATTTGTTGGGCCACAACGTAATTAGATTGTGGCCCAAAAATCATTTCCATAGGATGATTGCAATCCTTTGATCTATAGAAGGTACCATAATATGCAATTCCTCTATAGATCAGAGTTTTGGAATTATCCTATGGAAATGATTTTTGGGCCACAACCTATTTACGTTATGGCCCATCAAATGGACAGTTTGGATCATCCTACAATGTGCCCATCAAGTGGAAGGTTTGGATCATCCTATGCCTATGGTAGTATGGTGTGGACGGTTTGGATCTTCTTATGGTGTGTCACGTAAAGTACTTTTTGGCAAGTGGGATTGGGAATTAGGGATCTGCTAAGGACTATCGATCAATTAAATGAATCTGAGAGCAACCACCTTTGTCCCTAGGTTAATCAAATGAATAAGACAAAATCTTAGCCTGTGTGGGTTGTGTGACTACTCTCACATGCAACAGCTAAGCCGCAACATGCTTGAAGTGATTGTCCCTAGCAAATCTTTAGTTTTAAACCTAACATTTAACAAAGTAAAGTGAATGTCCCTGAATGCGGGGCAGGACAGGGGATGGGATGGGGATTAGATATTCCCCGTGGGGAGGGGATTCCCCATGATCCCCACAGTGGGGAGGGGAGGGGGAGAGGGAAAATTCCCCGCAGAGCGGAAGGGGTAGGGGACCCCAACATCCGGCCCCAACCCACCCCGTTGCCAGCCCTACGTACTGCAGGCGGGGTGAAAATGTTATCTCCCAAAACCTCTCACCAGCCAAATAAAGACAAGTTTCAGTTCATCTCATTATCAAAACATGGTAGTGGGAATATCCGTCCCTCTTCCTTCCAATCATAAAACAAAAAAGACCGCGCAGAGTGTTGTTAGCATATCTGAGAGAAAAGAAATGCTAATGTAACTCTCTAGCGCCACCCAATTATTAGGTCCTAAAACCCCAATCCCAGTGTAGAAGAAAAAAAAAACGGCAGTGGAAAATGGAGGTAGAGGAGGAGGAGAGTGGTGTGACTGCGAGTGCGGAGTCTGCACTACAGCGTAAGATAGAGAAGACGGCGTACGATATGCTGGAAGAGAGCCGAACGTCAATGGAGGAATTGGTAGCAAAAATGGTGTTCATAAAAAAAGAAGGACGACCCAAATCCGAACTCCGTGATTTAATCACTCAAATCTCTCTCCTCTTAGTTCATCTTCGTCAGGTCCCTTCTCCTTTCTTTTTTTCTTTCTTTCAATTTCATTCTATCTGTTTTTTTTTAGGGTTTCAATTTCTTCTATCTTGTTTTGTAATTGTGTTTCCATTAAAATGTTATAATGTAATTGGGTTGTTTTTGGATTTCATGATGGGGTGGAATTCTTTGTAGATGTGTTTAGATTCTTGAAGAATCTCCCGAAACCCTAATCCTCAAACCCTAAGGCCTAAACCCTAAACCCTAAACCCTAAACCTATTGCCGTTCGATAATTCTTTGTGACCTTTGAAATATCTGATTAATTCATCCCTTTGAGCAAAAGCTAATCCTATTGCCATTCGATGCTATGCAAACCAAAGCTCTGATACCAACTGATGTAGGAAGGCTATGGGAAGGAAACAGAAACTTAAGAAAACTATAGGAATGTGCAGGAACTTGCAGGAAATTTTCTGGATGTGTTGCAGAACTAGACCCAAGGAATGGTCTAGTTGTTGATTCATATTTCAGTTTAGACTCAATCCAGGTTTTAAATAGATATTTAACTGTTCAACCCGATTGTAATGGTAAATTCAACAGATCCGGAATCAACTACTTTTGAAGATGGGAAATTCACAGATTTGAACAGAATAGGGAAATACAGATTTATGAAGCTTTAAGGGTTTTAGAAAGAAGATGAAAATTGCTAGAAGATAAAAACTGACATAAACAAATTTGGTAAGGAAGACTAACCTAGGACTGCAAGCATAAAATACAAACAATTAGATTAGGGTAGGGTGCAAAAGGAATCCGCCTTTGATGTTCTATGAATCCACCTAGAGAAGACACATGCCATATCAATATGATAGTGCGAATATCAGTCCCCTATTAAATAATTAGGTTTTCACCACTGCTACAACACTCAGGATGGTATCAACTATGAACATCTGACCAGAAAAGTGTAAAACAAAGTGAGTCGTGCCATTCTCAAAACATGGTAGTGTGGATGTCAGACCCCTATACATATATTTGTATATTTATATACACATTACTCTTTATTTTACACATTTCCATGTAGCTGTTAAAGGCCATTATAATTTTCGAAAGGCTACCCGTCGGAAAAGTGTTTGATAAAGTGAGGAGTGCTGTTCTCAAAACAAGGCAATCCGTATATCATTTCTATATTTTGTGTTGATGCATGTGTGGTAATTACTCCCAATTCCTTATCTAGTTAAAGTTTCTTAAAAGTTCATGGAAGAAAAGAGTTAGTCATTTAGGTGAAGATCGTGTGAGCTTATTCTGTGTTGTATGAAAATGTATTAAGGTTTCTACTGAAATCTTTTCATTACGCTTTCATGTTCTTCCAGTTCCTGATTATTTTCTTTTAGGTTAATCAATTGCTCTTGTAGACTTATATGTTGTTCATATTTTCTTTTAGGTTAATCGTTCCATTTTGTTAGAAGAAGATCGCGTGAAAGCGGAAACGGAAAGTGCAAAAGCACCAGTTGACTTTACTACCTTGCAGCTTCACAACTTGATGTATGAAAAAAATCATTATGTGAATGCCATAAAGGCTTGCAAGGATTTCAAGTCAAAGTATCCAGATATAGACCTTGTACCCGAAGAAGAATTTTTCAATAGTGCACCTGAAGAAATTAAAGGAAATGTGACCTCAAATGACCTTGCACATGACCTAATGTTAAGGAGGCTCAATTTTGAGCTATTTCAGGTAATATTTATACATTGAATTTATTCCAAGAATGCCCAACATTTTCCTTTTTTGTTACATTATGCATTCTTTTGTTAGATATATTTACTCATGTATATATTTATGGTTTTTTTTTTTTTTTACTTTTTATCTATGATAGAGATTTTTTTACAAACTAAATACATGAAGTTGCTGAAATTAACATGTAATGTCTATTATGAGGTCATCTCTCTGGCCATCTATACTTCTCTCTTTGCCTGTCGCATCCTGTTCTTCCACTTTTGAGGTCATCTCTCTGGCCATCTATACTTCTCTCTCTGCCTGCACGTGTGCCGCCCTCCATCCGTCCGTGCGCTGCCTTCCGTCTTTTCCCTCCTTTTCTTCTTTCTTTCTTTTTTTACCTTTTTGTCCTTTTTTCCAAACATGACGTACCCTAAGATCAAACATGACTTACCCTGAGGCCTAACCTGAATTACCTTGAGATTAAACATGTCTTACCTTGTGATCTAACATGGCATACCTTGTGACATGTAACACGACTTAACAAATATGACTTAGCCCGAGACCAAACATGAACCCTAATATCGAACATGACTTACCATGAGAACAAACATGACTTACGCCATACCTTGTGAATGTACCACGACTTAACAAATATGACTTAGCCCGAGACCAGACATGAACCCTAATATTGAACATGACTTGCCATGAGAACAAACATGACTTGCCATGAGAACAAACATGACTTACCCCAATACCTATCATGAACTAACATGAGAACAAACAAGACTTACCCCGAGACCAAACATGACTTACCATGTGATGTGAAACATGACTTATCAGAGGACAGACACGGAGTCACCTTGCGATTTAACTTACCATTGGACCAAACATGTCTTATCGCGTGACATGAAACATGACTTACCCTTGTGTTTAAACTCGAATTACCCTGAGACCAAACATGACTTACCCTGTGGTGCGAAACACAACCTACCCTGAGACCGAACATGACTTACCTCTTGGTGCGAAACACAACTTACCCTGAGAACAATCATGACTTACCCTATGATTGCACCTAGCTTATCATGTAACCAAACATGACTTACCTTGTGACGTGGAACACGACTTACAATGAGAACATGACTTACAGTATTACTAAACTTATCCTGGGACTAAACATGACTTACTCTACGAAGAAACATGACTTACCATTTGATTAAACTTGAGTTAGCCTAATACCAAACATGACTTAGACAGAGAACAAACATGACTTAAACCTGTAACACAACTTACCCCATGAGCAACCTAGACTTATCTTGTGACCTAACTGAGGATGTTGTCCATCCCATGTGGGGCCTACTTTAGTTTATGCTCCATTATTTAGGGGGCTCGCATTAGGTGCGTGGATCCCACAATAGGTCTTTTGAACGCTTCATGTGGGGCAAAAAATATGTATGTGATCCATCACAAATTATGTATGTGGTCCGTCACATTTGGTGCCTACTTAAATTGAGGGTCCATTATTTTGGGGCCTCATAGTAGGAGTGTACTATGTGTGGGTCTCACAATAGATGTTTGGAAAGCTTCATATTGGGCCCTCATCGCATGTAGGTACCTCTTTAGTTGAGGGTCTATTATTTTGGGGTTCCATATCAGGTCTGGGTTGCATCATGCATAACTCAAGTCTCGTGTGGGCACAAATTAAGCTTGCGGTCAGTCACATGTGTGGCCCACTTTAGATGACATTCGGTATGGGGTTTACCATGCATAGATCCCACAATAGGCCTTTTGAGTGAATCATATGGGGCACAAATTACGTATGTGGTCCATCTCATCTGGAGCACACTTTAGTTAGTGTATTATTTTGGTCGCCCATAGTAGAAGATATGTGATGTACCAAATGTGGGTTCCACATTAGGTGTGGGGTGTACACCCCATACTTCCTACTATGTGTGGGTGGGTGTCGCCGCCCCTCTTTCCTCCACCACTCGGAGGTTCTCTTTTTGATCGGGCTGATTTTCATCATGTTTTCTAAAAGATGCAGGGGTGCAATCTGTTTGAAAACATGGCACTTCGATCTCCTTTGAATGAGAGAACACTCCTCCATTTTTCAAGAGTTGTTACGTAGGAATTATGGGTCCTAGGCCCCAGTAATGATTGTTATTTGTCTAGTCCACCAGGCTGGGTAAGTAACCTAGTTACGACCCCGGAAGGTGATAGGCACCAGCCCTGCCCAATCGAATGATCGATCTCTATGCAAGGAAGGCCTTATGTTTGTAGTTTCTCAGCTTGTCGCAAGAAGGAAGTGGAAGTGAGGAAGAAGAATGACTATTTCCTTTATCGGACTATTTCCTTTATTGGGCGCAATGGATTCCGTTCAGGCACTAGTGGGTGTGGATTCCATTCAGGCACTAGTGGGTGTGGATTCCGACTGGACTTGCCCTTCCAATAGGCTTTTGGATCTTGAGGTCCGAGAGGCCCAACCTCCAAAGGAGCTGGTCCGAACAGATCAGTGTCCTTCAGATCGGGTGTTAAGTTTCCTCTCACGTGTACACTAGCGCTAGGGCTCGACTCCCTTCAGGGATTTCGAACCGGCACTTCTTTCCTTCTCTTCGGCAATCGATTCCCTCTTTAAGAAATTTAAATGATTGATTCTCATCTATGTTGCATGTATTCTTTGCCCTCTATGCCGAATCCGTGTCGAAACGTCTCCGCATCCGAATCGGACATGGATTCACGTAGGACACACTCGGATTCTTGTCGTAGCCTTGTCGCGCACGAATCCTGCTTTTTTCAGGTGAATCTGATTCATCGTTGTCTCTTTTGAAATGCGAATTCTGTGTATTTTCCTTTTAAACGCATTTTCTTTTTAACTTTTTTATATATGAAAGCACACCCAAGACTCGTCTTCCTCCTCCAACTCTCTTATTACAAAACTCGGCTCAACCCTCTACCCTCAAAATTTTCATGAATATATATATATATATATATATATATATATATATATATATATATATATATATATATATAGAGGAATCAGATTGTGTGGTCGACCGCACGTTTGGGGCCCTTTGTTAGGATGATCCAAAGCATTCATTTGAAAGGCCCTTACATAGATGGGGTATGTACAAAAAATCAGCTCCATAGGATCATCCTAACCTATCCATTTGTGGAGGTCAAAATGGACAGACACCGTTTGCCACAAATCTGCCCATTTTTGCCCTCCACTTTTGGAGGGGTTAGGATGATCCAATGGACATGATTTTTTGTACACACCCTATCTATGATGGGGCCTTGCAAATTAATGGTTTTGATCAACACAAAAAATGTGGGACCCATGTGTTTGGGCCCTCGACCGCACACTCCTTTTCCTCATATATATATATACTAGCAAAAAACCCCGTGCAATGCACGGGCCGAGAAAGAACTGTACAGACAACATAAAAAACCTATCAATAAAAATAGATAGATAACCCATGACATGATAAATAAAGCTATACACATCAAATGAAGGAAGACGAATAAATAATACCCTAGCTCTTGGCTTCCTTATATTAAGTTCAACTGATTTTGTTGAAAAAAGAGGTTTCAACTATTTTTTTTTTTGAATGATTTCAATTCATCTTTTTTGATGTGTAAAAAAAAGGAGCAAAATTTAGAAATATTTTCTTTCCTTCCCAAACTTTTCCAGAAGATTTATGGAATCCAAACAGGGCAAAAGAAGTCAAATTTACTAATTGAAGAACCAAGAAAACCACAATAAATAAAGTAAATCAAAGCACTATCTAGCTATGGATCTTCCTGAGAATGTAAGCTAGGGTTTCCAAAACTCAAACAAAAAACTTAAGCAGAGAGGAGGGTTTTTTGGAGAGAGAGAGAGAGAGAGAGAGAGAGAGAGAGAGAGAGAGAGACGTGTCGTCTCAACACCACAGATTCGATGGAGGAGACGATTTAACCCCTGCACAAGAGAGAGGGTGAGAGACATGTAGATTTTGTTGGGCTCTAGATTGTAAATTTTTTTGGGCTCTAGATTTTAAGTCGTTTGCTAGATCTTTGTAATGGCCCTCCCATAGTGATAAAGGGTTTGTCACGGCACACGATACCAAAATTGATGCAAATAAATGCCGAAGTTGATGAGATGTAGCCCAAACAGACGCCTCTTCAAGAGCTTCGTGCCATTCACTATCATCTTCTAATAAACCAAATATAAATGTAGGTTGAAGTAAGATAAGGGTAAGATGAAAATGCATATTTTGAAGTAAATGGGAGCGACACTAAAAATATTTTAAAACTAACTGTAAATTCACTGATAGAATTTATAAGGTAATACTTAGAAACGGAAAACATTAAAAGGATCTGAAATCAAATTCAATTTAACCTGATATAAGAGGAATTCAATAAAAAGAAATAACCAAATGTAATTATTTTACCTATAAAGTTGATGAGGATCAAGAAGCCTAAGACTCAAACCTTAAGGAACTCGGTAGTTGAAAACTGTAAAAAAAAAAATAGGTATTGTTGATTTAAGCTAATAACATGATTATAGAAGTTTCTTGAAGCAGCCCCAAAAAAAAGACACATTAGAAAGCAAAGTATATTGATTTAAGTTAACAGATACAGCATTATGCATTCTTCAATTTTTTTTCGAGTTTTTTTTTCCAAATCTCATGTAGTGGTCCAAGGATGCAATCATCAACACATGATGCGGGCTTCAATTACAACTTAGTTCAATTATCATCTCATCCAGCATGTGACTAATCAAGATAGATACACTTGTAGCCACAATGGAAAACATTGAATGTTGAACCCAAACAGAGTGAAGGAATCGACAAACAATTGAAACATTGTTTCTATAAAAGAATAAATAGGAATAAACCTCAAGTAAATGAAGCCAAGTCAGGACATAAACTGGAATGGATAAATAAAATAAGGTAGAACAGCACAAAAATTATTACTTATTATGCAGTAAGCACTTCTGTATTCAATACTCCATACTTTTATCTTATAACCATTATCCCTAACTGACTTAACATTTTTTTGTCATAACTATTACCCTTAAAATTGTTCATAGAATAAGGATCAAGATATTGGTTAAAAAATGTTCAACAGAATAAGGCTCAAGAGATTTGTATACCATATGCATAAAGATGTACAATGACTTAAGAGTCCACATAGATATACAATTAAGATGATTGAGGGAGAATAGAAAATGAAATACTCAAGATCTATATCAAAAAAGGAAAATAACAGAAAACAATTTAAAATAGAGCCGTAAGTAAGAATTTCTTTGAGGCATTTCATCGGGCACCGCATCTACATATCAAACTTGATAAAAAAAGGAGGGAAAAACACAAAGAGGTAAGACAATGAAAATCATTTCCTACCCAAAAGAACTGACATACAGAAGAAAATTAAATAAGGGGAAGCATGTCATCAATGAAACGTAGGAATGGTATTTAAAAAAAAAAGCCAAAGTGAAAACAATATGAAGGAAAAGCATCCCAACATGCGGTATTAGACTTTGAAAAAAAATATACCAACAAACTGGGAAATCGTAATGAAATTTCATGAAAAACATGAGGCATAAATCAAACTGATAGTCTTTAACAAATGAGAATTTAATTTAATTTTCTGGGGAGTTGGGGGTGTGTTGATTTAGGAGAGTTTTTTTATTAGAAATGTCCATTCCAGTTTATTTGTGAATTTTAAAGGGTTAGGGTTTCCTTTCAACTTTACTCTTATTTTTTTTATGTGGGTTTTGATTTAGGCACCTAGGGCTCCAATTTTTCTCTTCTGGGTTCGTGAACGGAAAAATGGTTGAGGCCTAAAAAGACCGAAACGAAATCTCAGAAAACTGCAACCCTAATGAAATGAAATTTAAATTTCATGGAAAACATAAGAGAAAAAACTCCCCAAAAACAGCCACATGAAATGGGAAAAACATCAAAACGGGAAAATGGTTGAGGCCTAAAAAACCCAAACGAAATCGGTGTTTTACCTTTTTTTTACCGGGAAGATCTTCAAATCCGTTGCTTGAGATACATAGCCTCTTCTTTTGTTTAGAAATATATGCAGCGAGAGGGAGGGAGAGAGAGACAAACGAACTGTTGTAGTAGAAATATCTCTGACGTTGCAAGAGTGATTGGAGAAATATCTGTAGGTGAACATGAATCGTGAGAAAGGAGGAGATATTTGGGGGAAAATAAGAAAATGTTGTTTTTACCCTCACATAGATCGTATGTACAGATATGTGGGAGGGCAAAAAAGGGTAAAAATCATGCAGAATCATGAGAAAGGAGGAGATATTTGGTGAAAATAATAAAATGTCGTTTTTACCCTCATATATACTAATGAAGTGTAAAGGAATACAGGAAGTAATTGACCAATCCATGATGGCTTTGGGAAACTAAAGCAGCTACCAAAAGCTTGTGGCTCTTCCTTATGCAAGTAAAAAATGTGGTATGCAATGATGAAATATGTGAAATTTAAAAAGTATGCTTCAAATGAGAAACTTTTGAATGCAATACGGAATATAGATGAATTGTCCAACCAAATCCACTACTAAATCTGACTCACAACATCCCTCACCACATAACCCTAAAAAAAAAGAAATTTCCATTTCTAGTGATCATTATCTTGATGACCAAAATGGGAAATTGAAATCCTTAAAATCGCAACAAAACATAGCTATCAGCAATCAAACCTCGAATTAGACATAAAAAATAAGAAAGTATGTCATTTAAAATTAAAAGATCAAGGGCCCTAAAGTATGTTTCAATTTATAGAATGCAACGAACTAAATGTTTGGTGTTGTTTAACAACTTATAATGATATAATGAAAACTCCAGCTATAACACACTAAAAAAAGCTCAGACATTGCAAAATAACATATACTATTAATGCATCAAAATGTAATACGACTCCAGATTCTATTAGTACATCTCAGTAGCAATTATAAAACTCTAAGACTCTAAGTTGGAAAAAAAACAAACATGCTTCTCATGGAATGGATGCAAGATTCCCAAGTACACATATGGCAATTTACATTTTTCCTAATTATGTTTGTGTCTTTTGCGTAAACAGAGGATTATAGAGATGTGATGAAGCATTAGCCGAACAAAAAATATATTTTGGCTATAGAAACGGCCAATCAAGCTTTAACATTTCAAAATTTAACTGTCAGCCACATGGATATAATTTAAAGTGCAATAAAATAAAAAATAAAATAAAATAATGTGACTCTGCCATGGACGCCAATTTACAGCCCAGATGATGGAAACGGATCTCTAACTCGGGATGGAGAAAAGCATCCCCGAAACATCATAAGCCAACAAAATCTGAAGCTCGTGCGATTACATGGTTCTTGCCCTTCTCTTTCAGCTCACACACCATAGAGAAAAAAATGAAACCACAGAAAAAGTCAAAAAAATAATTATAATACGAACCTGGGTTATATGAGGAAGCATAAAAAGGTGTTACGTTGTCGAGAAGGAGAAAAGTGTCGCTTCCGCTCCTACTGCTGATGCTTTTGAGTAATGAAAAGATGGAGATTTGGAGCGGTTTTCATATTCTTTTCTTCTGAAAAAATAGCAGTTTTCATGTTACTACATAACGCATCCCTGTCACCAATAAGTAAAATTGATAGTTCATAGTTAAAATACGGAGGATCTTTTATAAACATAAGCAAGTAACATGCATGAGACCGAGGATGCTAATTGAACATTATGATTAGATCATCCTAACCATTCCCCTTGTTGTATATTGGAGCTTATTGATCACTGGTAACATAGTTATTTTGATATATCAAGGTAATGTTGTTGCAACGATAATAGAGAAATAACAGCAAAGCAAAGTACATGCGAAAAAGGAGATGCTTTCATTAATCTGACCAATGTTTTCAATAACTTAGTTATGCTTTAAAAATACCAAATCATAGATTATATACATATAAATATCGACCTTTTCAATGGAGAAGATTATTTTCGGGTCAGAAGCAATTTGTGAATTTTGTTGAAAGCATCATAATGTAAGTTTGAAGGGAAAGTAGATTTCAAATGATCAATAAAAAAGAAGGCGTGTTTAAATGATATATAAAAACAGTGGAAAAATCGGTGGGAATCACCGAGAGAAACAATTTTTCGCTAATTTAAGTATTTAAAAACCCAAGTTCCATAGTCCACATTATTTTTAAATACAACATATACCTGATTATCATGTTGTAACTGTGCTGGCTGAAGCATCGCTTGAAATATAGTGCAAAGAACACATCCAGAGATTTTGTTCGAAAAAAAAGAAGAGAAACACCCAGAGACAGGGTGAGCTTGCATCCACCTATGATACACTTAAGTTCCCTGTTGTTTCTAAAACAGGGAAGGACTACCATATTGTGAGCAGGTATGAAATTAAAAAAAAAATACACAGACAGTGTTCTCTTTGAAAAGTACAGAGTACTAA
This sequence comes from Tasmannia lanceolata, assembly GCF_043159265.1. Lineage (NCBI taxonomy): Eukaryota > Viridiplantae > Streptophyta > Magnoliopsida > Canellales > Winteraceae > Tasmannia > Tasmannia lanceolata. Next base: position 4,456,870 of record NW_027518693.1, read on the forward strand.
ATTCTCTGCACATTTATAATGCAATTCAATTTAACCAAACAAATTAAAAAATTAATTTGTGAAACCAATTTTTGAAAAGGAAAAGGTAGAGGAAGAAGAAGAAGCAGAGAAAAAGGCCTAAAAAGGAAAAAGCAGTAGAAGGAGAACAGAATCCCTAAAAACATAGAGAGACTGAGTTCTAAATTATCTTGACATATTTTTAGTTTCAGCTATTACTTTTTTCTTAATTAGGTTGTGGTTAGAAATAGATAAAATAACTATTTTGTGACACCGATTTGTGAAAAGGATTAAGTTTAAGAAGAAGAACATAAGGCCTAGGTACATGCTTGAATCGGCCTTTCTAACTAAACCCTTGAGACATCTTCACAAAGTTCACCAGAAGATGCATTTGCTAAAACAACGAGAAGGACACTGCAGAGAAAAAAAAAAGGAAAAAGAAAAGAAAAGAGAAGCTCATGTTTCAAGCTAGAACCAAGTCTCATAGCAGAAACTGACACAGCCACATAAATGCACTTGTGTGAATCCATATAGTTAGATTAGAAATAAAATAATAATATCGTTTCCATTAATTGAACGGTGTAAATACATGAAAATAGCAGAAAAATATATTCATTGAAATTCAAATTAACCAAACAAATTAAAAAAAACCAATTTACAAAACCAGCTTCTGAGAATGAAAAAGTAGAATTTACGAAACCACAGACCCATATCCCAAGAAATCAAATCTATCAATATCATTCAAATTTAGAATGAGAACATAAAATGAAAGCAAAACACACTCAAATTAGATTAAGCAAGAAATGGCTGTATCGCTTCAGAAGTTAATCAAAACAAATTAATGAAATAAACATACCTTCAATCAACAGTTCTGAGTTTGTAATTCTCCTTATATTACTCTAAGGTCTGAAAATCTTATGTCCTATCCACAGCAACGTCAAGAAATCTGGAACATAAAAAGGGTAGGACATAAAGCATCAATAAAGAGTCATTAGAGGCAAATACAGGTTTATATTCTACTGATAGCAATGTCAAGAAATGTGGAATTCGTGAGTCAATTTGAAATTTACAAAAAAGAAAAGAAAAATAAAAGACACATTTTTAAATTCTCTTCACATCTACAATAAAATTAGATTTAACCAAACAAATTTCTGAAAAGGAAGAAGTAGAAGATAATGAAGAAGAAGAACAGAAGGCTTCACATTTATAATCAAATTGAATTTATGCAAAAAAAAAAAAAAAAAATAAAAATTTCGTGAAACCAGTTTCTGAAAAGAAAATAGTAGTTGTAGAAGAAGAAGAACAAAATATCGTGGTGCGTGCTTCAGACAAAAGCCCTACATACATGAATAGAAAAAAGTAATAGCTGAAACTAAAAATTTACAATTTCTAACCACAACCTAATTAAGAAAAACAAAATTAAATTAAAGTGAAAAAAAAACACTTACCATTGTAGAATCAGAGAGAAACGCCTACCTGGAGGTCTTGAAGGGGTTTAGTTACATGGGTTTTGCTACATGGGTTTTTATATTTGGGGTTTATGGATTAGTTTTTTGTGGTTGTTCGATGGGAAGGGGAGAAGAGGGAGACGAAGGAATGAAGGATACGGCGATGGAGAGAGAGATAGAGAAAGAGAGGGACACGTGATACTCTCGTTGGTAAAATATCATCCCCAAATTTACTTGAAATGTACGACTGTAGAAATATCTCTGACGTTTGAGAGACTTGGGAGAAAGAGAGAGGGGACATGTACGACTTTAGAAATATCTCTACGTTTGAGAGAAAGAGAGGGGATCAGAGGACACGTAGCAGATAGACGTGGATAGCTGTAAGCTTTAAAAGGAAGTAAGGATGTCGATTTTGTCCTCTCCTATATATACAGTAATAATTCACTCTTTCTTAAAGGAAAAATATCTCTGGTACAACATGAGACGTTGAATAAAAAAAGGAAAAATATCTCTTGAACTTCAGTCATTTTCTCCTTGATAAGGGCAAAACTACCCTCATGAAATAGCTGGATAGATAATCTGGGAAGAGCCTCAAACAGTAAAAAACAACCACTTGACGTGTTAAAAGCACATATTTTTCAAATAAATGAAAAAAATTCATCATTTTCTCTTCTGCTATATATATATATATATATATATATATATATATATATATAGAGAGAGAGAGAGAGAGAGAGAGAGAAAACCGTTTCTACACACAAGTGTAGATAAGTTATTTACACACTAGCTTAAAACACAGTGGGGGGCATATTGTTTGGGTGATCCAAACCATTCATTTGATTGGCCCTCACATAGATAGGGTGTCCACAAAAAATCAGCCCCATAAGATCATCCCAACCCTACGATTTGTGGAGGCAAAATGGACGTGTATAAACCTTCACAAATTTGTCCATTTTTTGCCTCCACGGTTAGAAGGGTTAGGATGATCCTATGAAGCTGATTTTTTGAAGACACCCTATCTATGTGAGGGCCAATCAAATGAATGCTTTGGATCACCCAAACAATGTGGGCCCCCACTGTATTTTAAGCTAGTGTGTAGATAACTTATCTACACTTGTGTGTAGAAACAGTTCTCTCATATATATCCAAGCCATCCATTTTAAAGGCCCTCACATAGATAGGGTGTTTACAAAAAATCAGATCCATAGGATCATCCCAACCCTGCGATTTGTGGAGGTAAAATGGTTGTCTTTAAACCTTCACAAATTAGTCCATTTTTTGCCTCCACAGTTCGAATGGTTAGGATGATCCCTATGGATCTGATTTTTTGTGGACACCCTATCTATGTGAGGGCCTTAAAAATGAATGGTTTGGATCACCCAAATAATGTGGACCCCACTGTATTTTAAGCTAGTGTGTAGATAACTTATCTACACGTGTGTAGGAACCGTTCTCTCTCTCTCTCTCTCTCTATATATATATATATATATATATATATATATATATATATATATATATATATATATATATGAGGAAAGTGTTTCTAGTTGGTCGGCTAGAGAACCTTCTCTGGTCTGCTGACCAAAAAACACAGTGGACCCACATTATTTGGATAATCCAAAACATTCATTTGATAGGCCCTGGCATAGATAGGGTGTGCCCAAAAAATCAGCTGCATAGGATCATCCTAACCCTTTGATTTGTGGAGGTTAAAAATGGACAGATTTGTGGAGTTTATACGCGTCCATTTTAACCTCCATAAATCGAAGCGTTAGGATGATCCTATGGAGATGATTTTTTAGGCACATCCTATCTATGTCAGGGCCCATCAAATGAATGCCTTGGATCATCAAAACAACGTGGGCTCACTGTGTTAGGATCATCCTAACCCTGCCATTTGTGGAGGGAAAAATTGGGCAGAAACATGGACACTCAGTGTCTATTCTCCCCCCCCCCCCTCCACCTTTGATTGGGTTAGGATGATCCTATTGATCTGATTTTTGGTACACACCCTATCCATGGAAGGGCCTTCCAAATGAATGCTTTGGATGCTCAAAAAACAAATGTGAGGCCACATGTGTTTTTGAGCTCTAGCTCAGATAAGTTAATATATAGGAAAGTGTTCCTGAGCTCGAGCTCAGATAAACTAAGCACGTGCTTAGGGAGCTCCCTAAGCACAAGTGGCTTAAAAAGCCACCGATTGGTCGCTTTTTGTGGACCCCGCAGAGGTGGACCCGCCATACGGACCAATCGGTGGCTCTTTAAGCCACTTGTGATTAGTGAGCTCCCTAAGCACGTGCTTAGAAACACTTTTCTCATATATATATATATATATATATATATATATATATATATATATATATATATATATATATATATATATATATAGGGGCGAGGTTTCTGAGCTAGAGCTCATAATACACCATCTCCCATAGTTGTTTGACTCATCCAACCCATTCATCCTATAGCACCTCACATAGATAGCGTGTTCCTAACAAACCATAATCCTAACCATTCGATCTATAGGAGCCTAATTTCTAGCCATCCATTTTAAACCTCCACAAATCATAACCCTAACCATAACCTATAATCCTAACCATAACCTATAGAATGAATAGGTTGGATGACTAAAACAAGTAAACAACTATGGGAGATGGGGTTTCTGAGCTCGAGCTCATAAACCTTTTCCTAACACACACACACACACACACACACATGAGTAAAGGGTTTCTGCGCTCGAGTGCAAAAACAGTGGTGGGTTCACATTGTTGAGGGGGTCCAAAGCATTCATTTCATGGATAGGGTGTCCACCAAAAATCAGCTCCATTGGATCATTTTAGGGTGTCCATTTGTGGGGTGAAAAAATGGGCAGATTAGTGGACAAACAGTATCTGTCCATTTTCACCCCCACAAATGGACACCCTATGATGGTCCAATGAAGCTGATTTTTGGTACACACCCCTTCCATGATGGGGCCTTTCAAATGAATGCTTAGGATCACCCAACAATGTGGCCCCACCCTTGTTTCATGCACTCGAGCACATGAACCCTTCTCTCTCTCTCTCTCTCTCTCTATATATATATATATATATATATATATATATATATATATATATATATATATATATATATATATATATGAGGAAAGTGTTGGTGAGCTTAAGCGCCCAATCACATTGGGGCCTACTTTGTTAGGATGATCCAAAGCATTCATTTGAAAGGCCCTTACATAGATGGGTTGCGTACCAAAAATCAGCTCCATAGGATCATCCTAACCCATCCATTTGTGGAGGTCAAAATGGACAGACATTATTTGTCCACAAATCTGCCCATTTTGTCCTCCACAAATAGAGCCTATGGAGCTGATTTTTGGTACACACCCTATCTATGATAGGGCCTTGCAAATGAATGGTTTGGATCACCACAGAAAATGTGGGACCCATGTGATTGGGGCGCTTAAGCTCACCAACACTTTCCTCATTATATATATATATATATATATATATATATATATATATATATATATATATATATATATAAATTTTGGAAAATTTCTTTTATTTAAAAATTATCGAATCCGAATCCTACTTTTGGGGGTTTGCCGAATCCGACACCTCGAATCTATGTCGGATCCCGACACGCAAATCTGAATCCATGCAACACTGATTCTCATGCAGTTGAGGGAAAATGAACTATTATAAAAAAGTGATGCTATTCCAGTTTTTCCGATGTGGTAGATTCATTACTCTGGGGAGTTTTCGCTCTTCGTTTCAATGGCTAGTTGTCGGATACAGAACTTGACACCCTATCAAAGTTTCAAGAGTGGGCATCTGTATCTTGTGCCGCACGAGGGGGGATTTCGTAAGGAACCAATCGTATACATGGTGTCGTATACATGGTGTCGTACGGAGTTACTGGTCTATAACCCTTATGAGGCCAATGCTTGAGTGGAGTAACTCCTTCCGACCCTACCTCTTAGGCAGCAAAACAGGAAATTATGGCCGTGAAAGGAAAATGAGTGAAATACTTGCAAGACATGGCTGGACACAGAGTTTTGGCGGTCTTTTGCACTCCTTAGTTGCTAATTCGATCCGAATCTACTAGCGGTCTGAGATTCTACCACTTTTTGCTATGCTTCTCAATCTTCTTTACTTCTCGGTTTATTGCTGTCTATTTTGCCACTATGATCCCTCATTTCTCTTGTATTATCGTGTTCTCCAGAAGGTAAAAAATAAAGTCTCCTCAAATCTCAAATGAGGGAGTTAATGCCTTATTAATAGTAGAGGGGAGAAAAGGACAAATGGTTCCTTTCTGTTTGGTCTGATCAGATGTGCGGAAGTCTGATCAAACGCCTGCAACTTTGTGTAGCTTTTAATGGCTGTTGGCGGCAGAAAGTCAGCTAACTGCCACCGCAACTGCAAAGTAAAGATTCATTCGAGCGCCGACCATGGTCGGTGGTGCCCGATCAGTCATTTCGACCATGGGAGGTGGATGATCGGATGTGCAATCGGTTACTATAACTTGTGATCGGATACCTCTGGACATTTCGACCATGGTCGGGCGCACTGCTAGATTTCCAACGGCGTCTCCCATGGTTGGTGGTATCCAATATGATAGGGGCATGTCCGATCGAACTCCTCCAGAGCCTTTTGGTCTTTTTTGAGGTCCAGTTGATTTTGGAAAGAGTTTTCTGGGGAACTATTTTGTCTCTTCCTCATAAAACATTTTCTAAATGTGCCATTGAGGGACTTTTATATTCTATCCGCAAGTTTGAGGAACACAACTCATCATCAGAGGGCTAGACTGTTCAGTGACGGTTCGTACAAAAAAGAGGTGTGAACACTATGGGACCCTAAACCCGCCACATGTGATGGGTCTATGTGAAACCTTCAAACACATGCCCCACATGTGCTAGACCATATACGTAATTTGTGCCTCACATGAGACCCTCAAAAGACGTAGTGTGGGATCTATTCATGGTACACCCCATACCTAATGTGGGGCCCAAAAATTATAAACCTGACCCCATCCCGTGCTAAAGTAGACTGCACATGTGACTTACCACACACTTAATTTGATCAAAAGGTAAGTCCTGTTTGCTCACAGGGTAAGTTATCTTCTCAGGGTAAAAGTTTAATCATAGGGTAAGTCACGTCTCTTCTTAGGATAAGTCATGTTTGGTCTTAGAGCATGTCAAGTTTAATCACTGTGTGAGTCATGTTTGTTCTCAAGGTGAGTCATGTTTGGTCTCAAGGCAAGTCATTTTGGTTCTCAGGATAAGGCATGTTTGGTCTCAGTGTAAATCAAAGTTGTCTAACAACAGGGTAAGTCATGTTTGTTCTTGGGGTAAATCGTGTTTTGCGTCATAGGGTAAGTCATGTTTGGTACCAGTATAAGTCATGTTTAATCACTGGGTAAGTCATGTTTGTTCTCAGGGTAAGTTGTTCATTGCATCACAAGGTATGTCATGTTTGGTCTCAAGGTAAGTCAAATTTAATGTAAGGTAAATTATGTTTGTTCTTGGGGTAAGTCGTGTTTGGTCTTGGGGTAAGTCATGTTTCGTCTCGAGTAAGTCATGTTTGTTCTTACTTCTTAAAGTCACATTAGGTCTCATGGTAAGTCATTTTTTCAATCATAGGTCTCAAGGCATGGTTTTAAATTTTCTCGAAATTTCCCCGAAACGACGTAAATGTTTTCATTTCCATCCCCACCGAAACAAAATCTACATTAATTCCTTCCACGTCATTATTTCCCCAATTTTTTTTCCGAAATTCTCGAAATTCGACCGAAATGGTCGGAACGACAAACAATGGAAAGATGTTATCATTTGCATTTCGTTTTATTTTTGCATGGGATGTCAGATCGGCATGAGTCCAATAATACCTTGTAACTCTATGTGGTATTGACAAAGAGTTGGGTTCCTTAGAGGGGAGACTGGTCATTGTATTTTCATAGGTGGGGATTACAAGTCAGCATATGCACTTTGTCCTTGTTCGGCAAAGCTTCTCATTATCTCTTTTTTAGCGGATGGGACATACAGAAACTGGAGAATGAGAATTGCTCTAACGAATTTGTGTTGCTTTGGAACAGCCACGCTTCACCAGATGAAATATCTCCAGGAAAACAACACTTTTTTCCCCACAGAGGGCGAGCCTTGGTGCAACGGTAAGGTTGCTCCATTGTTACCTAGTGGTTACAGGTTCGAGTCACGGAAACAGCCTCTCTGCAAAGCAGGGGTAAGGCTCCGTACATCTAGCCCTCCCCAGACCCTGCAATGGCAGGAGCCTCGTGTAGTGGGCCATCCTTCTTCTTTTTTGTTTCACCTATCAAACAACCAGTTTTTTTTCTTTTTGGAAGGCAATTTTATTTTATTTTAATATTCTTTTTTAACACAATTAGTAGTCATCATAAAAATTTGGTTTCGTACTTTTTTAATCCTGGTTAGACAATTTTCAGAAATTTGTGAATCCAATTTTTAGATATAATTTATTAGTATCTCTTTCTCACTGTTTCAGCGGAGAGAGCTCTGCAGATTTCATGAAGAACTGGAGCAGCGAAAAAAAAGTCTCTTGGAAACCATTGCGAACCGAAAGAAGTTCTTAACAAGTCTCCCTTCACATCTGAAATCTCTTAAGAAAGCATCCTTGCCAGTGCAACAACATCTAGGGATTTTGCACACCAAGAAATTAAAGCAGTACCACTCAGCAGAGTTACTTCCACCTCCACTCTTTGTAATTTATTCACAATTCTTGGCCCAAAAAGAAGCATTTGGAGAGAATATTGATCTGGAGATCTTAGGAAGTGTCAAAGATGCACAAGCTATTGCCCACCAGCAAGCAAATAAGGATACTGGTAATTGTGTGTACCTTTTCATTTATGTGTTTCATGATTCTTCATGCACAGTTGTCAAACTCTTACGAGTCGTATGAGTCGACTCCCGAGTTGGGTCTAGCTGCTGGACTTTCGAGGCGAGTCGCATGGGTGACTCGTAGATTGTCAAACTCTTACGAGTCGTAGGAGTCAACTCCCGAGTCGAGTTGAGTCGCTGGGCTTTTGAGGCGAGTCGCATGGGTGACCCGCCTCTGTTAAAGACTTGTCCGAGTTGTCTGATGACTCGAACGAGTCGCTGAGAGTCGACTCGAAAAACTAAGACTCTTACGAGTCGAGTCAAGTCGCTGGGCCTGGTCTTTCTTGTTTTGACAGTTGAAAACTTGGAAGTTGGAACTTAGAACTTAATTATTTTTGTGCATGTAAGTTACAAGCATATAGTTATTTATATTTTTGGCTTAGTACTTTATCTATTTGCTATTGGGTTATATTTTTTACATGGTTCATCGTTTGATATATACTTATATATTTCAGCTACATTTCTGTTCTTATCAATAACCATTTGGAGTCACTAGTCGAGTCAAGTCACAAGTCATAAAATTAAGAAATCGAGTCACGAGCCGAGTCACTGGTTGACAACTATGTCTTCATGCACTTAATTTAGTGTTAATGACTCAGGTGTTAGTACAAACACAGAGAACATCAGGTTGGATGATGATGCACCTGAGGAGGAGGATGATGGCCAGAGAAGGAGAAAGCGGCCAAAGAAGGTTCCAGTCAAAGATAGCCTTGACCATGCAGGACTTTATCAATCTCATCCGCTTAAAGTCATCCTCCATGTATATGATGATGAGGTTGTCGATGCTAAGCCCGCGAAACTGGTCACTCTGAGGTTTGAGTACTTATTAAAGTTGAATGTTGTATGTGTTGGAATTGACGCATCACAAGAAGGACCTGACAGTAACATTTTATGCAACTTATTCCCTGATGACACTGGCGTTGATCTTCCTCACCAGGTATGGATGTTTTGCATTGCTGCCATTCGAAAAAAAAAACAAAAGAAAAGATGTTTTTCATTGCATGTCTTGCCAGCCTTCTTTCCATATGCGTGCATTTACTATTTCCTTCTCTCTGACAGTAAATTCTGTATTGGTGTGTAGACTGCTAAGCTCTTTGCTGGTGGGGCCGTTGCATTTGATGAAAAGAAAACAGTGCGCCCATATAAGTGGGCCCAGCATTTGGCCGGAATTGATTTTTTGCCCGAGGTCTCACCTCTGCTAACAAGCTGTGAAACTCAAAGTGGTGAAATGCTAAAAGGTGCTACCATTCTTTCTGGGCTTTCTCTTTATCGTCAGCAGAATCGTGCTCAAACAGTTGTTCAAAGGATCCGGTCTCGTAAAAAAGCTCAGCTGGCTCTTGTGTGAGTCACTGCTCTGTGAATTTTGGGATCTTGGACAGTTGGCAATACATTGACTCATTGCCGAGGCAAAATACAGTGTACTACTAGCCATACATTGGTTCTTAATAGTTCAGTTGCTTGTTTTAGGATTCTAGGACTTGTTATTTAGATTTTCTTCATGATATGTTTTGAGGATTATGGCTTCTAACTGAGAAATCTTGGCTGACTTCTCATGTTGGATTTTGTTGCAGAATCTGCAATTTGATTGGTTTTTTTTGCCAACAACAAATATTGATATTTTCTATGGTCTTCATTCTATTGCATCCGTAATGTTATCTCTTGCCTAACTGGTAATGTATATTGCCTAGTTAAAAGTTTGAAAATTTTGGTTGGCTTACAGGGAGCAGCTTGATTGCTTAACGAAGCTTAAATGGCCCCATCTGACTTACGAAAACATTCCATGGGCATCGCACACCCCATTGTGTACTTTGCAAAGTTGGTCACATACACAAAATCGTGGTTCATCTTTGCCTGCTTTGGCTGTGGAGGAAGTTCCAGTTTCTATGGAGCTTGACCCAGATGGGAAATCTAGGGCACTGAAGGAAGATGAAGTAGAGAGTGCAAGGGAAGATGGAGAACTCCCATTAGCAGCCCATGCTCCAGTGTTTCTAAATGATTCTAAACCCCCTCCCCCTAAAGGGTCCGAACTCGAACATTCTATAAGGCTGGCTTTGATTTCAAAGAGCATGACACCTAACAACATGGGAAAATCTCCAAGTTTCAGGAAAAATGAGGACACTTCAGAACTCATAGTGGACAGTGAAAGTGATCCAGAGGAGCCTGTTTATAATGATCCAGAAGCAGAAAATGTGGCAAGCATAGGATTGTGTGATATTATTGACAGATCTTGGGAAGACTATGGTGTCAGAGAGTTTAATCTGGTTTTGAGTGGGAGAATGGATGGAAATGAGAGGAATGTAAATTTAGAAGCCAAGGTAGATAAATTTATGTTGTGTTTTTTCTCAGCTATCATTTCTTGGTTTCGTCTTTTTGACCTCTTTCACCTTGGCAGATCAAGATCAGCATGGAGTATCCTCTTAGGCCTCCTCTTTTCACTTTGAGCTTGTCCACAACTATACCTGGAGATATTTCGTCTAATGAAGCCCAAGATGAATCTTTGCCATGTGGGAAGAATGGTGTGAAATGGTGCAATGAACTTCGTGCAATGGAAGCAGAGGTAAGTGATTGAAAGATTAAGCAGTTTGGATCCTCTAGTTCTATGTTGCAGCATCCGTACAGGTATGTGTCGGATCGGAATCCGACACGGATATCGAGTATCTGAGTCTGCCAACCTAAAAAAGAAAGATATGCTGATTCGTCATAATATTTTCATCAATTCTTAAATTTTAATTTTTTACATAATAATATAGTTATAACAAGTAAATGAGTTTTTATATGGTGTGTGGCAAAATAGGTTGGGCCCCCCAAAAATGAACGTTTTGGATCATCTTATGGAGTGGGTCGTACACTACTTTTTGAAAAATACTGGACTATACGGCCACACACCATATAAAATCTCAGTATATTTTCATACAAAAACTTACTATTTGGACAGATAAAACTCAATTTGGGGTAATTGTAAAGTTGTGGTAGTAGCATTAAGAAGAAAACAGATAAAGAGACCTAGAAGTCTCGCAGAGATCCCTAAAGTATTGGAATGGTGCTTGGCCTGTTTAGAAGAATCCATGCGACATAGCTCTGGTTGAATCTTTAATCGTAATTCCTCAAAATTGTATTCCCCCTTTCATGTTGCACAGGTTAATCTTCATATCTTAAAGATGTTGCCTTTGGACTATGAAAATCACATCTTAGCTCACCAAGTACACTGTCTTGCAATGCTATTTGATTTTCAAATGGATCAGCAATCCTCATTTTCTGGAACAAGGAAGAGTACCTCTGTAATTGATGTTGGGTTATGCAAGCCAGTCAGTGGAACGATTCTTGCAAGATCTTTCAGGGGCCGAGACCGAAGGAAGATGATCTCTTGGAAAGACATGGAATGCACCAAAAGCTATCCTTACTAGAATTTAGGACCCAAGTGGCCACAGAAGTTTATGAAGGTAACTGTAAGAACTTTTCTATTTTGAAATTACGTCGTGCTTGCAAATTTGGGATCACCCGACGAAAGATTCTGTTGCGGGACAACTGAGTTTTTTGGGTTTATTCTTGATATGGACATTAATGCTGCATGCTTGGATTTATGTACTACTATTGCTTGGTTTTAGTTTTGAATTAGAACACTACCAAAAGTGCCAATTGAGGCAAGAGAATTTGTGACTGTATTGAGACTTTGAGAGTACATGGGATGAGTTTTTTTGCTTGGGACAGTAGGCTTAGAGAAATCATAAATGAGAGGAAATTGACAACGTATCCACCCCCTTCTAGGGATCATCTGCACTTTTTTTTAATTTTTTTTTCTTTCACAATATGTTGCAGGGTATGAAAGCAATGTTCCCACTGCAAAAGTTTGGGGGAGTATTGTTCTTGGTTGCACAAAAAAGAATCAATATCTGTCCCTTTTGTCATGGTTTGACAAATTTGGAAGGACAGAAACAATCACATCTTTAAGGGCCTATTTGGATTACAAAAATAAATAAAAAAACATTACTGACATTTTTTTCTTGGGAAAATTATTTTACTTTTGCGCTTTACCATGAAAAGATATGATTATGGTTAATTTAGAGGGATATTTTCATAAATTTAAGCTCCCTCTGTAAAAATTGAATGGTTCTTCGGTGTGTGAAAAAAGTAGAACTTTGAGAAATTTGTTTCCTTTCCGAACTTCACCAGAAAATTCCTGCAATCCAAACAGGGCCGTCGACAAGTTTAGGAATTTTGGTAGAATAATAATAAATACTAAGATAAGTTATCCATTTGGCAAAAAATTAGTAAAACGATGTCCTCATACATCACAAGTAATCCATAGAATTTGGAGAAACGTTGTATATGAGATTGGTAAATCGGTTGTCAAACCCAAATGGCAGCCCACATCTCAAGGTTGTATAGAACTTAAATTTGATGGGAGTTCCATTGGTAAGCCGGGTCCTTCTGCAATGGTCCTAGTTTTGGGCTTACACATTGGTTTGGCTCTAGGCTCCGTCTTAACTTTGGTTTGAGATAGGCTTGTATGTGGGTCCATGGCTATGAAGCTCTTAGGGTCGTCCCTAAGATTTGATCACATTCATGCTCTGGTATGTCCCATTTCTGTACTGCTGTAATATTTATAATTACCTTTTAAAAAATACTAAAAAGACACTGCTATTTGTTGTTGACTTGTTGCAATGTTTGAAACCAAAGAAAGTGGAGACAAGTGAGGAATGCCATTACCTAAAGAAGGCAGTGCAGATATCATTTCTCTTCCTAATTTGAGCCTGGTCTGGGTTTTTCTACAACCTGTCGACTTCATGTTTCAGTTTGTTACACCACACTGCTTGAGAGAAATGATGTTCCTTAGTTATATCCTCTACTCAGATTGCAGTTGTTTTGGCTATGGATGATATCAGTTCTGAAAGCAGTCCTACTGAACTTCATTTTGGTTTTCCTATTCTTGATGTAAACACAAGAGGACATCAAAATAGAAAACAAATAGAGATTAAAGAATGGGTAACTTAATCTACAAGACAACATTTAACACTCCCCAGTCCTTAATTTGCAGCATCACTCTGTTTTCTCCTCATATATGTACACAGTAGAATAGGCTTATCAAGTGAGCTCTCACCATCTAAATCTTTTACCAAGGCCCTGACTGCGTTCTTCTCAAGCATCTCTTCTTAGGCCCTTGTTGCTGATTAATCATCTCTAAAACCTGCTTCTTAGGCCCATTTTGCTGATTAATCATCTCCAAAACGTACTTCTTAGGCCCATTTTGCTGATTAATCATCTCCAAAACCTGTTAGCACCCAATTGAAAACCTTCGGTCAGTAAAAGGATTAGGTGCCCAAATTAACCAAGGAACTTGATTTGCAGCATTGATGCAAAGATTATTGGGATGAAATGCAGAATTTTGGAGTCTATGATGAAAGTGCAAAGATTACTGAGGCAATATATTCATGTTAATTATTCATATGGCACACCGACTTTTTTTAGCTTTAGCACTTCCTTTTGTTCCAGAGGACTCGTTTTCGGCGTATTATTCCGTAGTAAGGCTAAGTTATGAATTTTGTTTCGTTTCGGCCTATTCGTCCAGGATACAGGAACAAAACACACCCAAATCCTGTTCTGCTAGGAATTTCATCCGGTTTCAGTCCACTTCAGCTGAAACAGGGTGTTTCTTCCCATTTCAGCAGTTTCAGCCGAAACATCCTATTTTGGTGTTTATTTTTCCCTGCTCTTCTTCTTCCCTCCTAATAGAATTTACATGTAAAGTCCATTTACTTAAGATTTACATACAAATGAGGGAATACACCCATTTGGATTATTAAAAATAGTTTCAAGACTCAATTCTAAAAGGATAAAAAGTCAACTTTCCAATTATGTTACAAAATTCGACCTTCTTCGGTCATTTCAGGCCGGGTCAAAATCTTAACTTCCAAACAATGAGATATTTTCCAATTTTAAATTTTCATAAAATCTATCATGTCCAAACATTATTAAATGCCAAAAGTCTGGTAAAAAGGTCTCATAATTTGGTCTCTAATTTTTTTTTCATCTAGTTAGGCACCGGTCAACAGAGGCATTACAACCAATAGTGATTTTTCTTTAAGTAAATGCTGAATCTTTACAGCCTTGATGTAATGATGGATTGGGTCGTAGAGGATGACCATGTTGTTCAATTTTTAGCAATTATTATTTATTTATTTTTGGATTTTTTTCATACTATTAACTATGAGAAAAAAATTTCCAACCATCGTAGCGACTTTTCCAAAACACCGAAATGGTCCATTCGACTGGCCAAAACGATACGGCAAACAAAACGAAATTCATAACCAAGTAGTAAGGTGAAAGAAAAAACAATGGCATTGACTGTGTAGTCCAGATTAATATTGCTTAATTAATAGGGAGGAATTGGGATCGAGTTTTCTCTGTTTAGGTAATAGTTTAAGAACCACTACTCCATGTACTTATTGGGTATGAGTTTTCCATGTTTTATTCTATGTTTTATGCAATAGTTTAAAAACCACAACTTGGTGAAAGTAAAAGAAAATAAATATTGGAACCCTGCCCAATGATATCTTCTATAATGCAACCAAAAATGGAAACTATGTCTAGTTAATCCTTCTCAATCAGAAATAAAAATAGAAATTACATGTAGCTATGGTAAAGTGATCCTTCTCCCAATGAAAAAAGATTGGAAATGTGGATTGTATTGGGCAAAATATGTGTAATGGGCAAAATATGAATACAGATCCATTCAACGGTGCATAATGGATATGACAATTTCTAAAAGTATTGAATGAGATTCAGAACACACAAAATAGCAATTTAAGGAACAAAAAACAGAAATTTTTGAAAATAAAAAATAGTGAAGGACATGAACATTTTTTGGCTATTGACATAAATAAGCTATAAAAACCAATGTAATGCACCAAATGTTACAATCCTGAGTGGGGGCCCGCCGTATGGGACTAGTTAGGACTCAGCCTAGTATGGGAAAGGTTTAAAGTTCTTAGCCTAATGCATTCCATCAGCTCTGGAGCTTTCGGCATATCGGTTAGGTACCTAACATTTGGTATCAGAGCAGCCACCACATCCCTTCTAGTCACGGAAGGGGTGACCTATGGAAAGGACTACCTGGTAAAAAGCCAGAGTGAAGCTGCCACAAAGTGGGTCGCCGCGGAGGAGGCAACCTATGGAAAGGGCTACCTGGAAAAAAGGTCAGAGTGAAAGACGTAAGAGAGTGGGACACCTAGGATGGCAGATGCAGAAGCGTGGTGGAATGCTACGGTCCTGAGTGGGGGCCCGCCTAGTATGGGTTTGGGTGGGACCCAGCCTGGTATGGGACATGTTTAAAGGGCTTAGCCTAACGCGTTCCATCAGCTCTAGAGCTTTTGGAGTATCGGTTAGTTACCTAAGTTTTCTATACATAATTGTTTGCATCTTGATTTCACATGTACTATTCAATTTATAAATTAATGTCCAAGAACAAAACACCTAAGATGAGACATCAAACTAATGAACATTTATCAAATAACAGTAGTAACACAATTATTTATCTTAATAATTTAGAATAAATAACGAAAACTTCATTAATACTAAACTGATATATGAATGAGATGCATTTTATTTGTTGGTTTTCTAATGTTATCAAAAAATACAGAACCATAAAAGAATAGCACAGCCTGAACTTGATCATAATCTAATTCTTGAAATGGAATTAACCAATGAAAGAGGTGCAAGTCCCTTCATGTTCTATCAAAAGATAAAAAGTGCATATATATAAAAAAAAAAAGATAAAAAGTGTGAATATCATGACCAAAGGATTTCAAGCTATGATATACCCGGATCATCCAGAACAACGTAAGGGACACGACTAGGATACAGATTATAGTATCATATTATATTTTCTTTTTTTTCAAAAAGTAGATGACACTTGATTAGATACCCACCTATATTGGGAAAATATTATAATATCCTCACCTATATTGACAAAAGCAAATCATATTGATAGGGACATCGACCATGGGAGGGATTCAAGGTCTACAGGCGTCGAAAAAGCCAAAGGATATCCGCGATCCGTACTTTTGATGATGGAGATGATCATGTTCGTTGATGATGATGGAGATGATCTTGATATTAGCGTGGACCATGGCATATGGTGTATATGCTAGCTATTTCCATGAGTGGGCCACGTTAGTGGGACGTTTTTTTATTATTGCTTTATTTCATTAGTTGCACGTTATTTTATTACTATTATTAGATGGTAATTGATTATGTTAGAGTTGTAATAGAATAGGAAACAAATTACTTAGTGATTAAGTAATTATCTAAAGCTGTGTGGGCCCCACTTAGAATTGGGGAACGTTAACGCGTGAACTCTCTATATGTAATCTTTGACGCTACTTTTCTTAAGGGAATACAATTATCGCATATTGCATATTGCCGTGGAACTCTTCTCTCGCTTTGCAGGTGGCTTGGAGCCGATCTTTCTCCCCTCCTCTACTTCTTCTCTTCTCATCTCTCAGATCTGTTGCATCACAGGTAAGATCAAAACCCAAACTGCGTGTGCCTTCTTTGTCCAACAAATTAGAAACCCTAGATTCAAATTAATTTCTTTGTTCGTAAGATCTCAACTGGAAACTTGAAGAATCCTAGTTGGAATCAAATTTTCAGCCAAATACTGAAGATCCATTGCTTTAAACTCTCCCAAATCTCTAATTAATAGCTCATTGATTCCAGCTTTTGCATAACATCATCAAACTATTTTGGCTGTTAATCTGAACTTTTTTTTTTTCTAATATTTTGAAACTGCTGAAATTCCCTCTTTGCCGTGAATCATTGAATGATACTAGTTTAATATCTATAGAGGTTTAATTCATTGGGTTACATTGTCCTTTGTTATTTTAATTGATCTTGCATAATAGACTATAGTTTTGAGTTAATTTTGCTATTATCTGCTATCTCTAGGACCTATTACTTGTTGATTTCATTTGCATAGATTTATCTATTTCATATGAGTTGTGATCTCTCTAACTTATTACTGCCTGTATAAGTCTTAGTGCTGCCCGTAGAAATTAGAGAGTCAAATCAGCCCATACTTAGTTAATTTCTATGTGATTTTGTTTCCTAAGTAAGCCTAAAAGTTTCCTAATCCCATTATCCCATTTGGAGTGCAGGATTTTCCCTATTCTAGGTATTGTCCTGCATCACATATGCTAAGGTACTGCTGATCCATACCCTAATTTAGGTTTCAAGGATCAAAAGGATACCATTTTGTTCTCGGAAGACTTTGGAGTTCAAGGAATCCCTATACCCAATCCCTAATTGTGTAGGATACTCGTACGTGTATCCGGATAACATAGATTTCAAGAAAAGACTTTGACTTGCACAAGATATTGATGACACTATTACCACATGAGTTACTTTTACAAAATTTAACTAGGACCTTTTATAGGGTATCCTTCTTGCCAGTTGTATAAATTGTATCCTTATGAATCAGAAGTTGATTAAGATTAGCTTCATTCTAAAACCTTTACAAAATCTAAATACAATCAAATTTGTGATAAATTAATGTCTAGAATCAGAAAATTTCTAAAATTGAGACCCATATCACCTAACATTGATGAAAGAATCTAAGGTGATTATGATGCAATGTATCATAATTATAAGAATTTCAATTCTATAGGCTTTAGCAGTAAAAAGATATCTAAACCTATGGTCAAATTCAAATTTATAGTTCTGAAAAGGTCAAATCCTTTGTCCATTCAAAAAAAAAGTCAAATCCTTTGTGTAGGTGACTATAAATGTACATAAAGGATTTGAGTGATGGCCAGCACACCAATTTCTACATTAGCAGCAGCCATGGTTCCATTTTTTGCATCAGAACTGAATCAACCCACTGTTGAAAATCCCCAGAGACAATCATTACCTTACTTCAGTAGGCCCTACCAAGTCAATCAAGAACTCCTTTCACTTGTCCAACTCGACTGGATTTTACACTGGGCAAGTTCTAGCCTGACAAGTTTTTAAACACTAAATCTAACAATGCCCCCTACTTCATAGTCATTCACCAAAGATCACCAAGCAAATGCATAAACTAGAAGTTGATTAGATGGAATCACATGCAATTTGTTGCCATCTTGGGCTTATTCCTGCTGGATAACTGATCTTATATGAAATGTAACATTGCATGAGTCAACCTCAATTCCATTCAGATCACAAAAAAAATGCATCATTGAAGACTGGTGAGGATATCTAAGGAAAATGCACCCCCTGCTCGTTTACTTGAACTTTCTACTATTTTGATATGGGATTAAAGCTCGGGCCATATTAATCAATGGTATCATGTAGCTTAAATTGGGCTTTTGATCAGTCCAAGATCTATGAGCTGTCGCTAGCACAATAATTCAAAGTTTGCCTGTTTAGAATGTCACCACAATGAGTACCACACCTCCCTAAAATGTTCTAGGTAAATTTGCATGAATCATCATTGAAAGTACCATGTCAACAAAAGTCCTACTAAGAATTTCCACCATGTAATTTTGCTACACAGTGTACGGCATAGTCAAATAATGACTAATCCCAGTATCCTCACACAAGTTGTTGAATAAGTTTGCAAGTCCTGATTTGATTTCAAAATCTTAATTATCCTTTCTACTTGATTAGTTGGCTCTGAGCTTATAATTTTCAAAAGCTTACAAATGCTTCATGGTTATGGGTGCTAAGGTACACGTGCCCTAACCTCAGGAAATCAATTCTCATGGTAATGAAAAGATGCAATCCATTTTTCTCTTTATATTCATGGGACCACAAATATCAAAATGAATGATGTCAAGCGGTGGTCCAATCTTTTTACTGAATAATTTTTGTGTAGTGTTTATGGATTTACAAGACGCAATTGTGAAGGGAATCTATTTTGTCTAACAATCCTATAAAAGTCCTTCCTTACTCATCCATTCTCTACTTGCTTGTACGACCTAGTCCAATATGCCACCTAATTGATATAGACATTAACTCAAACTCACAGAACCAATATGAAATTCAAACTCAAACAATTATTTTGAAAATGAGATCCAATGAATATATACAAATCATAGAACATAACCCCATGCATAAAAGACAATATTTCCCATTTATATATCCAAAAACTTAACTTCATAACTCCATGCATAATCATTTTCTTTTCTCGACTTAGTTCCATTGCCTATCAACGTACAATAAAGTGAAGACGTTGAAGCGCACACAAACAATTTATATCAGATGCATAAAGAAGTCTCTGCCAAGCCAGTGAAGCAAGAAGCGAACAGTACAATTGACCGGCTAATTTGCGTCAATGAGAAAGAGAGTAAGATGAAGGTGATGGGTTATGGTTTTCTTAAGAAGAGAATTCTATATACCATGAAATTCAAAGTGGAAAAGATCAGTTCTTGCAAAATTCTCCAAAAGGTGGGGCACAAAGCATATTGGTTTGAGTTCCCACCAGATCCCAAAATCAATCCAATTTGCAATTTGGCTGTGATTGTCTGGTAAATGATGATGATATGGATGAAGAGGATGACTTAAAAGGCTGGACTGATCCACTTCAGAAGCATCCACTTAAAGAGGTTGAAGATATATGCGATGCAAAGACATGTAGTACGTGGATTTCCACCAGTGAACTACAAGAGATCAGTGAACGAACAACAAAAGCTCAAATATATCGGCAATCAACAAAGGGATAAACGAATTAGAACCCAGTTCTTTCTAGCCAGGGGGAATGGATGCAAAGCAAAATCCCAAAGCTGTTCGAAATAATAAGAAAAACTGGGGAATGCCGGGAGCAGAATTAAAAGAGCAGAAAACTATGATTTAGCAGACACTTTGAATTAATTGCTCACACACATGTCGTGTCGTGTCCGGCAGGACACCCACGACACAACACCCGTGTCTACATGTGTTGACGCTCCTTTTGGCACTTTTAAATGTACTGCTAGAAGTGTCTTTATATGTATGAACGTGTATGAGTGTGCGCCACTATTACTAGATTTTTAGGGTTTGTCATGTCAGATACCTCGTATCTGTGTCGAAACTCGGCACACAAATATGTGTCCACAAATTATAATTAAATGTACTTTCTATTTTAGTTGTGTCCCTGTTTCTAAATTTTGGGAGTTTGCCGTGTCCAATACTCAGTGTCCGTGCCTACAAATCATACACAGAAAAGGATCTCAACATTGTGCTCATGATCGAGACACCGAATGCATGATGACATTATGCTGACATCAGCATAATGTCACAGGGATCCATTCCACCCAAAATTCTCTAAACCACATTGTTTTTATTGATGAGAATTTGCATCAATTTTCAAGGTTTTTCAAAGATATTTCAATGGAATCTTTAAAAACTCAATAGTTAATAATTCCCTAGGACCAAAAATAAAAGAAGCTGAGTTTGTTTACAAATTGGAAATTTTCAAGCAAGTAAAGATGTGGGTGTTTGGACTGGTAAGAACAGAGAGACGGTAAAAGAGAAAAAATCAAATTTGGAAAATGGAATGTTTCTAGAAGATCTGCAATTTTGTTTGTGTTTCTGGGCTGTGTATAATACACCAGTAATAACTTTAGTAATATTAGAGCATTCTAGAATGGTATTCATACTAGAAATTTGGTTTTAATTAGAAAATTAAGTCTAGAGCAGAGATTGGAGATTGGAGGTCTCTCTCTCTCTCTCTCTCTCTCTCTCTCTCTCTCTCTCTCTCTCTCTCTCTGTGTGTGTGTGTGTGTGTGTGTTTGAAATGAGATTGGAGGTATATATAAACTGTTTTGTAGCGGATTTCTGTAGAGATTGTGAATCACTTCTGTATTTGTGTAAAAATTTGGTGTTGATTCCAATCATCAATACTTGTTCCTCTCTGTTTATTTGCTAGAATAGGTTTTTCTCCATTGTTAGATTGATTTTCTTCGGCATTTGTAGGCAGTCCAACACATGGAAATAACAACATTAATATAAAAGATAGCATGCAAGTAACCACAATATGTTACTACATATTGCCATTAAAAATAAGGGGGGGCCAGAAACACTGTACATACTACTTGATAATGCGGTGTCATCACCAGTCTTGGGATCCAAACTATGCTACCAGTTGAATGTTCAGACCATGTTAATGGGAGGGGCAATGTCTTAACTCTTGACTCCAGCTGTTAAGCTATAAGCTTGTGTCCATAATCACATCCCTTAGTTTAATTTTTCATGTAAGAAAAAATTAATCAGGGTGATTTTCATTTCTATAGGGAAGAATGCAAATGAAACTAGTAATGTCTTATAGACCAAGTCTGAAAGATCAGGAGAAAAGCCATGATTGAGTGGCACTGAAACAATTTCATGATTGCTAAACATTCGAGAACTGAATTTAGTAGAAAAATTAGGAAAACAGAGTATGAATAATTATATGAGAGCAAGATCCCCTCATCAACTGTGAAGACATTTTCCACAAAGGTTTTGAGCAGAGACCTATTTGTAGCCATAAACTATGGAGAAAAGCCATGATTGAGTGGCACTGAAACATTCAGTTTAGTTGGGAGATTAAGAAGACATGACTACAGAAAATTATATGATAGCAAAAGTCCTTCAGCTAGGAAGGCTTTAGGTGACCGTAAGCTTCAAAGTTTTTTTAATGTAAATTGAGGGATTTATTTATTTATTTTTTTGAAAGGTAATTGCAGGATTCATTATTTTAAGTTAAGAGAAAAGTAAAGGAAAATACGGAGACAAGAAAAGTGAATACCTGATTTTTCTGCATTTCCATAATTTCCGCCTGCAACAACTAAACTGTGGTCAAGGAGGATTTCCAACTGAAAAAAAAACTTACTAGTATATGCATGATAATAGCCACTGACCAATGAAAATATTACAATGACGGGACAGCTAAATTTATGTTGTTGTTATGTTTTTTTCCAAAAAGGGCAAGGATCCAATGATAGCTACCTGTTTCTTCCGCAATTCTTCATTCTCTTCTTTAAGTCTTGCTACTTCAGCTTCCAGCTCCATGGTATAAGCCTGATAGAAACACAAACGAAAGAAAAACGTAGAAGATATAAACTTACATAATCAAAAGAGGAAAGCTAATAATATCAAATGTCTCCTTTGCTCTACATAGCATGAATTTATTCAATAAGGCTGACAATCACATAGATTATCCCCTCTCTGTGATATGACGGTAATATTAGCTTCAGATTTTAATTCTTCTATCAAATGTAAGCAATGGCATAACATAAAACTCAATTACCTATATTGTAGTATGGATGTCTATTCAGCATCTCATCTTCTTCCACCTCTTGTTATATCATCTACATATGTTGTTGCTTAAATAAACATATTTAAAGCGAAAGTTTCCAGATGCAGAACATCAAAACATAGTGATAGCATGAGGTTCCTTCATCTAAGTAACGAATAGGCCCAGAATGACCCGTTTGAAGGTTTTACTCCTTCCTTCCTTTCTTTCCTCACCGAGAAACATTCATATTTCAGTCCCTTCTTTGTATGTGCTTTAGTTAATTACTTTCTACCCTTTTCCTAAGTATCTACCTACTATTTTGAAGAAAATTAGAAAAGGAAAACATAAATCCCATATCTGAATCATGACAAGAAAAGTCTTTGACATTTGAAAACCTAAAGTGATTATGATGCAGAAACAATTCTAAAAACAATTTTTTTTAATCCAAGTCCAAGTATATCCATATAACACTACCCTTATGCAGCCCATAATACTACAATCTTCCTGTGCCTGTACTCTATCTATGCCTGCCACCATTCTAAGCAATATGTGCAAGATACATCTAGGATGGAGAAGCCATGCATAGCTTAAGATTTCACCAAACAAAGCGCATCACAAAAAGCTAATGAGCAAAAAAGACATTGAAATACTTTTACAACAACCATGTTAAGAAATTACCTGCTTACGAGCTCGTGACCTCGCAGCAGATTCCCTATTCTTTATCATTCGCCTCTGCCTCCTCTCAACAACCTTCTCCACCACACCTCCGCTGCATTTCCTTCCCCTGAGACCTCCACTAAACACATAAGGAACCGGAGACAAGGACGAAGTATCCCCATTACTCTTACCAAGCCCATCCGAAGAAAGCTGGTTAGCGGGAGACCCTGTTGCAACTGTGACTCCTGTACCCAAACCAACCATGCCCATCCCCACTCCACCCTGCATAAAACCATTGTTCATCAACGGATCTGAAATGCCCACATTTCCATTCCTCATACCCGGATTCCCCGTCTCAATAATACCATTCCCTAACTGCATTGATGACGCGTAACCCACTGTAGCTTGCTTGGGAAAGAGCTGCTGTTGCTGCTGAGAAGATCTCAACACATTTAAATTCATTGCTAGGTTAGGAGATTGATTAGGAAACTGGTGATTATTAGTATTCTCTATCATCCCATTCGCAATGACTCCATTAGTCCGACCAGGCGGTGTATACCCAAGAGCTAGACCAGCGTGGTTATTGGCATAGGATAATTCACCATAGAATCCACTATTGTTTGTTGTTCTTACGGGCGGTTGGGCATCTTCCCTGACCACCCCTGCTCTTACCAAGAACTCCTCCAAAGTCATCTCTCCCAAAGTTGGCTGCCTTTGCGGAAAATTCGACCCCACATTGCTATTGATATTCCCATCTCTCCCTCCATTCTCTCTGAACAAGTCTCTCCAAACCTCATCAACCGTCTTAGTACTAAGCGTCCTCGGCAAAGTTAATGAACCTTGCCTCTGCAGATTTCCACCAACAAACCCCACTTCGTTTGCTCCAAACGCTGGTTGCATAGCTTGGGTCTCTTCAGCAGTCCAAATGTTCTTAAGAAACTCATCCATGTTCATCGACCCAAAGTCCTTCAGAGGACCTCCCATGGAGTTTTGTAATTCATCGAAGGTCAAAGCGTAGATGGAAGACTGTCGGGCCAAAGGAGGATTATTTCCCATCGGCCTCCCTTCGCTCCCATCAAAGTTCCTAAAGTTCATGTGAGATCCCATTTCTCCAAAACCGAAACTACCTAAATAACCCAAATTCTACCATATAAGTATCTATAATAGAATCGAACTGAATCGCCACTCCCTTTTTCTTCTACTCACACCGTAGTTCTGAATAATCTATGGCCAAATCAGATCAAATTCCCAACTCTAGAAACCAGACAGAAAAACAGCAAATCAATGAAACCAAACTTCTGATTATTACCATCATCTTCAAGGAGGAATAAAAATTCTAGAGCTCAAAAGATCAAAACAATAATTTAAGTAAACAAAAATAAAAGAACTAAACCCTAAATCAAATCAAATTCCTAACCCTAGAAACCAGAAAAAAAAAAAAAAAAAGCAACAAAACGAGACTTCCGGATTATTGCCATCATTTTTAAGGAGGAATTAAAGTTCTTGAGCTCGAAAGATCAATACAATAATTTAAGTAAACAAAATTAAAAGAAATAAACCCTAAACCTAACCTTACTCAAATTTTCTACTGAATTCAGCAGCTATTTCCAAATTTCCCAAACTAGTGGAAATAAAAAAAAACGAGAACTTAAGCCAGAATCAAGTGAAATCTCACACAACGGAAATGAAATCCAACAGATCGAATACCAAAAAATAAAAGAACTAAACCCTAACCCTAACGCATTTTTTCTACTGAATTCAGCAGCTACTTCCAAAATTTCCCAAACTAGTAAGAAATAAAAAACGAGAACTTAAGCCAGAATCAAGTGAAATCTCACACAACAGAAATGAAATCCAACAGATCAAATACCAAAACAACAAAAAACTAAACCCTAACCCTAACGCATTTTTTCTACCGAATTGAACAGCTATTTTCAAATTTCTCAAACTAGTAGAAACTAAAAAAACGAGAACTTAAGCCAGATCAAGCGAAATCTCACTAAACATAATTGAAAATTATGAAATCGAACAGATCAAATACCAAAACAAGAAAGAAGTTAACAAAACTAAAAAGAGAAAAACGTTTCATTACATTTTAAAAAACAGTATTTTTTTTTTCTCTGTTTTTTCATTACAGGAACGGAAAAAGACAAAGAAGAAGAACAGACCTGTCTTTTTTTTTCTTTTTTCTCTCCCAATTTTTGCGCGAGGGAGGAGGTGACATGTGTCGAGTTTTGGGGCTTTGGCAATCACGGAAGGGGAGCATTTATTAGAACGGAGCTCCGATTAAAATAAGTAAAAAGGGATTAACTTACCAATGGGCTTCCGATACGTGTTCCAATAATAGAGGGGGTCAAAACTTGATATGACTTCTAGCCAATTAGATTGTGCGAAATGGTATGATCTTAGCCGTCCATCTGGTGCACGATGACTGCTTCAGATGGAGGTGGTCAATTTTTGTTTGTTTGTTTTTGAAACCCCGTGGACTACCTTAATTGGCGATCTCGTCTTCGCATATGTTGGAGAAGGCTAAAAAAGGAGATTTTACATGGTGTGGGGCCGTATATTGCATCATTTTTTCAGTAGGTACTGTACGGCCCACTCCATAGGATGATCCAAACCGTCCTTTTGATGGGCCACAAAGTAAGTGGGTTGTGCCAAGAAAATCATTTACATAGGCTGATCCCAGCACTACAATATATACAGGAAATGAATACTATGAAAATTTATACAGATCGGAGGGTTGGGATTATCCTATGGAAATGATTTTTGGGGCATAAACTATTTACGTTACGTTGTGCCCCATAAATGGACGGTTTGGATCATCCTATGGAGTGGGCCGTGCAATATTTTTTAAAAAATACTGGGCTATATGCATCGAGCTTTATTTGAACCTCCTATGCTCTGTTTGGTTGCTTGTTTTGGGGGGATTGTAGGAGTTTCAAATGCATGAGATCTTCCAAAGATCTCCCCAAAGCATGTTTGGTTGTCATTTACAAATTTGGCCACTAGACAACTTATAGACATCATTATTGGTTTTTATCCTAGGTGGCGCCTAGGTAGCGGAAATGCCCCCCCAATAATCTTCTCCCATTTTTTCACCAAAATGGAGAAATTTGTTGAGGGAATTAGAAGAAATTCTTATCTTATTCTCTCTCTCTTACTCTTCTCTATCTTCCTCCTATATTTTGATAATAACACCTTACATCTTCCGCTAATTTTCTCGCATAACCAAACACTACTCGCAAATCTCCCTCCTAATATTCTCCCCAACTTCCATTCTCTTCCATTCTTGTCTAATTCTCTTTGACTTAGTTTTCTCCTATTCTCACAGCCATCTACAAGCAACCAAACAAAGCACTAGAGCTTTATTTGGTCATTTCCAAAGATTTTAAGCAGTTTTCCATTTCCCTTCCGGCTTAAGTGGTGCAACAGAACAGATGCTAAGGTTTTACCAAGAAAAGCTAATCAGTAAATTTTTGCAGTCCTTTATTTTACCAATGAGATATTCATTCGAGATGAGAAAAATCATGAGAATCACCTTATGATTTTGTCCATGCTCTTGATTTCACGTACATGCCCCCAAAACACTCCAGTTATTCTGTTCATGGTCAGAGAATCACCTCATCATTCGCCCCCCCTGTTGACGTTATTTGACGTTAAAAAGCGTTAAAGTTGCCTACTTTTTCACATTATAAGGGGGGCGAATGCGTGCTGCATTGGGGTGAAAATATCATCTCCCTTACTTTTTTTTATATTTGAAATTCTCAATCATACAATAGTACACTCAGAAGTACTGATGAAGGTCACTCTCTGTATCTGGCGATTGATGCATATTAGTTATCCATTTTGCACCACCTTTTCAGATCCAAAAATTGCCTTTTACCATGGATAATGAAAGTGAATTTCTGCCAACTCCCAGAAGTAATTAGTAGGGTGGGAACTCATTGTATTTGCAGCGACTAAGGTCGTACTAGGTCCCACATTTGGTTGATCAGAACCGTCCATTTGATAGGCGTGGCTTTGGATCCTTTACGTCCCAAAAACCAAATCAATCATTCTAGATTATACAATCGAATAATGTGTATTTTTTTATTGTTAAACTTGTAGTGGAGAAATCATATATTCTCCCCTTTTTTATCCTTGGGTCACCCAGTTGTAGTGTAAATCAATGCACAAGAGGATGCTGGCCCAGAGAAGAAAAGGGGGTGAATATATCATTTCCCCTTGGATTGTCAAAACCTCGACATAGCCAACGGTTCACATTTAATGACTAAAAATACATAGGAGATCCAACTCAAGGCCTATCACATGGAAAGTTCAGATCAATCAGAGGTGGGAGCCATTGCACTGTAGTGGGCAATTGTGCCATAGTGAAACATTCCTCTATATCAAGGTGCGATAGAGAATGTTTACCAAACAGTACTCATAATTTCTCCTATGAATACATTGAGTTATATTGCCTCCATTTCCTTGTTAGACATAGCTTTTTGAGGGCTACTTGCTGCATTAAATATTCATAAACTGCAATTTCTTAATCACCACCATGCATGTTGCATCAACTCCTTTGCAGTGTTTTAAAACAAAACAAGAAAACAAAATTTTGGTAGTAATTAACATGGTAATTTTGATTTATAATAATAATTCATCACAACATGAAATATTCGCAGGTCCAACTGTGCAAGCTATGGGTGCAATTGGGTCGGGTTGAGGCCAACCTGAACCCAACCCAGCCCGATTTTTTAAGTTTTACATGTACCAACTAAATTAAAACTAAAAAAATGACGGGTTTCACTCTAGTCGGGTTGCCCGAACCCTCAATCTGAACTCGACCCGAACTCAAGTCTCTCCATCTCTGACACATCTATCACAACGGGCCCCATAAATACCATGGAATATTTTTCATGGTGACCAACCATGGCCTAAGATGAAGTAGAGTTAAAAAATAATTTTTCTTCAAACAAATATAGGTCACTTGTTGAAACTTAAGGAATATGCTTTTACTTGTGAATGTGCACCACTTACCTTAGAAGTAACGGAAGTGAAGATGTATGTCAGTTCTATATTTTTTTAAAAACACAATATTTAGCAAAAATGTTCGTCAATAATGAGATTTAGAGTAATAAATTCCAACACATACATAATCAGATATACAGAGCCTCTTTTAGGATTCCACTAACAAAAGCAAAATCATTGATTTTTGTAGTGATTTGTCTTAAACATGAGACCATGACCACTTGTGTCGCCCCATGAGGCCATGATGCTTTACAAGTTCAATGGCCTTTTTTTTGGGTAGGAAAGCTGGGATTGAACCCCCTAACTCTAGTGCAATGGCCTTGATTGCACACACATGTAGAGTTGAAAGTCACACTAGATCCAGATAGAGTTAATTTCACGATTAGGTTCAACGGATCAATGACCTAACATAGCCGATCAATGTGTTTTAATGAATTAACTTGGCCGAACTTATGGTTGCTATTCAGATCGAGGGATTTGATCATGTACCCAATGCAAAAGTGTGGTCCCACTCCAAAAGAACATGATAAAGTAAAAACAACTAGCTTTTCTTAGGGGAACCCTAAGAAATCATCCAATTAGGGGTGTAAACGAGCCGAGCCGAGCCGAGCTTGGCCAGGCTCGGCTCTGCTCGGCTCGTTAAGGATTCGAGCCGAGCTCGAGCGAGCTTCCGAGCCCGAGCCAAAATTGACACCCTTACATCCAATGAAGTTATTCTCAATGACATTTGGCAAGG
Organism: Tasmannia lanceolata; assembly: GCF_043159265.1. Taxonomy (NCBI): domain Eukaryota; kingdom Viridiplantae; phylum Streptophyta; class Magnoliopsida; order Canellales; family Winteraceae; genus Tasmannia; species Tasmannia lanceolata. The sequence continues at coordinate 4,485,858 of NW_027518693.1, forward strand.
CTTATGTGGTGGGGTGAGGGGGAGGAGTCTCAATACCCTCATCGTAAGATTCGATTCTAAAGTCATCGATGAAGGATTATGTACAATTGTCCTTTTAGGCATCTTTTATGCTATTGATTCTTTATATGCCTCGATCTTGCACATATGATCTCCATTTGGAACTGAGATCATCTTTCTAGTTAATTTCAAATTGAATCATGTCTGGTTTCGTGTCTCTACACTACAAGAAAAACCCTTTTTAGTGACAAATTTATAGTACGTCCCCATAAGTCTGTCACAATAAAAGACTTAGAGACGGAAACTAGTCCTATCTCTATTAATAGAAAATTAGGGACGGATTTTTTGAAATATGACACAAAAATATGTGTTTGGTGAGCTATTTTGAAATCCTTCGCTAATAATATTTTGTAATATATAAAAATCATATTTTTAGGGATGGATTTTGACATCCGTCGCTAATAATTTATTTAAATCTTTTTAATAACTTTTGTTGGTTTTCTTTTGACCACACCTTTAATAATTTACTTTGTAGCAATGTTGAGATTAAGTAGAATATTGAACAAGTTTGGTCACCCTGATCCTTGGTTTTGTTGAAGCTCAACTTCGATGGCTCTAGCTTGGGCAATCCTGAGCCGGTAGGGATAGGGGCGTTCTCAGAAACAAGCTTGGGGAGGTTATCTAGGCCTATTCAGGTCCCATAGGAGTGGCAGACGCTACGGAAGTGGAGGAGCATGCAGTCTATCAAGGATTGAGGCTGGTAGAGCAGGATAGGCTTCAAAATGTGGTGGTTGAAGGGGACTTCTTCAATGTTGTTCATTGGCTCAAGAGAGTTTAGAAACTGCCTTGGAGATTTCATAGACTGTTCGATGAGATGTTTGATTGGTTGAAATCTGTATTAGTAGAATTTCAGCATGTGCGCCGCTAGGCAAATTCAGTAGCGGATAGGCTTGCGAGAGATGGAGCTTCTACGGAAGCATTGGCCCTTTATGATTCGCTTCCTCCTTGCTTTCATGTTATTATTGTAAATCTTCTTTTGTGTATTGTATCTTGTATGTTTCTATTCAGGCCATCTTGTTTTTTTAATAAAATTGGCTACAATTCTTAAAAAAAGTTAACTTTTTTGGTTTTCTCAGGCAGATTTTAATTTCCCCTCTTAAATTATATTATTAGGGATGAATTTTGACATCCATGGCTAATAATATTTTTCCCGCATTTTTTAAAATATTTTCATACACAAAAATTATGTTTTTTAGAGACGGGGTTTGAAATCCGTCTCCAATAATATTTTTTAACATGCAAAAAAAAAAAAAAAAAAAAATTTTTAGGGTCCGATTTTACCATCCTCACTGTTAGTATCTTTTTAATTTTTTAATTTTTTAATTTTCCTTGGTAGATTTCTAGTTTCCCTTTTAAATTATAGATTTAAGGACGTCGGTAAACAAAATTTTATCTTATAAATACCTCTGCACCCCTCTTTCCCTCTCCTTGCATCAGTCCAATAGGCTAATACAAGAAAAACCTTTTGTTTTCCCATGTTTTGTTGTTAATGATTTTCGAAAGAGTTTTAAAGAGCATTTATTAATAGATTATGCTTTTTCAGGTCTTCATGGTGTTGCTTAAAAGCCTTGAGATGTAATTGAGACCAAAAGTAAGGGCTTAAATGAAACATCTCTAAAAAAATATATGGATATCTTCCTATCATGTTTCTTTGCCTTCCTTTGCAATTTATTTTACTAAAGTTAGATAACCTATATAAAGAGGAAAATAGAAGGTTGGAGAGGATTTTATTATTGTACAAGAGAGGAATGATGCAATGATATGGGATCATGAGCTCACAAGGCAATCTAAGCCAAACCAACTTCCTACTAGGTGTGAAAAAAGGATTAGTGCTTCACTATCCTACTTTTAGAAAGTACGTGAATCACAAGATAAATCTTAGAATGTCTTGATGTTGGCACCCACCACGCACCACTCTTTCTACATGCATGTTCTATGTTTCAAGAGCAATGATTGTCCACATAAGATCTTAAAGTTACACTTTTCTCTTTATATTCAAGACAATGCAACTGTTAAAAGTAAGGTTGTAAATACGTTTTAGATTTTTAGAATCGATTTTGAGTCCTAAATTGATTATTGGACTCAAACTTAAACACAAGATTGAGCTCAAAAATCAGTTTTGGACTCACAATTCGATTCTCAAAACCCAAAACGAAGAGGGCCTTAAATAAGAGACATAAAAATTGAAAAGCACAACCCCAAGAGTGTCTATTTCCATAGTGGAGGAGGAATTAGAAAGGAAAATGATATTTCTACCCCCTTTTGTTTGTCCTTTTCTGAAAATGAAGTTAAAATCCATGAAAAGTCAAAGAAAATGGGGTGGAAATATCATTTCTCAAATATGCAATGCATCTTTTACTTTATTCCTTTTGCCTTGAAGAAGATCCAGAGAGAGAGAGAGAGATAGGTTCTTAGACCTTGTTTTTAGGAATCGAATAAGGCTGTATGTCTTCAGTGGTACATTAAAGTGATTAGACTACGTATCTTGTTGACTTGATAGGGCAGATACCTCTCTTTGTCATGAACAATTAGATGGCCATAAGGCATTTGAAAGTTCAAACACTAGAATGACTTCAATCTCCACGTGTCCTTTTCGTTCCTAATCCGGGCAGACATGATAAGAAAAGCATAGACTAAGCTTAATGACTTGCTGAAAGTTAGTCTAGTGCATTTTATATGAAGAAATAGGATAGTAGTCCGTGGCTCCACCGAAATTAGTGGTTTGCCCACACGGCTAGTAAATAATTTTACTAGAGCTTGTTCTTCCTTCCCCTGAATTGTGTGTGCATTTCAAAAAAATAAAGTGGGCCCACTTCATAAGATGATCCAAACCGTTCATTAGTTGAGCCACAATGTCTACCTCTTTTCCAACATTTTAAACCCTTTTTTTGGCTTGTCCTGAATCACTTTACATTCAAGAAAAGTGAACGAAGTTGGTGTGAATGCGTGTGATTTTAAGAACGGACAAACAGAAAGGGTGGAAACAATGAAAATGAGGGTGGAAATGTCATTTTCTATTGAAATAACACAAATATCTATCCATCTATCTATCTTACAGCATGGTTGGGGCCGGGGGCACCATTTTACTCTTGCACAGGTGGTCCCACTATTTTACACCTCCTGCTATGATGGGTAGGGCCCAACATTTTGTAATCATGCCTAGAATAGGTAGGGCCCACCATTCTACACCTCATCATCTCCACCCAAACCCATCCTCAGGATGAGAGCCTACCATTTTACATCTCCTGCTATTGATGGGATTGAGCCAACGTTTTACACCTCATTTTTTCATGGGACGGGTCCTGCCATTTTACAGCTTGAGTTTTAGTGGGTAGGGCCCACCATCTCTACCCAAACCTATGTATAGGGTGGAGCCCACTATTGAAGATGTGGGCCCAACCATGTTACTCAACTCTCAGATGAGTCTTGACTCTTGAGCTTATCATGTTTAAATGTTTCATCTGGTGAGATTCTGAGTAGGTAGGGATTATTAAAGTGGTCGTTCTTCCACGTGTCCGGTTTTTATGCACATGCCGGTATATAAAGACAAAAAATAATGCCGCCGGTGGGACCCACAAACGAAACCTTTTGCTAACCGTACGATCGTCTAACTCCATAGCAAGACAACACGTGGAACCACTTTCGTGCTTATCCATTTGGTTGGTTGGTTGCCGCACTCAAGAAAGCGCCACATCTTAGAATTATGAGTGTGGGCACGACACGTGCCATGACCGAAATGTGATAATCTTGTCGTGACATAAGCCACTCAATACCCTGACTCTTTGTATCATTCGTGCATGGAGCCATGGAGGGACTTATGTGTAATTATCGAAAGCTCCAAGCAGGCAATTAATAAAGGAAAAGACAAGGCAATTTTGTGTAATTATCCAAACATGGTAGTGCAATTATCAATAGCTTATGCTCCCCGTGAGGCGTGGGTGGAGTGGTCTACCATACACATGTAGCACGTGCATGGCGATTGAGACTGTTGATTTGGTGGATCACCACATAGATTCAACCATTGTCCATTGCCACAAAGTCAGAGTAATGTTCTGATCCTCATATATCCTTTGTTTTTAATTCTCCATCGAGTAATGCTAGTGATACCGAGAGTAGGACCTAAAAGGGGACAAAACAAATTGATTGACTCGAGATATCCCCTAAGTTTAGGGAAATCATAAAAAGTAAATTACTTTTCAACACATGGCATTTCCTCATTGCAGGTGTGGTACTCTTGGTCTCCATCTCATTTTTCATGCTGTTAATATGGTTAAGCTATTCCCATTTTTAATGTCTTTAAGGCAAGGTTTTAAATTTCACCCGAAATCCGTAATTTTGGACCGAGACCGAAACCGAAACGTTCCGAAACTAAAATAGGTTAAATCTTACAAATTTCGGTGGAATTATTGATAAAAATAATATTTTTTTATTCTATTACCAAATTTCAGCTCAAAAAACGACATTTCGAGAGCTTCTAACGGATTTTGGCCGCCGAAATTTCGGGATTTCAGCTAAAATTTCGGTTCCGGTTACCCTTGCTTTAATGTAATGACCCATCGAGATTTAAATCAAGACTCTTGATCTTATAGAACATCATGAGGTAATCCACATGGTCTTAGTATGGACCAACAAATGAGAAATCAAGACTGTTGATCTTATAGAAAATTATGAGGCAATTAATAGGGAATATTTTGATTGGAGCAAAGAGTGAGAAAGGAGCAAGGAGAAGAGACTTGAGGTTGTTAGAAGTGGCTAAAAAACAAAAGAAGATGAATCATATTTTGATTGGAGTTTTTTTTCCTTTTTTTAAGCCTTTTCTTACCCTGTCCTCATTCTGTCCCTCCCAGGTCTCTCCCTCTCTTATCATCACTCACCATTGGGTAAGGCTAATATTCTATGGGAAAAATCATGGTTGTTGGGTGTAAAATTCACTAGCAAATAAGTTGTCATGTGGCACTTGAAGACCTAAAGGCGGTAGAGGGCAAAAGAGCAACTTCATAATCCGTGCCATTCCAGGAACCGCTTCAAGATAAACTCGGAAAAGATATGCCAAGAAATGAGCCTAATCAGGAAAGAGCTCCAGAAAGGCAAGTTTTCTTCAAGGCTTTGGACTCTAGTAAATGAAGATCCTATGCGCTCCGGTGATCACCATCACGGATCTTCGATCAAGAGCTGATGGCCACACAATCCAACATAAATATATGAAAGGGGATCAGACTTTGAAGTACACAACACAACACACATCTCACAATCTCATTCTCTACGAGCTTATTTCAGCTCGTCCTGCTATTGTCGCGTCTGAATTTGGCATCGCAGATTCCCCGGAGGCCAACTCGGGCCCACTTTCCAACGTGTTTCTGTGTTCGCATGTCGCGCTTCTAGAGGCAATTTAGCATGGGACCACTCTCGGGAATCAGTCCAGATTTGAATGGCAACAGTTGCCAAACTTAGTTTAGGACATATGTTATTGCTGGCAACCTTGAAAAACAAAATCATGGAATCCTTGCCTAGTGTAAGTGATGGGCAACAAGGCCAGGGAGAGAGAGAGAGAGATTTGAGGGGGAGGGGTGGTAAGGAGACCATGTGCTTTGCCTGAAAATAAGGAGATTAAAAAACTAGGGAAATGATATGCCCCTAAATGGATAAAATCCCCCCCTTAACGGTTTCTGTGAGAATGGTTCACTACTTGAGGATAAATTCACCCCCTGTAACGTTTTTCTCCCTTTAAAACTAAACGAATAACGTTAGGGGGTGCAACATCATTCCCTAAAAACTATTCTAAACAAGATTCTTTTATGTGATCTCAAGCGCCCCCCAACCCGGGTACATAATATGAAATATTCCATGGAATTTGTTTTCATGGTTGCAAATCTTTTCATGGTTGCAAATCTAAAATCTTAGTGACTCCAAAAATGAAGAATCAATCTCTCTCTCCCTATCTCTCTCATGTTTTTCAAAACAATGCAGTCCTCCCTTTGGCGCCATCTTCTAACGTTAACTGTATTTTGAAATGAAGCCGTTATTGTCATGGCCATCAGGCTTCAACATTCTCTTTCTCTCCTGCACTAAAATTCACCTAGCCAAACAACTCCACGCCCTCCTTGTGGTATCCGGCCACGCCCAAAACGTTTTCTTCTCCACCAAGCTTCTCAACCTTTATGCCAACCTCAGCAATCTCCGTTTCTCTCGCCTTGTTTTCGAACAAATTCCCAAAAAGAATGTATTTTCCTGGAATTCTATGATCTCTAGCTACGTTCGTAATGGCATTTTCCATGAAGCAATTGATTGTTACTACCAATTATTAACGAATTACAGAGTCCGACCAGATTTTTTCACATTTCCAGTCATTTTGAAAGCGTGTGAGGATTTGGGAGATGGGAGGAAGATACATTGTTGGGTTATTAAAATGGGTTTTGGATTGGATTTCTTTGTGGCTGCTTCTTTGGTCCACATGTATGCAAGATTTGGGCTTGTGGGTGATGCTCTCGAAGTGTTTGACGAAATGCCGATTAGAGATTTGGGTTCTTGGAATGCGATGATTTCTGGGTTTTGCCAAAATGGAAAAGCAGTTGAGGCATTGGGTGTGTTTAAGGAGATGATGGTCAATGGGTTGAGGATGGATTCGGTTACGGTGTCAAGTATTCTTCCTGTCTGTGCGCCCTTGAATGATCTTTTGATGGGGAGGTTGATCCATGTGTATGTGATAAAGCGTGGGTTAGATTTTGATGTTTTTGTGTCCAATGCTCTGATCAACATGTATGCGAAATTGGGTTGTGTTGGTGATGCGAAACAAATATTTGATACCATGGCGGTTAAAGATTTGGTATCATGGAACTCTATAATCTCTGCATATGAACAGATTGGGGATCCGATCACTTCCGTTGGTCTTTTCAATCAGATGAAACAGATTGGTTTTCATTCTGATGTCCTCACTCTCGTTAGCTTGTCGTCTATTGCTGCTCAATCGGGAGACTATCATAAAGGACGATCTGTGCACTGTCTTGTCATGAGAAGGGGATGGGTCTCGGAAGATATCTTTGTTGGCAATGCCATTGTTGATATGTACGCGAAATTGGCTAAGATAGATTATGCACAAAGAGTTTTTGATAGGATGCCCATCAGAGATGTGATTTCTTGGAATACTTTAATCACGGGCTATGCTCAAAATGGGCTTGCAAATGAGGCAATTGATCTCTACCACATGTTGGATAAGTGCGAGGGACTAGTGGCAGATCAAGGGACACTAGTTAGTGTTCTACCTGCTTTATCTCATGTAGGAGCCTTACAACAAGGGATGCTAATTCATGGGAAAGCAATCCGCATTGGTCTTCACTTGGATGTGTTTGTGGGCACATGTCTTATAGATATGTATGCAAAATGTGGAAGGCTGGATGATGCAATGCTACTCTTTGAGCAAGTACCAAGGAGGAGTTCAGTCCCTTGGAATGCCATTATATCTTGTCACGGAATTCACGGGCATGGTGAGAAAGCACTAAAGCTCTTTCAAGAAATGCGGGAAGAAGGGGTTAAACCAGACCATGTCACATTTGTTTCTTTGTTGTCTGCTTGTAGTCACACAGGTTTAGTTGATCAGGGCCAACAATGTTTTGAACTGATGCGCAGAGACTATAGTATTGAGCCTACTGTGAAGCACTATGCTTGTATGGTGGATTTGCTTGGTCGAGCAGGGCACTTGGATACGGCCTATGAATTTATAAAGAGTATGCCAGTAAGGCCCGATGCCAGTGTCTGGGGCGCTCTTCTTGGTGCTTGTAGAATTCATGGAAATGTTGAATTGGGTGCATTGGCTTCGGACCGCTTATTTGAAATTGATTCGGAGAATGTTGGATACTATGTTTTGTTATCAAATATATATGCCAAAGTGGGGAAATGGGAGGGGGTGGACAAGGTGAGATCTTTGGCGAAAGATAGGGGATTGAAGAAGACTCCTGGATGGAGCTCAATAGAGGTTAAAAACAAGGTCCATGTTTTCTATACTGGTAACCAGTCTCACCCTCGATGTGAAGATATCTATGAAAAACTAGGAGTCTTGTTGGCTCGTATGAAGACCCTTGGTTACATGCCTGATTACAGTTTTGTGTTACAAGATGTGGAGGATGATGAGAAGGAACATATCCTCACAAGTCATAGTGAGAGGTTGGCTATTGCATTTGGCATTATTAGCACTCCGCCTAAAACTCTTATTCAAATCTTCAAGAACTTGAGGGTCTGTGGGGATTGCCACAATGCTACAAAGTTCATATCAATGATTACTGAGAGGGAAATCATTGTGAGGGATTCGAACCGTTTCCATCATTTCAAAGGTGGAAGTTGCTCTTGTGGGGATTATTGGTGATGATAGTTTGGTGATTATGGTTTCCATTTTACTCTTGCATACATGATAATTTGGGTTTAGGTATAATTAGAAAATCCAGGTTGAAAAGAAACAGAAATAACAAAGCTACACTTTGACCATTTGGGCTTGCACTCTGTGAACTTCCAAAGCTAACTCTGGTTGACCTCCTTCAATGGTATGTGGGAGTCTTTGCACCAATGCTCAAGGGTTTAAAACTTTTCTGTTCTTATTGTTGAATGTGATAACTAAATGATCAATTTATTTCAGGTGAAGAAAAAGGAAAAATGAAATGCATAGAAGGGATGAATGATCTTGGAGATAGGAAGGCCAAACTCTTACTTCACATGTTGCAGGAAGAAATAGATTCGTCATGGACTTGAAAGTATGAGTCCTTTTCAGAGAATGGGAAAAGAAGGGATCAAGTTAAAAAGCAGGTGAAAAGGAGAATTAATGAAATCTGGGATTTTTTCTATGGCTATGCTAACGGCCTGACATGGTCAGGTATATTTCAAAGAACTCTCATTAGCATTTCAGAGATCCCCTTGATAAAGTTTTATAATAAATCTCTCCTTTGATTCATTTACTTGTTTTATAGTAAATATACATCTTTTAAATAGAAAACAGATTTGTTTTTTCTAAATTTCTCCTGCCTTTTTTTTTATGACATAGGGTATCGGGTATCCCCACCCCAATTTTGTAGGGTGGGACAATTACCTACGGATGCGTGCAATCACCTGTATTCTCCTGCCTTGTTAATGAACATTTTTGACTTTTTTGAACATTTACTTGCTAAACTATTCTCGGATCCAAACTTTGTAACTATGCACTTTGTAACTATCCTTAACTGACCCATGTGTTGTTAGGGTGTTTCCCCTTTATATCCTTTCTTCCAAAGAGTTGAAAGGTTCCAGTAACGTCAGCCTTTAAGTAAAAGGTTGACGGTCGTGTAATGCATCCAAAAGTATAGTGCGGCCCACACATGAATGGTTATGATCATCCAATTATGTGGGTCCTACTGTTAAAGTATAAAAGATAAATAATGCCTTTCTCCAACAGCTTATGCTTTTGGAGAAGTTGGTAAGCTAACATGGTAACATGCTCTAATACCATGTTAACTTATCAACTTCTGCAAAAGCTTAAGCTGTTGGACAAAGGCATTATTTATCTTTTATACTTTTAACACTCCCCACATGTGTGGCCCACTTGGCAAACGCGTGGCACATGTGATCCCACTTTGGGCCGACCATCGCATTTGGATTTTTGCTATCCAGGAGGTTTGAACTCGAGACCTTTGGCTCATGTTAAACAACCAGTTACTCCGAAAGCTTAAGCTGTTGGAGAAAGGCGTTTTTAATCTTTTATACTTTAACACCTACTATACATTTTGCTGCAATTGTACCTAACAATTGCGTACACCAGTCATTGAGTCTTTGAGATGACCAATTATAACAATCGTAGACCAAATTAAAGAGTACAAGCAACAACGTGAAGTACATAACAGAGATATAAGGAGTTAGGACAAGCTTATTGATGTTTCATATAATGTGGTGCATACGAAAGCAAACCACTAAAACTTGCTAATGTTGCAACAGCTCCAGTGAGGGATGTTAATTGAGACTGATTGCCTTACAAGGATTATAATCTCTTTATAAAACAACCTCTTATCAAGATTTGATAGACTCCTTCAAGTGGTGCATACAAGAGAAAAACATCAAAGCCAATATACACATTTCACATTTCAATGGAAGCATCTATCAAACCCAAAGCGGCGAAGAACAAATAGAACTTGCTACCCCCCTAAAGCAAAGAGACCTTTCCTCTCTAGTACTCCCCAAAGCTCCACTCCCCCACACAAACATAAGAAAAAGGACAGTAAAGCATTCGTTCCTAAATTGTTCCAAAAAGAAAGCATACACTCTTGCAGCTATACTCCAATACACACCTGATACAAGAAAATTGCAGCTACATTTCAAGAAATGTATGTGCGCACAAAATCGCTGCTGTGATGGGTGCACGAGAAAATGTAGAAACAACCTGGACTGATAAAAAACTGCTCATCCAATAAAATGTAAAAGCAATCAGGTTGGGAGGTACACAAGTAGTTCAAAATATTGTGAAAAAGCAATGTCTTCATCTGTAAATTCAACAATTATTGTAGTTTCAAAATAATGTAAGAATGAAAATTTCAGGATATTCTCTCTTTTTGCTGTGCTCTTTTGCAAGGCCCCATGCTACCCAAAATGTTCTACTACTAGCCATCGGTAAGAACTCCACTTGACCAGGTAAAGGTACATTTTATTTTCTCGTATACGTTTCCGTACATTGCCAGATTAAGCTACATGCCAATCTGGCTGTCCGCTGCCTAGTACCATTTGAGACTGCAACTTGGCAAAGCTCGATCATGAATCCTACTCAGACTTATTCCAACCTGTTAGGCCAAACAAAACAAGAATTTGTATGATCTCAAATGTAGGTATGCAGTGAGACAAATAAGAGGCTTGTAATAACTCATAACTTTGAATTTATCAACAGATCCATTATCAAATTACAACTATTTATCAATGGATTCATGCTTACTAGTTACCAATAATTTATCAATCTAATTTTACCGATTGAGTTTTACAGTTTAACATCAGTCTACACATAGAAATACTGGTTTTGGAAGCTAGCCAAGAACCCATTTCTCACAAACATCATCTTCCATCCAACATAACCTTAGTCTGCAGGTTAGTCAAGGTGATGGGATTGTAGGCGCCCGCTTCATACTTATTCTAGATGCGGTCGCAACCCTGTGGGGCCCAATAAGTGGTATAATTGACTTTTAGAGATTTTATTTTTATGCTACTTTATTTTATATATTACTTTTCAATTGCTCATATTTATGTGGGCCTGATGTATTGGACATTTAGGTTTTTGGAATTAAGTACAAATTTTTCGCTTACTCTCTTTCCTACCTATTATTCTTTCTTTTCCCTTTCATCCCTTTCTCCTCCATATCCTACGTCCCAAGGGCAGAGACTTATCACTAGCCAAAGGTATTCTAAAATCTGTTGCCATTGATGAAAGTCTGAAGAACCCATTTCCAGTTATACTGAAGAAAATGCATAGAATGACAAACACACGTGCTTACAATTTGACAAACAATGTTGTGAGATTCGGACCCGCCCATGTGATGACATAACCTGAAAATCATTTTAAGAGCCGGCAAAAGAGTGATTGAAAAAATGAACAACAGTTAAAATTCAAATAATCTGTCTTTCACAAACAATATCAATGGACCCATTTTTACTTTCAGAAATGCAACCTGGGAAGAAATAAATTGCATCAGAAAACAGTCAATCTACCATTTCAAAATAACCACCGCAATTCAATTTTTATTTACAGGGGCCTTCAAATTATTATGATATCTTCTCTAAATAATCCATGATCATATCATTTTCCTCTAATTTGTTGAAATAAAAAAAAAAATCTTAAGAAGCAATGTTCTGCAAGAAATGTTTTTCCTGCAATCCGAACAGGGCCTAATGTTTACTCCCTACAGTGCTGAAGAATAAAAATATAAAGATGAGAAGGAATAGTATAAGAAAAGCCAAGGGATTAGAAAATTTGTCAGAGAGAGGGAAAGATGAATAGGCTGAGAGAATCAAAATGCAATTGAAACCATGAGCTTATTCACAATGACTCCATAACCACCTTTCAAGAATGCTTAGAAATTCAGTGCTCTCTATCATTCACTTTTCCCCATAGCCAACTTTCACAAATGCTCTTAGGTCTTAACCCAGATTGGACATCTGATATTTTGAAATCAATCACATGCCTCTTTCAAAGGATATGAGTTACCAATTGCCATTGAGAAACATAAGCAATCATTCACCAAGCAATCTAGAATGATCTCTCCAAGCAACAAGAGAAGGGAAATTAACTTCTCCACACGCTTTTTAAGTTCTTTCAAGATTACTAGAAACACACGAAATGCAAATGGAAACTACATACGGAAGTACATCCATCTCATAATTATTGGAAAGCAACCTTTCCAAGAACAAATATAAATCAGTATAAGCAAATGGCAATGTACTTATACATTCAGATGCAAGGCAAGCACCGATATCAATGTCATGAAATTGCAAAAAAAAAAAAAAAAAAACATTGAATAACCATCAAAACAAAACAATTAGGCCCTGTTTGGATTACAAGAAAAACATTTCTTGTGGAATAATTTTTCTTGGGATTTTTTTTCTTTCGACAATTGAATAGTAAATGATGTGATTATGATTAATTTAGAGTAATATCAACATAAATTAAAGGTCCCTCTGGCAAAACTACGCTCCTTGTGCCATGTGGCATGTAGGGATTTGTTCGGTTCCACTCTCGGTTAGGCAGATGGTCTCCGTAGTAGTACTCTTTTCCTTTCCAAAATTTTCCAGAAAATTCCTTGCAATCCAAACAAGAATGAACCGTGCAATGTCACAACTAAGAATCTTACTTACATAATTAGTATTTAATAGAAATTCTAGCTAAGGACCACTGCTTTATTTTCTCATTCGCTCAAGAAAATATTTTCTTTGTAGGGTCAAAAAATCCATTGACTAGTTATTAAGTGGATCTTCACAAAAGAGCCATGGAATGATGAAGGGAAGTTCTAATAGTTGATTTTAATGAGATATGGATATGACAAGTGAAGATGATTGGATCATTGTTTAAATACATTAAAGTGTAGCATTAAATTCATGTAGGTGCTAATAGACATAAAGAGTGAATACAAGGAAGATCAATAAGGCCATGTTTGGATACCCACAAGATTAAGATTTGGATTTCTCACATTTGCAGTTGAGATTTGTAACTGGATCAAATCCTTAGATTTCTAAATCAACAACAGTAAAAAAATCTGATTTTCAAATCTGTTCTACAAGACATTATTTGGAAATCAATATTTGCCGCAATTACCTTCACCCTTACTGCTCCTCGACCTTGCTGGTGCAACAACTAGACGCCCCTCTCTCTCTCTCTCTCTCTCTCTCTCTCTCTCTCGTACAACACGGGGATGAGGATGATATATGTATTTTGTATCCAAAACTCAAATCCAAATCCAAATACAAAAACAGGAGGTATCCAAATGTGGCCTAACGATTCATATTTTTGAATCCATCTAACCAAACATGCCCTAAGATAAAAGAGTGATTCCACATTGAAGTTGTAAAGCTCTCTCTCCGTGTTGCCTTCGGAGAGCCACTACTGTTGACATATCTTTAGGATCAAATACTACAGATGATTCTACTAGTAGTAGTAATACTAGTAGAGGAGTTTTTATATGATGCCTGACCGTGAAGTACCGTCAAATCGGTACCACTCTTGATATTTGATCCAACAACAGACCACTTTTTAAGAGGCTGCTGTTGGATCAAATATCAAGGGTGGTACCTCTGATGTACCACCTTGACAGGACTTCACGGTCGGGCATCATATAGTTTCTCCTAGTAGAGAGTCATTAAAACTAAAAGCACAAAGAAAAGGGATTTGCTAGGGACCATCGCAAATGATTCTCATAGTAGTGGTGGTAGTAGTAGTAGAAGAGAGTCATTAAAACTAAAAGACCAAAATAGTTGGGATTTGCTAGGGACTATCACATAAAGGCATCTCGTGTCTGGCTGTTGCATGTGAGAGCGCAGCGACCTCAGATGAATAAAAAGGATAAGACAAAATCTGCTGAAAAGTGAGGCTGTGAGGCTGCTCTCTCATGCAATAGCAAGCCCAAAGTGCATTTCTGCGATGATCACTAGCGAATCCCAAAAAAGAAATAGTATTGTCTGTGGTTTTAAAGTAGGGTATTTTAATGTTATAAAAGTACCCTCGTGAAAATCAACAAAAATGAATGAAAATATGAAGGATATTTTTGTACATTCGCAGACGCTCCATTCTATTTTGAGGTGATCTTTTTTTTATTTTTATTATTCTTTAAATCAGAGGTGTTTACCCTTACCAAAAATAGGTGGTCCTTCATAAAAACAGATAGAAGATACTTTCTCATGTTGCAATATCAGTCACACATATTCAGTATCACAATAGCAGTTAGACATCATACAATGTCTCACTCAGAAACTGCCACGTTGAGATTCTCTTGCAATTTTACACAACCCCCACACCCAGGGGCGATGCCAGAAATTTTGCACAAGGGGGGCAAAAATTATAGTAATTTTTTATCTATCTTGAAATTAAGATAGAAAAAATTTCTATCTGAAATTTTGCACAGGGGGGCAAAAATTATAGTAAATTTTGCACAAAAAAGGGAGATAAAAATGGTAAAATTAAAATTTTAAACTTATTTTCTATCTTAGGGATGATTGGAAAGGGGGGCATATTTTTTAAAAAAGGGGGTAAGTATTAAAAAATAAAGGCATATTTTTTTTTTCCAAAAAAATAAGGGGGGCAATTGCCCCCCTTTCCTCTCATGTGGCATCGCCCCTGCCCACACCAGATACTCATGATATTTGCCAATGAAGAACATTCATGTAATGGCTCTGATTCTCTCTGGCCCCACCACCCCATCCATTCCTCTCTCTCCCCCTCTTCCCATTTCCCACTTTTCTTCAATTTCAGAATCAAAAACAAAAAACCCACATCTTTCTTCTTCTTCTTCAACCCAGTGCAAGAAAAAGAACCAATTTCTTTTTCTTCATCAATCCACTTGAAAACAAATACCATCCTTCTTCTTCTTATACAATGACTTTATCTGTCTTCCAAGGCACACTTCACTCCTCTTTCTCAGTCTTCTCCAAAACCCATCATTCTATTCCACTCCCCAAACAATTCTCTCAAAACCTTTCAACTCCCCACAACAATCACTTCCTCAGTACTACTAGTAATGCCTCTGAACAGAGGACTAAAAGGGTGAGGGCCACCATTGTTGAAACCCAACAAGCCGCCCCAAGTGCGGTAGACCGCCCTTTGCGTAAGCTTCGAATTCTTATAGCTGGTGGTGGGATTGGGGGGCTGGTTCTTGCCTTAGCGGCGAAGAGGAAGGGTTTTGAGGTGTTGGTATTTGAGAGGGATCTTAGTGCAATTAGAGGGGAGGGGCAATATCGCGGCCCAATTCAGATACAGAGCAATGCTTTGGCGGCTTTGGAAGCGATTGACTTGTCAGTTGCAGAGGAGATTTTGGAGGCTGGTTGCATTACGGGTGATAGGATTAATGGGCTAGTTGATGGAATCTCTGGTACTTGGTAATTGTTCTTATTCTTCTTCTAAGTTTTGCTTCTTTCTTTTGTTGAATTTTGTCTTGAATTGCTGATAATTGAATGAAGAGCTGTTTGTTTATTCTTTATTGAGTTATGTTTTGTGGGGCTTAATTGCGTGGAGAGAAGATTCTATCTTTGTGGCATTTTGTTGATTTTTCTCATCATCTGGTGGTTTTTATTACTTTACTCTGTATTAGTCTTAGTTTTGAAATTTGACTGTATATGATTAATAGCTGTAATGGGATTTGTCAAATTCGCTGTTTAAGAACTCCCCGAGTTAATCGTCGAGTCACCTGAGTCACTCCATTTTACCTTTGATGTGTTCTCATCTGTAGCCAAGTTCTTCCCTACCAAGTCAATCAAAAACTCCTTTGTTTCACCAGTTAATGAAAAATTGACCATGGTAATCATTGAATCATATTACTAAACTCCTTATTACCTTACGCTCTGTTTCTATCGATGTAAAATGGGCATAAAACAATTTTTACTACCATTTTTATGTGGGAAATTATGGTAGTAAAATTTGTTTTACGCTGAGCCTTAGCCGAATTATCTTCCAAGTCCAGATTTTTAAATGCTAAGTCAAAATTGACACCCATGGTATGCCTTGTGGGTATCTTTCTTTATCAAGGTTGCCAGAGCGGGAATCGAAAGCGGGAATCGAAGGCTCCCAGGGAAGAATCCTGCTCAAGGTTGCCAGAGCGGGAATAGAAAGCGGGAATCGAAACAGGAATCGAAGGCTCCCAGGGAAGAATCCTGGTTCCTTGTTCTTTATACTATCATGAGTACAGAAATTCCATACATACTCCACAAAAAAAGGCAGTAGGATAAGTACTTTTTTCTACGATTAATAGTTGTAATGGGATTTGTCAAATTCATTGTTTAAGAACTCCCCGGGTCAATCATTGACTCACCCAAGTCAAATCTGTTTTACCATTGTTTCCCCTTTTACCTTCGCTTTGTTCTCGTCTGTGTCCAAGTTCTTCCCTACCAAGTTAATAAAAAACTCCTTTGATTCACCCGTTGATGAAAATTGACCTTGTTAATCAATAACTCGCGCCTGTCAACTCTTTTTTGCCTTAGCCAAATTCTCTTCCGAGTCCGAGTTCTTAAATGCTAATCAAAATTGACAGCCATGGTATACCTTGTGGGATCATGTGCATGATATCATTCTTCATACTATCATGAGTACAGAACTTCCCTACACACTCCACAAAAACAAAAGCAGTAGGATAAGTACTTTTTTATGTTACCATGATTATTTAATGGACTGTCCACCATGTACTTGAGAGGCAACCGAGTAGTGGAAATTTTTTGGTGTGCAATTTAAAGTTCTTGTGGTGCATGTTTATGAGATATCCAGAAAGTCCATCTGGTGGCCAAAAAATGATGCTTGTTGGGTGATGGTAGCTGTTCGATTGTTAGACTTTCACCCACTGACCATTGAATGGTAATGGTTAATCACTTTTGTTTTTAAAATTTTATTTTGTGACCGCCTTTTTACAGACTACTGACTGGGCAGAGCAGAGAGAATCTTCTGAATGAAATAGAAGGTCTCTCTGTCTCTCTCTCCAACTTGCAATATCTATCAATCATCATCTTCTTGTTTAGTAAGGTATTAACACTGCCATCCAATGTCTAAAATCTCCTCGAGTCGACCGCTGCCTCGCTCAATTTGAATCCCTGTTACCTTGGCTGATTTCTATTCTGAGACGGCATTTTCCCTGCCAAGTTTATCCGAACTCCTTTGACTTTCTCGAGTTATGACTGTGTTGGCTTTCTCAAATTATGACCGCATTGACTTTCTTGAGTTATGACCACATTGAAGAGGGCAAAGCCATGAATAGTAAAGATTTTGCTTTGTCAATCATCCATTCTTTGGCTGCTCACTCTCAATTTCCTTCTTGTTCCAAAAAGACTTTAGTGATATGGAAAGGATTCACTCATATTTTTGGGGGTGAGGGTATCCCTATTTTTGCTTTCTTATCAGCAAATCCAACCGCCCCAATGGAATTAAAGAGTTGAAAATTATACTTTGTAGCTTTGGAACTAAAGAATAGGGATTTCCGCAAGTTAATGTATGTATGTTATAAACCGAGTGATCTCTAATCTCTCTCTCTCTCTCTCTCTCTCTCTCACACACACACACACACACACACACAAGCATGAAACACAAGATTTACATGGTTCGACAATGTGCCTACGTCCATGAGAGGAGAGAGTTTAACTATTTTGATTAGGGTTACAAACTCTATGTTCTTCCTTTCCTCTATGCCAAGAAAAGACCCAAAACACTCTTACACCATAACCCTAACATAAGGCTTATATATAGTAATGCCACTACATCAATAATTACAGAAATACCCTTATAATGCAAACCATGAATTTTCCTCTCGGGGTTCTGCTCATCTGTCTGTTAGAATGACGAATCATTTCCAGAATACAAGGCATCTGCACAGCAATGTAATTTTTATGTGGACAGGGTTTTTGCGGGGAGATGTGCTGATTTTGGGATATATACAATTAGATTCGGGGTTGGGGACGTCCAGAAGAGGATATTGCCTCCTCTCTTTATGGTTTCTCTCTCTCTCTTTTGTAGCAGAGGTCATGAAGAGTGAACTTGAGATTTAGAGATGTCGAACTTTAGTTTCACCTTTTCAATCTCGCTCTTCTCCTTTTCTATTATCATGTGAGAAACTATAAATCTATTGTATCCTACTCACGTATTGTATATGTGTGTGTATTCACTTTTCCAACAAATACTCTATCATAAAAGAGAAATGACAAATGTAGACTTCACTATCCCAACTAAGTAAAGAATGAATTATAATTGAATAATAACATTTGTTATTTCTGTAGCAAGTATCATGTCATAAAACTCTTATTTTGATTGTCTGTCTTAAACAAAAATTTGCTTCCTAAGTATCTAATTGCGATAATCAAATAATTAGTTGTTTTCCTTCAGGTACATCAAGTTTGATACATTCACTCCTGCCGCAGAAAGGGGCCTCCCAGTCACGAGAGTTATTAGCCGTATGACTTTGCAACAAATATTGGCTCAGGCAGTTGGCGAAGATGTTATTATGAATGCTAGTAATGTCGTTGATTTTGAAGATGATGGAAATAAGGTGATTTGATCTTTAACCATTGGTTTTTCCTTGAAAATACAATCTTTCAAACATAATGTTATTTGTTGTTTTAACACATTTCATGAACTCAGGTTACCGTGAAACTTGAGAATGGACAGTGTTTTGAAGGTGATCTTTTAGTTGGTGCTGATGGTATATGGTCAAAGGTAGCATTAGATACATGTTCTCCTAAAATCTATTTTACATAAAAAATGGATTGCCTTGTATCCTAAAAAATCAATCAATAATTTTCCATGATGAATAGGTGAGGACGAACTTGTTTGGGCCCAAGGAGGCAACATATGCAGACTACACCTGCTACACCGGAATTGCAGATTTTGTGCCTCCAGATATTGAAACTGTTGGGTATGTTCTCTTTGTTTTCTCTTACTTCCCGTGGATTCTGTTTTGCAAGTTCAATAGTCTAAATTAATTTTATAGATTTTCTCATCATATAATCTCAATTATTTTTTTCTTTTGAAGGTACCGGGTATTTTTGGGTCACAAACAATACTTTGTTTCTTCGGACGTGGGTGCTGGAAAGATGCAATGGTATGCATTTCACAAGGAACCACCCGGTGGCATTGATGTTCCCAATGGTAGATTTTTCTCATCTGAGGTTTTCGTATGTTCTTGTATGTTTACCATAGAATTGGATCCCTAAGGTTTTCATATGCTTTGTAAATCATCTATTCCATATTAGATACATGTCTAACAATGCTACATGGTTCTATTTCAAAAGCTTGTCTAACCAAGTTGATTTTATTGGACTAGAATGATCTACCCTTCTCGAGAAGGATTGCATATAAAAATATACGGATTTGAAGTTATGGTAGATTGAACTAGAACTAAGAGAGAAACTGTGCTCATAAATGCAAAGATTTGCAGGGAGAAAATGAATGGTGGAATGGGTCTGAATAATATGAAAAGTAACAGTCACCCCTCAAATTGGTGAATAATTATCTAGCCTTTCAATTTTTTTGAATAGAAAATGGAATTCTCCTTTCTAGAAGTTATGAAATCCAGCAGTGAGATTCAAGCTTTTGGTGCTGGTTTTCCTATTGATACAGAAATCGCCTTCATGATGAACTAGATATCAACTTTTATGTTTCCATTTCTATCAAAAGTTCTTTCGTTGTTGATGTTATGTATAGAAAAGGTTCCATTAGACTCATTGTTGCTTGCTATACCTCTATCTGTCTATGGTGCCTCAGCGCCCCCCCCCCCCCCCCCCCCCCCCCCCCTCTCTCTCTCTCTCTCTCTCTCTCTCTCTCTCCTTCTCTCTCCTGAGCTGATGGCCTACCCTCAAGACCAAGAAATCACTATCAGTCCTTGTTAATTGGCAAGAGGAGAGTCCAACAGGAGGTTCCATCTGGTTGATTGGCAAGAGGTTTGCAAACCTAAAATCTCTGGGGGTCTGGGAATCAGGAGCTTAAAAGTGAAGAATAAATCCCTAATGGATTTGGTGGTTTGGGGAAGATCGTAGCCATCTTTGGAGATTGGTGATAGCAGGAAAATATGGCGAATATGTAGGAGGTTGGTTCTCATTGGATGAGTACAGGCATAGAGGATCCGCGGTTTGGAGATGTATCATTAGTCATGACAAAGATTATTGCTTTTCCAAGGAGGGATTCAATTTAGAGTGGGCAAAAGCAATAAAATTAGGTTTGTGGTATCCACTGAAGGGTAAGATTTTGCCAGAATATTTTTGTTAGAGAGCTTGATAGGGTGTCCATCTTGGAATTACTTGATTTGATCTATATCAAGAGAAATTGAGAGGATAGAAGGTGTGGATTTGGGAATCAGGTGGTGCCTTTTTTGGTGCGCTGTTTCTACAAGTGCCTTAATCCAGTGTTGTCTCTCACCGGCAAGAAGAGCATGGAGATCCCCCGCTTCCCAAGAGTTCGCACATTTTCCTTGATGGTGTGCCTCAACAAAATCCTTTCAATGGTCTAAGAAGCTGAAGAAAGATTATTGTTGATCATTGTGCTCTATACCTTGAGTAGGGGAGGCAGTAGATCATATGTTTATCCATTGCAAATATGCCTGGTCCTATGTGTTCCAGATGTTTGATATTTTTTGGACTCTTCTAGCTCATATTGAAGATCTTTTTGAGAGCTAGTCCTTTGCCCTTAGCCTAGGAGTAGGAGGGGCTGAGTGCTTTCTATTCTGGCCCTTCCGGCAGTGCTGCGGAGTTTGTGGAAAGAAAGAAACAAATGTATGTTTAAAGTAATTTGTAAAGGCATTAGGATCTGTCAACAACACATTTTCGGATGGTGCATTGGGCTAGTTTCTTGCTTGAATTTAAGTTACGGAAAACTCTTTATGAAGATCGTGGGATGTGGTTTGTTAGAGTAAAATCACTCAGAGAAAGGTGACCCCAGTGTTTGAGTAGAATCGCTCTTTATATCATCTTTAATTTGCATAATGGCTACAGTACCCCTATCATCTCTAATATAAACACCTAATTACACATCATTTTTTTTCTCATTTTCCCAACTAACACGGTTTTCGTCATTTCTATACACAAATCGGTTCATCTCTAATAACATAATCATGAGTTGAAAAGTAAATAGGACTATGTAGGTATAGCCTAATGATGTTTTAGGAATAGCTAGAGTTGAAAACTGGACTTACAGATTGACATTGGGGAATCGAGGAACCGGGGGCAAAAGATTGCTGCTTTTGCTTTTGGAAATATTTTTGGAGACTATACATTCTCTTATGCTTGACTTAATTTCTATATATTTTGGAGTTGAAATCATTTATTTCTCATTTTCTTTGTTTCAAACTTTGTTTCATCGATTAATGAATGCGTTGAAAAGAACCGATGGCATAGAGTTACATTTTATGTTTTTTTTTTCCATGCCTTCTGTTCTTCTTCTTTTTAGGTTGTCATCAATAAACTGCCATAACTATGGACATGGACCTTCAATTAACCATCAACCATGGTCTGTATTTGGTATTGGATATTTTGGCAGGTAAGAAGGAAAGGCTGCTTAAAATATTTGGGGGCTGGTGTGATAATGTTGTTGACTTGATACTTGCAACGGATGAGGATGCTATTCTTCGTCGTGACATATATGATCGGATACCTGTTTTTAGTTGGGGGAAGGGTCGCGTAACCTTGCTTGGGGATTCTGTTCATGCTATGCAACCAAATATGGGTCAAGGTGGTTGCATGGCCATTGAGGTATGCTTAAGTTGCGAGTTTCTTTATTTTTCTTTCCCATTGGAAACATTTCTCCACTTTGTTGGAATTTTGCATGAAATGAAAATCTTTGTAGCATCTAGCTATTGGAAATTGTGGGAGGCATGCATAATTTGAAATGGCTATGTTGAACCTGTTTGTAATCTATGGAATGACTGTTCCAAACTGCAAATACCCACAGCAATTGAGTTTTTGTGACCATTGTTTAAAAACTCCCTGAGTCATTCATCGTTGCCCAGTCAACTCCCTTCTACAGTTCTACCATGGCTGAGTTCTCATCCGAGCCCGAGTTTTTACCTACCAAGTTAATCAAACAGTCTGACACACCCGCTTTAATGGAAAGGTGACCACGTCATTGATTTGCCCTAGTTGACTCATTTTTACCTTGGCTGAGTTGTCATCCTAGTCAGAGTTTCAAACACTGGTTGTGAATGACCCTGGAACTCATAACAATAACATAGGGCACTCTTTATAAAAACATAGGATTATTTATTCCTATGTGCATTTAACATAGGAAACAGCCTCTCTGCAAAGTAGGCGTAAGGCTGTGTACATCTAGCCCTCCCCAGACCCCGCAATGGCAGGAGCCTTGTTCACTGGGCCGCCCTTTTTATGTGCATTTAACATGATCTTCCTTTCTCTTCTTGGTTCTTAAGTAGAACTAACCAGCACACATATTTGTAAATTTACAAGGGATTTGCTAGCGTCCATTGCAGAAGGCATTTCGTGGATGGTCTGTTGCATGTGAGAGCAGCCACCTCGTGAATGAGGACAAAATCTGCTGAAAAGTGAACCTGTGTGGCTGCTTTCACTTGCAACAGACCATCCGCGAAATGCCTTCTGCGATGGACACTAGCAAATCCCAATTTACAAATATGTAAATATTTGTAAATTTCTGTTGCATATCTGATTCAAGATTCTGCTTATTTTACAATGTTATTGTAGGATAGCTATCAACTTGCTATGGAGCTTGATAGAGCTTGGAGACAGAGCGTTAACTCTGGGGCTCCTATTGATATTCCGTCTGCCCTAAAGAGGTCAAGTTGAATCTTTTATCTAAGAAAATTTCCAATTTGAATTTCATGCTAAGTAGTTACACTTCACCGCAATTAGGTCATAAGCATGCATGTTTATCATATTGTGTTGTTGTCAACAGAAGAATTTTACCCTGCACCACCTTTCTCAGATTTATCTTACCTTATTATTTAGAGAGTTAATACATGGATTCCATGGTAAATGTTGGGGAAGTTGCCTTGTTTCCCATGTGTCTTGATTCCTAATACAACTATGTTTCCTAGTTGGGGTAGGAAACAAAAGAAGTAAAGGTTTCTAAAAACCTAGGTCTATAAAAAAGAAGAGAGTACATGTTTCTCTTGGCGAGGCGGGAGGGTCTTTGTGTGGTGGCTGCAAAGAGGAGACAAGAGAGAGAAAATGAGAGAGGCAGAGAGAGAAGGGATTCTTCTCGGGTTCTCTTGTGTACGATCTTGGTTGAGAAGACAAGGAAAGGGTTGTGGTTTGTGGGTTTGTGTTAATCCATTGTAATCCTTGTAATATTATTTTTCTCATAGGGGAAGATCGTGTTCTCGGCTGTGGATGTAGGCATCTTGGCCAAACCACGTAAAATCTCGGTGTACATCTTGTGGCATGTGTTTATTTTTACTTTTCCGTTAATTTGTGCACGATCGCATCGGATTTGCCTGGCGGATTTTCTCAGCAGTAAGGATTGCTACTTAATCGTTCCATTACTGTTTCATTGATGCATCTTTATTTCTGATTATCCTTTCTATATTAGTTATGAGAGAGAAAGAAGACTGCGTGTGGGTGCTATCCACGGAATGGCAAGAATGGCTGCAATAATGGCTTCCACTTACAAGCCATATTTGGGTGTGGGGCTTGGACCATTGTCGGTATGAACACAAAAACCTTAATAGCGTAGGCAAATAGGACAATTCCATCATATTAGCTGATCTGGACAATTGATATTTCAGTAGGTTTTGTATTTTTTTATGACGGCTTATAACTCTTTTGTAGTTTTTGACTAAGCTCCGGATTCCGCATCCGGGAAGAGTTGGTGGGAGACCTTTTATGGTGCTTGCAATGCCTTTAATGCTGAATTGGGTCCTAGGTGGTAATAGGTAAGATAATTTCAGATCCCATGTTATATTGTTTCTTATTTTCCTATCACAAGCATTTTCCATTTAGAGTATCTTTTTCTTATAGTCGTTGTCTCAATTAACTGTTACCTGAATAGAAGTCTAATCAGATTGTAGCGTATACTCTTTTCAAAATTTTGTTTAAATGCTTCTGATACAGTATTGTGAGAAAACCTGGAGTGCTTTGTGATAAGTAAGGACTGAAATCTGAAATTACAGTCACCAACCTGCTATAAAACTCAGGGAATTTCAATACCTTGCTGGAATTCTGCCCCAAAAAATTTCAGAATCCTGGATTTTCCATTTTTCATCAATTTAATTCAAAATATTTTAGTTTTCTCAAGTTGTGGGAAGAGAAAAGGGAAGATCACATAAAGACGAGAAAAGGAGTTTGTAGTGCTTCAGAGCATACCCCATGACTTCCATAAGGAGAATTCAAATATTACAAGTATGCCACTCTTCTCGAATGTATGATGAGCCCATCCTAACTAAATGAGTAGCGTAATATAAACTATCCTATCTCGTAACAATTTTAATAAAATTTTTGATCATTTTCTGTTCAACTTTAGAGTTACAGTCTGGCAATTCTCAATTACTTTCCTTATCATAGTTGAAGTTTCAGACCTTCATCCGTCTTAACATTGTAATTTATGCATAGGACTGAACTACATATATCTGCTGCAGTTTATGAAATTTATTTTCACTTTATGATTTTCTTCATATCAGATTATATCATTTTATTGCCTTCCATTTTAACTCATGATCTCTCTTTAAATTAAACTGAAAAATATCTATTTGCCTTTGCAGCTCAAATCTTGAAGGGAGGTCTCTAAGCTGCCGACTCACTGACAGAGTATGTTATATGCAAAATTTCTAAGGATCTTTAAGATTTAGTTAATTGATTCAAAAAATTTGTGCTGAAATGACCTCCAACAAAATTTATTGCTGGAAGTTAGTACTAGAAACCACTGTTGAAAACTCCCTGAGTCAATCATTGGCTTCCCCTACCTTTAACTCACCTGAGTCCAGAAAAACTAGTTTTGTTAATCACCTGAGTCCAGAAAAACTAGTTTTGTTAATCATTGAGTCACTCACTCAACTCGGTTTGAGTGCAAGTTTTATACAATGGTAGAAACTGTAGGAAATTCATATGATACAGTGAAAGCTAAAATGTGTTCATCAATGAAGGCAAGCAACCAGTTACAGAAATGGTTTGAAGATGATGATGCCATGGAGCGTGCTCTTAATGGAGAGTATGTTTTTTCTTAAATAAATCTAATCCCCAGTTGAATTTATATCGTTCTTATTAAATAATTCTTTAGATGCTAGTTATAATCAATTGATCACATATATTCATATTTGTTTTATAGGTGGTATCTCTTACCCCAAAGAAATGAAACTAATGGCACTCTTCAACCTATTCATTTAAGTAGGGATGAGCATAAACCCTGCGTGATTGGGTAATGCCTGAGAGAATAAATTTCATCTCACTACTTTTCTATTTTCTCACATATTAGCTATTCATCTGATGCATCAGTGCTTTGCATTGCAGGAATGTCTCACATCCAGACTTTCCTGGAATATCAATAGCCATAACTTCACCACAGGTGTGTCACATTTGTCAAGTTGTTTCACTATAGGAAACAAATCAAGTACGTGGAAGATAGTTATAAGATTAGTTTCTATATTCAGTTTCTTCCCAGATCGTTCAGCTGTGGTATGATTCATTTCTTGTAATTTGTTTGCTATGTTTGCTAAGAAAATCCAATATACACTTAATACTGTTAGCAGGATTTACAATTTCGTGGGAGAACTACCCCAGTTTTAAAGTATCAAATTTGGTCAAATGATGCATATGAAATACATCCAAAATGATGAATATGTAATACATTCCTTCATGTATATCTTCAATGGTTGACAACTTTTTCCATCTAACGATGGCATTT
Source organism: Tasmannia lanceolata (assembly GCF_043159265.1). Lineage (NCBI taxonomy): Eukaryota > Viridiplantae > Streptophyta > Magnoliopsida > Canellales > Winteraceae > Tasmannia > Tasmannia lanceolata. The sequence goes on from NW_027518693.1 coordinate 4,511,941, forward strand.
GTATGGTTTATTTTGGTAATTTAATTCTTGTGTGATTATGTCTAGAATATCTTAAGTACCTTTGGGTTGAATGAGTTTACTATCTTCGTTGATGATTATGTGTTGGTAGAGAGTGACTAGCAAGATTGTATACTGTCTTGATTGACAAAAATGACCAAACGAATTGCACACATAGCACATGTTTTTAGTGTTCGGACTCATTCATCTGATGGACCATCACATGGAACCCAAAATCAGAATGGGCAGGGTCTATGAACTTATAATCTCCACACTTGACCAGACCAAGTGGGTCTACTCTCATACCTAATAGTGATCCCATTTACAAAATTGAGATGCACAAAGAATCAACACCTGGGAGACTTATTAAAAGGATGTGTTTATTGCTCTTTTCTCAAGGGGCTAGTATCATGTGATGAGGGTTGCAGAACTGACCGCCACAGGTGGCAGTGGGTCCATGCCATACAATTTCATTTTCCTGAAGGACAGTGAGGATTGTTTGGAAGAATTTTTCCTGTAATATTAAAGCTCTCCCAGACAATTCATGTAGATTACTATCGGTATTCTAATCCATCAGCGGCAATTTGGTCAATATCCGCTGTATATTGGTATTGTTTTCAACTCATCAAGGTTTTGCTCTGTCTCAGGTGTCCGAGATGCATGCACGTATCTACTGCAAAGACGATGCCTTTTACTTGATTGATTTGCGAAGTCAATATGGTACCTGGATTACTGAGTAAGTTGTGGCAAATATGATCTTTTTTCTATATCATCAATATTTTTTCAAAGATTGACTTTATTAGTTTCTTAATCCATGTAGCTATGAGGGAAGGCGGTATCGAGTACCTCCGAACTTCCCTGTTCGGTTTCATCCATCTGATGTCATTGAGTTTGGTTGCGATAAGGTATGGAGTAGGCCTCTCAATTACTGCATGAACTATTTTTAGCAATCTGTTAAACTGAAATGTTATGCAATTATTATATTCTATTTAATAAGCATTTGTATATAGACTTTATACTCCAACTCAGAGCCCTAGCTATGAATGCAAACATGTTTTCCAAACTTAATATTGGAAAACATATAGGTGCAACATCACTTCCTATCTAAATCCACCCATTTTTATACATTCCCTTCTGACATGTTGATGGCTTCCTCTTTCCTCATGGTTGAACCCCATGAACCGACAGAATTATATTTATGCAGAAATCACTACCCCTTTCTATCCTTTTGGGTTTCAAATGTACAATTTTTTTTCTCAACTTTCCCGAATTGGATCATTGATGGAGCGCCCCCTTTCCTCTTTCCAGTTTCTCTTATAACTTGACAGAAAAATAGAAAAGTTGAGCAAGAGAAAGATAGAGTTTAGGATCAGGTCTTGTACTCCCAAACTTAATATCTTGTTGATGTCCTTTGTATTGTGGGTTTTAGCTGAGCTTTTGGACAAGAAATCTTTCTTTCCGAATTCCTCATCTGTTTCCATCCTTGTGTTGAGAACATTGCAGTTCCATCCTAATATTTCCTTCCCCTAGGATTTAGATGTCCTACATTTTGGAAAATGCATAGTCCTATCCAGCGTCTGTGTCTGTTTGTATTCATATGGGGTATTTGAGTATCATATCTTAAAAGTAAGAAATCTCATCCATTAATGAAAAATGCCCTTACGACTAAAATAGATGAAAAAAAAACAGGAAAAAAATGTGCTACTTCTTACCATTATCAGACAATAGCGTTTCACTTGTAAATGGGTAACTGATGCCCATAAGAACATGCTTTACTAGTGCTTTCTACTAAAGGTCTAGTTCAGTTAAGGTGGCAGGTACTCATTGTTGCAACATCGAGGTTAATGGTTCAATCTGAGGTTACCTACATAGCTATCTACCTACCTATCTATTATTGTTGTTATTACTAAGATCGTTATTACTGTTATTATTTATGGGAAAGGTGTGCGTACTCGGTCGAGTAGATAAGCTTATCTACTCGGTCGGGTTAAAAACAGTGGGGGCCCACATTTTTGGGGTGATCCAAACCATTCATTTGAAAGGCCCTTACCTAGATAGGGTGTCCACAAAAAATCAGCCCCATAGGATCATCCTAACCCATGCAACAGTGGAGGGAAAAATGGGGAAAAATGGACAAACACAACTTGTCCCCAAATCTGCCCATTTTCCACTCCACTGTTGGATGGGTTAGGATGATCCTATGGTGCTGATTTTTTGTGGACACCCTATCTAGGTAAAGGCCTTTCAATGAATGGTTTGGATCACCCCAAAAATGTGGGCCCCCACTGTTTTTAACCCGACCGAGTAGATAAGCTTATCTACTTGACCGAGTACGCACACTTTTCCCATTATTTATATATAAACCCAAAGAAGGTAAATATTTTCCACGATTTCAGCATTGACATGAGCCTGCATTCATATTCAACAGAGCAATTTTATATGAAAAAACAAGATGACTAGTATTACTTGTACTCAGAAGGTTGGAAATACCAATTATATTGTGCAGGCCATGTTTCGGGTAAAGGTTCTGATGGCTCTTCCAAAAACCAAAGAGAGTCAAATCCTACAATCAGCATGAGAAGAAGCACCAATAACTCTTTCAAATGTACAGTGAATTCACACAGGGAGGCTATGTAAATCCCATTGGGAGATTATTCAATTAAAGCATCATATACCAGAATGTAGTGGAACGCTGCTTTTTAATTGCTTCGGGGGGTTTCTTAGCTACAGTAGGAGTCGGGGGTGTATAATTAGTTCATTTTCTCGACTCAATTATAGTTTTCCTGTTTAAGAGACTGATACTCAAGCATAAGTATAGAAGAAAAAGAGAGAAAAATTCCCATTACGAGTTCCTCTCCAGCCTGTTATTTTCTCTTTTACATCTACATTTTATTTCTTGATGCATTCTCATCCAAATCAAATATAGCACACAGCATTCGAATCACATGAGATAGATAATGTGTTTCGAGGTTAGCAGGTGCTGTTTCCCCCTCATAATATTTCCTATAATCCTTTTATTTAAGGGAAATGATATCAGCACAACCATGTTTCAATAATCACACAAAAACAAATTGTCTTTTCTTTTGTAATTTAGTGCGTGTGTGTGTGTGTGTACTGGAGAACACAAATCAAGCTTAACATTGATGGGAGTAGATTTCCAGAAATCTTGTATGGTACATCCAATTCTGTAGATTTCATTCAGAAGGGGATTTGAAAGCTTAACATTGATGGGAGTAGCCATGATGGTTCAACACAATTGGGTTTGGAGGAGTGGTTCATGACGAGCATGGCACGAGTCACATTGCAGGTTCTGATGATTATTCATATTCTACAAAATCGCTTTAGCTCATTTTGTTCGAAAAAAATCACTTTAGATCATTCTGTTCGAAGATCCAAACCGTTCATTTGCTGCGACCCAACATACATAAGCCTTGCCCCAAAAATCATCTCTGATTACTTGGGACAACCAGTGTACGTGACAATCAACACCATTGGATCCTTCTGATGTGAAGTACATCAGCCCCTCGGCAGTCATTGATACCACTCCTGTTGGGTGTCCCAAGTACTCAAAAGGGGCGGATTTATCACTTCCCAAAAAATAAAGGAATAATTTTGAATTTTACGCCGTAAAGCTAGTGATAATTGGAACCTTATATTTGATTTACATCCTATTTCACTGCAAGCAATGGATCAACGAAAAAGGAAAACTTTACGAAGAAAAAATTTACCATGTTAATGGTTTACTGTGAAATTGATTTACGACAGAGTTTTACTGCTATGGAATGGAACCTTAGGAAAAGTATAGATCAATTAAAAACTTCTCAACCTAGCAAGACAATCATATCACCAAAAGATCAACTCAACGGTAGCATCAAACTATTATTTTCTCACTCAATTATTGTTATCCATTGCACGCATAGAATCCTATATAAACGACTACAAATACATACAGGGAAATGTTATCAGCACTACTGTTAGGGGTGGCTAACCGGTTCGGTTCTCGGTTCTCGGTTCCTTTTTTCGGTTCTCGGTTCTCGGTTCCATGAACCGTAAGAACCGAACCGAACCGAACCGTAGTACACAGTAGGACCGGACCGAACATAATCGGTCCGGTCCGGTCCGGTTCTTCGGTTCTAATGGCTAATTATTAATTATTAATTATAATTTATAAAAACTTTTAATTAAAGTTATAATATAAGTTACTTTCTTATTATAAGAATAGTATTAACTATTACTTATTAATATTATGAGAAAACGGTTCCTACACATATGTGTAGAGAGTTCTCTACACACTAGATTAAAATACAGTGGGGGTCCACATTGTTTGGGTGATCCAAGCCATCCATTTTAAAGGCCCTCACATAGATAGGGTGCCTACAAAAAATCATATCCATAGGATCATCCCAACCCTACGATTTGTGGAGGTAAAATGGATGTCTTTAAACCTTCACAAATTAGTCCATTTTTTGCCTCCACAGTTCGAATGGTTAGGATGATCCTATGGATCTTATTTTTTGTGGACACCCTATCTATGTGAGGGCCTTAAAAATGAATGGTTTGGATCACCCAAATAATGTGGCCCCCACTGTATTTTAAGCTAGTGTGTAGATAACTTATCTACACATATGTGTAGGAACCGTTTTCTCTAATATTATAAGTAATTTATATTATTAAGTATATGTATAATAGAAATATATATATATATATATATATATATATATATATATATATATATATATATATATATATATATATATATATATATATATATATATATATATATATGAGGAAAGTGAAGCTACACCGCCGGTGTAGCTAACTTAGCTACACCGCCGGCTTAAAATACAATGGGCCCATATTGTTTTGGTGATCCAAACCATTCATTTGATTGGCCCTCACATAGATAGGGTGTCCACCAAAAATCAGCTCCATAGGATCATCCCAACCCTTCAAACTGTGGAGGCAAAAATGGACAAATTTGTGAACGTTTTTACACGTTCATTTTTGCCTCCACAAATCGTAGGGTTGGGATGATCCTATGGAGCTGATTTTTGGTGGACACCCTATCTATGTGAGGGCCAATCAAATGAATTCTTTGGATCACCAAAACAATGTGGGCCCATTGTATTTTAAGCCGGCGGTGTAGCTAAGTTAGCTACACCGGCGGTGTAGCTTCACTTTCCTCTATATATATATATATATATATATATATATATATATATATATATATATATATAAAGTTCGGTTCTTCGGTTCCGGAACCGAACCGAGAACATTATACCCGGAACCGAACCGAATAAGTTCGGTTCTTCATCAGTGGAACCGAACCGGACCAAAAATATTTTTTTACAGTTCGGTTCCGGTTCGGTTCTTCGGTTGTGGTTCGGTTCTGGCCACCCCTAACTACTGTATTTTGATGAGGGCACTCCTCACTTTATTAAAAGTACGGTATGGCTAGCACCATAGGATGATCCAAACCGTCCAATAGATGGGCCACAGCCTAAATAGGTTGTGCCCAAAAAAATATTTCCATATGTTGATACTATCCCTCCGATGGCTGTGGCCCATCTAATGGACGGTTTGGATCATCCTATGGTGCAGGCCAAACAGTACTTTCAATAAAGTGAGGAGTGGTCTCATCAAAATACAGTAGTGCTGATAACATTTCCCTACATATATCATATATAAAATGATTGAAAGGCCACACCAAATGTCTACTACAACTGGGATTGAGCCTTAGCTCAAATGGTCAAGGCTTTGTTCTTCAACGATGTGGGAGGTTCAATCCCAACTTACCTACCAAAAAAACATTGTTTGCTTACCTACCAAAAGATTAAAGATGTCTACTGTCCAAGGGCGGAGCCAGCAATTTACAGTTAATTTACACTTGTCTGCATTGGTCACCTACCAAAAAAACTGTTTGCTTACCTACAAAAAAATGTCTACTGTCCACGGGTGGAGCCAGGAAGTTTCCATAATATGCCGTTTCTCTTTAGATCCAGTTTCTCTTTAGATCGGAGGGCTAGGATCATCGTATGGAAGTGAGATTTGGGGTTCAACCTATTTACGTTGTGGCCAATCAAATGGACGCTTTGGATCATCCTGTGGTGTAGGCCATATAGTTCATTTTGAAAAATATGGTTGGGTCTTACCTTGTTCAAAGATTTCAACAGATTAATTGTTTGACCCATTGGACCAGGCATAGAAAAGCCTTGTTGGAAATGGTTATTATTAGGAAATCAAGCCTTTTGGCAACAATCCTTTTGGCATGTAGCTGATTGTAATATGCACAGCCTTTTGGCAAGTAGCTGCCATCTTGGAAATCCTTGGTCAATGCATTCTTCCTAATATGTACAGGATACCCTCCATCATGGGATTACGACGGTTGTAAATTTATTCTCTTCCCTATCTAGGGCACATTCTCTGTATCTATATGTTGAATACATTTAAATCAATAAAAATATACACATACTTGAAACGATTATGTTTCTGGTCAGTTATTTAAAACCATTCATGGCCCATGGTTAGTAACTCAAAAGTCTATATATAAATGAGATTGATTCATTGAGATTTCAGAGTTCTCACACAACCATGGCAACCATCCTCCTCTCTATTCTCCTAGTATACCTAAGTGCTACCATATGCATGTGCAATGCAGCAACACCAACAAAATTCCCTGCCATTTTTATCTTTGGTGACTCCACGGTTGATACAGGCAATAACAATCACATCATGACATCGCTTCAGGCCAATTACCCTCCCTACGGCGTAGATTTTCCAAATCACTTAGCCACCGGGAGATTCTCTGATGGGAAACTTGTGCCTGATTTACTAGCGTCTCATTTTGGTATCAAACAACTCGTGCCACCATTCTTAGACCCACTTCTATCTGATGAAGACGTGCAAACGGGTGTGAGTTTTGCGTCTGCTGGGTCAGGGTTCGATGACCTGACCACGGCAATGAACGGCGCCATTCCCGTATTGAAGCAACCAGAAATGTTGAAGCAGTATTCAGCTAGGCTTAAAGGGTTGGTAGGGGAAGAAGAGGCCTCTAAGATAATTAATGGTTCTTTGATCCTGATTAGTGCTGCTTCTAATGACTTCATTTTCAACTTCTATGATATACCCACAAGGAGGTCACAGTACAACATAAGCGGGTACCAAGATTTTCTACAACAGAAGATTCAACATCTGATTAAGGTTCTTTCTCTCTATCTCTATCTATCTCTGGAGAGTGTGTATTCTGGAGAGTATGTATAGTGTGGAGGCCGGGGTAAAAAGGACTATTTTTAATTTTGTGAAAAGGATAAAGAGAGTTTTATACGGTGGATCCAACATAGTTAAATTATCCAAATCCTTCATTTATTCGGCCAAGAAAATCGTACCCATAGAAACCTCTTCAGATTGGAGAGTTAAGATCATCCTATGGAGATTATTTATGGAGCACAACCTATCTAACTAAAGACACACCAAATAAAGGGAAACGATATATTCACCCCTTTTATACATGTGACAGCCGCCCTCTAGTTTATTTATGACTACTCTATTACACTAAAGGGGGCTGTCCCAATTATAAAAGGGGATGAATATATCATTTCCCCTATATATATATATATATATATATATATAGAGAGAGAGAGAGAGAGAGAGAGAGAGAGAACATTTCCTACACACTTGTGTAGGTAAGTTACCTACACACTACCTTAAAATACAGTGGGGGCCCACATTGTTTGGGTGATCCAAACCATTCATTTGAATGATCCTCACATAGATAGGGTGTCCACAAAAAATCAGATCCATAGGATCATCCTAACCATTCAAACTATGGAGGCAAAAAATGGACTAATTTGTGAAGGTTTATACACGTCCATTTTACCTCCACAAATCGTAGGGTTGGGATGATCCTATGGATCTGATTTTTTGTGGACACCCTATCTATGTGAGGACCATTCAAATGAATTGTTTGGATCACCCAAACAATGTGGGCCCCCACTGTATTTTAAGGTAGTGTGTAGGTAACTTACCTACACAAGTGTGTAGGAAATGTTCTCTCATATATATATATATATATATATATATATATATATATATGAGAATAGAGTTCCTAAGGTGTCACCTCATATAGCTTATATGAGGTGGCGCTCACAAAACATAAGGGGCCCACATTTTTGGGGTGATCCAAACCACTCATTTGAAAGGCCCTTAGATGGATATGGTGCCTACAAAAAATCAGGTCCATAGGATCATTCTAACCCTTCCATTTATGGAGGTTAAAAATGGGCAGATTTATGGAGGTTTATACCCATCCATTTCAACCTCGACAAATGGAAGGGTTAGGATGATCCTATGAAGTTAATTTTTTGGGCACACCCTATCTATGTGAGGGCCTATCAAATGAATGCTTTGGATCATCCAAACAAAGTGGGCCTCTTATGTTTTTAAGCGCCACCTCATATAAGCTATATGAGGTGACACCTTAGGAACTCTATTCTCATATATATATATATATATATATATATATATATATATATATATATGGGGAAAGTGATTGTGAGCGGCCCCTCATATAAGCTTATATGAAGTGACCGCTAAAAATATGGTGGGCCCACATTTTTGGGGTGATCCGAACCGGTCATTTGATAGGCCCTGACATAGATAGGGGGTGCCCAAAAAATCCGCTCCATAGGATCATCCCAACCCTTCGAACTGTGGAGAAGAAAGAGGGGGAAATGGGCGGGTATAAATTTGCCCACTTACCCATCCATTTTCCCCTCTTTCACCTCCACAGTTCGAAGGGTTGGGATGATCCTATGGAGCTGATTTTTTGGGCACCCCCTATCTATGTCAGGGCCTATCAAATGACCGGTTCGGATCACCCCAAAAATGTGGGCCCACCATGAGCTGATTCTTTAGTGGATAAGGCCTACCTTTTCCACATCATTTTTGTTACTTTGCATCTCACCACTTTAAACCCATGCATAGCACGGGTGACCCGGGGCCCAACCATGCATAGCATCGGCCTACCATTTTACATGGGCTTCTGTATTGGATAGGGGCCACCTTTTCCGCATCATGTGTTATAAGGTTGGGTCTAACCACTTCAAACCCATGCTATAAATCCCCGTGCATCGCACGGGTTGTCCACTAGTGTGTGTGTATATATATAGGGTGGACCCGCAGGCCACCCGATGCATACTATGCATGGGTTTAAAGTGGTGAGATTACATGTTTTCGTCGATAGTTTGATAGGTGCCCACAATCCATATTTAAAATAATTGGATTTCATCAATATTTTGAAAAGCGTCCCAATCCGTAATATTATGTAATTAACACACTAGTTTCTTACTTGTGCATTCCAATCGTTGACTTTTGAGAGGGAACCGAAATAACCGAAATTTGATAACCGAAATAATTTCGGTTATCAAATTTCGGTAACCGAAACCGGACCGAAATTTTAAAAAACCGAACCGAAACCGAACCGATTAAAAATTCGGTTATTCGGTTATAACCGAATAAACCGAATAACCGAATAGTGGGAGAAAAAGAGGGAAAAAAGCAAAATCTTTGTTTCGATCGGAGGGCTAGGATGATCCAATCGAAATGATTTTTTGAGCACAACCTAATTAAGTTGTGATCAATCAAATGGACGGTTTCGATCATATTTTGGAGTGCCCATATCACATCTTTTTTTAAAAAAATAATGGTTTTTATCATTAATTCGGTTATTTCGGTTAACTGAATTTTTTTTGGAGATAACTGAAACCGAAACCGAATAACCGAATTGCCAAAAAAAAAATCGAAACCGAACCGAAATGGAAAAAAACCGAACCGAACCGACCGAACCAATTCGGTTCGGTTCGGTTATTCGGTTTTAACCGAATAATGAACACCCCTAGGATTACTTTCTGGGAAAAACTTTTCCTGTTTGGCAGGAAAAGACGAAGGCCATTTTGGACGGAAAATATTGTACATGATAAACTTTTCCAGGAAAAGACAGAACTTTTCTGTGAAATGACAAATGACATTTTGGAAAGTTAGCTGCTTAGTGTGTGTGTGTGTGTATATATATATATATATATATATATATATATATATATATATATATATATATATATATATATATAGAGAGAGAGAGAGAGAGAGAGAGAGAGAGAGAGGAAACTGTTGGTGAGCTTAAGCGCACCAAACTTATGGTGCGCTTAAGCTCTCCAATCACATGGGGGCCCACTTTTCTGTGGTGATCCAAACCATTCATTTGCAAGGCCTTATGATAGATATGGGGTGTACCAAAAATCAGCTCCATAGGATCATCCTAACCCCTCCATTTGTGGAGGACAAAAAATGGGCAGATTTGTGTCTGTCCATTTTTGTCCTTCACAAATGGAGGGGTTAGGATGATCCTATGGAGCTGATTTTTGGTACACCCCCCATCTATGTAAGGGACTTTCAAATGAATGCTTTGGATCATCCTAACAAAGTGGGCCCCCATGTGATTGGGCACTTAAGCTCACCAACAGTTTCCTCATATATATATATATATATATATATATATATATATAGAGAGAGAGAGAGAGAGAGAGAGAGAATGGTTCTTACACACATGTGTAGATAAGTTATCTACACACTAGCTTAAAATACAGTGGGGGTCCACATTGTTTGGGTGATCCAAACCATTCATTTTTAAGGCCGTCACATAGATAGGGTGTCCACAAAAAATCAGATCCATAGGATCATCCTAACCATTCGAACTGTGGAGGCAAAAAATGGACTAATTTGTGAAGGTTTAAAGACATCCATTTTACCTCCACAAATTGTAGGGTTGGGATGATCCTATGGATCTGATTTTTTGTAGACACCCTATCTATGTGAGGGCCTTTAAAATGGATGGCTTGGATCACCCAAACAATGTGGGCCCCCACTGTATTTTAAGCTAGTGTGTAGAGAACTCTCTACACATATGTGTAGGAACCGTTTTCTCATATATATATATATATATATATATATATATATATATATAGAGAGAGAGAGAGAGAGAGAGAGAGAGAGAGAGAGAGAGAGAGAGTGTTGGTGAGCTCGAGCTTAGGTGCGCTCGAGTGCCAAATCACATGGGTCCCACATTTTTTGTGGTGATCCAAACCATTCATTTGCAAGGCCCCATCAAAGATACGGTGTGTACCAAAAATCAGGTCCATTGAATCATCCTAACCCCTCCAAAAGTGGAGGGCAAAAATGGGCAAATTTGTTTGACAAACAGAGTCTGCCCATTTTGACCTCCATAAATGGATGGGTTAGGATGATCCTATAGAGCTAATTTTTGGTACATACCCCATCTATGTAAGGGCCTTTCAAATGAATGCTTTGGATCATCCTAACAAAGTGGGCCCACATGAGTTTGGGGGCACTCGAGCGCCCCTAAGCTTGGTGCGCTCGAGCGAACCAACACTTTCCTCATATATATATATATCCTCTCGCTCTTTCTAATGCTTCTTTATGTCTCACTTTTCTACCCGTCATATCTAACTTTTCTACCCATGTTTGTCCTCTCCGATGTTTGGTTAAGTGATTTTCTATGAAAGATTTCAAGTATTTTCATGTACTCTTTCCCTTGCCATATTTGTTTACATAGATAGACTAGGTACAAAAAAAAAAACATCAGAAACTATGTTAGAAACTCACAACTCATTGGATTGCAAATTTAACACTATCAATAAATCATCCTTAAATTACTCTTGCCATATAATATTCACCTCTGCTCAATTCTTTCATTTTATTTTAACTTTTTTCTGCATATTTTCATGTGTAGGAGATCTATGATCTCGGTGGTCGGATCATCGGCGTAGCTGGTCTTGCTCCCATTGGTTGTACGCCAATCCAAAGAAGTTTAAAGTTCAAGACTCCGGCCGACAAAACATGTGTCGACAATCAGAACATGGATGCTCTCAATTATAATTCCAAGCTTAAGAAGTTGTTGCCTGAGTTACTGGCATCACTTCCTGGGAGCAAAATATTCTATGGAAATTTGTATGACCCTTTAATCGATATTATGACCCGTCCACAAAAATATGGTAACCATAAGATTGTGCATTTTTTTATAGATATATACAAAGGGATTGACAAGTAATTTTGCCGAGTTAAATCTGATTTTTCTTATTTGAATTTTGTTGTGCAGGATTTGAACAAACAATGAAAGGGTGTTGTGCTACAGGGTTGCTAGGATTGGGACCATTTTGTAGTCCACTCGGCTCAACTTGTCCAGATGCTTCTAAGTTTGTGTTTTGGGATTCCATTCATCCTACTCAATCAACATACCAAGTAATTGCCGAGTCCATAATAGAGACCATTAACTCAATTCTCTAACATGGTCATGTGAAAGTCCAAGAATACACCATTGCTTTGTGTATCTGCAAAAGACAATATTTCATGCTCATTCTGTTAAGTAACAGTAATAGGAGACTAATATCCACACTACCATATTTCGTTAATGTCACTGCTCACTATCTTACATTTTTCTGATTCAGTGTTGATAACATCTTGAGTATTGTAACAGCCATGAACAACAGATTGTACGAGCAGTGTGATTTTTTCGTAATATGAACTAAACAAAACATGCCGATCAAATGGAAGGTTCAGATCATTCAATAATGGTGCCGATGTATATGCAACAATTTAAAAAATATATATATAATGGTGCCCACATAATTAAGTGGCCCCCGATGTAAATAGTTTTAACCCTGAAAATCTTCACCGGAATATGATCCTAACCGTACCAATTATAGAGGTTTAAAACGGACAGCATGATATAGAAGCCTTCATAGATCAGAGGGTTAAATACTTAAATTCATCTTACGGAGCAGATTTTGAGGTCATGATAGTTCTACTTAGAAGTGAAACAAATGAATAGTTTAGTTTAGATCACACAATATTGTGTGTCTGACTTTATATTTTTGTTGAACACTAGATAGACTTTCAAAAAACACAAATGGTCCGAAGAATCATTTGGATCCAACTCTAAGTGTTTGGTAAATAGACAGATTGTGGAGTGTTTCTTGTGGGACATAGACACGACTCTTATTTTTTTTTTTTTTTTTAAATGGTAAAAATTTATTTAAAAAAAAGCACACAGGACCAATGCAGTCGTGAGGCTGAAAATACGAAGCATAAAGAACAACGGAACAGTCGTGAGGCTGGTCCGCTTCTTCTCTTGTCTCTTATCTACAATTTTGAAGAAATCGCGGATTCTAAAATCCGCGTATTCAAACGGCCCCTTAAATTATAGGGATGTTTTAGTTTTCATTATTTTTAAACAGTCATGTTCTTTATTATGGAGAAATTATACGATGGATGGCTGTGCATGCACGTGCAGCAACAAAAAATAGTGGGGCCCACATTGTTTGGGTGATCCAAACCATTTATTTGTTGGTCCTTGATGTAGATAGGGTGTGCCCAGAAAATCTTCTCCATTGGATGATCCCAGCCCTCCGTTTTGTGGAAGTTTAAAATGGACGGCACGGTACTGAAACCTCCATTGATAATGAGGGTAAGGATCATCCTATGGAAAAGATTTTCTGGCACACCCTATCTACATAAGCCCAGCAAATGAAAGGTTTAGATCACCCAAACAAAGCTGCCCACTGTTTTTTTTTGGGATGCATGTTTCATGCACGGCCGGCTACCATATAAATTCTCTTTTATCATGTTCTTTTTTATTTACCTTTTTAAAGTTGTTAATGCTCAACTAGCTTTACTTTTTCTTGTCATTTTATTTAAACTAGTAGAATTTTTATAGTTTTCTTTAATTTTAAATATTCACGTTCAATTTATTTATTCAAGTTTTGTTTTACTATTTTAAGCTCTTAATCCTCTATTGATTTTACTTATTTCTTGGTATCTTTACATTTAATTTTGGTTACTGATATTGGCATTAGTATGTTTTAATTTGCGCAAACTTTAGCTGGTCTCCGAGGGCCTTTTGGGAACCGTATAACATTCGACAGTGTTTAAATATTAAAAGACAAGCTGTTTAAATATTAAAAGACAAGCTGAGTTTGTGTGATTATTAAAACATGGTATTGTTGACTTCAATGCCCTAATTATTTATTATACTATTTTCTACTACTTTTTATGTTAATTTATGTAAATTGTCATAGTTTTCTTTAATTTTAAATATTAATTTTCTTTAATTTTAAATATTCACGTTCAGTTTATTTGTTCAATTTTTTTGTTATACTATTTTAAGCTCTTAATCCTCAATTGGTTTTACTTATTTCTTGGTATCTTTACATTTAATTTTGGTTACTGATATTGGCATTAATATATGTTTTAATAGTTGCGCAAACTTAGCTGGTCTCTGAGGGCCTTTTGGGGACCGTAATAACATTCGACAGTGTTTAAATAGTAAAAGACAAGTTGAGTTTGTTGATTATCAAAACATGGCGTTGTTGACTTCAATGCCTTAATTATTTATTATACTATTTTCTACTACTTTTTATGTTAATTTATGTAAATTGTTATAGTTTTCTTTAATTTTTAATATTAGTTTTCTTTAATTTTTTTTTTAGCTTTCTTTAATTTTAAATAGGGAAATGTTATCAGCACTACTGTCTTTTGATGAGGGCACTCCTCACTTTATTAAAACTATAGTATGGCCGGCTCCATAGGATGATCCAAACCGTTCATTAAATGGGCCACATCCTAAATAGGCTGTGCCCCAAAAATCATTTCCATAGGTTGGTCCTAACCCTCCGATCTGAATGTTAGAGTGTTGATCCTAACCCTCTATAGAACAAAGGGTTAGGATCAATCTATGGAAACAATTTTTGGGGCACAACCTTTTTAGGTTGTGGCCCATCTAATGAACGGTTTGGATCATCCTATGTTGCTGGCCATACCGTACTTTTAATAAAGTGAGGAGTGCCCTCATCAAAATACAGTAGTGCTGATAACATTTCCCTTTAAATATTCACGTTCAATTTATTTATTCAATTTTTTTGTTTTACTATTTTAAGCTCTTAATCTTCAATTGGTTTTACTTACTTCTTGGTATCTTTACATTTAATTTTGGTAACTGGTATTGGCATTAGTATGTTTTAATAGTTGCGCAAACTTAGCTGGTCTCTAAGGGCCTTTTGGGAACCATATTAACAGTCGACAGTGTTTAAATAGTAAAAGACAAGCTGAGTTTGTGTGATTATCAAAACATGGTATGGTTGACTTCAATGCCTTAATTATTTATTATACTATTTTCTATTACTTTTTATGTTAATTTATGTAAATTGTCATAATTTTCTTTAATTTTAAATATTAGTTTTCTTTAAATTTAATTTTTCTAGTTTTCTTTAATTTTAAATATTCACTTTCAATTTATTTATTCAATTTTTTGTTTTACTATTTTAAGCACTTAATCCTGAATTGGTTTTACTTATTTCTTAGTATCTTTACATTTAATTTTGGTTACTGATATTGGCATTAGTATGTTTTAATAGTTGAGCAAACATAGCTAGTCTCTGAGGGCCTTTAGGGAACCGTATTAACATTCGACAGTGTTTAAATAGTAAAAGAAAAAGTTGAGTTTGTGTGATTATCAAAACATGGTATTGTTGACTTCAATGCCTTAATTATTTTTTATACTATTTTCTACTACTTATTATGTTAATTTATTTAAATTGTTATAATTTTCTTTAATTTTAAATATTAGTTTTCTTTAATTTTAATTTTTAATTTTTCTTTAATATTAAATATTCACGTTCAATTTATTTATTCAATTTTTTTTTTTACTATTTTAAGCTCTCAATCCTCAATTCGTTTTACTTATTTCTTGATATCTTTACATTTAATTTTGGTCACTGATATTGGCATTAGTATGTTTTAATAGTTGCGCAAACTTAGCTGGTCTCTAAGGGCCTTTTGGGAACCGTATTAACATTCGACAATGTTTAAATAGTAAAAGACAAGCTGAGTTTGTGTGATTATCAAAACATGGTATTGTTGACTTGAATGCCTTAATTATTTATTTTACTATTTTCTACTACTTTTTTAGTTAATTTATGTAAATTGTCATAGTTTTCTTTAATTTTAAATATTAATTTTCTTTAATTTTAAATATTTCGTTCAATTTATTTATTCAATTTATTTATTTTATTATTTAAGCTCTTAATCCTCAATTGGTTTTACTTATTTCTTGGTATCTTTACATTTAATTGTGGTTACTGATATTGGCATTAATATGTTTTAATAGTTGCGCAAACTTAGCTGGTCTCTAAGGGCCTTTTGGGAACCGTATTAGCATTCGACAGTGTTTAAATAGTAAAAGACAAGCTGAGTTTGTGTGATTATCAAAACATGGTATAGTTGACTTCTCAATGCTTTAAATATTTATTATACTATTTTCTACTACTTTTATGTTAATTTATGTAAATTGTCATAGTTTTCTTTAATTTTTAATATTAGTTTTCTTTAATTTTAATTTTTTTAGTTTTCTTTAATTTTAAATATTCACTTTCAATTTATTTATTCAATTTTTTTGTTTTACTATTTTAAGCTCTTAATCCTCAATTGGTTTTACTTATTTCTTGGTATCTATACATTTAATTTTGGTTACTGATGTTGGCATTAGTATGTTTTAATAGTTGCGCAAACTTAGGTGGTCTCTGAGGGCCTTTTGGGAACCATATTAACATTCGACGGTGTTTAAATAGTAAAAGAGAACCTGAGTTTGTGTGATTATCAAAACATGATGTTGTTGACTTCAATGCCTTCATTATTTATTATACTATTTTTTACTAGTAAGTTGTCATAGTTTTCTTTAATTTTAAATATTAGTTTTCTTTAATTTAATTTTTTTACCTTTACTTTTAAATAGGGAAATTTTATTAGCACTACTGTATTTTTATGAGGGCACTCCTCAGTTTATTAAAAGTACAGTATGGCCTGCACTATGGGATGATCCAAACCGTTCATTAGATGGGCCACAATCTAACATTCAGATCGGAGGGCTGATAATAAACCTATGGAAATAATTTTTATCAGCACTATGGAAATAATTTAACCTATGGAAATAATTTCTTTAATTTTATTTATTTTAAGCTTTCTTTAATTTTAAATAGGGAAATTTTATTAGCACTACTGTATTTTGATGAGGGCACTCCTCACTTTATTAACGTTCGTTAGAGTGTTGATCCTAACTTTCTATAGCTATGGAAATAAGGCCCATCTAATGGACGGTTTGGATCATCCTATGGTGCTGGCCATACCATTCTTTTTATAAAGTGAGGAGTGCCCTCATCAAAATACTGTAGTGCTGATAACATTTCCCTTTTAAATATTCATGTTCAATTTATTTATTTAATTTTTTTGTTTTACTATTTTAAGCTCTTAATCCTCAATTGGTTTTACTTATTTCTTAGTATCTTTACATTTAAGTTTGGTTACTGATATTAGCATTAGTATGTTTTATTACTTGCGCAAACTTAGCTTGTCTCTGAGGGCCTTTTGGGAACAATATTAACATTTGACAGTGTTTAAATAGTAAAAGACAAGATGAGTTTGTGAGATTATCAAAACATGGTATTCTTGACTTCAATGCCTTAATTTTTTATTATACCATTTTCTACTATCTTTTATGTTAATTTATGTGAATCGTCATAGTTATATTTTTTTATTATACTATTTTTCTACCATTTTTTATTGAATTCAAAATTTTGAATTCGAATATTTGTCCTAGTTATTTGAATTCTATTTTAATCATTGTAGGAATTTTCAAATCTACTGTTTTTTCTTTTATTTTAAGTTTTGGGAGATGATAAATTTGCACCCTTGTTGATAAATTCGCACTCCTGTAGGATGATTCGCACCCCTTTCACTTGAATTGATGTCGAAAAGTGTCAAAATGTGTCAGACTTTGACATGTGAAAGGGGTGCAAATCATCCTACAGGGGGTGCAAATTTATCATCACCCTAATTTTATATTAAGAATTTTTATGGCTTTGGTTTGTCATTAATTTAAGTGATTTTTTCTAATTTTTTTTTCTTGTTTTACATTTTCTAATATTAATTATTTTTATTTTTTTTGGTTTTTTATTTAAAAATTTATTCTTTATCTTTAGTTTTTGTTCTTTTAAATTTGATTTAAATTTATAGAGATGTTTCATTTCTTATACCAAAATTTCAGTTTATTTTGATGATTTATTTCTTTAAGAATTATAATTATGTGCTCTTTCCTTTCAATTATACTTTGATTTTATTTTTTCTCGTTTTTCATTTTCTATCTTGTATTACATTTTTTAATATTAATTGTCTTTTTTGGTTTTTTATTTGAAATTTTCTATTTCATCTTTAACTTTTGACATTTATTTAAAGTGAAGTGATCAATTCACCCTTTTTTACATGGGCTCTTTCCTTTCAATTATACTTTGATTTCATCTTTTTCTTGTATTTCATTTTCTATCTTGTATTACATTTTTTAATATTAATTGTCTTTATTGTTTTTTTTTTGGTTTTTTATTTGAAATTTTCTATTTCATGCTTAACTTTTGACATTTATTTAAAGTGAAGTGATAAATTCACCTTTTTTTACATGGGACACTGAGCTCCAGTTTACGTGGCAACCAGGCCCCTTGAATCCTTTAAACATGAAATAAATCTTCCTACGCTAGAGCTGGCTATCCCAAGTATAAAAAGTGCGGATATATATCTTCCCCTATGCAAATTATAGAGAAATTTTTATTTTCACTTTTTAAATTGTTACGTTCAATTTCTTTATTATGTTTTGCCATTCAAAAAAGAAGAAGGAAATTTCTTTATTATATTTTAGATTTCATTAATTTTAAATATTTAGGTTCAATTTCCTTATTCTGATCTGATTTTTTTAAGCTGTTAATCCTTAGTTGATTTTGGTTATTTCTTGGTATTTTTTTTTATAAAAATTTTATGGGATGCTTTTCATTATTTCTAAACCTTCACATTTAGGGGCCGTTTGGATACATGGATTTTGGAATCTAGGTTTTAGTTTGAAAACAGTGTAAAAGAGGGTTCATGATCAAGCTGCTGAATGTTGTTTGACAACGTTTCTTGGATTTTAAGTAAGAAATCCAAGTTTTAGAAGTCTCTCCCCCATGCTGAGATTTCTAAAACCTGGAAACATGGGACGATCTCATGCTTTCTTGCTGTCGGAAAGAAGGGCGAGAAATCAGAAAACGACGGCTGGTCTTTTTCTTCTCTCGTCTCTCATCTACAATTTTGAGGAAATCCAAGATTCTAAAATCTGCGTATCCAAACAGCCCCTTAATATTAGTAACTGATATTTGGCATTAGTATGTTTCAATAGTTGCACAAATTTAGCTGGTCTTTGAGAGCTTTTTGGGAATTGTATTAACCCAATATTTGACGGTGTTTAAATAATATAAGACAAGCTGAGTTTGTACAATTATCGAAACATGGTAGTGTTGACAACTTGACATCATTTTTATCTTTATGTAGTGCTTAAAGCTTAACTAGCTTTACTTTTTCTTGGCATTTTCTTTAAATTTATAAATATGTTTTAGTTTTCATTAATTTTGAATATTTGCATTCAGTTTCCTTATTATGATATTTTTGTTTCACATTTTTAAATATTCAACTTTAGGTTTTGCTTATTCCTTGGTATTTTTTTGTTAACTTTTATGGATTGCTTTTCATTATTTCTAAATCTTTAGATTTGATTTTGGCTGCTGATATTGTCATTAGTATGTTTTAATAGTTGCACAAACTTAGCTCGTCTCTGAGAGCTTTTAGGGATCTATACTAAGTACCAACCTTTGATAGTGTTTAAATAATATAAGACGAGCCGTGTTCTTGCAATTATCAAAACATGGCAGTGTTGACATGCGTGCCTTAATTTTTTTCTATTGGTTTGTCATTAATTTATGTGATTTTGTCTGTTTTCTTGTTTTATATTTTTCAATATTTATTATTTTTATATTGTTTTTTTCTTTTACATTTTATTTAAATTTATTGAGTATTTCATTGCCTTTAACAAATTTTCTATTTATTTTGATGATTTATTAGTTTTAGAATTATGTCCTTTTTCTATATATTATATTTTGATGAGAAAAGTGTGGCTACACATACGTGTAGCTAACTTAGCTACACCAACGGCTTAAAATACAGTGGGCCCACATTGTTTGGGTGATCCAAACCATTCATTTGATAGGCCCTCACATTGATAGGGTGTGCCCAAAAAATCAGCTCCATTGGATGATCTCAACCCTTCACTATGGAGGCAAAAATGGACAGATTTGTGAAGGTTTTTACAAGTCCATTTTTGCCTCCTCATATCGTAGGGTTGGGATGATCCTATGGAGCTGATTTTTTGGGCACACCCTATCTATGTGAGGGCCCATCAAATGAATGGTTTGCATCACCCAAAAAATGTGGGGCCCACTGTATTTTAAGCCGTCGGTGTAGCTAAATTAGCTACACGTAGCTACACTTTTCTCTATTTTGATTTCATCTTTTTCTTGTTTACATTTTCTATCCTGCATTACATTTTGTAATATTTTTTTTGAAAGATTTTTTTTTTTAAATTTTTTTTGGCGGTGTGTACAAAGTGCAGGGACATAGGCAACGCGAGCTGATGACTCGCGCTTACTAGGAATTATTACATTTTGTAATGTTGATTGTTGCTATTGATTATTTTGGTTTTTCTATTTGAAAATTTCTATTGCATCTTATTTTTTTGATATTTATTTAAATTATAGAGCTGTTTTAGTTTTCACTAACTAGTTACGTTCAATTTCTTTATTTTGGTTTTCATTAATCTTAAATATTTACGTTCAATTTCCTTGTTTTGATCTGATTTTGTGTTCAATTTCCTTATTTACGTTCAATTTCCTTATTCTTAATCCTTAGTTGCTTTTGCTTTTGCTTGGTGTTTTTTGTTAATTTTTTGTTATGCTTTTCATTATTTCTAAATTTTTACATTTAATTTTGGTTACTGATATTGGCATTATTATGTTTTAATAGTTGCACCAACTTAGCTCGTCTCTATGAGATTTTTGGGAACTGTATTAACCGTTGATAGTGTTTAAATAATAAAAGACAAGCTGAGTTTGTGCTATTATTAAATTGTGGTTGTGTTGACATCAATGCCTTAATTTTTTATTATTCTATTTTCTACTTTTTTAATGGCATATTTTCTACTATTTTTATTGAATTCAAATCTTATGATTCTATGTGAATTGTCATTGTTATTGGAATTCTATGTTAATTGTTGCCGTTATTTACAAATCTAATATTTTATCTTTTATTTCAATTTTTTATACTAAGAGTTTTTATGAGTTTGGTTTTTCATTAATTTATGTGATTTTGTCTGTTTTCTTGTTTTGTATTTTCCAATGTTTATTATTTTTATTGATTTTCTGCTTTCTATTTAAAAATTTTCTTCTCTATCTTTAGTTTTTATTCTTTTGCATTCTATTTAAATTTATAGAGATGTTTCATTGTTTCTAACAGATTTTTCTATTAATTTATGTGATTTATGTGATTTTGGTTTGTCATCTATTTAGTCATTATGCCCTCTATGTAGGCAGGACTAGTATATAACTCACTACGATACATGTGGACACCACTAGCATTTCTAGATCACTTATGTGAAGTGCTCCTGTTTATTTTCCACATGTCATGTATCCAAACGAGAGAAATATCAATCTAGGAAAAATAATCCCCTTTTATGTTTGTTGAACCAAACAACTAAAATGGTTTTTCCAAAAAGCAAAGAAAAAGGAAAGGATTTCCCAAGAAAGCCTTTCTAAAGTGGAAGGACCAAAAAGGGCTCTAAAGGAATTGTGACGAGAGGAAGGAAAGAGATAACAAAAAAGAACTTTTTATTGAATAGGAAAACTAAAAGCTTTCTTCGGAACACAAAGAACCTAAAATGAAATTTCTAGTGTGAGCTTACCGACACCGGAAAAGTGACACAAAAACACACTACAGATTGTAGAGAGAGGAAGAAGGGAGATAAACTAAAAAGGCATTTTATTGAATATGAAAACTAAAAGCTTTCTTCACTCCTACATCCATGTCTAAGAACCTCCTTATATAGATTTCGAACTCCTGAAAATCATCTCCTAAAACAACTATACTTAAACTCCTAATGTTGTAACTCTTACGAAAATCCTATTAGAATATAATTTCAGATCCTATTACAAGTAAACCTCAAATCCTTATAAGCTAAAATTAACTTCATAAACAATTCCTAAATCCAAATTAACAAGTCCTTACTCCAAATCCTAAGCAAACAAGAATAACTTAACTAAATAGGAAGACTTAGCTAGGGTAAAGGAAAGGGGGAATATTTTTTTTGTTTTTTCTATTTTTGGCCCGGGAGTTGTCTCCTGGGGCCCCATACACTGTAATACATAGGGGGACTCATGGTCCCTTTCTCATGTAATCTTCGTATGAATCTTAATATATCTATGTCAATTTAAAAAATAAATAAAAATAAATAGGAGGACTTAGTTAACTCGTATCTAATTTATTTCAGACTCTTTTAAACCAAGTTTGTCTTACTTCACTATACTCATCATCCTCTTCAGCTAGACAAGTGTATCACCTTTCAATAGCTTTGTGAAGATGTTGTGAACTTGGTCCCCGGGAACAAAAATGCACGAACGTGGCCTCATTCTTATGTACTAATTCAAGAATATAGTACAACTTGATGCCAATATACTTGGTTCTATAGTGAAATTTTGGTTTCTTCATCAATGTGATCGATGACTTGTCATATATGTTCTTTGTTTGTATAAATTGTTTGTGATGCAAATCACCAAGTATCCTTCCAACCACACCACTAGATTAGCACAATAATTAGCTCCAACATATGATGCTTCGGCTATCAACAATGAAACCATGTTTTGCTTCTTAGATGATCAAGAAAAGATTCTTGATCCAAGATGAAATGGATGCTCAGAAATACTCTTTTGATTCTTTGTATCAACTACCAAATCATTATTTGTATACTCAAGAAGCTATAACTTGTTAGAAGTGTAAAATATACCATGATCCTGCGCACCTTTAATATACCTCATAATTGCTTGGCGGCTTACATGTGGGATTGATGTGGAGATTCGATAAACCTACTTATAGTCCCTTCACCATACACAATATTAAGTCTAAAAGAATTCATGTATCTAAGACTACAAACCGACCTTTTGAAATATGTGGGATTTACGAACTCATAGATAACATATTTTACAGAGTGTAACTTTTATTCAATTGGTGTTCAAATCAGGTTAAACGAATCTATTGTTGGCCCAGCAAGTGGCAACTAGACAACTCCAAAATACTATAACACTTTCAGGAGTAATATTTGCAACTAGAAAATATTTGCGGAAGAACTATTACATAGTCCATCCATGTCTTCACAATCACAGGAGGAAATCTTTTCAGAATTCAAGAGGGGGCTCATCTAGATTTAAGACTTTTATCTAGAGGCAAAGCATGCCACTTTTGAGCAATCAATGGGCAAGACCAGCCCATTAATTTTTTTTATCATTAGCTACTTTCAACTTAGATTGTGATGAGGTCATGTGCTTGGATGTGGTGGTCTAGTTTATGATTTCACAAGAAAAACACGAAAATTGTGCCTTCTTCAGTTTTTCTAAGACTTTTATCTAGAGGCAAAGCACACCACTTTTGAGGCAATCAATGGGCAAGACCAGCCCATTAAATTTTTTAACATTAGCTACTTTCAACTTTGATCGTGATGAGGTCATGTGCTTGGATGTGGTGGTCTAGTTTATGATTTTATTGGGAAAAAACACCAAATCTGTGGCTTTTTCAAGTTTTGTAATTATGACATATGCCTCTTTTAGTTTATAGAATTCTCCTCTCTTGGCAAAGGGGTTGTCTAAATTTAATGTAACCATAAATTTAACTAAATAGGAAGACTTAGTTAACTCGTATCTAATTTATTTCAGATATTTTAAAACCAAGCTTGTCTTACTTCACTATGCTCATCATCCTCTTCAGCTTGATAAGTGTATCACCTTTCAATAGCTTTGTGAAGATGTTGTGAACTTGGTCCCCAGGAACAAAAAAGACACGAACGTGGCCTCATTCTTATGTACTAGTTCAAGAATATAGTACAACTTGATGCCGATATACTTGGTTCTATAGTGAAATTTTGGATTCTTCATCAATGTGATCGACGACTTGTCATATATGTTCTTTGTTTGTATAAATTGTTTGTGATGCAAATCACCAATCCTTGCAACCACACCACTAGATTAGCACAATAATTAGCTGCAACATATGATGCTTCGGCTATAAAAAATGAAACCACGTTTTGCTTCTTAGGTGATCCAGAAAAGATTCTTGATCCAAGATGAAATGGATGCCCATAAATACTCTTTTGATTCTCTGTATCAACTACCAAATCATTATTTGTATGCTCAAGAAGTCTATGATTTAGCGGACACTTCGAATTTATTGTCGACACTCCTTTGGAGACTTTTAAATGTACTGCTATGAATGTCAGACTTAATTTGGCTGTGTGGACACGTTTTTGTGCTGTGTCAAGTGTGTCATTCGATTTTATTATTGCATATTGTGTTTACCTCTTTTATTATTAGCTCTTTTATTATAAACTCTTTTTAGCTCTTCTTTAACTAATATTTGCTGTTGTATCATATATATAGTTTCTATTTTAGCCGTGTCCCCGTTTCTAAATTTGGGGGTTCATCGTGTCCGACACTCTGTCCGTGTCGACACGTGACACCCGTGTCCGTGTCCACAAATCTTTTTTTCTGAAGCTATAACTTGTTACAAGTGTAAAATATACCATGATCCTGCGTACCTTTAATATACCTCAGAATTGCTTGGCGGTTTACATGTGGGATTGATGCGGAGATTCGATAAACCTACTTATTGTCCCTACACCATACGCAATCCATACGCAATATCAGGTCTAAAAGAATTTATGTATATAAGACTACAAACCAACCTTTGAAATATGTAGGGTTTACGAACTCATAGATAACATATTTTATGGAGTGCAACTTTTATTGAACTGGTGTTCAAATCAGCTTAAACGAATCTATTGTTGGCCTAGCTAGTGGCAACTAGACAATCCAAAATACTATAACACTTTCAGGAGTAATATTTGCACCTAGAAAATATTTGCGGAAGAACTATTACATAGTCCATCCATGTCTTCACAATCACAGGAGGAAATCTTTTCAGAATTCAAGAGGGGCTCATTTAGATTGAAGACTTTTATCTACAGGCAAAGCATGCCACTTTCGAGGCAATCAATGGGCAAGACCAGCCCATTAAATTTTTTAGCATTAGCTACTTTCAATTTTGATTGTGATGAGGTCGTGTGCTTGGATGTGGTGGTCTAGTTTATGATTTTACAGAAAAAAACACGAAATTTGTGCTGCCTTCAATTTTTCTAAGACTTTTATCTAGAGGCAAAGCACGCCACTTTTGAGGCAATCAATGGGCAAAACCAGCCCATAAATTTCTTAGCATTAGCGACTTTCAACTTTGATTGTGATGAAGTCATGTGCTTGGATGTGGTGGTCTAGCTTATGATTTTATTGTGAAAAACACCAAATTTGTGGCTTTATCAATTTTTCTAATTATGACATATGCCTCTTTTAGTTTATAGAATTCTCCTCTCTTGGCAAAGGGGCTGTCTAAATTTAATGTAACCATAAGTTTAACTAAATAGGAAGACTTAGTTAACTCGTATCTAATTTATTTCAGACTCTTTTAAACCAAGTTTGTTGTACTTCACTATGCTCATCATCCTCTTCAGCCTGACAAGTTTATCACCTTTCAATAGCTTTGTGAAAATGTTGTGAACTTGGTCCCCGGGAACAAAAAGACACCAACGTGGCCTCATTCTTATGTACTAATTCAAGAATGATGCAGATATACTTGGTTCTATAGTGAAATTTTGGATTCTTCATCAATGTGATCGACGACTTGTCATGTGTTCTTTGTTTGTGTAAATTGTTTGTGATGCAAATCACCAAGTATCCTTGCAAACCATACCACTAAATTAGCACAATAATTAGCTGCAACATATGATGCTTCGGCTATCAAGAATGAAACCACATTTTGCTTCTAGATGATCAAGAAAAGATTCTTGATCCCAGATGAAATGGATGCCCTGAAATACTCTTGATTTTCTGTATCAACTACCAAATCATTATTTGTATACTCAAGAAGCTGTAACTTGTTAGAAGTGTAAAATATACCATGATCCTGCTCACCTTTAATATACCTCAGAATTGCTTGGCGGCGTACTTGTGGGATTGATGCGGAGATTCGATAAACATACTTATAGTCCCTACACCATACACAATATCAGGTCTAAAAGAATTCAAGTATCTAAGACTACAAACTAACCTTTTGAAATATGCGGGATTTACAAACTCATAGATAACATTTAACGGAGTGCAACTTTTATTTAACTGGTGGTCAAATCAGCTTAAACAAATCTATTGTTGGCCTAGCAAGTGGCAACTAGACAAATCCAAAATACTATTACACTTTCAGGAGTAATATTTGCAACTAGAAAATATTTGCTTAAGAACTATTACATAGTCCATCCATGTCTTCACAATCACAGGAGGAAATCTTTTCAGAATTCAAGAGGGGGCTAATTTAGATTGAAGACTTTTATCTGGAGGCAAGCATGCCACTTTTGAGGCAATCAATTGGCAAGACCAGCTCATTAAATTTTTTGGTGTCAAATTTTTCCACCTTTCCGGAATCAGATGATAAGAGGTCCATTGTAGCATGTCTAAAGAATGAATATCGTGCTAGGAAAGGATCGGTGTTCATATTCATTTCAGTGCTTTTGTTACAGTAAACCGATGACTGGAGTCTGGCCGTCCTGTGTGACTGGTTACCAGAGAAGAGGGGTTCAGATCAATATCTATAACCTTTAGGGGACCTTTATCTCATTTGAGTTGGCCTAGAGGAGGGGGTTGAGGAACGAACACAGTAGTTTGACTGCTGGGCTGATCTTTACCTCGTTCGGGTGAGTAGCTATAAGGATTCTTACCTATTGGCCCGAACAAGTTCTTCTCTACCTTGACTGACTCGGAAGGCGGCAATCAATGGGCAAGGCCAGCCCATTAAATATTTTAGCATTAGCTACTTTCAACTTTGATTGTGATGAGGTCATGTGCTTGGATTTGGTGGTCTAGTTTATGATTTTACAGAAAAAAACACGAAATTTGTGCCGCCTTCAGTTTTTCTAAGACTTTTATCTAGATGCAAAGCACGCCACTTTTGAGGCAATCAATGGGCAAGACCAGCCCATTAAATTTTTTAACATTAGCTACTTTCAACTTTGATTGTGATGAGGTCATGTGCTTGGATGTGGTGGTCTAGTTTATGATTTTATTGGGAAAAAAGAACCAAATTTGTGGCTTTTTCAATTTTTCTAATTATGACATATATGCCTCTTTTAGTTTGTAGAATTCTCCTCTCTTGGCAAAGGGGCTGTCTAAATTTAATGTAACCATAAATTTATGGCCAGTACCATCTTTCATACAACAAAATATAAAAAGAAAGATAGAAAGAAAAGGCTCATACTTTCATTAGTCTCTATGCACTTTGTAAGCTGTACAAAGGTTAACCGTGGTTGTTGCCAACGGGGATCCCCCATTCCGAAAGGTGACGAGGCTGGCCGTTAGGTCCAAATTTGTATGCCGCTGCTGTGGTGCTGATAGATTCACTACAATAAAAGCTCATAAGCTATGCAAACTATTGTTTCCAACGTAGGAAATTATGAGTATCTCATGGGGGCTGTTTTATGAATTATCGTAGTTCAATTCCCAAACCTGCTTGTTTAGCTGATTATGCTTGTTAATTATCCAATGTAAAATCAAGTGAATTCTGAGTCTTTCTATTTTTTATTAGAATCATGACATTCTTACTATGAACATACAGAACACAGAGATACACAGTGAAACCTTATTACTGGATTAAACTTTCCTTTTATTTTTGACGGGGATGTTCTCATTTTCCTATTTTTCTATGACCTTTAAGAATTCTTTCACTGGATCTACATAAAATTAATCTTGGGCTTACACAAGCTTATCTTTTGATCAGATGTGTGATGATAATAGGAAATGAGCATTAACTTCATCCTTGCCTTATGTGATCCGAAAAGAGCTTGAACTATCCTATAATGTCCTTAGCATATGTGATCTGATTGCTCATATGAACTGAATCAGTCCATTGTTATGCTATTGCTTCAATTCTCTAATTTTGTTCAGGACTTCTCAAGTCCAGCGATGATTTTGTTAAGGTTTTTCTCAGTTAGTGAGTTGCCTTAATCAATAACATCACCATAATTGCTAACTAGCAAAGTAGACAACCATATAGCCATAATTGCTAACTGGCAAAACAGACAACCTTATAGGTCAATGGCACTGTTAATATCAAACCTTTTTCCCTTTGTTTTTAAGCACTCGTAATTTTGTGTTGTCCCACCAAGCGACTGGCTCTATTGCAATATATTCTGTACCTTGCTCCTGAAATGTATGCCTTTTTTTTCTTTTTTATTTGCCTCTTGAACGTGATTTTTTTTGTGGGGTGATATGGCTACATTGCAATATATTCTGTACCTTGCTATTTTATTGGATTTCATATGATTAATTTGCAGACAAAGAGATGGATCTTTAGCTTAAATGGTAAAACGGTTGGAAAATGAGGTCTAATTACACCGTTCTCTAAGAGGATGATTGTCCGAATCCACCAAGCTATTCAACTTTGCAATCTATTTTACTTACAATGAGTACACATATTTAGTTATATTGTCAAGTCATGTAACATTTTATTTATGTGCATTCTACCATTTGCTTGGTGCCTACATCAAACTAAAATGATAAAACCTACTCAATTTGTAAATTAGATAAAAAAAAATTAATCAATGTCAAAATTAACCAATATCAGTTTTTAATCAATGCCCTATTTATCTTTATCGGCGGAACCCTAAATAGGCTTGATGGATCAAGGGCCTATAATCATCCGATCAAGATGCTAACTGTAGACACCCCATTTTGACCGGCCCCTTTTCCGCGAAATCGAATAAATTTCTGAAATTGAGCGTAGCCCCAAAGTTGAGTCGAAGTCCCGAAATCAATTTTTGAACCCTGAAACTGTGCTCTGACTGTGAAAATCCAAGAATCGAAGCCCAAATTTCTGAAGGATCCGAACCCCATAAATTGACTCAGGTCGCACCCCAACCCATGTATTGGGTTCAAGTTGCCCATAATACAAGGAAATGCGAAAGGGGAGTGAATTATTCAGCCATCGTGTGCCCATATCATTTTCCTGCAAGAAGCAAAAAAGAAAATATTTGCCCCCTGTTTTCTGTTTGACCCCCCCTGTTGGTATGAAAAATTATTGAAATACATTAGAAGAGGGGCTGTCCAAGGGAGAAGTAGGGGGGTCGAAGTCATCATCTCATTTTTATAAAATCCAGCGAACAAGGGTTTGGGAAGGAGAGGATTTTCGGTTTTGTTTTCAGAGGAAACCCTAGCCGCAAAGAGGGAGGAGAGGGAGAAGGAGAAGGAGCTCGCCCCATCGCCATCTTCCCCAACCGTCCGGCCATCCTTGCGGGAATCGGGCCAAACCCATTCTCTCCGGCCCCATGCCATCTTCTCCGGGCCTCCGGTCATCTTCCCCGGCCTCTCCCTCGCCGCCGATCGTCCCCATCCCCTCCATAGTCACCCATCTCCTCACTTCCACATCCACCGCCACTGGAAACCCATTTCCCTAACCCAAACCCTTTCAAACCCTTGAAACCCTCTGCAACCCACCTCCACTCCTCAAAACGCCCATCTCCTCCGATCTCCCTAGCCGGAATCCGGCACCCTTATCCATCCCCATCTCCGACAGCCACTCCCAAACCCACCTCCATTTTTCAGAAACCCCCAATCCCCACCACCATGCTCCGGCCATTAATCCATCTCCTTCTTTTCTCTGCTCGAGCCTCCACCCTCATCCATTTTATTATTTTTCACGTCCACATCAGCACCACCTCCGCCGATCCGATGACCACCGACCGCCACCATCTTCTATCTCTGTAACCCACAACCATCTTCTCCAATCGTACCCTCCACTTCACAGCCACCACCTCCACCGCCTCTGCAAACCAAAACCCAAACCCATCTCATTCTCCTCCACCTTCAGTACCACACAGCCGAGAGAGAATAACAGAGAGGGGGAGAATAACAGAAAAAAAAAGAGAGAGAGGGATTTCGGCTGTCTTCTCCGACGAGCTCCGCACCTCTTCACCACAGCCACCACCGGAGCTCCGGCCACATATCCCCTGTTGTTTTTTATCCAAAACCCAACTCCACCCAAACCCACTGCAAACCCATATTTTCGGTCAAACCCTCTTCCATACAAAACCCATTACTATCTTCCCCTGTTTTCTCCATCCCACCATTTTCCAGACCAAAACCCATTTGGTTCCCTGTTCATTCAATTTCACCCTTTGATTCCACTTTCAATTACCCAATCCAATCCTCATTCCTCTAGTCAGCCATCTTCATTTTTTCCTTTTCCTTGCTCTAATAGACCCCAATGCCATTTCCATCACTATAAATCTTTACCTCCATCTTAAATCCACCTCCATCATAGGCCCTTGTTACCCTTACCAGTAGCTCGCACGGAAGAAAAGAGAGAACTAAGTCCTCTCATCTTTTGGTCTTCATCTCCGGCCATCCCATTAGAATCCGAGCGCTATCACGCGAATCCGGTTGTCTCGCCATCGGCTACCAAGCCCATAAGCCTCATCAGCCCTTGATTTCTTCAGTCAGGTAATTTATCCCCCTTCTGTCCATGCTCTGTGATTGTCAGTTGTCCTCCTTGGTTGTGTTTCTTCTTATGTCAGTCATTGGATTTGTCAAGTTCTGAAATTTTGCCCAATTATTTCTATTTTGTTTTCTTCCTTGACTTTGTGATTATGGCCATGCGAAATAGTTGTATACACACCCATTCATTCGTATTTGGAGCTGTATACACTGCTTTCTGTATTTCTGTGCTTGCAAGTTGGTATCGAGTTACTAAGGTTTGAAGTTGTGATAAGTCCCCACATAGCAGCTCATTGATTACTCTTTAACTGTTTTCAAATCACTTTGGTTCATTAGTGGTCGAATTATAATGTCTAAGTGTAATTTTGGGTGGATATAGCTCCCCTTTATGGAAGCTTTACATCCTTTTTGTACATCAAACGGTTTTGAATCTTTGGGTACATGTGTTAAAAGCATTTCTAATGTCTGTTAGGTGCCTGTTCTTCATGATGATAGTGTCATAATCAGATATAAAATGAGCCCGTCTTTATGTTTTATGGCTCACCGCTTCATACTTGGATCTGCACAAGTTGATGTCCCCTGTATGCACTGATATTTTTAATAAATTGGAATTATCATAATCTTTTGATATTTTTTATATTCTTCTCTTGTACTAATCTTTGAGTTAGGTTTTGAAGATGATAATAAATGGACTGCTCAGGTGAGACTCTCTTGAGGTTCATAAACTTATTTTTTATTTAAATAAATTGTTTAATTGAAGAAGGAAATCAGATGACTACTCTATTCGATGTTATCGACATGAGTACTGTTTGATTTCAAGGCGGTTTGTAGGAATATTATCATGTGTATTATGATATCAGATGATTACTTTAGCATCATCTGATTTCATCCCCATATTGGGGTGGTGTTTGTGGTTGGGCATAGAAGTGTTTGATATTGTTTTCTTTTACTTTATTAGGCTATCCAGCGGCTGGTCTGGACTAATTAATGTTGTTTATCATTTTATGATTGCTATAGATTGTGTATTTCTTCTATTGAAAATTCTTCTTTGCTTAGTGTAGACACCCCATTTTGACCGGACCCAAGTTCGCTATGCTTGGACGTGTAGACACCCCATTTTGCTCTGCCTTAAGAAATTAGGGTTTTTCCATCGGTTTTCCAATGTCTTTCCTTTCCGCGTCCGTTTGTTACATTTCTAAATATTTTTGGTCGTTTCCGCCATGTTTCGTATTTTTCTGTTGAATATTGAGAAGGGTTATTCATGAGAATCCGAGCAAAAGAGAATGTGGGACCCACTGGTGTGGGACCCGTTTGTGTGGGACCCGCTAGTGTGGGACCCGTTTGTGTGGGACCCGCTGATATGGGACCCGCTGGTGTGGGACCCGTTTGTGTGGGACCCGCTTGTGTGGGACCCGCTGATGTGGGACCCGCTTGTGCGGAACCCACAAAGTGGGACTCACCATTAGCATGACTTAACTTTCTCTACCATTTCCACCAACTTCATTTTTCCCTTTAAAATAACACCATTATCTCCATTACCATTATATATTCCATTATTCCCACCACCATTCCCACCATTACCATTATATATTCCATTATTCCCACCACCATTCCCACCATTACCATTATATATTCCATTATCCCCACCACCATTCCCACCATTACCATTATACATTCCATTATCCCCACCACCATTCCCACCATTACCATTATATATTCCATTATCCCCACCACCATTCTCACCATTACCATTATATATTCCATTATTCCCACCACCATTCCCACCATTACCATTATATATTCCATTATCCCCACCACCATTCCCACCATTACCATTATATATTCCATTATTCCCACCACCATTCCCACCATTACCATTATATATTCCATTATTCTCCACCACACCCACCATTCTCATTATTTATTTCCACCTCTCCACTAAGTTTTTCACTATATAAAGAGAGGTGATGAGAGAAAAAAAAGGAGGAGAGAAGGAAGAGGGGAAAAAAAAAGAAGAAAAAAAGAAAAAGAGGAGAACAAAAAAAAAAAAAAAAGAAGAGAGGGAGAGAAAATAAGAGAGAAAGAGAGAGAGGAAAATATAAAAACAAAGAAGGAAGCGGAGCGGATCGCACGTCGGCCGGATTTTTGGATTTCTTTGGCTCTTGGATTCGGCGAGGAACTCATCACAGGTAGGTACACTGTTTTCGGAATTTTTTAGAATTATTTGGTATATTTTCGGATTTTTGCATGATTTTTAACAAAGAAAACTAAAAGATATACTAAACAGATTCCACAAATAATGAAATTTCGTGGGAAAATAATATGATAATGATACATTCTACCATGAATTTGTGAGAATTTTTGGATTTTGTTTGGTATATTATTTTATGCATTCTTTGAAAATTATCAGATTTTGGGAGAATTGTTACTGATGTCAAATCACAGATACAATTCTCCAAATTTATACAGTAGTCTTAAATTCTATACTTCTTGCTTCTGTAAAATTTTCAAGTGATTTTGATCTTGTTTCATATGAGCTGTAGTGTTAATTCATAATCTGGTTTGAAATTTAAAAAATCCGAAACTGATAGTAAATAGTTTTCTAAATTCATGGAAATCTTACAGCATGCTATTTTCACTTATATCTTACTAATGTAGAAATTTCATGGAATTTAGATTTCTATTTCTAGTAGTTTCTGTGTTATTTTTGCAATCTGGTCTTATTGTTGTTAAATCAAAATTAAATATGAGCTTAATGTACAAATCCACAAAATTCATCCCGTAAGCTGCATGGATACCCATCTTACTGCTGTAGAAATTTTGATTCATTTCGAATTCGTTTGCTACAGTTTCACTTGTAAAAACACTCATATGTTTAAAATTGATAAAATCCATTGAAAATCCGAAATTAATTGAAAATCATCTGAAAATTTCTAAAGAACCTTAAATCTCTGTCACATGTTAACTCATTAATCCATTGAAACAGAAATCTTAGGGTCTTTAGATTTCCCTCGAAAAATGGCCAGTGCATCCATAATCGTATCCCAATTGCAACCAATCTTTGACAATTTAGATATTTAAGCTATAACATGTTATTGGCTCCGAGGTTACTGTCCACGGAAATCCTGAGATCTGCCAGGCAATAAGATGCTATAACCTAAGTATTAAATTGCGCAAGGAAAGAGCGCACGATTCCCTCCCTTGGATGCCATTCTGGGCCGAAATTGGTGTACCCATAGGAGGCATGCTTTGCCTCATATAAGAGTCTTTGACTCATTTGTTTGTGTGATGTTGTTGTCAGTGAGTCTTTGACTTGTGTTTCCATCTCTTTTAGGGAGTCTTTGACTCGTCTATCCTTTAGTTGTTATCAGTGGAGTCTTTGACTCGTTTTTCCACCGCTATTAGAGAGTCATTGACTCATTTGCTCATTTGTACCCTTCTTTAATATTTTTAGTTAGGAGTTTCTCCTTTAGAGTTGTTGATTACTTCGTTTTAATTAGAGGCTAACTCAGTCTTATTAGAGCTTTGCTTGCTTGGGATCTTGGATCGTTTTCTCTCTTCTTGGGACGCTATCTTTCTTGTTATGGTTCGTCTCTTTGAGACGTTAGTTGTTTGTTCGGGGTTTCCCCTTTTGGATTTAGGGCTTTGCCCTAGTTTGTGGTTGTTCTTGCGTGTTCCCTTTAAGATTGAAAACATCTAAAGGTCCTGAGCATTGAAAAAGCTTTAAAATCCAAAAACATTAGAAATTTAAAACTCAAAAACATTTGAAAACTTTAAAAATATCAAAAACATTTGAAAATATAAAAAAACCTTAAAAAATCTGAAGTGTGAGTGTTTCTTTTAGAAGCGTAGTTTGAGAGTTCGTTTTCGAACTACGTTGGCTTGATCCTCTTCCGAGGTACGTAGTGCAGCTTGGGATTTACATCCCAAGTCCAGCCAAACTTTTTTTGTAAATAAACGTTTTAAACCTTCTTCAAAAACCTTTAAAATATTGTTTTCAAAAGACCTTCCTCTAGAGTTAGGAGTTTCTCCTCGATAGAGAATTTTAGAGTTAGGGTTTTTCTTTTGAAAGGTTGTTTGATTGATTGTTTGCTGTGTGCTTGTTTTAGAGTTAGAGGTCTGTCCTAGAGTTATAGGAGCGCCTCCGTCCGGTCAGTTGGCGATCCACATCGCCGAGTGATGACTAGAGTAGGATACGCTAGTCCACCCTTGGTTTTCCTTAGGAAATACAGCCTAGTCACACATAGGTTGTAAGAACCACCTGCATCAGCGTAGGGCTAATCTGCATTTAGTTAGGGCATATAGGGTGTCCTAAAATTCACAATTCACTGGAATTTAAATAATCGTACAATAAACTTTAATAATTGGTCCGGTCTTTTAGATCGAGTTTAGGATAGAGGGCTAGGTGTCTTAGGCATCATAACTTAGAATAGGCGCGAAGAACTACGTTGCCTTGATTCTCGTGGAGGCGGGGATACGTAGGCTTCTTTGGATGAATACCAGACCATCTGAGGACTCGGGCTAATCACTTTTAAAACTGTTGAAACAATCAAATCACTTAGGATTTTCCATGAAATTAGAATTTTAGGAGAACTTTCACTTAGATTGAATCCAAACCAATTAAGAAATCAAGATACACATTTAGGATTCACATTGAAATTAGATCATAGGATGCATGTCACATAGATAGCACATTAACAAGAGAGTTGAATGAGCCATTAAAAATGAATTTAAAAGAGTTAACTTTTGGAATTGAAGACCGATTATCGGGCAGGAATGGTGCATGTGGTGGATAAATCCCCATACCTTCCATTCTTGTAACCAGGTAGTGAGTCTAGATTTCTGGTTAATTATGGGTCCTAGATCCCACATCTAGGTGGCGACTCTGTCAGTCTCTTTTGTGTGGAATTCGGATTGCCTTAGTGATCCCAAGTTCACATAAAAGATGAATTAAAATTAATAATAAAAGGCACACGCCAATCGCGTGGGTACGAGAGACCAAGAGATAGTGCGTGGCGGCTCTCGCGCCACCACCCCTCTCGCGGGATCGGGTCCCACAGACTGGCGACTCTGCTGGGGACAACCTAACTTCATTACAATTCCAAAGGATAACTCATTTGAATCTATTTCAACTGGCTCATGAAAACTCTATCTCTTTTATGCTTGTTAGATTAGTTTGTATGCTTTATTTTCTCATCACATTTACTCAAACTTAATCTAACAAAACCTGAAGGCATCATAGATTGCGCGAATTTATTGCACACACTTACATCACTTTCATCTAAACCCCTGCATCTCACATGCACACACGTCCTATTTTAGGAACCCGGAGTGTTATCTAGCATGGTTGACTGGGATTTCATCACCTGGTGCCTCTGTGCTAGAGAAGCATTCCACCCTTAGCCTAGTACCTTTATGGTACGTAAACGGATCTCTTGTTCACGTACTGATACGCCGGACACTGGTACAGTATATCGAACATGGATTCGCGCTAAGGGAACTCTTGGCCTTACCCCTAGATTAACCCACACATGCATGTAGTATACGAACACATGTGCATCACGTGTGTGAGCCTAGTTTAGGATATCTTACCCAATTGTGTGTGTGAGCCTAGTTTAGGATATCCTACCCATTTGTGTCTAGATTAGGCCGTAGTCCATCTTTCAATGGCTACGATCGGTCCTAGGTACACAAACAAAGTCATGAGTCGAGATCCTCTCTCCACTCCGCTAGATTAGGGTTAGGGTTGATGCCTTCAGGTAACACTGATAAAATGTGCGAAAATTAAAAAACTTTTCCTTTGGGGTTAGGATGTAAATCCCATTCATTTCCAAAGATCTCATAGGATTAGTCATTCATGATCCATCTGTTGAAAGCAATCTTATGCTATCTCATCTCATCTTGATCTCATCTTGTTGTTGATATCCATCATTCAGATTTTAGATCTGGTCCTTGACCCGACTTTTGTCATTTTTATGGCCATGGTCTATTATCTGAGCCATTGATTTTTCATTGATCAATGTTTACCTATCATATATCTTTTACCTCTGGATCATATCGAAATCATTGATGAAAAAGTTTGATCTCACCTGTATTCTTTGAGTGCATGATCGTTGCTGAGATCGAAACTTATTTTGATTAGGGATGTTTATCGTTCCTGACTCTTTCATTCCCAAAAGAAGAACGGTTATACCCTTAAGGAATAGATTGAGGATTCTTTCCAAATTAACATACCCGTTGATGTATTTCAAGATTACTCTTTTCTCTATTTGTTCAGAATCTTTATCTCATGATTATTGATCTAGTATGTTAACTTCCAATCAGGATTCTGAAAGATAGCAACCATCGCTTCAAAAAAGGGCACCCAAGCTAAACCTACCTGGTCTAGACCTACCTCAATATCTAGACTTGTTCGTCACTTTGATCCCACTGTGTCACCAACAGCACCTTTACCATCTTCACCAGAGTTGTCAGGTTCTTTTGAAGTCAACCAAATGGCTAATGATCCAGTGGACCCCATGATAACTATACAGGAAATGTTGAGAAATATGTGTCGAGATATAGCAGGGTTGAAAGATGAGGTGACTCATCTAAAAGACCAGAGTACTCAAAAGGTCTCTACTTCTAAAGATCCCGCCATTCAGCCTCCTCCGGCCACATCTCCTAACCTCACCAGACCAGTCATCTCTCCCGTAGAGATCGATCTAAAAGATGAGCAATATGCTGGGGAATACTTTGTCCCTCCGGTTAACAAGGAGAATGAGTTGTTCGATAAGTATGAGAAGATGGCTCGTGACATTGAGAGCATGAAGGTTCAAGCGTCCAAGGGATTCGATATTTCTGAATTTCTGATGTCCCCTAATGCCATATTCCCGCCTAAGTTCAAGGCACCAGACTATGACAAATATGATGGAACTGGGTGTCCGAGAAACCACGTCAGATGGTTCATCACTCTTTCCCAGCAGCATGGCTTAAGTCGAGAGCAGATGGCTCATTTGTTTCCTATGTCTCTTATAGGGGTAGCCAAAAGATGGTTTTTGAGGTTGAAACCAGAAGAGATTAGGACATTAGAAGAAATCTCTAACCGATTCGTAGAACAATTCTCCATGGAGGAAGGGATCGAGGTCACTAAAAGAGATCTGAAGCTGTTGAAGCAGAATCCTCAGGAGACATTCACATCTTTCATTAGGCGCTGGAGGCGCAAGTCTGCCCAACTGAGCCATAGAATGTCAGAGGAAGACCAGATAAAGTTGGTCCTCAAGAGCTTGTCCCCGCAGTACTTTCACTTCATGGCGCCGCAGCACTATCAGAATTTCGATCATTTGATTAAGACCGGCACCCAGATCGAGGATGCTATTGCTAAGGGCCTCCGAGCCAAAACGCTATCTGATGTCCGAGAGGGGAAGAGGCCTATGATCCAACCGAAGGAAGTACAAGCAGTCAGTTATACCAGACCAGTGACCAAGCCTGTTGATGAAGTTGTTAGACCAATGGTGACGAAGCAGTTCAGGCAGTTTGACCCATTACCATTTCCACTGCCCATGATACTTAAGAAGTTGATCAGAGACAAGAAGATCAGACTTCCGGATGTCAAACCTGTACCTAATCCGCTGCCCGGAAACTGGAGAAGGGATCAATACTGTGAATATCACAGGGGCCCGGGACACATGACTGAGAACTGTTTGGCCTTGAAGCACGCGATTCAGAACATGATCGATAAAGATGAGCTTGCAGTTGAAAGGCCGAATATCACTCAGAATCCTCTCCCCAACCACCGTGCTGTTGCTCCTCCCACTACAAACGCTATCTTTGTAGATGAGCCCATCCTTGATCCCTCTGCTCTCATTTGCGCTATTACATCTGATAAAACATATGTTTTGAACTTTGACGATGAAGAGCTCAGAGAATTCAGAGAAAAAGAACCTTATGTGCTGTCGTTTGACGATGCTGAACTCGCTGAGTCATCTTCAGCCCAGTCATATGCGCTTCAGAATGTTGGTCTGGAAGAAGCAAAGGAAGCCACCTATGTTCTAAGGATGGAGGACTTTG
The DNA here is from genome assembly GCF_043159265.1 of Tasmannia lanceolata. Classification (NCBI taxonomy): domain Eukaryota; kingdom Viridiplantae; phylum Streptophyta; class Magnoliopsida; order Canellales; family Winteraceae; genus Tasmannia; species Tasmannia lanceolata. Next base: position 4,550,808 of record NW_027518693.1, read on the forward strand.
AAGAGGATGTCAGTAATGCACCTTATGTTTTCAGAACGGACGAAGACGAACTGCTATTGCTGGATGATCAGTGTAACGAGATGCGTCACATGACCCGAGGTGGGCGAGTGTTCAAACCACCAGAATTGAGTGTAGAAAACCCGGCAGGGGTTGCAAGAAACTCAGAAAATCAGAGGCAGAATAAAGTGAGCGCAGACGAAGAAGATGAGAGCCTGTTAAAGCAGCTGAAGAAGACTCAGGCTAATATCTCGGTATGGGGTTTACTAATGGCCTCATCGAAGCACAGAAAGCTAGTCCTTCAAGAGCTTAATGCAGCACAAGTTTCTGTTAATACCTCACCTGACGAGCTTGTCAGTCTCGTAGCCATGGCCAGAGCTGCGAAAACATTGTCATTCGCTGATGACGATTTACCTCCTGAGGGCCGAGACCATACTAAGCCTCTTAAAATCACAGTCTTCTGTAACAAGAAGAAGGTGCCAGAGGTGTTGGTTGACAACGGCTCTGCACTGAATGTTTGCCCATTAAGCACCGCAGCAACCCTGGGGTTCAGTCCTGAGAATTTTATTCCATCCGAGCAGGGTATTCTAGCATATGATGGCACTCGCCGAGATGTAATCGGGACTTTGGTCACTGAGATACAGATTGGCGGAGAAGACTTTGAGGTAGAATTTCAAGTCTTAGATATTAAGGCTTCATTCTTACTGTTGCTTGGCCGTCCTTGGATGCACAAGGTCGGGGTTGTTCCGTCTACTCTCCACCAAAAACTGAAGTTCATTCGCAGGAACAGAGTGATAACAGTAAAGGGGGATCCTGATCTCGAGATAGGGCAGATCACTCCGGACATAACTGGGGAAAGATCCAAAGATGTCAATTTGACGGGGTTTTCACTAGAGGTAACTACGATCACTTTCAAAGAGGCTTTGAATGAGGAAATTTGTTTCCTGACCAGTACAAATTCGAATGTCATCAGAATGATTCGCCGACAGGGCTATATGCCAGGCGCCGGGTTAGGCAAATATCATCAAGGTTTGACCGAGTTTCCTGTGTTCAAAACATTCAATGGTTTGTTCGGACTGGGTTACAAGCCTACAAAGAAGGAAATTGTAGAGATGAAGCAGTTGATGCTGAAATGGGCAGAAAACCGTCGTCGGGGCTTGGGGCTACCAATGGCACCCATTGATTTGAAAATGAACGGTCGATTCCGAAAAGAAGGCGCAGCCTTTCCTTTCTGTGGCTTTGCAGAGTTTTGGTTGGATGAGAGCACAGGTCAGATGCTTCCGGGGTTTGAGATTTTCTTCGATCTTGAGCTAGAAGATGAGCCAGTGGGTATGCAGATTGTAGAGACAGAGTCTGAGGCTGATTGGACAGAGCACATAGAGCCGAGTCTTCTGAATTCACTTTTCCAAGAAGGGTCACAGACTGTGGCCGTGATTGGCAGGAGCCCGCTGATACTTGACCCAACTCGTCTTATCACCCCGGCTGAGGAACCTCTGACTAACTGGACTTCTCAAGTCCTACCCCAGGTTATTTTCCAGTACAAACGAATCCCTTCAGAAGAGTCAGTCGTCCATAAATACGTGTCAGTCTCCGGGTTTGATTCAGAGTCTATATCTTCTAATGAGTCTTTTGATGCAGGTACCATAGAGGACCATTCACCTAAGATCGGCGACGTTTCTTCCTTTTCAAGCGAGATTGAGTTGGAGTCTGTTCATAATAAAGCATCTGTTGCTGTTTCCTTTTATAGTTCTGAGTCAGTTGACGCAGGTGTCAACATTTCCATCGAGTCTGTAAAAATGAGTCCAAAGTTCATTGTACCCCCCGATGAGGGTAATTCGTCTGTTGATGTATATGATTCAAATTTCAATGAAATGAAGGATTCTTCTTTTGAGTACATTCCTGTCTCTATTTCATCTGCTGAATCTGCTATAAAATCTGATAATCTTAATAATAACAATCAAGACTCCCCCTCTGATGAGGATGCCGACAAAACTCCCCCTGAAATCAGACATATGATCCAACAGGAGGAGAGTCGCCGAGCAAAACCACTTGATGAGGAAGTTGAAACTGTGAATATTGGTGATGAAACCTCAATTAAGGAAATAAAGATTGGCAAAACTTTATCCCCTGAAGAACGCAAGGAATTGATCACCCTGCTTAAAGAGTTCAAAGAAGTTTTTGCTTGGTCTTACGATGATATGCCAGGATTAAGTGAGGAAATCGTCCAGCACAGATTACCCTTAATCCTTGGTGCTAAGCCAAAGAAGCAAAAACTCCGAAAGCTCAAAACAGAATGGGAGTTGAAAGTCTATGAAGAAGTGAAGAAATTGTTAGAAGTAAAATTCATCCAGGTGGTGGAATATCCTGAATGGCTCGCTAACATAGTACCGGTGCCCAAAAAGGACGGGAAAGTCAGAATGTGTGTTGATTTTAGAGATTTAAACAAAGCAAGTCCTAAAGATGACTTTCCTCTTCCAAGCATTGATCTCCTGGTGGATAACACTGCTGGGCATGCTCTTTTATCCTTTATGGATGGATTCTCAGGGTACAATCAGATTAAAATGGCACCTGAAGACATGTTGAAGACAGCGTTCATCACTCAGTGGGGTACATATTGCTACAGAGTGATGCCGTTTGGCTTGAAAAATGCTGGTGCTACATATCAGAGAGCCGCCACGACTCTTCTTCATGATATGATTCACAAAGAGGTTGAAGTTTACGTTGATGACATGATCGTAAAGGGGAAGACTCGGCCTGAGCACACTGTTGCCCTGAGAAAGTTTTTTGAGCGGATCAGGAAGTATCAGCTTCGTCTGAACCCGAGTAAATGTGTATTTGGCGTTACGTCAGGGAAACTCTTGGGGTTTATGGTCAGCGAAAGAGGGATCGAAGTGGACCCGCAGAAGATCAAGGCGATTCAAGAAATGCAGCCGCCGAAGACAGAAAGGCAGATCAGAGGTTTCCTTGGCAAAGTTCAGTATCTGAGACGGTTCATAGCACATCTGACGATGACATGTGAACCCATTTTCAAGCTTCTGAAGAAGAATTCCTCGAAGAAGTGGAATGAAGAGTGTCAGGAGGCTTTTGAAAAGGTTAAGCAATGCCTATCCTTGCCCCCTGTTCTTTCACCAGTTATTCCAGGCCAGCCGTTGCTGTTGTACTTATCTATCACGGATACAGCGATGGGTTGCATGCTTGCTCAGCAGGATCTTGAGTCTAAGAAAGAAAGACCCATTTACTACATCAGCAAGAAGATGCTAGAGTATGAATTAAAATACACTGTTTTGGAGAAGACTTGTCTCGCATTAGTTTGGGCAACCCAGAGGCTTAGACATTATTTGCTTTCAAACAAGGTTCTTCTGCTTTCACGAATGGACCCTCTAAAGTACTTGTTTGAGAAACCTGCCCTTACAGGAAGGACTGCAAGGTGGTTATTGTTATTGTCTGAGTTCGACATCAGTTATGTCACTCAGAAATCAGTTAAGGGGCGGGTTATAGCTGAACAATTGGCCGATGCTCCAGTTGAGGAGAATGCTGTTCTAAGAGCCGAATTCCCTGATGAAGAAATTATGGATATCGAAGAAGAAGAGGTTCTCAGTACCAAGTGGTTAATGTACTTTGATGGAGCCGTAAACAGTCGTGGGCAAGGAGTAGGTGCAGTCTTGGTCTCTCCGAAGAAAGAATACATTCCTATCTCCATCAAGTTGCAGTTCGAGTGCACCAACAACATGGCAGAGTACGAAGCCTGTATTGCCGGACTTGAAGCAGCCTTAGCATTGCAGATTCAAGATATTGATGTGTTCGGGGATTCCATCCTGATCATTTACCAGATTAATGGGCAATGGAAAACTCGAGAAGATAGATTGATCCCTTATAATATGTATTTGGAATCTCTAGTCCAAAAATTCAAGAGCGTCACATTTACTCACTTATCAAGGACCAGAAATCATTTTGCTGATGCTTTGGCCACTTTGGCCTCGATGTTAGATATCTCCGCTACAATGGAAGTTCAACCGTTAGCCATCAGACTGCAATGGGCCCCTGCGCACGTAAATGCTATAGAGATTTCAGCTAGATGTCCAGATGGGAAGCCTTGGTACACAGATATCAGAAACCTCATTTCAGGCAAGGGTCATCCTCCGGAAGCTTCAAGCAAGGAAAGGAAAACTCTCCAGAAGTTATCTGCGAATTTCATCATTTGCGGTGAAGAGCTATATAGAAGGTCATTTGATGGCATACAACTCCTTTGTGTTGATGAAGATAAAGCTGCAGAACTTATTGAGCAGACTCATGAGGGTGTTTGTGGACCTCATATGAACGGGAAGATGCTATCTAGAAAGATCCTTAGACTTGGATTCTATTGGCCTACAATGGAAACAGACTGCTTCGCATTTGTAAGAAAATGCCATAAGTGTCAAGTCTATGCGAATCTTATTCATGTTCCTCCTTCGGAGTTGCACTCCCTGACTTCGCCGTGGCCGTTTTCGGTATGGGGAATAGACATCATTGGGAAGATTTATCCGAGATCCTCGAGCGGACATGAGTACATTCTGGTGGCTATTGATTATTTCACAAAGTGGATAGAGGCTGCATCTTATGCTTCCATCACTTCGAACACAGTTGCGAAGTTCATCCGTACCAATATAATTTGCAGATACGGAGTACCTCACGAGTTGATTTCAGATAATGGATCACATTTCAAGAAAGAAGTGTTACACCTGTGTGAAGAGTTCAGGATAAGGCATCACAAGTCGTCTCCTTACAGGCCGCAGACGAATGGGGCCGTTGAAGCAGCAAATAAGAACATCAAAGTCATTATCAGTAAGATGACTGAGACATATAAGGACTGGTCGAACAAACTTCCTTATGCCTTATGGGCTTATAGAACATCGATCAGGTCTTCAACAGGCGTGACTCCGTATTCTTTGGTGTACGGAATGGAGGCTGTTCTCCCTGTTGAGTTAAGAATCCCCTCTTTGAGAGTGATGGTGGAGGCCGATCTGCCAGAGTCAGAATGGGCGAAGGCCAGACACAATGAGCTACAGATGATAGATGAGAAGAGGCTGAGAGCCTTATATCATATCCAAGGATATCAGAGACGGATTGAGAGAGCTTTCAATAAGAAGGTTCGTGTCCGAGATTTGAAGCCTGGAGATCTTGTATTGAAGTCCTACAGGGCACCGGTATTTGACCCAAGAGGAAAGTTCAGGCCAAACTGGTCTGGTCCTTACATTGTTGATGAAGTCCTGCCTGGAAAAGCCGTAAGACTGCTCAATGAAAATGGAGAAAAATTAAATGAACCTACAAATCTGGATCAATTAAAAAAATATTATGCTTAAGTACACCAGGAGGCCATCCTTGGACGATTTGAGCTTCAAGCCAATACCCAAATGTTTTAAACTATTTGCAAACCCGTTGGGCCTAGAAAAAAATGAATAATGAAACCCCTTTCCGCTAAAAGAACCTGTGAGCCAAAAGCAAAATCAAAATTTCTTTGTTAAACTTAAACCAGGGGCATCTTTTATGACTTTCGTCATAAAAGATTTTAAACCCGAACTACGCGTGACCTGATTCCCAATTTCTTTAAGGATACGTAGGCAGTCTGGAGGATCCAGATTCGGTCCAGATACATGCAAACATACCAAAGTCTAACCGGTTTGAACCTAAGCCCACCTGAAAGTCCTTCTGGTGTACTCAGGCCCAGGTTTGTAGAGAAACAGAAAGAAAGAAAAATGATGGAGTCTTAGACCCGCTAGACTGAAAACCCGCAAGGGCTGTCTAGGCAAAAGTTAGGGTCATTCACCCGCTAAGCTGAAAACCCGAAAGGGCGGCTTAGGCAAAAATCAGGGTGCTGAGCCTGCTGGATGGAAAATCTGCAAGGGCAGACAGTCCAGGCAAAAATTAAGGCATATGGTCCGCCGAATCGAAAACCTGAAAAGGCGATTTGGTCATGACAGTGACTTCATGGAGAGAGGACAAGGCTTTAAAAAGCCAGCTAAACTTTCAATTTTCTCTGGCACCTTCTCAAAGTCTAAGTAAGCACCATCAAGACTTCTTTTGGTACTCTTTGAGCCAGAGAAGTTGAAATCGAGCAATCTGAAGGGAGGATAACCATGGCAGAAATCCTGAAAAGAGGGTTGAAACACCTTTAAACACGGTATTCAAAAGACTCTAAGAGAGTGGCTTTTACCATTTTTTTTGTTTAAAAAAAAAAAAAAAAAAAAAAAACCCTATCAGACTAAGAAGCAGATTTCAGTCTATCTTGGTATTTGAGTCAGGTGTCCGTCAATGTCCTCGTTCGTTGTTTGTCAAAGTCTTTCCTTTGTCAAGTCGAGTTCAATTCTTCAGAGTCCTGTTCCTCCCCAAGCCGGGGTGGCAAAAAAAAAAAAAAAAAAAAAAGAGAGAGGAGGGAAAGCAGAACTCTCAGAGAAGCAGAGAATTTATGGCCCCTGTGAACAAGTGCAAAGCAGAGCAATTCAGAGGTTGATAGGCTTTCAGCCCAATTCCAGCATTAGCAGATGGTAGTGATGAAGCAGGATTTTGAGCAGAACCATGTTCTTGTATTTTTAAGAGCCTTATAAGCCCAAGTGTTCATCAGAAAAGTTTGTAACCCCAAGTGTACATTAATGAAAGCCTTTGGCCCATTTTTCTTGTGTTGCTCTCCAAATGAATTTTGTTATGGAAGTAATCATACTAGGGACATCTTTTATGACTCACGTCATAAAAGATGTCAAATACACATTGATATTTGAAATGGACATTCTCCTCAAATAAGACTAGAGAGTTTGAACACGCTCTTTTTGTTCAAGCTCTCCTGTCGAGTATTTGGCTCGTGTTGCTTTGGTAAAGCTTCAATCTCTAAAAATAAAAAATAAAATAAAAATAATAAAAAAAATAATAATAAGAATGACTCTTTGAGTGTGGCATTTGGGACTTTTTAAGTGTCCGCAGCGTGTCCCTACCTAACAAGTTGGGAGTCAGGCATACCTGCGAGGGGGTTTGTATGGATCCGTGTTGCATGACGGGCATACAAATCTGGATTTATATGGAACCGTGTTACACCACGGGCATATAAATCTGGGGTCTTATGAGATAATTTAGCAATTCCTTTGTTGATGTGAGACTCTTTGAGTAGTTGAGACCCTTCGAGTGTTACAGACTCTTCGGGTAGTTGAGACTCTTTGAGTATAAATGTTTTGGTGTATTTAAGACTCTTTGAGTAGTTGAGACCCTTTGAGTGTTACAGACTCTTCGGGTAGTTGAGACTCTTTGAGTATAAATGTTTTTGTGTTGGTTTGAGACTCTTTGAGTAGTTGAGACCCTTTGAGTGTTACAGACTCTTCGGGTAGTTGAGACTCTTTGAGTATAAATATTTTCGTGTCGGTTTGAGACTCTTTGAGTAGTTAAGACCCTTTGAGTGTTACAGACTCTTCGGGTAGTTGAGACTTTTTGAGTATAAAGGTTTTTTGTGTGTATTTGAGACTCTTTGAGTAGTTGAGACCCTTTGAGTGTTACAGACTCTTCGGGTAGTTGAGACTCTTTGAGTATAAATGTTTTTGTGTTGATTTGAGACTCTTTGAGTAGTTGAGACCCTTTGAGTGTTATAGACTCTTCGGGTAGTTGAGACTCCTTGAGTATAAATGTTTTGTGTTGGTTTGAGACTCTTTGAGTAGTTGAGACCCTTTGAGTGTTACAGACTCTTCGGGTAGTTGAGACTCTTTGAGTATAAATAGTTTCTTTGATGTGTTTGAGACTCTTTGAGTAGTTGAGACCCTTTGAGTGTTACAGACTCTTCGGGTAGTTGAGGCTCTTTGAGTATAAAGGTTTCTCTATGTAGTTGAGACTCTTTCGAGTATAAAGGTTTTTGCATGTGTTTGAGACTCTTTGAGTAGTTGAGACCCTTTGAGTGTTACAGACTCTTCGGGTGGTTGAGGCTCTTTGAGTATAAAGATTTCTATGTGTTTGAAGCTCTCTGAGTGTTTGATTTGAGACTCTATGAGTGTTACATACTCTTTGAGTAATTTGATTTGATATTCTTTGAAGGGTTGATTTACGTCTGCATCGATAGTGGTCTGCTTTCTTTGAGGTAATTTTATTGGGTTCGTTTTCTTAAAAGCTTTGTTTTAACAGAGTATGTTTGTGTTTGCTTTAATAGAGTCTTTGCGTATTGATTTAAACAGTTGAGTCATGAGTATTAGGGAGAGACTATCTCTTTGAGTTGTCGTTGCCGAGTTAAGAGTCGGTGAGAGGCTATCTCCCTATTGTTGGTAGAGTTTTATCTCTGTGAATATCGTTTTAAAACTAAAAACCCAAAAATTTGCTTTGCTTTCGGGTCAGTCAAAATGTGTCGTCTGTTCAGCTTTGCCATTCGCGTGTTACACACGCTTTGCCAAAGAGGGGCATCTGTAGACACCCCATTTTGACCGGACCCAAGTTCGCTATGCTTGGACGTGTAGACACCCCATTTTGCTCTGCCTTAAGAAATTAGGGTTTTTCCATCGGTTTTCCAATGTCTTTCCTTTCCGCGTCCGTTTGTTACATTTCTAAATATTTTTGGTCGTTTCCGCCATGTTTCGTATTTTTCTGTTGAATATTGAGAAGGGTTATTCATGAGAATCCGAGCAAAAGAGAATGTGGGACCCACTGGTGTGGGACCCGTTTGTGTGGGACCCGCTAGTGTGGGACCCGTTTGTGTGGGACCCGCTGATATGGGACCCGCTGGTGTGGGACCCGTTTGTGTGGGACCCGCTTGTGTGGGACCCGCTGATGTGGGACCCGCTTGTGCGGAACCCACAAAGTGGGACTCACCATTAGCATGACTTAACTTTCTCTACCATTTCCACCAACTTCATTTTTCCCTTTAAAATAACACCATTATCTCCATTACCATTATATATTCCATTATTCCCACCACCATTCCCACCATTACCATTATATATTCCATTATTCCCACCACCATTCCCACCATTACCATTATATATTCCATTATCCCCACCACCATTCCCACCATTACCATTATACATTCCATTATCCCCACCACCATTCCCACCATTACCATTATATATTCCATTATCCCCACCACCATTCTCACCATTACCATTATATATTCCATTATTCCCACCACCATTCCCACCATTACCATTATATATTCCATTATCCCCACCACCATTCCCACCATTACCATTATATATTCCATTATTCCCACCACCATTCCCACCATTACCATTATATATTCCATTATTCTCCACCACACCCACCATTCTCATTATTTATTTCCACCTCTCCACTAAGTTTTTCACTATATAAAGAGAGGTGATGAGAGAAAAAAAAGGAGGAGAGAAGGAAGAGGGGAAAAAAAAAGAAGAAAAAAAAAAAAGAGGAGAACAAAAAAAAAAAAAAAAGAAGAGAGGGAGAGAAAATAAGAGAGAAAGAGAGAGAGGAAAATATAAAAACAAAGAAGGAAGCGGAGCGGATCGCACGTCGGCCGGATTTTTGGATTTCTTTGGCTCTTGGATTCGGCGAGGAACTCATCACAGGTAGGTACACTGTTTTCGGAATTTTTTAGAATTATTTGGTATATTTTCGGATTTTTGCATGATTTTTAACAAAGAAAACTAAAAGATATACTAAACAGATTCCACAAATAATGAAATTTCGTGGGAAAATAATATGATAATGATACATTCTACCATGAATTTGTGAGAATTTTTGGATTTTGTTTGGTATATTATTTTATGCATTCTTTGAAAATTATCAGATTTTGGGAGAATTGTTACTGATGTCAAATCACAGATACAATTCTCCAAATTTATACAGTAGTCTTAAATTCTATACTTCTTGCTTCTGTAAAATTTTCAAGTGATTTTGATCTTGTTTCATATGAGCTGTAGTGTTAATTCATAATCTGGTTTGAAATTTAAAAAATCCGAAACTGATAGTAAATAGTTTTCTAAATTCATGGAAATCTTACAGCATGCTATTTTCACTTATATCTTACTAATGTAGAAATTTCATGGAATTTAGATTTCTATTTCTAGTAGTTTCTGTGTTATTTTTGCAATCTGGTCTTATTGTTGTTAAATCAAAATTAAATATGAGCTTAATGTACAAATCCACAAAATTCATCCCGTAAGCTGCATGGATACCCATCTTACTGCTGTAGAAATTTTGATTCATTTCGAATTCGTTTGCTACAGTTTCACTTGTAAAAACACTCATATGTTTAAAATTGATAAAATCCATTGAAAATCCGAAATTAATTGAAAATCATCTGAAAATTTCTAAAGAACCTTAAATCTCTGTCACATGTTAACTCATTAATCCATTGAAACAGAAATCTTAGGGTCTTTAGATTTCCCTCGAAAAATGGCCAGTGCATCCATAATCGTATCCCAATTGCAACCAATCTTTGACAATTTAGATATTTAAGCTATAACATGTTATTGGCTCCGAGGTTACTGTCCACGGAAATCCTGAGATCTGCCAGGCAATAAGATGCTATAACCTAAGTATTAAATTGCGCAAGGAAAGAGCGCACGATTCCCTCCCTTGGATGCCATTCTGGGCCGAAATTGGTGTACCCATAGGAGGCATGCTTTGCCTCATATAAGAGTCTTTGACTCATTTGTTTGTGTGATGTTGTTGTCAGTGAGTCTTTGACTTGTGTTTCCATCTCTTTTAGGGAGTCTTTGACTCATCTATCCTTTAGTTGTTATCAGTGGAGTCTTTGACTCGTTTTTCCACCGCTATTAGAGAGTCATTGACTCATTTGCTCATTTGTACCCTTCTTTAATATTTTTAGTTAGGAGTTTCTCCTTTAGAGTTGTTGATTACTTCGTTTTAATTAGAGGCTAACTCAGTCTTATTAGAGCTTTGCTTGCTTGGGATCTTGGATCGTTTTCTCTCTTCTTGGGACGCTATCTTTCTTGTTATGGTTCGTCTCTTTGAGACGTTAGTTGTTTGTTCGGGGTTTCCCCTTTTGGATTTAGGGCTTTGCCCTAGTTTGTGGTTGTTCTTGCGTGTTCCCTTTAAGATTGAAAACATCTAAAGGTCCTGAGCATTGAAAAAGCTTTAAAATCCAAAAACATTAGAAATTTAAAACTCAAAAACATTTGAAAACTTTAAAAATATCAAAAACATTTGAAAATATAAAAAAACCTTAAAAAATCTGAAGTGTGAGTGTTTCTTTTAGAAGCGTAGTTTGAGAGTTCGTTTTCGAACTACGTTGGCTTGATCCTCTTCCGAGGTACGTAGTGCAGCTTGGGATTTACATCCCAAGTCCAGCCAAACTTTTTTTGTAAATAAACGTTTTAAACCTTCTTCAAAAACCTTTAAAATATTGTTTTCAAAAGACCTTCCTCTAGAGTTAGGAGTTTCTCCTCGATAGAGAATTTTAGAGTTAGGGTTTTTCTTTTGATAGGTTGTTTGATTGATTGTTTGCTGTGTGCTTGTTTTAGAGTTAGAGGTCTGTCCTAGAGTTATAGGAGCGCCTCCGTCCGGTCAGTTGGCGATCCACATCGCCGAGTGATGACTAGAGTAGGATACGCTAGTCCACCCTTGGTTTTCCTTAGGAAATACAGCCTAGTCACACATAGGTTGTAAGAACCACCTGCATCAGCGTAGGGCTAATCTGCATTTAGTTAGGGCATATAGGGTGTCCTAAAATTCACAATTCACTGGAATTTAAATAATCGTACAATAAACTTTAATAATTGGTCCGGTCTTTTAGATCGAGTTTAGGATAGAGGGCTAGGTGTCTTAGGCATCATAACTTAGAATAGGCGCGAAGAACTACGTTGCCTTGATTCTCGTGGAGGCGGGGATACGTAGGCTTCTTTGGATGAATACCAGACCATCTGAGGACTCGGGCTAATCACTTTTAAAACTGTTGAAACAATCAAATCACTTAGGATTTTCCATGAAATTAGAATTTTAGGAGAACTTTCACTTAGATTGAATCCAAACCAATTAAGAAATCAAGATACACATTTAGGATTCACATTGAAATTAGATCATAGGATGCATGTCACATAGATAGCACATTAACAAGAGAGTTGAATGAGCCATTAAAAATGAATTTAAAAGAGTTAACTTTTGGAATTGAAGACCGATTATCGGGCAGGAATGGTGCATGTGGTGGATAAATCCCCATACCTTCCATTCTTGTAACCAGGTAGTGAGTCTAGATTTCTGGTTAATTATGGGTCCTAGATCCCACATCTAGGTGGCGACTCTGTCAGTCTCTTTTGTGTGGAATTCGGATTGCCTTAGTGATCCCAAGTTCACATAAAAGATGAATTAAAATTAATAATAAAAGGCACACGCCAATCGCGTGGGTACGAGAGACCAAGAGATAGTGCGTGGCGGCTCTCGCGCCACCACCCCTCTCGCGGGATCGGGTCCCACAGACTGGCGACTCTGCTGGGGACAACCTAACTTCATTACAATTCCAAAGGATAACTCATTTGAATCTATTTCAACTGGCTCATGAAAACTCTATCTCTTTTATGCTTGTTAGATTAGTTTGTATGCTTTATTTTCTCATCACATTTACTCAAACTTAATCTAACAAAACCTGAAGGCATCATAGATTGCGCGAATTTATTGCACACACTTACATCACTTTCATCTAAACCCCTGCATCTCACATGCACACACGTCCTATTTTAGGAACCCGGAGTGTTATCTAGCATGGTTGACTGGGATTTCATCACCTGGTGCCTCTGTGCTAGAGAAGCATTCCACCCTTAGCCTAGTACCTTTATGGTACGTAAACGGATCTCTTGTTCACGTACTGATACGCCGGACACTGGTACAGTATATCGAACATGGATTCGCGCTAAGGGAACTCTTGGCCTTACCCCTAGATTAACCCACACATGCATGTAGTATACGAACACATGTGCATCACGTGTGTGAGCCTAGTTTAGGATATCTTACCCAATTGTGTGTGTGAGCCTAGTTTAGGATATCCTACCCATTTGTGTCTAGATTAGGCCGTAGTCCATCTTTCAATGGCTACGATCGGTCCTAGGTACACAAACAAAGTCATGAGTCGAGATCCTCTCTCCACTCCGCTAGATTAGGGTTAGGGTTGATGCCTTCAGGTAACACTGATAAAATGTGCGAAAATTAAAAAACTTTTCCTTTGGGGTTAGGATGTAAATCCCATTCATTTCCAAAGATCTCATAGGATTAGTCATTCATGATCCATCTGTTGAAAGCAATCTTATGCTATCTCATCTCATCTTGATCTCATCTTGTTGTTGATATCCATCATTCAGATTTTAGATCTGGTCCTTGACCCGACTTTTGTCATTTTTATGGCCATGGTCTATTATCTGAGCCATTGATTTTTCATTGATCAATGTTTACCTATCATATATCTTTTACCTCTGGATCATATCGAAATCATTGATGAAAAAGTTTGATCTCACCTGTATTCTTTGAGTGCATGATCGTTGCTGAGATCGAAACTTATTTTGATTAGGGATGTTTATCGTTCCTGACTCTTTCATTCCCAAAAGAAGAACGGTTATACCCTTAAGGAATAGATTGAGGATTCTTTCCAAATTAACATACCCGTTGATGTATTTCAAGATTACTCTTTTCTCTATTTGTTCAGAATCTTTATCTCATGATTATTGATCTAGTATGTTAACTTCCAATCAGGATTCTGAAAGATAGCAACCATCGCTTCAAAAAAGGGCACCCAAGCTAAACCTACCTGGTCTAGACCTACCTCAATATCTAGACTTGTTCGTCACTTTGATCCCACTGTGTCACCAACAGCACCTTTACCATCTTCACCAGAGTTGTCAGGTTCTTTTGAAGTCAACCAAATGGCTAATGATCCAGTGGACCCCATGATAACTATACAGGAAATGTTGAGAAATATGTGTCGAGATATAGCAGGGTTGAAAGATGAGGTGACTCATCTAAAAGACCAGAGTACTCAAAAGGTCTCTACTTCTAAAGATCCCGCCATTCAGCCTCCTCCGGCCACATCTCCTAACCTCACCAGACCAGTCATCTCTCCCGTAGAGATCGATCTAAAAGATGAGCAATATGCTGGGGAATACTTTGTCCCTCCGGTTAACAAGGAGAATGAGTTGTTCGATAAGTATGAGAAGATGGCTCGTGACATTGAGAGCATGAAGGTTCAAGCGTCCAAGGGATTCGATATTTCTGAATTTCTGATGTCCCCTAATGCCATATTCCCGCCTAAGTTCAAGGCACCAGACTATGACAAATATGATGGAACTGGGTGTCCGAGAAACCACGTCAGATGGTTCATCACTCTTTCCCAGCAGCATGGCTTAAGTCGAGAGCAGATGGCTCATTTGTTTCCTATGTCTCTTATAGGGGTAGCCAAAAGATGGTTTTTGAGGTTGAAACCAGAAGAGATTAGGACATTAGAAGAAATCTCTAACCGATTCGTAGAACAATTCTCCATGGAGGAAGGGATCGAGGTCACTAAAAGAGATCTGAAGCTGTTGAAGCAGAATCCTCAGGAGACATTCACATCTTTCATTAGGCGCTGGAGGCGCAAGTCTGCCCAACTGAGCCATAGAATGTCAGAGGAAGACCAGATAAAGTTGGTCCTCAAGAGCTTGTCCCCGCAGTACTTTCACTTCATGGCGCCGCAGCACTATCAGAATTTCGATCATTTGATTAAGACCGGCACCCAGATCGAGGATGCTATTGCTAAGGGCCTCCGAGCCAAAACGCTATCTGATGTCCGAGAGGGGAAGAGGCCTATGATCCAACCGAAGGAAGTACAAGCAGTCAGTTATACCAGACCAGTGACCAAGCCTGTTGATGAAGTTGTTAGACCAATGGTGACGAAGCAGTTCAGGCAGTTTGACCCATTACCATTTCCACTGCCCATGATACTTAAGAAGTTGATCAGAGACAAGAAGATCAGACTTCCGGATGTCAAACCTGTACCTAATCCGCTGCCCGGAAACTGGAGAAGGGATCAATACTGTGAATATCACAGGGGCCCGGGACACATGACTGAGAACTGTTTGGCCTTGAAGCACGCGATTCAGAACATGATCGATAAAGATGAGCTTGCAGTTGAAAGGCCGAATATCACTCAGAATCCTCTCCCCAACCACCGTGCTGTTGCTCCTCCCACTACAAACGCTATCTTTGTAGATGAGCCCATCCTTGATCCCTCTGCTCTCATTTGCGCTATTACATCTGATAAAACATATGTTTTGAACTTTGACGATGAAGAGCTCAGAGAATTCAGAGAAAAAGAACCTTATGTGCTGTCGTTTGACGATGCTGAACTCGCTGAGTCATCTTCAGCCCAGTCATATGCGCTTCAGAATGTTGGTCTGGAAGAAGCAAAGGAAGCCACCTATGTTCTAAGGATGGAGGACTTTGAAGAGGATGTCAGTAATGCACCTTATGTTTTCAGAACGGACGAAGACGAACTGCTATTGCTGGATGATCAGTGTAACGAGATGCGTCACATGACCCGAGGTGGGCGAGTGTTCAAACCACCAGAATTGAGTGTAGAAAACCCGGCAGGGGTTGCAAGAAACTCAGAAAATCAGAGGCAGAATAAAGTGAGCGCAGACGAAGAAGATGAGAGCCTGTTAAAGCAGCTGAAGAAGACTCAGGCTAATATCTCGGTATGGGGTTTACTAATGGCCTCATCGAAGCACAGAAAGCTAGTCCTTCAAGAGCTTAATGCAGCACAAGTTTCTGTTAATACCTCACCTGACGAGCTTGTCAGTCTCGTAGCCATGGCCAGAGCTGCGAAAACATTGTCATTCGCTGATGACGATTTACCTCCTGAGGGCCGAGACCATACTAAGCCTCTTAAAATCACAGTCTTCTGTAACAAGAAGAAGGTGCCAGAGGTGTTGGTTGACAACGGCTCTGCACTGAATGTTTGCCCATTAAGCACCGCAGCAACCCTGGGGTTCAGTCCTGAGAATTTTATTCCATCCGAGCAGGGTATTCTAGCATATGATGGCACTCGCCGAGATGTAATCGGGACTTTGGTCACTGAGATACAGATTGGCGGAGAAGACTTTGAGGTAGAATTTCAAGTCTTAGATATTAAGGCTTCATTCTTACTGTTGCTTGGCCGTCCTTGGATGCACAAGGTCGGGGTTGTTCCGTCTACTCTCCACCAAAAACTGAAGTTCATTCGCAGGAACAGAGTGATAACAGTAAAGGGGGATCCTGATCTCGAGATAGGGCAGATCACTCCGGACATAACTGGGGAAAGATCCAAAGATGTCAATTTGACGGGGTTTTCACTAGAGGTAACTACGATCACTTTCAAAGAGGCTTTGAATGAGGAAATTTGTTTCCTGACCAGTACAAATTCGAATGTCATCAGAATGATTCGCCGACAGGGCTATATGCCAGGCGCCGGGTTAGGCAAATATCATCAAGGTTTGACCGAGTTTCCTGTGTTCAAAACATTCAATGGTTTGTTCGGACTGGGTTACAAGCCTACAAAGAAGGAAATTGTAGAGATGAAGCAGTTGATGCTGAAATGGGCAGAAAACCGTCGTCGGGGCTTGGGGCTACCAATGGCACCCATTGATTTGAAAATGAACGGTCGATTCCGAAAAGAAGGCGCAGCCTTTCCTTTCTGTGGCTTTGCAGAGTTTTGGTTGGATGAGAGCACAGGTCAGATGCTTCCGGGGTTTGAGATTTTCTTCGATCTTGAGCTAGAAGATGAGCCAGTGGGTATGCAGATTGTAGAGACAGAGTCTGAGGCTGATTGGACAGAGCACATAGAGCCGAGTCTTCTGAATTCACTTTTCCAAGAAGGGTCACAGACTGTGGCCGTGATTGGCAGGAGCCCGCTGATACTTGACCCAACTCGTCTTATCACCCCGGCTGAGGAACCTCTGACTAACTGGACTTCTCAAGTCCTACCCCAGGTTATTTTCCAGTACAAACGAATCCCTTCAGAAGAGTCAGTCGTCCATAAATACGTGTCAGTCTCCGGGTTTGATTCAGAGTCTATATCTTCTAATGAGTCTTTTGATGCAGGTACCATAGAGGACCATTCACCTAAGATCGGCGACGTTTCTTCCTTTTCAAGCGAGATTGAGTTGGAGTCTGTTCATAATAAAGCATCTGTTGCTGTTTCCTTTTATAGTTCTGAGTCAGTTGACGCAGGTGTCAACATTTCCATCGAGTCTGTAAAAATGAGTCCAAAGTTCATTGTACCCCCCGATGAGGGTAATTCGTCTGTTGATGTATATGATTCAAATTTCAATGAAATGAAGGATTCTTCTTTTGAGTACATTCCTGTCTCTATTTCATCTGCTGAATCTGCTATAAAATCTGATAATCTTAATAATAACAATCAAGACTCCCCCTCTGATGAGGATGCCGACAAAACTCCCCCTGAAATCAGACATATGATCCAACAGGAGGAGAGTCGCCGAGCAAAACCACTTGATGAGGAAGTTGAAACTGTGAATATTGGTGATGAAACCTCAATTAAGGAAATAAAGATTGGCAAAACTTTATCCCCTGAAGAACGCAAGGAATTGATCACCCTGCTTAAAGAGTTCAAAGAAGTTTTTGCTTGGTCTTACGATGATATGCCAGGATTAAGTGAGGAAATCGTCCAGCACAGATTACCCTTAATCCTTGGTGCTAAGCCAAAGAAGCAAAAACTCCGAAAGCTCAAAACAGAATGGGAGTTGAAAGTCTATGAAGAAGTGAAGAAATTGTTAGAAGTAAAATTCATCCAGGTGGTGGAATATCCTGAATGGCTCGCTAACATAGTACCGGTGCCCAAAAAGGACGGGAAAGTCAGAATGTGTGTTGATTTTAGAGATTTAAACAAAGCAAGTCCTAAAGATGACTTTCCTCTTCCAAGCATTGATCTCCTGGTGGATAACACTGCTGGGCATGCTCTTTTATCCTTTATGGATGGATTCTCAGGGTACAATCAGATTAAAATGGCACCTGAAGACATGTTGAAGACAGCGTTCATCACTCAGTGGGGTACATATTGCTACAGAGTGATGCCGTTTGGCTTGAAAAATGCTGGTGCTACATATCAGAGAGCCGCCACGACTCTTCTTCATGATATGATTCACAAAGAGGTTGAAGTTTACGTTGATGACATGATCGTAAAGGGGAAGACTCGGCCTGAGCACACTGTTGCCCTGAGAAAGTTTTTTGAGCGGATCAGGAAGTATCAGCTTCGTCTGAACCCGAGTAAATGTGTATTTGGCGTTACGTCAGGGAAACTCTTGGGGTTTATGGTCAGCGAAAGAGGGATCGAAGTGGACCCGCAGAAGATCAAGGCGATTCAAGAAATGCAGCCGCCGAAGACAGAAAGGCAGATCAGAGGTTTCCTTGGCAAAGTTCAGTATCTGAGACGGTTCATAGCACATCTGACGATGACATGTGAACCCATTTTCAAGCTTCTGAAGAAGAATTCCTCGAAGAAGTGGAATGAAGAGTGTCAGGAGGCTTTTGAAAAGGTTAAGCAATGCCTATCCTTGCCCCCTGTTCTTTCACCAGTTATTCCAGGCCAGCCGTTGCTGTTGTACTTATCTATCACGGATACAGCGATGGGTTGCATGCTTGCTCAGCAGGATCTTGAGTCTAAGAAAGAAAGACCCATTTACTACATCAGCAAGAAGATGCTAGAGTATGAATTAAAATACACTGTTTTGGAGAAGACTTGTCTCGCATTAGTTTGGGCAACCCAGAGGCTTAGACATTATTTGCTTTCAAACAAGGTTCTTCTGCTTTCACGAATGGACCCTCTAAAGTACTTGTTTGAGAAACCTGCCCTTACAGGAAGGACTGCAAGGTGGTTATTGTTATTGTCTGAGTTCGACATCAGTTATGTCACTCAGAAATCAGTTAAGGGGCGGGTTATAGCTGAACAATTGGCCGATGCTCCAGTTGAGGAGAATGCTGTTCTAAGAGCCGAATTCCCTGATGAAGAAATTATGGATATCGAAGAAGAAGAGGTTCTCAGTACCAAGTGGTTAATGTACTTTGATGGAGCCGTAAACAGTCGTGGGCAAGGAGTAGGTGCAGTCTTGGTCTCTCCGAAGAAAGAATACATTCCTATCTCCATCAAGTTGCAGTTCGAGTGCACCAACAACATGGCAGAGTACGAAGCCTGTATTGCCGGACTTGAAGCAGCCTTAGCATTGCAGATTCAAGATATTGATGTGTTCGGGGATTCCATCCTGATCATTTACCAGATTAATGGGCAATGGAAAACTCGAGAAGATAGATTGATCCCTTATAATATGTATTTGGAATCTCTAGTCCAAAAATTCAAGAGCGTCACATTTACTCACTTATCAAGGACCAGAAATCATTTTGCTGATGCTTTGGCCACTTTGGCCTCGATGTTAGATATCTCCGCTACAATGGAAGTTCAACCGTTAGCCATCAGACTGCAATGGGCCCCTGCGCACGTAAATGCTATAGAGATTTCAGCTAGATGTCCAGATGGGAAGCCTTGGTACACAGATATCAGAAACCTCATTTCAGGCAAGGGTCATCCTCCGGAAGCTTCAAGCAAGGAAAGGAAAACTCTCCAGAAGTTATCTGCGAATTTCATCATTTGCGGTGAAGAGCTATATAGAAGGTCATTTGATGGCATACAACTCCTTTGTGTTGATGAAGATAAAGCTGCAGAACTTATTGAGCAGACTCATGAGGGTGTTTGTGGACCTCATATGAACGGGAAGATGCTATCTAGAAAGATCCTTAGACTTGGATTCTATTGGCCTACAATGGAAACAGACTGCTTCGCATTTGTAAGAAAATGCCATAAGTGTCAAGTCTATGCGAATCTTATTCATGTTCCTCCTTCGGAGTTGCACTCCCTGACTTCGCCGTGGCCGTTTTCGGTATGGGGAATAGACATCATTGGGAAGATTTATCCGAGATCCTCGAGCGGACATGAGTACATTCTGGTGGCTATTGATTATTTCACAAAGTGGATAGAGGCTGCATCTTATGCTTCCATCACTTCGAACACAGTTGCGAAGTTCATCCGTACCAATATAATTTGCAGATACGGAGTACCTCACGAGTTGATTTCAGATAATGGATCACATTTCAAGAAAGAAGTGTTACACCTGTGTGAAGAGTTCAGGATAAGGCATCACAAGTCGTCTCCTTACAGGCCGCAGACGAATGGGGCCGTTGAAGCAGCAAATAAGAACATCAAAGTCATTATCAGTAAGATGACTGAGACATATAAGGACTGGTCGAACAAACTTCCTTATGCCTTATGGGCTTATAGAACATCGATCAGGTCTTCAACAGGCGTGACTCCGTATTCTTTGGTGTACGGAATGGAGGCTGTTCTCCCTGTTGAGTTAAGAATCCCCTCTTTGAGAGTGATGGTGGAGGCCGATCTGCCAGAGTCAGAATGGGCGAAGGCCAGACACAATGAGCTACAGATGATAGATGAGAAGAGGCTGAGAGCCTTATATCATATCCAAGGATATCAGAGACGGATTGAGAGAGCTTTCAATAAGAAGGTTCGTGTCCGAGATTTGAAGCCTGGAGATCTTGTATTGAAGTCCTACAGGGCACCGGTATTTGACCCAAGAGGAAAGTTCAGGCCAAACTGGTCTGGTCCTTACATTGTTGATGAAGTCCTGCCTGGAAAAGCCGTAAGACTGCTCAATGAAAATGGAGAAAAATTAAATGAACCTACAAACCTGGATCAATTAAAAAAATATTATGCTTAAGTACACCAGGAGGCCATCCTTGGACGATTTGAGCTTCAAGCCAATACCCAAATGTTTTAAACTATTTGCAAACCCGTTGGGCCTAGAAAAAAATGAATAATGAAACCCCTTTCCGCTAAAAGAACCTGTGAGCCAAAAGCAAAATCAAAATTTCTTTGTTAAACTTAAACCAGGGGCATCTTTTATGACTTTCGTCATAAAAGATTTTAAACCCGAACTACGCGTGACCTGATTCCCAATTTCTTTAAGGATACGTAGGCAGTCTGGAGGATCCAGATTCGGTCCAGATACATGCAAACATACCAAAGTCTAACCGGTTTGAACCTAAGCCCACCTGAAAGTCCTTCTGGTGTACTCAGGCCCAGGTTTGTAGAGAAACAGAAAGAAAGAAAAATGATGGAGTCTTAGACCCGCTAGACTGAAAACCCGCAAGGGCTGTCTAGGCAAAAGTTAGGGTCATTCACCCGCTAAGCTGAAAACCCGAAAGGGCGGCTTAGGCAAAAATCAGGGTGCTGAGCCTGCTGGATGGAAAATCTGCAAGGGCAGACAGTCCAGGCAAAAATTAAGGCATATGGTCCGCCGAATCGAAAACCTGAAAAGGCGATTTGGTCATGACAGTGACTTCATGGAGAGAGGACAAGGCTTTAAAAAGCCAGCTAAACTTTCAATTTTCTCTGGCACCTTCTCAAAGTCTAAGTAAGCACCATCAAGACTTCTTTTGGTACTCTTTGAGCCAGAGAAGTTGAAATCGAGCAATCTGAAGGGAGGATAACCATGGCAGAAATCCTGAAAAGAGGGTTGAAACACCTTTAAACACGGTATTCAAAAGACTCTAAGAGAGTGGCTTTTACCATTTTTTTTGTTTAAAAAAAAAAAAAAAAAAAAAAAACCCTATCAGACTAAGAAGCAGATTTCAGTCTATCTTGGTATTTGAGTCAGGTGTCCGTCAATGTCCTCGTTCGTTGTTTGTCAAAGTCTTTCCTTTGTCAAGTCGAGTTCAATTCTTCAGAGTCCTGTTCCTCCCCAAGCCGGGGTGGCAAAAAAAAAAAAAAAAAAAAAAGAGAGAGGAGGGAAAGCAGAACTCTCAGAGAAGCAGAGAATTTATGGCCCCTGTGAACAAGTGCAAAGCAGAGCAATTCAGAGGTTGATAGGCTTTCAGCCCAATTCCAGCATTAGCAGATGGTAGTGATGAAGCAGGATTTTGAGCAGAACCATGTTCTTGTATTTTTAAGAGCCTTATAAGCCCAAGTGTTCATCAGAAAAGTTTGTAACCCCAAGTGTACATTAATGAAAGCCTTTGGCCCATTTTTCTTGTGTTGCTCTCCAAATGAATTTTGTTATGGAAGTAATCATACTAGGGACATCTTTTATGACTCACGTCATAAAAGATGTCAAATACACATTGATATTTGAAATGGACATTCTCCTCAAATAAGACTAGAGAGTTTGAACACGCTCTTTTTGTTCAAGCTCTCCTGTCGAGTATTTGGCTCGTGTTGCTTTGGTAAAGCTTCAATCTCTAAAAATAAAAAATAAAATAAAAATAATAAAAAAAATAATAATAAGAATGACTCTTTGAGTGTGGCATTTGGGACTTTTTAAGTGTCCGCAGCGTGTCCCTACCTAACAAGTTGGGAGTCAGGCATACCTGCGAGGGGGTTTGTATGGATCCGTGTTGCATGACGGGCATACAAATCTGGATTTATATGGAACCGTGTTACACCACGGGCATATAAATCTGGGGTCTTATGAGATAATTTAGCAATTCCTTTGTTGATGTGAGACTCTTTGAGTAGTTGAGACCCTTCGAGTGTTACAGACTCTTCGGGTAGTTGAGACTCTTTGAGTATAAATGTTTTGGTGTATTTAAGACTCTTTGAGTAGTTGAGACCCTTTGAGTGTTACAGACTCTTCGGGTAGTTGAGACTCTTTGAGTATAAATGTTTTTGTGTTGGTTTGAGACTCTTTGAGTAGTTGAGACCCTTTGAGTGTTACAGACTCTTCGGGTAGTTGAGACTCTTTGAGTATAAATATTTTCGTGTCGGTTTGAGACTCTTTGAGTAGTTAAGACCCTTTGAGTGTTACAGACTCTTCGGGTAGTTGAGACTTTTTGAGTATAAAGGTTTTTTGTGTGTATTTGAGACTCTTTGAGTAGTTGAGACCCTTTGAGTGTTACAGACTCTTCGGGTAGTTGAGACTCTTTGAGTATAAATGTTTTTGTGTTGATTTGAGACTCTTTGAGTAGTTGAGACCCTTTGAGTGTTATAGACTCTTCGGGTAGTTGAGACTCCTTGAGTATAAATGTTTTGTGTTGGTTTGAGACTCTTTGAGTAGTTGAGACCCTTTGAGTGTTACAGACTCTTCGGGTAGTTGAGACTCTTTGAGTATAAATAGTTTCTTTGATGTGTTTGAGACTCTTTGAGTAGTTGAGACCCTTTGAGTGTTACAGACTCTTCGGGTAGTTGAGGCTCTTTGAGTATAAAGGTTTCTCTATGTAGTTGAGACTCTTTCGAGTATAAAGGTTTTTGCATGTGTTTGAGACTCTTTGAGTAGTTGAGACCCTTTGAGTGTTACAGACTCTTCGGGTGGTTGAGGCTCTTTGAGTATAAAGATTTCTATGTGTTTGAAGCTCTCTGAGTGTTTGATTTGAGACTCTATGAGTGTTACATACTCTTTGAGTAATTTGATTTGATATTCTTTGAAGGGTTGATTTACGTCTGCATCGATAGTGGTCTGCTTTCTTTGAGGTAATTTTATTGGGTTCGTTTTCTTAAAAGCTTTGTTTTAACAGAGTATGTTTGTGTTTGCTTTAATAGAGTCTTTGCGTATTGATTTAAACAGTTGAGTCATGAGTATTAGGGAGAGACTATCTCTTTGAGTTGTCGTTGCCGAGTTAAGAGTCGGTGAGAGGCTATCTCCCTATTGTTGGTAGAGTTTTATCTCTGTGAATATCGTTTTAAAACTAAAAACCCAAAAATTTGCTTTGCTTTCGGGTCAGTCAAAATGTGTCGTCTGTTCAGCTTTGCCATTCGCGTGTTACACACGCTTTGCCAAAGAGGGGCATCTGTAGACACCCCATTTTGACCGGACCCAAGTTCGCTATGCTTGGACGTGTAGACACCCCATTTTGCTCTGCCTTAAGAAATTAGGGTTTTTCCATCGGTTTTCCAATGTCTTTCCTTTCCGCGTCCGTTTGTTACATTTCTAAATATTTTTGGTCGTTTCCGCCATGTTTCGTATTTTTCTGTTGAATATTGAGAAGGGTTATTCATGAGAATCCGAGCAAAAGAGAATGTGGGACCCACTGGTGTGGGACCCGTTTGTGTGGGACCCGCTAGTGTGGGACCCGTTTGTGTGGGACCCGCTGATATGGGACCCGCTGGTGTGGGACCCGTTTGTGTGGGACCCGCTTGTGTGGGACCCGCTGATGTGGGACCCGCTTGTGCGGAACCCACAAAGTGGGACTCACCATTAGCATGACTTAACTTTCTCTACCATTTCCACCAACTTCATTTTTCCCTTTAAAATAACACCATTATCTCCATTACCATTATATATTCCATTATTCCCACCACCATTCCCACCATTACCATTATATATTCCATTATTCCCACCACCATTCCCACCATTACCATTATATATTCCATTATCCCCACCACCATTCCCACCATTACCATTATACATTCCATTATCCCCACCACCATTCCCACCATTACCATTATATATTCCATTATCCCCACCACCATTCTCACCATTACCATTATATATTCCATTATTCCCACCACCATTCCCACCATTACCATTATATATTCCATTATCCCCACCACCATTCCCACCATTACCATTATATATTCCATTATTCCCACCACCATTCCCACCATTACCATTATATATTCCATTATTCTCCACCACACCCACCATTCTCATTATTTATTTCCACCTCTCCACTAAGTTTTTCACTATATAAAGAGAGGTGATGAGAGAAAAAAAAGGAGGAGAGAAGGAAGAGGGGAAAAAAAAAGAAGAAAAAAAAAGAAGAGGAGAACAAAAAAAAAAAAAAAAGAAGAGAGGGAGAGAAAATAAGAGAGAAAGAGAGAGAGGAAAATATAAAAACAAAGAAGGAAGCGGAGCGGATCGCACGTCGGCCGGATTTTTGGATTTCTTTGGCTCTTGGATTCGGCGAGGAACTCATCACAGGTAGGTACACTGTTTTCGGAATTTTTTAGAATTATTTGGTATATTTTCGGATTTTTGCATGATTTTTAACAAAGAAAACTAAAAGATATACTAAACAGATTCCACAAATAATGAAATTTCGTGGGAAAATAATATGATAATGATACATTCTACCATGAATTTGTGAGAATTTTTGGATTTTGTTTGGTATATTATTTTATGCATTCTTTGAAAATTATCAGATTTTGGGAGAATTGTTACTGATGTCAAATCACAGATACAATTCTCCAAATTTATACAGTAGTCTTAAATTCTATACTTCTTGCTTCTGTAAAATTTTCAAGTGATTTTGATCTTGTTTCATATGAGCTGTAGTGTTAATTCATAATCTGGTTTGAAATTTAAAAAATCCGAAACTGATAGTAAATAGTTTTCTAAATTCATGGAAATCTTACAGCATGCTATTTTCACTTATATCTTACTAATGTAGAAATTTCATGGAATTTAGATTTCTATTTCTAGTAGTTTCTGTGTTATTTTTGCAATCTGGTCTTATTGTTGTTAAATCAAAATTAAATATGAGCTTAATGTACAAATCCACAAAATTCATCCCGTAAGCTGCATGGATACCCATCTTACTGCTGTAGAAATTTTGATTCATTTCGAATTCGTTTGCTACAGTTTCACTTGTAAAAACACTCATATGTTTAAAATTGATAAAATCCATTGAAAATCCGAAATTAATTGAAAATCATCTGAAAATTTCTAAAGAACCTTAAATCTCTGTCACATGTTAACTCATTAATCCATTGAAACAGAAATCTTAGGGTCTTTAGATTTCCCTCGAAAAATGGCCAGTGCATCCATAATCGTATCCCAATTGCAACCAATCTTTGACAATTTAGATATTTAAGCTATAACATGTTATTGGCTCCGAGGTTACTGTCCACGGAAATCCTGAGATCTGCCAGGCAATAAGATGCTATAACCTAAGTATTAAATTGCGCAAGGAAAGAGCGCACGATTCCCTCCCTTGGATGCCATTCTGGGCCGAAATTGGTGTACCCATAGGAGGCATGCTTTGCCTCATATAAGAGTCTTTGACTCATTTGTTTGTGTGATGTTGTTGTCAGTGAGTCTTTGACTTGTGTTTCCATCTCTTTTAGGGAGTCTTTGACTCATCTATCCTTTAGTTGTTATCAGTGGAGTCTTTGACTCGTTTTTCCACCGCTATTAGAGAGTCATTGACTCATTTGCTCATTTGTACCCTTCTTTAATATTTTTAGTTAGGAGTTTCTCCTTTAGAGTTGTTGATTACTTCGTTTTAATTAGAGGCTAACTCAGTCTTATTAGAGCTTTGCTTGCTTGGGATCTTGGATCGTTTTCTCTCTTCTTGGGACGCTATCTTTCTTGTTATGGTTCGTCTCTTTGAGACGTTAGTTGTTTGTTCGGGGTTTCCCCTTTTGGATTTAGGGCTTTGCCCTAGTTTGTGGTTGTTCTTGCGTGTTCCCTTTAAGATTGAAAACATCTAAAGGTCCTGAGCATTGAAAAAGCTTTAAAATCCAAAAACATTAGAAATTTAAAACTCAAAAACATTTGAAAACTTTAAAAATATCAAAAACATTTGAAAATATAAAAAAACCTTAAAAAATCTGAAGTGTGAGTGTTTCTTTTAGAAGCGTAGTTTGAGAGTTCGTTTTCGAACTACGTTGGCTTGATCCTCTTCCGAGGTACGTAGTGCAGCTTGGGATTTACATCCCAAGTCCAGCCAAACTTTTTTTGTAAATAAACGTTTTAAACCTTCTTCAAAAACCTTTAAAATATTGTTTTCAAAAGACCTTCCTCTAGAGTTAGGAGTTTCTCCTCGATAGAGAATTTTAGAGTTAGGGTTTTTCTTTTGATAGGTTGTTTGATTGATTGTTTGCTGTGTGCTTGTTTTAGAGTTAGAGGTCTGTCCTAGAGTTATAGGAGCGCCTCCGTCCGGTCAGTTGGCGATCCACATCGCCGAGTGATGACTAGAGTAGGATACGCTAGTCCACCCTTGGTTTTCCTTAGGAAATACAGCCTAGTCACACATAGGTTGTAAGAACCACCTGCATCAGCGTAGGGCTAATCTGCATTTAGTTAGGGCATATAGGGTGTCCTAAAATTCACAATTCACTGGAATTTAAATAATCGTACAATAAACTTTAATAATTGGTCCGGTCTTTTAGATCGAGTTTAGGATAGAGGGCTAGGTGTCTTAGGCATCATAACTTAGAATAGGCGCGAAGAACTACGTTGCCTTGATTCTCGTGGAGGCGGGGATACGTAGGCTTCTTTGGATGAATACCAGATCATCTGAGGACTCGGGCTAATCACTTTTAAAACTGTTGAAACAATCAAATCACTTAGGATTTTCCATGAAATTAGAATTTTAGGAGAACTTTCACTTAGATTGAATCCAAACCAATTAAGAAATCAAGATACACATTTAGGATTCACATTGAAATTAGATCATAGGATGCATGTCACATAGATAGCACATTAACAAGAGAGTTGAATGAGCCATTAAAAATGAATTTAAAAGAGTTAACTTTTGGAATTGAAGACCGATTATCGGGCAGGAATGGTGCATGTGGTGGATAAATCCCCATACCTTCCATTCTTGTAACCAGGTAGTGAGTCTAGATTTCTGGTTAATTATGGGTCCTAGATCCCACATCTAGGTGGCGACTCTGTCAGTCTCTTTTGTGTGGAATTCGGATTGCCTTAGTGATCCCAAGTTCACATAAAAGATGAATTAAAATTAATAATAAAAGGCACACGCCAATCGCGTGGGTACGAGAGACCAAGAGATAGTGCGTGGCGGCTCTCGCGCCACCACCCCTCTCGCGGGATCGGGTCCCACACTTAGCACTTGATTTATTTTTATAGGAATAAAATGGAATTTGCGATTATCTGGTAGCCTTTTCTTCTCTTTTTGATAGACTAACACAGTCTTATAGATTTCTGTTAAATTTCTTTAGATACTGGAATCCCCTCTCATTGCGAGGGCGATGAAGGCGCTAGCCCAAGCCCATCCTTAGGGGACTTGCTCAGTCCAAGTTGCATACCCCTCCTTTGTATATAGGAGACTTGCCCAGTCTCATTCTCTTGCTAACCCTCCTCTTTGTGCGTCGTTTGGTTTTGGGAGAACACCCTACTCGGCTTGGCTTCATACCCCTATCCTATATGGGTATCTGGTTGCACATTTGTTGCACCCTAGGGCTAGGTAGCTGTCCGGCCCGGCTGGGTGTTTTACCTTTGCCAAATATGCACAGGGTCTTTTATTCCTTTTTTACGTCATTTGTGTCTCGGAGACAAGCCTTGTCTCATGTAGAGAGTTTCCCCTTTAGGAGGCTTACCTAGCCTCATGTTAGAGTGGCCTCCTCTTTTAGAGTGAGTCTTTGACTCGGTAGTGTTATTAGAGAGTCTCTGACTCATTTGTTCCTCCTCTCTAGTGTTATTAGTTAGGAGTTTTTCCATTAGAGACTAACTCAGTCATATAGAGCCTTCCCTGCTTAGGATCTTAGATTATTTTCTCTGTTCTTGGGGCACTATCTTTCTTGTTGTGGTTTGTCTCTTTGAGACGCCAGTTTCTTGTTGTGGATCGTCTCTTTGAGGCGTTAGTTTCTTGTTCGGGGTTTCCCCTTTGGATTTAGGGCTTTGCCCTAGTTTGTGGTTGTTCTTGTGTGTTCCCTGGAAGATTGAAAACATTTAAAGGTTTAGAGCATTGGAAAAGCTTTAAAATCCAAAAACATTAGAAATTTGAAACTCAAAAACATTTAAAAACTTTAAAAATATCAAAAACATTTGAAAAACATAAAAAATTTTAAAAAAAAAATCTAAAATGTTGAGTGTTTCTTTTATAAGCGTAGTTTGAGAGTTCGTTTCGAACTACGTTGGCTTGATCCTCTTCCACGAGGTACGTAGTGCAGCTTGGGATACATATCCCAAGTCCAGCCAAGCTTTGTAAATAAAAATGCTTTAACCCTTCAACTTTAAAACCTTGTTTTTAACAAAAATCTTTCTCTAGAGAGTTAGGAGTTTGTCCTAGATAGAGAGTTTTAGAGTTAGGAGTTCGTCTTTGATTTGTTGTGTGCTTGTTTGTGTTTGTTTTAGAGTTAGGGGTTTGTCCTAGCTAGGAGTGCCTCCGTCCGGTTAGTTGGCGATTCACATCGCCGACTGATGACTAGGTCTTGGATACGTTAGCAATCCTATTGTTTTCCTTAGGGCACAGCCTAGTTACACATAGGTTGTAGGAACTACCTGCATTAGCTTAGGGCTAACTTGCATTTAGTTAGGGCATATAGGGTGTCCTAAAATATACAATCCATTTGGAATTTAAATAATCGCGCAATAAACTTTAATAAATAGTCCGGTCTTTTAGATCGAGTCTAGGATAGAGGTCTAGGTGTCTTAGGCATCCTAGCTTAGAATAGGTGCGAAGAACTACGTTGCCTTGATTCTCGTGGAGGCGGGGATACGTAGGCTTCTTTGGATGAATACCAGACCATCCGAGGACTCGGGCTAAATCATTTAGAGTCTTAGGATTTGTTGTGTTGTTATATTGTATATTTTGTTGTGTTTTCTTACTTTCTTGTGCAAACCTTATACCTGTAGTTGTAGCATGCATGTGTTCGTCCACCAGAACTTAGACACCAGTTAGGTATGTCACTCATAACCTAGCAATCATTAGGCGACACATCTTTTATTTTATTTTATGGGTGTTTATTATCTTTATCCTCAGGAAATGCATGCTTAGGTAGACGACTCCTGAGGATTGTTCCCATTTCACATGATTTTCGCCTAAAACTCTTCAAGGTTAATAATAAATGGCATAAGAGACCAAGTGTTCGCACTCGGGCGAATTGGGGGCGCTCTTCGGACCTTCTCCATTCGTCATCAGGCACGGACCTTTTGTATCTCTGGTTATCCATTGCAAACAGAGCATTTGTTTTGGTTCCATGGCGTGTCCATGGATGGCGACTCTGAGTTATTTTCGGATATATCTTGGTTTCGAGCCCTGGCTCCGGATCAGGATGTATCTCTTTTCTTTTTATATCGCCACTCATGCTATGCTGTGAGGGTGGCATCCGTTTTCGAGAGTTCCTTGGCAGAGCTCTCCTCCATCGTGGAGATCTTTGAGGATTGCAGGAGGGATCTCGCGTCCCCTCGGCGCACCCGTCCTCGGATCGGGGTCCACAGGCTGGCGACTCTGCTGGGGAGTTCTTGGAACATTGCCTAACTCTATAGAAATGCCATTTTTACTAACTTTGGAGAAATTTGAGCTAAAATCATTTTAAATGGGAATTCTATCGTTAGAATCCAGGGGCACCAGATAGGTGCGTAATTAAAACAAGGGATTCACACACTGCACATCATGCATTTTCATATTTGTTATTTGTTTCATTGTTTTTATTGTTTTTTATTATTGGCTCCACGGGATAGATATAATGCGTGCCTCATGGGATATCACTATCC
The DNA here is from genome assembly GCF_043159265.1 of Tasmannia lanceolata. NCBI lineage: Eukaryota > Viridiplantae > Streptophyta > Magnoliopsida > Canellales > Winteraceae > Tasmannia > Tasmannia lanceolata. The sequence goes on from NW_027518693.1 coordinate 4,581,218, forward strand.
AGATGGTGCTGTTGTATCTATTACCAAGCTATGCGCCGGTGCTGCAGCCGTAAACACTAGGTGTACTTGTGTTTACAGCAGCCGATGAGCAATGAAGCATACTATGTATAACACTAGGTGTACTTGTGTGTAGACACCCCATTTTGACCGTGCCCTAAACCCTTCCAGTTTTGCAAAAATCCCCATCAAATCAATGAGTTAGGGTCCCAAACTTAACCCTAGGCTAGCTTTGGGTCCCAGCTAGGTCCCCGCAAAATTTCGTCGAAATCCGATCGCGTTTGCCTAGCAAACGAGCTAAGACGGTGCTGTAGTGTAAATGCGCAGAAGGGGGGTGATTTATCCTGGGTGGGGCCGAACCTGGACCGAATGGGACAAAGGTTACGGGCGCGCCTTATCATTTTTGTGCGCCCATCAAATGGGGGTGCGGGGATATCAACAGGTTATTTTAACCTATATAAAAAAAAAATCAAAAAACGAAAGGGGGAGAGCTCATTGGTAAAAGACAAAAAAAGATAGAGAGAGAGAGCTTCTCCTCCGGCAACGGTGCCGGAGCTCCGATCGGATCGGCCACCACCTCATCTTTGCCTCCATCCTATTTCTGCAACCCAACTCCTCCGACCACATCCCACCGGAGCCGCCCATATTTTCCCTCATCACCACCTCCGATCGAGCTTTCACCCAATCACAACCACCAACAGCCACCACCTCCATTGATTCCGGCAAGCTTGCCGGAATCCGATCACCACCGTCGAACCATCTCCACCTTCTCCTTCATTTTCCCCTTTTCTCCTCTGCAAAACCCAAACCACCACTATTCGGCCATTTCCAGCCCTACCACCATCTCCTCCACCCCACTTCCAACTTCTTCTTCTTCATTTTATTTTATTTTATTTTTTTTTTATTTTATTTTTAAAAAAAAGGAAAAAAAAGAAAGAAGGAGAGATCTGCAGAGAGAAAAGAGAGAGAGAGAGAAGGATCTTCTTCTCCGACAGAAATTTCGTCGGAGTCCGATCATCACCACCTCCGACCGGCTGTGCCGGAATCCGGCCCCAACTCCGGCCACCCTTACGCTCAGGTATTTTCATTTTTTATGTTTATTTATTTATTTATTTTTAATTTTTTTTTGTCGTTTCATCATTGCATGTTTGACTGTTCGTTGATTATTAATATTAAATTATCGAGAATAGTAACAGCTGTTTGAATAGTAATAGGATTAAATTTTTATTTTCGTGAATAGTAAAGGTTGCGTGAACAGTACCAGGTCGATTAATATTATTAAATTATTATTTTCGTCGATTAATATTATTAAATTATTATTTTTGTCGGTGAGTAATTATTGTTTTTTTGACCGTAATGATTATTTTATTTAAATTATTATTTTTGTCGGTTATTAATATTATTAAATTATTAATTTTTTTGACCGAGATGATTACTATTAATTAAGTATTATTATTTTTCTTTCGGTGGAATATTTAATTGTTATTTCGTTTCCAATTACCGAGGGACCCGCTGATGTGGGACCCGCTGATGTGGGGCCCGCCGATGTGGGACCCGCTTGTGTGGGACCCGCTGATGTGGGACCCGCTTGTGTGGGGCCTGTTTGTGTGGGGCCCGCCGATGTATGAATAGTACTTGGTAGGTCCTACTTTGAATAGTAGTTTTGAATAGTAGCTTTGAATAGTAGCTTTGAATAGTACTTATAAATAGTAGCTTTGAATAGTAGTTTTGAATAGTAGTTTTGAATAGTACTTATAAATAGTAATTATGAATAGTATTTTTGAAGAGTAATCTTGTATAGTAATTATAAATAGTAATTATAACAGTCTTCAGCACAGGAGTCAGTCCTTCAGTCAGTCCAGGAGTTTTTCCTATCATCATAGGGGTTAGGATTCTGTCCATCCTCTCATCAAGTCGTGATCTTTACCCGCTCCTGCAAGGTATAGGATGCTGTCCAACCCTTGCCGAGTTATTTTCCTGTTCGTTCCCCCGCAAAGCATAGGATGCTATCCAACCTTTGCGGGATTCCAGAAGTCTCCCTACCCGTATGATGATAGGATTTTATTCTCTGGTGTCAAAAAACAATAAAAACATTTCAAAAATACTTGAAAACAACAAAAACATTCCAAAAAACACTTGAAAATTCAAAAACATCTCAAAAACAATTCAAAATCCAAAAACATAATCAAAATCAAAAATCTCAAAAAATCTTGAGTCATGTGCAGAGTAGTTAGGAATTCGGTCCGAACTACGGATGGCTTGATCCCTAGCTGAGGGGTACGTAGGCAGCTCAGGCGTGCTGCTGGCACCCTGAGTTCAGTCACCATTTTTAGACACCATTTTTACACCCTTTCACCATTTTCAGTCACCATTTTTGTAAATATTTCTCACAACTTTCACCATTTTTCATAACTTCAAAACCTCCCAAAAATACAAAAAACTTCAAAACCTTTTCAAAAAGATCTTCCCCTAGAGTTAGGAGTCTGTCCTAGATATTTAGGGTGTTTTAGAGTTAGGAGTCGGTCTTGATTTGTATTGATGTGGTGTGTCATGTCGTGTGAGTGTCCCTAGAGTTAGGAGGCCTCGAGTCGATCGGTCAGACACTTAGTCGAACCGATGGCTAGACTAGGAAGCATATAGTCAGCCCATGGTTTTCTTTATGTTGCACAGCCTAGATACACATAGGATGTAGGGCCCACCTGCATTAGCTTAAGGCTAAACAACCTGCATTAGTTAGGACATATAGAGAGTCGTAAAAATCACAATCCACTTGAATTTAAGCAATCGCACAAAAAGCTTTAAAAACTAGTCGAGTCTAGTTGATCGAGTCTAGGATAGCGGTCCTAGAGGTTTAGGCATTGTAGTTTAGTATAGGACACCGAACTACGTTGGCTCTGATTCTTCCCGAGGCCGGGATACGTAGTGCAGCTAGGATGAATGGCCATCCTGGTCCGAGTCAAGTCCTGCATTAGAATTTTAGGATTTGTCTTGTTGAGTCGTGTGTTGCGTATTTTGCTGTGTTTTCTTATTTTCATGTACAGATCCTATACCTTTAGCTGTAGCATGCATGTGCTTGTCCACCAGAACTTAGACACCAATTAGGCATGGCACTCATAACCTAGCTATTCTTAGGCGACATATCTTTCATTTCTTTTGTGTGTGCTTCTTATTCATCTCCGAGACATGCATGATTAGCTAGACGTTATCTCGGAGATATTCGTTCCCATTTCGCATGATTTTCGCCCAAAACTCTTCAAAATTAATAATAAATGGCATAAGAGACCAGGTGCTAGCACTTGGGCGAATTGGGGGCGCCTAATCCCTTCCCCATTCGTCATCAGGCACGAACCCTATTTTATATCTCTGGTTATCCGTTGCAACAGAGCACAGCATGGGATCCAGGGCCCACTTCCTTGGATGGCGACTCTTTCTTTGCTTAAGGTGCGTCTCGAATCCGGGCTAGTCCCCGAATCGAGAGGTATCTCACTTCACATCGCCGCTCATGCTGTGAGGGGCACTCTTTCGAGGGTTCCTTGGTGGGGCTCTCCTTCACGTGGACGGTCTAGAGAGACTCGCGCGGGGGCCCGTCCCCTCACGCCCGTCCCGGATCTGGTTCCACAGACTGGCGACTCTGCTGGGGATTTCTTGAAACATTGCCTAACTCTGTAAAAATGCCATTGTTACTAATTTTGAGGAAATTTGGGCCAAAATCGAGTTAAATGGGAACTTTATCGTTAGAAATCCAGGGGCACCAAGTAGGTGCGTAAATAAAACAAGGGATTCACACACTGCACATCATGCATTGTCATATTCTTTATTTCTTTCATTATTTTCCTTATTGGCCTCAGGGAATAGATATGACGCGCACCAGATGGGAGCCGTTGTATCTATTTCCTAGCTATGCGCCGGAGCTGCAGCCGTAGACACTGGGTGTGCTGGTGTTCTACAGCAGCCGATGAGCAATGAACATACTCTGTATAATGCTGGGTGTGCTGGCGTTATACATCAAGGGTATGGTCATAGGCATAGTACCCTGCAGAAATGCCTGGGCCCTACTTTCATTTCATTATATTATGTATATATATTAGTTGCTCCCTTTAGAACCAAAATTAGGGAACCCTTGCTAGGACACTATATATATGTACTCATATAGGACGAACATATGTTGCTTACACATGTGAAGCCTAGAGTTAGGAGCCTTGTCCAATTTGTAGACTAGGGTAGCTCACCTTGTGTGGCTACAGCGCGGTCCTAGTACACTCATCAGTCTGTCACGAGTCGAGACCTCCTTGGCTCCGCTAGATTAGACTAGGGTTGGTGCCCCTGGTTAGGATGTATATATATATATATATGTATATATATATATGTACATATTTGTTATTAGATTAGGGTTTACTTCCTAGTTAAGTTTTCCTTCATAATCTAATCAATTATTCCTCTCTCTCCATTCTATGGATTATCATCAGATGCTTGGCTCTTTTAGCCATGATCTATCTCCCATGTGCTTGATCATTTGATTGATCCTGATCAGATGTACTCCGCATGTCGATTGTGAGTCTATCTTGCCATTATCATTATCGGAGTGTGTGTTCTTGCTGAGAACCCTGCTTTATCTTGACCATGACGGCATACTCTTCATGTTTAGTTGCTGAGACCCTCCTAGTATAGCCGTCATGCTGCCAATTTTTTTTAGAACCCTTGAGCGTAATCATTATCCTTTTGGGTTCATTGACAAACCATGTGCTTACCTTACCACATCTCCTGGTATAGCCGTTATGCTGCCGAATTTTCTCCAAATACCTTGAGTGTGGTCATCATCCTTTTAGGCTTGTTGACAAACCATGTACTTGTCGTACTACATCTTCATGTACAACCGTTAAGCTGTCAGATTTTACCCAACGGAAGGATGTATTTGTGCTACCTTTTGTCTCAACTTGCGCATTGCATTGCCATGTGATTAATTCTCATTGAGCTTAGTGTTTGTGGTGTCCATGAAAGGAGTCTTAGTCACTCGTCTACCATCAACCCCAAAAAGCTTTCATCTCTAAACTCGCTTGGTCTAGCCCGCTATACCTTTTTCCTCTCACATTGCCCAGATGGCTGAGTATGCTGAAAGTCTCGTCTTGAGAGAAATGAGAGAGATGGTGATGACATCCATGACCTGATAGACGGGGATCCCCTCAGTCTTCTCGAACTCAAATGCTTCTGAGAACCCTGCACATAACCGTGTTGCACTTCTTTCACCCACCATGGGAACCATTCAACTCATTCAACCCTTCACAGATCTTACCACCTCTACCTATACCACCTCTGGGCTGGAAAATGATTAGGAAGGGAAAAGAAAAATGTCAGAGCTTGAACTCCTTGAAAACATTATACCAGAGAAAGCCTTGCCATTGTCAGGTGCTAAAGGACAATTTGAGCTGGATCAACAGAAACCAAAGAGGCCCTCTCTTCTGAGATTCTAACTCCAGGATTGCTCTCTCCAATCATTATCAATGAAAGCACGTTGTCCTTGAACTTTCAGCGCCAATCCGTTGCCTCCGATGAAGTGTCTCATCTTTGAAATTTGTTTGGAAGAGTGTATACCAACCCTCCTGTCAAAGTTGGTAAGCCTAACCATGCCAATATCAATTCTACGTACGTTGTGTTTATTGGTCTCTCTCATTGTGAGCCAATGTCCAATCTTTTGCTGAATTTGATGGAGAGCCTATCGTGGCGCATCAAAAATCATTGTATGTACTTCAAACATTCAATGAAAAGAACATTTGATTCCAGTGTCGTCAATATTCTTGTATATGTTCACTCTTGGATCTAATGTTAATAAACAAATTAAGACACCCTCCTCGAATGAGGATGCCGATGAAATTCTCCTCGAGATTTGAAAGATAATCAAACGAGAGGAAGAGCGTCGAGCAAAGCCACTTGAAGATGAAATTGAAATCCGAAACTCGGGAAATAAGGATTGGCAAAATCTCCCGAAGAGTGCAAAGAGTCGATAAACCTATTTAGAGGGTTCAAGGAAGTGTTGCTTGGTCCTATGAGGATAAATCAGAAGCGTGCCTTGGCACTGTTCAACGTGAGTCACCCTCAGCTTCAGACATCAGGTCGAAAGAAAAAAAAAATTCAAATGAAGAATACCAGACATCAAATGCAATGAATGAAAAATTGAGAGAAGACTTTCAGACAACAAAGTCATGAGCATAGAACATGAACCCCAAGAAGAATGCTTGGGCTATAAATTGTGATGGAATTTCCAGTTAAAACATTCCAGGTGTAGGGGCATTCCCCACATCCAAGCAAAAAAATTAAAATCAGAATGAACAAAGAAAAATAAGATAGAATCCAGAGAAGAAAGGAGAAGGGAGCATGCCCCACGTCAACTCCTTAGAAATATCAGAATCCCGAGAATTTGAGTCGGTTTTAAAGCATCTTCAGCATATAGAGAAGACCCTGAGTCTTAGAATACTGAGCATCAGTGCAAGATCCCAAAGACAAAGTGGGAATTCAATCAGTCAAGTTTGCGCAGTACAGATGAAGTCTTGCCAGGAAATGCCGCCAGACTCCTAAAAAAAAAAGAGAGAAAAAAAAGTTCAAAGCCATTGAACCTTAGCCATTCAAAAAGCTTGTATGCCAAAACACCAGAAGGCCATCCTTGGACGCCTGAGCCTTAAATGCCAAAATCCCAAGTTTTTTTTTAAAAAAAAAAAAAATCCTTTTGCAAACACCTTTGAGCCTCAACAAAATCAAACATTCTTTTCAAACACCCACAAACCAGGGGTAGTTCGTTCCGAACTACGTCTGACCTGATCCCTCTCTACAGGGTACGTAGGCAACCTGATTAATTCAGGTTCGGTCAACCTTGGGAATAAAAGTCAAATTATTCCCTTTCAACCTTTGGAATAAAAGTCAAATTATTCCCTTTCAACCTTGGAATAAAAGTCAAATTATTCCCTTTCAACCTTTGAGCTTAAAGCCAAATCTTTCGGTTCCAAACCCCAGCGAACTACGCGGACCTGATCCTCCATTTTTGGAGTACGTAGGCGACCTGACCAATCCAGGTTCGGTTGAAACTTTGAAATCCAAAGGAAATATCCAACCCTTTTGAACCCAAGCCCTCCTGAAAAGTCCTTCTGGTGAACAAGCAGAGGTTCAAAGTCAAGAAAAAAAAAACGATGGAGTCTGAAGACCCGCTAGGCTGAAAACCCGAGAGGGCGGTCTAGGCAAAATTTAGGGTCATTCACCCGCTAAGTTGACAACTGAAAAGTCGGCTTAGGCAAAAATTAGGGTATCAAGCTGTAGACACCCACATTTTGCTTTACTTTAACCAACAATAACCTAATATATGTTTTAGGTCATTAATATCTTGATCTGACTTTACGGATCATCAATCGGGACAAAATAAGATAGGGTCACTTCATAGCCCGAACCCTGATTCCATTCCGAGACCCGATTTCCGTAAATCGTTAGATCAATGGCAGATCTTGACCTGGGTCTAACCATCCAAAACCACCTAACCTCTCCTCTCATCCTAACCATCCAAACCTCACCTAACCTCACCTAACCTCTCCTCTCATCCTAACCATCCAAACCTCACCTAACCTCACATAACCTCACCTAACCACCTAACCCCACCTAACCTTACCTAACCTCACCTAACCTCACCTAACCTCCTATCCCATTCTCCTATAAATACCCTCTCATCCCACCATCCAACAAAAAGAAGAAAAAGAACCCCTCTCTTAGAAAATTCATCCCTCTCCCTCATCTCTTCAAGGGTTCGGCCATCCTTGCCGGATCGGGTGATTTTATACGTTGGGTGATATATATCAAAAGCAGTCATTATCAAGCAAGGAATCATCTTCAAGGAATTACCATCAAAGAAAAATCAAACACAAAGTGGGTTTCCAAAGAGGTAGGCATTTATTTCAATTCTATGTAGGGTCTGTTTTCATGCATATCTTTTACTTTAAAAGAAAAACCATGTTAGGAAGCATGTAGGGTCTGTTTTCCCCCTGGTTAGCCTCTGGTTAGACCCTGGTTGCACCCAGGTTCGCTGCTGGTTGCACCCAGGTTCGATGCTGGTTGCACCCTGGTTCCCTACTGATTCGCACCCTGGTTCCCCTGCTGGTTGCACCCTGGTTCCCTACTGGTTGCACCCTGGTTCCCTGCTGGTTGCACCCTGGTTCCCTACTGGTTCGCACCCTGGTTCGATATTGGTTCGCACCCTGGTTCCCTGCTGGTTCGCACTCTGGTTAGACCCTGGTTGCACCCAGGTTCGCTGCTGGTTGCACCCAGGTTCCCTCCTGGTTGCACCCTGGTTCCCCTGCTGGTTCGCACCCTGGTTCCCTGCTGGTTCGCACCCAGGTTCGCTGCTGGTTGCACCCAGGTTCCCTGCTGGTTGCACCCTGGTTCCCCTGCTGGTTCGCACCCTGGTTCCCTGCTGGTTCGCACCCTGGTGCACCCTGGTCCGCACCCTGGTTTGTACCCTGCTTCCTCCTGGTTAGACCATGGCTAGTCTCGGGTTTGCTCCTAACTTAGACCCGACTCACTAAACCCCATACCCATAAGCCTTAAACCCTATAACCATAGCCACACATCAACCCAAGCCATACCCTTGTCCACTCACTGAGGCACACCATTTATCCATAAATTTGGTTACATTAAATCTAACCCAGCCAGGCCACCTGCAGCTTAAGTCAAAACGCCCCAATACAATCCAACCAAGTGGGATCCCAACCCAGCTCAACTGAGTCAACTCTAGCCAACCTCCCTAGTCGAGTTGACCCAACTCTCTAGTCGAGTATGCTCAACCTCTTTAACTAATTGGACTCTCCCCTTAGTTGACTCAATCCAATTCCTTAATCAACCCATCCCAATGCAACCGAGTCGCATTCGACCAAGTTGCGGCCTTCCATGTCACAACCGAGTCATTCCCCTATTCTACTAATGCCCTTTTACACCTAATAGAACTTCCTCCCTTTTGCCTAACCAAGTCATATCCCAACACAATCTGAGTCGCATGTTTGAATCCATTTGGCCGAATCTCATAAGCCCGCCCATTTTGAATTCCCAAAATTCAAACCCTTGATGATTCCTGTATGCTCAATTCTTTGATGCAAATTCCCAATTCCAAAATCTCATTGCTAAATCAATGTTTCTGAATCTCAAGTCCAATGCTCAAATACAAACCCGATTCCTGATCCAAATACCAATCTTGTTTTCCAAAATCCAAGCAACCTCCCCAGTGGAACTACGTGTGGCTTGATCCCCATCACGGGGTACGTAGGCAATTTGGCACTCCCAAGTTCAGTCGCACATTTCTCTATCTTTCCCATTCCCTCACACTATTCATCATCTCGATTCATCTCGTGTCTCTCGGAACCATTGGATTATGGTTTCCGTCGTAAGAACCCTTAGAGCCCAATTTAGGAACAATGGTGTCGTGTCGTGTTGTGTCCTAAGTTTTAGGGAGTCCTAGAGTTAGGAGTCCAGCCTCATCACGGACGTTTGCTATGTATAGCAACCGTGCCATAGGTCTAGTTACACTAGTCACCCAATCTTTCCCTAGGACAAGCCTAGTAAACTAGGATGTAGGCAAACCTGCATTAGTCTAAGGGACCATTTGCATTTAGATGAGAATCATATAGCATCTTAGATGAAATCCTAAGATAATAAAATCCTCAACTTGAATTAAATAACTTCTCCTAAAACTGTTGAAACAGTCAATCCCGTCTAGGTCGGTGTCCTAGTTGAGTTAGGCATAAGTAGCTTAGCTTAGGTGCACCGAACTACGTCGACTCTGATCCCAGTGAGGCTTGGGTACGTAGGCAGCTTGGATGTCTGACGGCATACCACCCGCGAGTCGGCACCATAACAAATTATGGTGTTTTGGATATTAATTTTCTTGTAAATGCTTAATCAAATCACTTAGGATTTTCCATGAAATTAGAATTCTAGGAGAACTTTCACTTAGAATGAATCCAGACAAATTAATAAATCAAGATACACATCTAGGATTCACATTAAAATTAGATCATAGGATGCATGTCACTTAGTTCGCACATTAACATAGAGTTGAATGAGCCATTTAAAATAAATTTAAAAGAATTAGCTTTTGGAATCGAAGACCGATTATCGGGCAGGAATGGTGCATGTGGCGGATAACTCCCCATACCTTCCATTCTCGTAACCAGGTAGCGAGTCTAGATTTCTGGTTAATTACGGGTCCTAGATCCCACATCTAGGTGGCGACTCTGTCAGTCTCTTTCGTGTGGAATTCGGATTGCCTTAGTGATCCCAAGTTCACAGGAAAGATTAATTCAAATCAACATTAAAATGCACACGCCAATCGCGTGGATACGAGAGACCAAGAGAGAGAGCGCGGCGGCTCGCGCCCCACCCCTCTCGCGGGATCGGGTACCACAGTCTGGCGACTCTGCTGGGGATCACCTAACTTCATTAAAATTCCAAAAGATAATTCATTTGAATTTAATTTAACTGGCTCATAAGAACTCTATCTCTTGTATACTTGTCAGATTAGTTTGTCTTGTTTTATTTTCTCATCACATTTTACTCAAACTTAATCTAACAAAACCTGAAGGCATCATAGATCGCGCGAACTTATTGCACACACTTACATCACTTGCATCTAAACTCTTGCATCTCACGTGCACACACGTCCTATTTTAGGAACCCGGAGTGTTATCTAGCATGGTTGACTGGGATTTCATCACCTGGTGCCTCTGTGCTAGAGAAGCATTCCACCCTTAGCCTGGTACCTTTATGGTACGTAAACGGATCTCTTGTTCACGTACTGATACGCCGGACACTGGTACAGTATATCGAGCAGGGATTCGCGCTAAGGGAACTCTTGGCCTTACCCCTAGATTAACCTACACATGCATGTAGTATACGAACACATGTGCATCACGTGTGTGAGCCTAGTTTAGGATATCCTACCCATTGGTGTCTAGATTAGGCCGTGGTCCATCTTCCAATGGTCACGATCGGTCCTTATATACACGAACAAAGTCATGAGTCGAGATTCTCTCTCCACTCCGATAGATTAGGATTAAGGTTGATGCCTTCAGGTAACACTGATAAAATGTGAAAAAAAAAAAAAATTCCCTTTGGGTTAGGATATAAATCCCATCATTTCCAAAGATCTCATAGGATTAGTCATTCATGATCTATCCGTTGAAAGCAATCTTATGCTATCTCATCTAATCTTTTGATCGTGCGCCTTTCGTTCTTCTGTCATACGATTCGATCGTATCTTCATGCCATCCCCTAACTGGCAGATGCAGAATCTCACAATCTTTCGATTATGCGTTCTCATGATCTGATCATGCCTGGTCCAGATAATCCAATCTTGCTTGTACCCCTGGTCTGTTCCTCCTCTAGGGGCTACCTTTTTCAAGATTATTTTGCTAAGTCCTTCAGAGTTCACTCTCAGAATCCTTGAGCTAGGGGCATTTCCCTATGCGAATCAGTCATCATTGTCCAAAATTGAAAGTATCAGCCATGATGATGTTCAGAACGAACCAGCCTTCGCCGAGCCTTCAACGCCAAACAGTTGCAGCAGTTAAAGTTTTAGTCACTTACTATTTTATGTTGAGTCAGTCATCATGGTCAGTATAATTGTTGAGTCCGGTCTTACAGTTAAAGGTCAATGCCTAGTCCAGGCAAGTTATCTTCTGTTTCCCTTTCTTATTTAGAGTTGTGAATCCTGAGCATGTTCAGGATAGGTCGTCTGATGTAATAGCTTTTCTTTAAATAAAATTTCAGTCAGTTCCAAAAAGTTCACTTGTGTCTGTTCTTAAGTGTGCTTCTGATCTTAAAATAAGACTCCCTCTTCAAATGAGGACAAAATTGACGAAACTCCACTTGAGTCACAGCAATTACTTGAACGAGAGGAGGAGCGCCAATCCCAACCTTTCAAAGATGAAATTGAAATGATAAACACTGGCACTGAAACTTTGATTCAGTGAATGCCGATTGAAAATACATTACCCTCTAAAGAGTGTGAAGAATTGATAAAATTATTTCAAGAATAAGAAGATTGTCTAGAAAAGCTACAACCGATACCAGGGGCAAGACATAGATGGAAAGCTCAAAGAAAATGAAGAAAGTGAGAAGATATATGCTATACAAGGGGCATAGAGTGGAAACAACTTTCATATTTCCAATCAATGACCTTGGTTCTCAAATTCATAACATAAAGCCAACAAATTCAAGATGAAAAGTTCAAGAGCAAACAATGAAAAGTGATCATCAGATATCGAGAGTACGAATCCATAGATGGAGGATGTCAAAGAACAAGTTTCACTCTATGAAAATCAAAAGCACGTATTAGAATCTTGGAAGAAGAAGATCCATTATCTCTTACCTGGAAATACGTCAAATTCTGTGAAAAAAAAGAAAAGAAAAAATAAATAAATAATCAGTACCAGAGGGACCCTAGTAACCTAGATCGATTCCCAATTTGAACATCGGAAGGCCTCCTTTGGCCGAATAAATCCCAAAATCAGAACCCAACGTCAAAAGAATACCGGTTTGCAAACCCTTCGAGCCTGAATCAAATTTTCTTGAAAACCCATCAAACTAGGGGCATCCGCCCCGAACTACGCGAGACCTGATCCCTACACTGGGGTACGTAGGCAGCTCGGTTAAACCGAGTTCGGTCGATTCAAAAAAAAAGAAAAAGAAAAATCAATCGTTCCAAAAAAAAAAAGAGGGACAAGTTCCAAAAGAAGAGAAGTTAATTGTTCCAGAAAGAAAAGAAAAAAGGAAAAAAATCAATTAACCTTCAAACAATTGATCTTCAAACTAGGGGCATTCGCCTTGACCTACACACGACCTGATTCCTACCTTGGGATATGTAGGCAACCTGTTCACAGGTTCGGTCGAAATCTTTGTTGAACCTTAAGCCATTCTTTGAAAAGCCCTATCCTACCTATAAAGTCCTTCTGGTGTTCAGAACTAATGAGCTAGGTCCCGAGACACAATAAAAAAAAATGATGAATAAGAAAACGAACGGAGTTTGAAGATCTGCTAGACTGAAAACCTGAAAGGGCGGTCTAGGCAAAATTTAAGATCATTCCCCTGCTAAGTTGAAAACCCGAAAGGGCGGCTTAGGCAAAAGCTAAGGGGATAGCCTGCTGGATCGAAAACCTAGAATGGTGGTTCAGGCAAAAGTTAAGGCTAGCGCGGTCCGCCAAGTTAAAAACCCCGAAGAGGTGACTTGGTCACGGTAAGAGAATCATTATAAGAAGGCTACAGCTGGTATCAAGACTGAAGATCAACTGAAGTTCAAGCAAATTCAAGTGATATCCTCAAAACTGGGGGCATTGAAGCTAAGCAATCTTAGGGGGCGTAATTAAATCCTTGAGGCATTACTGTTTTAAGGAAAAAGTCCAGTGTTTACCAATTGAAAAACTATTCCTCGAAAGGATAGACTTACCAAACAAAATATTAACTAAGTCAGAAGCATCACTGTGTTTGTCAGTATAGTCAGTCAATCTTTGTTATTCTAAGTTCACTCCTTCAGGGCTGCTCAATCCTTTGAGTAGTGCCTTTCATCTAAGTTTTCTCTTTAGAAAGAGTCAATCGTCGTTCCTATGTCCAAATGATGTAACTGTCTTGGTGAAGGAGGCCCGGCCTAGGCAGCTCCCTGCAATTATACCTGAAAGGGTTCGAGAATCTAGTCAAACAGCTACATTTCAAAGAAGATCAACTCAGAAGAGTTCAGAAGTAGAAACATCAGAAAGCCCAGCTTCCGTAAAAAGATCATACCCCAGGAAGGCACCTTAAGCTTGGAAGAGCCCCAGATGCAATGGTGGTTGAGCCAATTTCTCAGAAAGATGAACCATTAAAATTCAGAATTTCCTTCCGGTTAGTTAAATACTATCCTGGTCAAGAAATGTTCATCTAAGCACCTGTCAAAAAACAGATCCCGCTTTTCCATGTTAGAGAGCCGTTGTTCTAAATTACCAATTTCAAGTATCTTGTTCAAGGTTTCAGTTATCAAAATCCCCAGAAGACAAGACCAACAGTCTCATTGAGAAAAATCTTGTTGAAGTTTCATAAAAGTGTTCCTAATCCATTCTTGTTACTAATGGTTCTTCGTTCATAAGGTTGGTCGTCTCATCATTCGTCAAAGTCTTGGTTTCCAATATCTTTACTGGGCACGATCTATAATGTCCCCGATTTCATTGAGTTCAAAAAAAAAAAAAAAAAAAAAAAAAAAAAAAAAATCCAAAATTCATCAAATCCAATCCCCGATTCAAACAAATCCAATCTTACGTCAAATTCAAGTTCATGAAAAATCTCATGTCCTCTTTGAGCCCTTTTGTGAAAGGTGCCTCATTTCTCGAGTCCATTTGTGAATGGTCTCGTCTTCTCCTTGAACCCGTTTGTGAACAGGTTTCTCATTCTCTGAGTCCATTTGTGAATGCTCTAATGTCCTCTTTGAGCCCGTTTGTGAACGGTGCCTCTGTTCTCGAGGCCATTTGTGAATGGTCTCATCTTCTCCTTGAGCCCGTTTGCGGACGGTACCTCATTTTCCAAAAATAAAAAAATTTATCAAATCCAAATCCTTAATTAAAAAAAAAAATAAAAAAAATCCAATCCTACGTCAAATTCAAGTTCATAAAAAATCTCTAAATTCTTCGAGCCCGTTTGTGAACGGTGCCTCATTTCTCGAATCCATTTGTGAATGGTCTCGTCTTCTCCTTGAGCCCGTTTGTGAATGGTGCCTCATTTCTCGAGTCCATTTGTGAATGGTCTTGTCTTATCCTTGAGCCCATTTGTGAATGGCGCCTCTTTTCTCGAATCCATTTGTGAATGGTATCGTCCTCCTTGAGCCCGTTTGTGAATGGTGCCTCATTTCTCGAGTCCATTTGTGAATGGTCTTGTCTTCTCCTTGAGCCCGTTTGTGAACGGTGCCTCTTTTCTTCGAGTCCATACAACTATGGTCTCTTATCCTCTTTGAACATCATACATCTATGATGTCTCATTTCCTTGGAATCCGTACAAATACGGTATTTCATTCTCTTCGAGTCCATACAACTATGGTCTCTTATCCCCTTTGAACATCATACAACTATGATGTCTCATTTCCTTGGAATCCTTACAAATACGGTATTTCATTCTCTTCGAGTCCATACAACTATGGTCTCTTATACCCTTTGAACATCATACAACTATGATGTCTCATTTCCTTGGAATCCGTACAAATACGGTATTTCATTCTCTTCGAGTCCATACAACTATGGTCTCTTATCCCCTTTGAACATCATACAACTATGATGTCTCATTTCCTTGGAATCCGTACAAATACGGTATTTCATTCTCTTCAAGTCCATACAACTATGGTCTCTTATCCTCTTTGAACATCATACAACTATGATGTCTCATTTCCTTGGAATCCGTACAAATACGGTATTTCATTCTCTTCGAGTCCATACAACTTTGATCTCTTATCCCCTTTGAACATCATACAACTATGATGTCTCATTTCCTTGGAATCCGTACAAATACGGTATTTCATTCTCTTCAAGTCCATACAACAATGATCTCTTATACCCTTTGAACATCATACAACTATGATGTCTCATTTCCTTGGAATCCGTATAAATACGGTATTTTATCTTGCCCAAGCCCATTCAAAAATGATGCTGCATTTTCATTAAGAATCTTTCAAAAGTCATCCATTATTCTCTCTGAGACCATTTGAAAATGACGTCTCATTTCCTCTGAAGCTGTTCAAAAGCGATATTCCTTTCCCTCCGAAAATCCATTTGAAAATGGTATCCCATTTCTCTCGTTGCCAGCGGCACCGCAGCGGGTTTGTTTTATTGCATTCCAATTCTAGGATTTCATCTAAGGTCTTGCATTATATTAGGTTGCATTGTGTTTAGGGGGTTCCTTTGTCGATTAAAGTTACGCAAAATGGTTCTGTCATTTTAACTTTGGTATTCGATGACTACGTCGTCTCTACCAAAGAGGGGCATCTGTAGACACCCACATTTTGCTTTACTTTAACCAACAATAACCTAATATATGTTTTAGGTCATTAATATCTTGATCTGACTTTACGGATCATCAATCGGGACAAAATAAGATAGGGTCACTTCATAGCCCGAACCCTGATTCCATTCCGAGACCCGATTTCCGTAAATCGTTAGATCAATGGCAGATCTTGACCTGGGTCTAACCATCCAAAACCACCTAACCTCTCCTCTCATCCTAACCATCCAAACCTCACCTAACCTCACCTAACCTCTCCTCTCATCCTAACCATCCAAACCTCACCTAACCTCACATAACCTCACCTAACCACCTAACCCCACCTAACCTTACCTAACCTCACCTAACCTCACCTAACCTCCTATCCCATTCTCCTATAAATACCCTCTCATCCCACCATCCAACAAAAAGAAGAAAAAGAACCCCTCTCTTAGAAAATTCATCCCTCTCCCTCATCTCTTCAAGGGTTCGGCCATCCTTGCCGGATCGGGTGATTTTATACGTTGGGTGATATATATCAAAAGCAGTCATTATCAAGCAAGGAATCATCTTCAAGGAATTACCATCAAAGAAAAATCAAACACAAAGTGGGTTTCCAAAGAGGTAGGCATTTATTTCAATTCTATGTAGGGTCTGTTTTCATGCATATCTTTTACTTTAAAAGAAAAACCATGTTAGGAAGCATGTAGGGTCTGTTTTCCCCCTGGTTAGCCTCTGGTTAGACCCTGGTTGCACCCAGGTTCGCTGCTGGTTGCACCCAGGTTCGATGCTGGTTGCACCCTGGTTCCCTACTGATTCGCACCCTGGTTCCCCTGCTGGTTGCACCCTGGTTCCCTACTGGTTGCACCCTGGTTCCCTGCTGGTTGCACCCTGGTTCCCTACTGGTTCGCACCCTGGTTCGATATTGGTTCGCACCCTGGTTCCCTGCTGGTTCGCACTCTGGTTAGACCCTGGTTGCACCCAGGTTCGCTGCTGGTTGCACCCAGGTTCCCTCCTGGTTGCACCCTGGTTCCCCTGCTGGTTCGCACCCTGGTTCCCTGCTGGTTCGCACCCAGGTTCGCTGCTGGTTGCACCCAGGTTCCCTGCTGGTTGCACCCTGGTTCCCCTGCTGGTTCGCACCCTGGTTCCCTGCTGGTTCGCACCCTGGTGCACCCTGGTCCGCACCCTGGTTTGTACCCTGCTTCCTCCTGGTTAGACCATGGCTAGTCTCGGGTTTGCTCCTAACTTAGACCCGACTCACTAAACCCCATACCCATAAGCCTTAAACCCTATAACCATAGCCACACATCAACCCAAGCCATACCCTTGTCCACTCACTGAGGCACACCATTTATCCATAAATTTGGTTACATTAAATCTAACCCAGCCAGGCCACCTGCAGCTTAAGTCAAAACGCCCCAATACAATCCAACCAAGTGGGATCCCAACCCAGCTCAACTGAGTCAACTCTAGCCAACCTCCCTAGTCGAGTTGACCCAACTCTCTAGTCGAGTATGCTCAACCTCTTTAACTAATTGGACTCTCCCCTTAGTTGACTCAATCCAATTCCTTAATCAACCCATCCCAATGCAACCGAGTCGCATTCGACCAAGTTGCGGCCTTCCATGTCACAACCGAGTCATTCCCCTATTCTACTAATGCCCTTTTACACCTAATAGAACTTCCTCCCTTTTGCCTAACCAAGTCATATCCCAACACAATCTGAGTCGCATGTTTGAATCCATTTGGCCGAATCTCATAAGCCCGCCCATTTTGAATTCCCAAAATTCAAACCCTTGATGATTCCTGTATGCTCAATTCTTTGATGCAAATTCCCAATTCCAAAATCTCATTGCTAAATCAATGTTTCTGAATCTCAAGTCCAATGCTCAAATACAAACCCGATTCCTGATCCAAATACCAATCTTGTTTTCCAAAATCCAAGCAACCTCCCCAGTGGAACTACGTGTGGCTTGATCCCCATCACGGGGTACGTAGGCAATTTGGCACTCCCAAGTTCAGTCGCACATTTCTCTATCTTTCCCATTCCCTCACACTATTCATCATCTCGATTCATCTCGTGTCTCTCGGAACCATTGGATTATGGTTTCCGTCGTAAGAACCCTTAGAGCCCAATTTAGGAACAATGGTGTCGTGTCGTGTTGTGTCCTAAGTTTTAGGGAGTCCTAGAGTTAGGAGTCCAGCCTCATCACGGACGTTTGCTATGTATAGCAACCGTGCCATAGGTCTAGTTACACTAGTCACCCAATCTTTCCCTAGGACAAGCCTAGTAAACTAGGATGTAGGCAAACCTGCATTAGTCTAAGGGACCATTTGCATTTAGATGAGAATCATATAGCA
This sequence comes from Tasmannia lanceolata, assembly GCF_043159265.1. NCBI lineage: Eukaryota > Viridiplantae > Streptophyta > Magnoliopsida > Canellales > Winteraceae > Tasmannia > Tasmannia lanceolata. The sequence continues at coordinate 4,599,587 of NW_027518693.1, forward strand.
TCTTAGATGAAATCCTAAGATAATAAAATCCTCAACTTGAATTAAATAACTTCTCCTAAAACTGTTGAAACAGTCAATCCCGTCTAGGTCGGTGTCCTAGTTGAGTTAGGCATAAGTAGCTTAGCTTAGGTGCACCGAACTACGTCGACTCTGATCCCAGTGAGGCTTGGGTACGTAGGCAGCTTGGATGTCTGACGGCATACCACCCGCGAGTCGGCACCATAACAAATTATGGTGTTTTGGATATTAATTTTCTTGTAAATGCTTAATCAAATCACTTAGGATTTTCCATGAAATTAGAATTCTAGGAGAACTTTCACTTAGAATGAATCCAGACAAATTAATAAATCAAGATACACATCTAGGATTCACATTAAAATTAGATCATAGGATGCATGTCACTTAGTTCGCACATTAACATAGAGTTGAATGAGCCATTTAAAATAAATTTAAAAGAATTAGCTTTTGGAATCGAAGACCGATTATCGGGCAGGAATGGTGCATGTGGCGGATAACTCCCCATACCTTCCATTCTCGTAACCAGGTAGCGAGTCTAGATTTCTGGTTAATTACGGGTCCTAGATCCCACATCTAGGTGGCGACTCTGTCAGTCTCTTTCGTGTGGAATTCGGATTGCCTTAGTGATCCCAAGTTCACAGGAAAGATTAATTCAAATCAACATTAAAATGCACACGCCAATCGCGTGGATACGAGAGACCAAGAGAGAGAGCGCGGCGGCTCGCGCCCCACCCCTCTCGCGGGATCGGGTACCACACAAGCCCGCTGGATTGAAAACCTGAAAAGGCAATCTGGTCAATGGCAATGACTTCCAACGAAAAAGCGAATCATCAAGATGGAGAAACAGTCTTCAACCAGGGCAAAATCTCGGAGTCCAAGTAGTGCCAGCAAGATTACTTTAACATTCCTCTAAACTAGGGGCATTGAAACCGAGCAATCCGAAAGGGATAATAACCATGACGGAAACACCGAAAGAGGAGAGTAGTGCCTCTTAACATGGTCTTCAAAATACTCTAAGAGTGGCTAAGCCATACCCTTGAAAAATAACACATCAGATCCAAGAGTGAGTCGAAAGCGAGTCAAGTCCTTAAAGCAAAAAGAGTCTTCTTTGATTGAGTCCTTGGAAATCTGTTCCTCCTTCATATTTGTGTTCCCTTTCCTTGCAAAGTCCAAACTGTCGGGTGCTGGAAGAATGGGAGCGTGTCTTCCAAAATGCAAAGAAAATTCAGAGTAAATCCTGGTTTAGGTATCAGAAGGGGCGAGAGACATCTTATTCAAACCTACCAGAGACCTTAAGCCTCCAAAAGTTAGCAATACGAAAGAAGGGATTCTCAGACTCGGCCATCATGGTGATTGTCCTACTCTCTCCATTGCTTGTCATTATCCTTGTTCATCCTTGGCTCTTCATGGTCTACCAGTCAGGTACACCATGAACCCTTGCTCCCTGAGTGGCTCTTCGTGATGTGTCGTCTCAGATATATCATGGACCCACTATTCATAGTTATTCCATTCATATCTTTTACATGTCATTGATCCTTTCCTTAATCATTGCTTCCTTGGCTCTTCATGGCTTATTACCATGGACCCTTGATTCCTTCTTTCTTGGCTCTTCACGGCTTATCACCGTGGACCCTTGATCCTTGCTTCCTTGGCTCTTCATGGCTTATTACCATGGACCCTTGATTCTTTCTTTCTTGGCTCTTCACGGCTCATCACCGTGGACCCTTGATCCTTGCTTCCTTGGCTCTTCATGGCTTATTACCATGGACCCTTGATTCCTTCTTTCTTGGCTCTTCACGGCTTATCGCCATGGACCCTTAATCAAAATTTTCATTCAACTGTTGTTCTTTCTTGTCTAGTTTGGTAAAGAGTTGGACCGCAACTCTATCTGGTTATTTTTGTTGTTCGTAATGAAAGCCTGAGTCATGTTTTACATGATTCGTTGTTCTGCAGTATACCGCTGCCCGCGTGTGGATTTAGGTAACCGCCGCCCACGTGTGGATTTAGGTATGCCTGCGTTTGTTTCTTTGGTATGTTACTATGTTATGTTTGGTGAGAGTTTCTCTCACCAATATATTTTGATTGCCGAGTTATGTGTCCCGCGTTTTACCAAATTACTCATAAGTCATGTTGAATGTTGAAATTTCAAAACCAAAATCCATTTTACCCTTGTAAGCACCGTTTTAAAACCAGAAAACCCAAAAATTTGTTTTGCTTTTTTTTTTTCGGGTCGATCAAAATGCGTTGTCTGTTCAGCTTTGCCATTCGCGTGTTGTACACGCTCTGCCAAAGAGGGGCATCTGTAGACACCCCATTTTGACTGGCCCCTTTTCCGCGAAATCGAATAAATTTCTGAAATTGAGCGTAGCCCCAAAGTTGAGTCGAAGTCCCGAAATCAATTTTTGAACCCTGAAACTGTGCTCTGACTGTGAAAATCCAAGAATCGAAGCCCAAATTTCTGAAGGATCCGAACCCCATAAATTGACTCAGGTCGCACCCCAACCCATGTATTGGGTTCAAGTTGCCCATAATACAAGGAAATGCGAAAGGGGAGTGAATTATTCAGCCATCGTGTGCCCATATCATTTTCCTGCAAGAAGCAAAAAAGAAAATATTTGCCCCCTGTTTTCTGTTTGACCCCCCCTGTTGGTATGAAAAATTATTGAAATACATTAGAAGAGGGGCTGTCCAAGGGAGAAGTAGGGGGGTCGAAGTCATCATCTCATTTTTATAAAATCCAGCGAACAAGGGTTTGGGAAGGAGAGGATTTTCGGTTTTGTTTTCAGAGGAAACCCTAGCCGCAAAGAGGGAGGAGAGGGAGAAGGAGAAGGAGCTCGCCCCATCGCCATCTTCCCCAACCGTCCGGCCATCCTTGCGGGAATCGGGCCAAACCCATTCTCTCCGGCCCCATGCCATCTTCTCCGGGCCTCCGGTCATCTTCCCCGGCCTCTCCCTCGCCGCCGATCGTCCCCATCCCCTCCATAGTCACCCATCTCCTCACTTCCACATCCACCGCCACTGGAAACCCATTTCCCTAACCCAAACCCTTTCAAACCCTTGAAACCCTCTGCAACCCACCTCCACTCCTCAAAACGCCCATCTCCTCCGATCTCCCTAGCCGGAATCCGGCACCCTTATCCATCCCCATCTCCGACAGCCACTCCCAAACCCACCTCCATTTTTCAGAAACCCCCAATCCCCACCACCATGCTCCGGCCATTAATCCATCTCCTTCTTTTCTCTGCTCGAGCCTCCACCCTCATCCATTTTATTATTTTTCACGTCCACATCAGCACCACCTCCGCCGATCCGATGACCACCGACCGCCACCATCTTCTATCTCTGTAACCCACAACCATCTTCTCCAATCGTACCCTCCACTTCACAGCCACCACCTCCACCGCCTCTGCAAACCAAAACCCAAACCCATCTCATTCTCCTCCACCTTCAGTACCACACAGCCGAGAGAGAATAACAGAGAGGGGGAGAATAACAGAAAAAAAAAGAGAGAGAGGGATTTCGGCTGTCTTCTCCGACGAGCTCCGCACCTCTTCACCACAGCCACCACCGGAGCTCCGGCCACATATCCCCTGTTGTTTTTTATCCAAAACCCAACTCCACCCAAACCCACTGCAAACCCATATTTTCGGTCAAACCCTCTTCCATACAAAACCCATTACTATCTTCCCCTGTTTTCTCCATCCCACCATTTTCCAGACCAAAACCCATTTGGTTCCCTGTTCATTCAATTTCACCCTTTGATTCCACTTTCAATTACCCAATCCAATCCTCATTCCTCTAGTCAGCCATCTTCATTTTTTCCTTTTCCTTGCTCTAATAGACCCCAATGCCATTTCCATCACTATAAATCTTTACCTCCATCTTAAATCCACCTCCATCATAGGCCCTTGTTACCCTTACCAGTAGCTCGCACGGAAGAAAAGAGAGAACTAAGTCCTCTCATCTTTTGGTCTTCATCTCCGGCCATCCCATTAGAATCCGAGCGCTATCACGCGAATCCGGTTGTCTCGCCATCGGCTACCAAGCCCATAAGCCTCATCAGCCCTTGATTTCTTCAGTCAGGTAATTTATCCCCCTTCTGTCCATGCTCTGTGATTGTCAGTTGTCCTCCTTGGTTGTGTTTCTTCTTATGTCAGTCATTGGATTTGTCAAGTTCTGAAATTTTGCCCAATTATTTCTATTTTGTTTTCTTCCTTGACTTTGTGATTATGGCCATGCGAAATAGTTGTATACACACCCATTCATTCGTATTTGGAGCTGTATACACTGCTTTCTGTATTTCTGTGCTTGCAAGTTGGTATCGAGTTACTAAGGTTTGAAGTTGTGATAAGTCCCCACATAGCAGCTCATTGATTACTCTTTAACTGTTTTCAAATCACTTTGGTTCATTAGTGGTCGAATTATAATGTCTAAGTGTAATTTTGGGTGGATATAGCTCCCCTTTATGGAAGCTTTACATCCTTTTTGTACATCAAACGGTTTTGAATCTTTGGGTACATGTGTTAAAAGCATTTCTAATGTCTGTTAGGTGCCTGTTCTTCATGATGATAGTGTCATAATCAGATATAAAATGAGCCCGTCTTTATGTTTTATGGCTCACCGCTTCATACTTGGATCTGCACAAGTTGATGTCCCCTGTATGCACTGATATTTTTAATAAATTGGAATTATCATAATCTTTTGATATTTTTTATATTCTTCTCTTGTACTAATCTTTGAGTTAGGTTTTGAAGATGATAATAAATGGACTGCTCAGGTGAGACTCTCTTGAGGTTCATAAACTTATTTTTTATTTAAATAAATTGTTTAATTGAAGAAGGAAATCAGATGACTACTCTATTCGATGTTATCGACATGAGTACTGTTTGATTTCAAGGCGGTTTGTAGGAATATTATCATGTGTATTATGATATCAGATGATTACTTTAGCATCATCTGATTTCATCCCCATATTGGGGTGGTGTTTGTGGTTGGGCATAGAAGTGTTTGATATTGTTTTCTTTTACTTTATTAGGCTATCTGTGGTACCCTGGTCCCGCGAGAGGGGTGTGGGGCGCGAGCCGCCGCTCTCTCTCTCTTGGTCTCTCGTATCCACGCGATTGGCGTGTGCATTTTATTATTGATTTGAATTAATCTTTCCTGTGAACTTGGGATTACTAAGGCAATCCGAATTCCACACGAAAGAGACTGACAGAGTCGCCACCTAGATGTGGGATCTAGGACCCGTAATTAACCAGAAATCTAGACTCGCTACCTGGTTACGAGAATGGAAGGTATGGGGAGTTATCCACCACATGCACCATTCTTGCCCGATAATCGGTCTTCGATTCCAAAAGCTAACTCTTTTAAATTTATTTTAAATGGCTCATTCAACTCTATGTTAAAGTGCGAACTAAGTGACATGCATCCTAACATCTAATTTCAATGTGAATCCTAAATGTGTATCTTGATTTATTAATTTGTCTGGATTCAATCGAAGTGAAAGTTCTCATAAAATTCTAATTTCATGGAAAGTCCTAAGTGATTTGATTAAGCATTTACAAGAAAATTAATATACAAAACACCACAATTTGTTGTGGTGCCGACTCGCGGGTGGTATGCCGTCAGACATCCAAGCTGCCTACGTACCCAAGCCTCACTGGGATCAGAGTCGACGTAGTTCGGTGCACCTAAGCTAAGCTACATATGCCTAACTCAACTAGGACACCGATCTAGACGGGATTGACTGTTTCAACAGTTTTAAGAGAAGTTATTTAATTCAAGTTGAGGATTTTATTATCTTAGGATTTCATCGAAGATGCTATATGATCCTATCTAAATGCAAGTTGTCCCTTAGACTAATGCAGGTTAGCCTACATCCTAGTTTACTAGGCTTGTCCTAGGGAAAAACTGGATGACTAGTGTAACTTGACCTATGGCACGGTTGCTATACATAGCAAGCGTCCGTGATGAGGCTGGACTCCTAACTCTAGGACTCCCTAAAACTTAGGACACAACACGACACGACACCATTGTTCCTAAATTGGGCTCTAAGGGTTCTTACGACGGAAACCATAATCCAATGGTTCCGAGAGACACGAGATGAATCGAGATGATGAATAGTGTGAGGGAATGGGAAAGATAGAGAAAGGTGCGACTGAACTTGGGAGTGCCAAATTGCCTACGTACCCCGTGATGGGGATCAAGCCACACGTAGTTCCACTGGCGAGGTTGCTTGGATTTTGGAAGACAGAATTGGTATTTGTATCTGGAATCGGGTTTGCATTTGAGCATTGGACTTGAGATTCAGAAACATTGATCTAGCAATGGGATTTTGGAATTGGGAATTTGCATCAAAGAATTGAGCATATAGGAATCATCAAGGGTTTGAATTTTCGGAATTCAAAGTGGGCGGGCTTATGAGATTCGGCCAAATGGATTCAGACATGTGACTCGGATTGTGTTGGGATATTACTTGGTTGGATTGGGTTAATGGTTAGGGTCAAGTGAGTCGGGTCTAAGTTAGGAGCAAACCCGAGACTAGCCATGGTCTAACTAGGAGGAAGCAGGGTACAAACCAGGGTGCGGACCAGGGTGCACCAGGGTGCGAACCAGCAGGGAACCAGGGTGCGAACCAGCAGGGGAACCAGGGTGCAACCAGCAGGGAACCTGGGTGCAACCAGCAGCGAACCTGGGTGCGAACCAGCAGGGAACCAGGGTGCGAACCAGCAGGGGAACCAGGGTGCAACCAGGAGGGAACCTGGGTGCAACCAGCAGCGAACTTGGGTGCAACCAGGGTCTAACCAGAGTGCGAACCAGCAGGGAACCAGGGTGCGAACCAATATCGAACCAGGGTGCGAACCAGTAGGGAACCAGGGTGCAACCAGCAGGGAACCAGGGTGCAACCAGTAGGGAACCAGGGTGCAACCAGCAGGGGAACCAGGGTGCGAATCAGTAGGGAACCAGGGTGCAACCAGCATCGAACCTGGGTGCAACCAGCAGCGAACCTGGGTGCAACCAGGGTCTAACCAGAGGCTAACCAGGGGGAAAACGGACCCTACATGCTTCCTAACATGGTTTTTCTTTTAAAGTAAAAGATATGCATGAAAACAAACCCTACATAGAATTGAAATAAATGCCTACCTCTTTGGAAACCCACTTTGTGTTTGATTTTTCTTCGATGTTAATTCCTTGAAGATGATTCCTTGCTTGATAATGACTGCTTTTGATATATATCACCCAACGTATAAAATCACCCGATCCGGCAAGGATGGCCGAACCCTTGAAGAGATGAGGGAGAGGGATGAATTTTCTAAGAGAGGGGTTCTTTTTTCTTCTCTTGGATGGTGGGATGAGAGGGTATTTATAGGAGAATGGGATAGGAGGTTAGGTGAGGTTAGGTGGTTTTGGATGGTTAGGATGAGAGGATGAGGTTAGGTAAGGTTAGGTGGGGTTAGGTAAGGTTAGGTGAGGTTAGGTGAGGTTTGGATGGTTAGGATGAGAGGAGAGGTTATGTGAGGTTAGGTGAGGTTTGGATGGTTAGGATGAGAGGAGAGGTTAGGTGGTTTTGGATGGTTAGACCCAGGTCAAGATCTGCCATTGATCTAACGATTTACGGAAATCGGGTCTCGGAATGGAATCAGGGTCCGGGCTATGAAGTGACCCTAGCTTATTTTGTCCTGATTGATGATTCGTAAAGTCAGATCAAGATATTAATGACCTAAAACATATAAATCAATGATAGAGGGGGTTCTCACATGGATTTAACACACTAATTTCTTTGTTGATTAAAACAAAACAAAATGGGGTGTCTACAGATGCCCCTCTTTGGTAGAGATGACGTAGTCATTGAATACCAAAGCAAAAAATGACAAAACCATTTTGCGTAGCTTTAATCGACAAAGAACTCTCTAGACACAATGTACCTTAACATAATGCAACCTTCACATAATGCAATACCCTAGATGAAATCTTGGAATTTGGAATGCAAAAAAAAAAAAAAAAAAAAAAAATCCCGCTGCGGTGCCGCTCACAAACGGGCAACGAGAGAAGATGAGACCATTCACAAATGGATTCAGAAAATGAGATACCGTTCAGAAACGGGCTCAAAGAGGATAGGAGGCCATTCACAAATGGATTCGGACAATGAGGTATCGTTCACAAACGGTCTCAAGGAGGATAAGAGACCATTCACAAATGGACTCGAGAAATGAGGCACCGTTCACAAACGGGCTCAAGGAGGACATGAGACCATTCCCAAATGGACTCAGAAAACGAGACACCGTTCACAAACGGGTTCAAGGAGAAGACGAAACCATTCACAAATGAACTCGAGAAATGAGGCGCCGTTCACAAACGGGCTCAAGGAGAACACGAGACCATTCACAAATGAACTCGAGAAATGAGGCGCCGTTCACAAACGGGCTCAAGGAGAACATGAGACCATTCACAAATGGACTCGGAAAAAGGAGACACCGTTCACAAACGGGTTCAAGGAGAAGACGAGACCATTTACAAATGGACTCGAGAAAAGAGGCACCGTTCACAAACGGGCTCAAAGAAACAAGAGAATTTTTATGAACTTGAATTTGTCGTAGGATTGGATTTTTTTGAATTAAGGATTTGGATTTGATAAATTTTTTATTTTTGGGAAATGAGGTACCGTCCGTAAACGGGCTCAAGGAGAAGACGAGACCATTCACAAATGGACTCGAGAAATGGGGCACCTTTCACAAAAGGGCTCAAAGAGGACATGAGATTTTTCGTAGGATTGGATTTTTTTTTTGAAGTAAGGATTTGGATTTGCTAAATTTTTTATTTTTGGGAAATGAGGTACCGTCCGTAAACGAGCTCAAGGAGAAGACGAGACCATTCACAAATGGCCTCGAGAAAAGAGGCACCGTTCACAAACGGGCTCAAAGAGGACATGAGATTTTTCGTAGGATTGGATTTTTTTTTTTTAAGTAAGGATTTGGATTTGCTAAATTTTTTATTTTTGGGAAATGAGGTACCGTCCGTAAACAGGCTCAATGAGAAGACGAGACCATTCACAAATGGCCTCGAGAAAAGAGGCACCGTTCACAAACAGGCTCAAAGAGGACATGAGATTTTTCGTAGGATTGGATTTTTTTTTTTGAATTAAGGATTTGGATTTGATAAATTTTTTATTTTTGGGAAATGAGGTACCGTCCGCAAACGGGCTCAAGGAGAAGACGAGACCATTCACAAATGGCCTCGAGAAAAGAGGCATCGTTCACAAACGGACTCAAAGAGGACATGAGATTTTTCGTAGGATTGGATTTTTTTTTTTTTTTTTTTTTTTTTTTAGTTAAGGATTTGGATTTGATAAATTTTTTATTTTTGGGAGATGAGGTACCGTCCGCAAACGGGCTCACGGAGAAGACGAGACCATTCACAAATGGCCTCGAGAAAAGAGGCGCCGTTCACAAACGGGCTCAAAGAGGACATGAGATTTTTCGTAGGATTTGAATTTGACGTAAGATTGGATTTGTTTTTTTTTTTTTTGAATTGGGATTTGATTTGATGAATTTTTATTATTTTTATTTATTTTTTTTGTATTTTTGGGAAATGTGGCACCGTCCGCAAACGGGCTCATGGAGAAGATGAGACCATTCACAAATGGCCTCGAGAAAAGAGGCACCGTTCACAAATGGGCTCGAAGAGAATGAAATACCGTATTTGTACGGATTCCAAGGAAATGAGACATCATAGTTGTATGATGTTCAAAGGGGATAAGAGACCATAGTTGTATGGACTTGAAGAGAATGAAATACCGTATTTGTACGGATTCCAAGGAAATGAGACATCATAGATGTATGATGTTCAAAGAGGATAAGAGACCATAGTTGTATGGTCTCGAAGAAAAGAGGCACCGTTCTCAAACGGGCTCGAAGAATTTAGAGATTTTTCATAGGATTGGATTTATTATTATTTTTTTGAATCGGGGATTGGATTTGATGAATTTTTTTTAATTTTTTTTTTTTTAATTTTATTTTTGGGAAATGAAACATCATAGTTGTATGATGTTCAAAGGGGATACGAGACCATAGTTGTATGGACTCGAAGAGAATGAAATACCATACTTGTACGGATTCCAAGGAAATGAGACATCATAGTTGTATGATGTTCAAAGGGGATAAGAGACCATAGTTGTATGAACTCGGAGAGAATGAAATACCGTATTTGTACGGATTCCAAGGGAATGGGACATCATAGTTGTATGATGTTCAAAAGAGAAAAGACCATTTTCAAATGGACTCCGGGAGAATGAAATGATGGATTTCAAGAAAATGAGACATCATATTCATATGATGCTCAAAGATAACTCAGAGATAATGGAATATCGTATTTATACGAATGCCAAAGAATGAGACATCACAGTTATATGATGTTCAAAGAGAAAAGATCACTTTCAAATGAATTCAGAGATAATTTGAGTTTTAACAGAGATTATCAGAGAAAGGGGACTGAAATCTCCAATTAACAACTTTGGAAGCAAATGATTCAATACCACCATGCAGCAAAGGACTTTCAAGGCTTGAATATGAGATGCCACTTTATTAGCAACCTGCCCCAATTTGAGGCATTCAACCTTCTTCTATTCATTGACCAGAGATCATTCTGCAGAGATTTTTTCGCCATTCGTGGCAGTCTCGCCTTTTCCCAGGTTCTCGGAACCTGTTAATGAACCTGCCTTCAGAGTGATTGCACCCTACAACAATTCTAAAAATAGAGTTCGTAAATTTTTCTAAAAACGGAACCACAGACATTTGTAATAAAAAAAGACAAAATAAGAAAGATTACTCAAGTAATCTCGTGATGCTTCTGACTTATCAGTATTTTCTTTTGGGTTAGGTTAGCCTCTTTTAAAGAATGTTTCTCCACTGATAAACATCTTCACTTATTTTTTTTTAAGACAGTAATACTTCATATATCCTTCTATCAACTTTTGGATTGCTTTGAAATTAATGCCCTTAGTTTCGGGAATGATTGTTAATTTTGCCTGACCTACTGAGAGTTCAGAGGTAGATGTAATTCTTCTGGCGTGAACCCCATCTTACCACGACCAAGTCTTCCTTTTTAGATTTTCAACTTGGCGGACCGCTCAACCTTAACTTTTGCCTGAATCGCCTTTTCAGGTTTTCGACTCAGCAGGCCACCCCTTAACTTTTGCCTAAGCCGCCTTTTCAGGTTTTCAACTTAGCAGGGGAATGATCCTAAATTTTGCCTAGATTGCCTTTTCAGGTTTTCAATCTAGCGGATCTTCAAGTTCCATTTCTTTCTTTTTTATTATTATTTTTTTTATCTTCTTTTCTTTTTACTTGAACACCAAAAGGACTTTATAGGTGAGGTAGGGCTTTTCAAAGAATGGCTTAAGGTTTTGCAAGGGTCTCGACCGAACCTATGAACAGGTTGCCTACGTATCCCAGTGTAGGAATCAGATCATGCGTAGTTCAGGGCGAATGCCCCTAGTATATTGGGATTTGAAGGAAAATTTTATTTAGGCTCAAAAGGGTTTGCAAAAGGTTATAAATTTTTTGATTTTTGGTTATGAATTTGGGATTTATTCGGCCAAAGGACGGCCTTCTGATGTTCAAGCATAGAACCTCTTGAGTTGATCAAGATTTGTTGGTTCTGGCAATATTTCTCCATTTAAATTACGGAGCTTGACGGCTTTTCCGGGTAAGATTTGGTCCACAATGTATGGTCCTGACCAATTTGGTTTGAACTTGCCCCTTGGGTCAAACATTGGTGCTCGATTCTCTTTTAGAACAAGATTGCCTTCTTCTAAATCTCTGACCTTAACCTTTTTATTAAAAGCACGGGCTATTCTGCGCTGATAACCTTGCACATGGTAAAGCGCCTTTAATCTCTTCTCGTCTAGCATGTTCAACTCTTTATACCTGGCATCTGCCCATTCATTTTCTGGTAACTTGACTTCAGTCAATACTCGGAGCGAAGGTACACGGATCTCAACAGGTAGCACTGCTTCCATCCCGTAAACAAGAGAGTAAGGGGTTGCCCCAGTTGAAGCCCTAATTGATGTTCTGTAAGCCCACAAGGCGTATGGTAACTTATTCGACCAATCTTTATAAGTTTCTGACATTTTGCTAATGATAGTCTTGACATTTTTGTTTGCAGCTTCTACCGCTCCATTTGTCTGCGGACGATAAGGCGAGGATTTATGATGCTTAATCTTGAACTCTTCGCAAAGAGAGATTACTTCCTTCTTGAAATGAGATCCATTATCTGAGATAAGTTCATGGGGAATTCCATATCTGCAAATTATGTTGGTGCGTATGAATTTAGCAACTGATGAGGATGTAAGCTTTGCATAAGAAGCGGCCTCAACCCACTTGGTGAAGTAATCAATAGCAACGAGTATGTACTCGTGACCATTAGACGACTTGGGAGAAATCTTGCCAATGATGTCAATTCCCCATACCGAAAACGGCCAAGGAGAGGTAAGAGAATGCAATTCGGTGGGTGGTACATGGATGAGATTCGCATGTATCTGACATTTATAGCATCTCTTCACAAATGTGTGACAATCTGCTTCTAATGTCGGCCAATAATACCCCAGACGTAGGATCTTCCTTGCCAACATCTTCCCATTCATATGAGGCCCACACACCCCTTCATGAATATCTGCGAGAATTTCTTCTGCCTGATCTTCAGTGACACATAAGAGTTGAATTCCATCGAAAGACCGTCGATACAACTCTCCTCCACAAATGACGAAATTAGCTGCCAATCTCTGCAAAGTCCTTATTTCTTTACTCGACGCCTCATTGGGATGCCCCTGGCCTGAGATGTAGTTCTTTATGTCTGTATACCATGGCTTTCCATCGGGACATCTTGCAGCTATTTCTATAGCATCAACATATGCAGGAGCCCATTGCTCTTGAACCGTGATGGGCCTCATCTTCATATTGTGAGGTATGTCAATCATGGAAGCTAACGTTGCTAAGGCATCGGCGAATCTATTCTTCAACCTTGGCAAATAACTGAAAGTGACGCGTTGAAATTGCTTAGCGAGAATATCCAAGTATTCATGATATGGCAATAGCTTTTCTTCTTTGGTTCTCCACTCTCCTTGAGTTTGGCAAATGATTAGCTTCGAATCTCCATATACGTCAAGATTCTCTATGCCTAAGGCCAATGCAGCCTCAAGCCCAACAATGCATGCTTCATATTCTGCCATATTGTTGGTGCAATTGAATTGTAACTTAACGGCAACGGGGACATGCTCATTTCGAGGCGACACAAGCAATGCCCCTACTCCTTGTCCTGTTTGGTTTGCTGCTCCATCAAAATAGAGGGTCCAACCAGTTTCTGGATATTCATCTTCAACCATCATGATCTCTTCATCTGGGAACATCGGCTTGAAATGCTGACTTTCTTCTCGGGGTGCTTCCGCCAATTGTTCAGCAATGGCTCGGCCCTTTACTGATTTTTGGGTTACATGAGTGATGTCAAATTCAGACAACAATAATAACCATCTGGCAGTCCTGCCTGTCAGGGCTGGTTTTTCAAAGAGATATTTCAGAGGATCCATCCTCGACAAAAGCAGGACCTTATGTGATAAAAGGTAATGCCTGAGTCGCTGAGTGGCCCAAACTAAGGCTAAGCAGGTTTTTTCTAGGACAGTATACTTCTGTTCATACTCCAACATCTTCTTGCTAAGATAATACACAGCCTTTTCATGCTTGGTTTCTGGATCTTGCTGTGCTAACATACAACCCATTGTGGTTTCTGTTACTGACAAGTAAAGCAGCAATGGATGCCCCGGTATCACTGGTGCTACTATCGGTGGCTCAGACAAACTTTGCTTTATCTTTTCAAAGGCCTGCTGACATTCCTCTGTCCATTCTTTGGAAGAGTTCTTCTTTAAGAGCTTAAAGATAGGTTCACAAGTTGATGTCAGATGAGCGATGAATCGCCTTAGGAACTGTATCCTTCCTAGGAATCCCCGAATTTCCTTCTCGGTTCTAGGCGGTGGCATCTCCTGGATAGCCTTAATCTTCTGAGGATCTACCTCTATACCCCTTTGACTCACCATAAATCCAAGCAACTTACCGGAGGTAACCCCGAACACACACTTGCTAGGATTCAGGCGAAGCTGGTATTTGAGAATTCTTTCAAAGAACTTCTTAAGGTTCGGGATATGATCTTTCCTTTCCTTGGCTTTTACAATCATATCATCGACATAAACTTCGACTTCTCTATGTATCATGTCATGGAGCAAGGCTGTAGCTGCTCTTTGGTATGTCGCACCGGCATTCTTAAGACCAAATGGCATTACCCGATAGCAATATGTCCCCCATTGTGTAATGAACGAGGTCTTAGCCATGTCCTCGGGTGCCATCTTAATTTGATTATAGCCCGAGAAACCATCCATGAAAGATAGTAATTCATGCCCGGCCGTATTGTCCACCAAGATATCGATATGTGGTAGAGGGAAATCATCTTTTGGACTTGCCTTGTTCAAATCCCTGAAATCTACACACATTCTCACCTTTCCATCTTTCTTCGGTACAGGTACTATATTTGCGAGCCATTCTGGATATTCCACCACTTGCAGAAATCCAGCATTCAACTGCTTAGTAACCTCTTCTTCTACTTTCAGGACCCACTCAGGCTTCATTCTCCTTAGCTTCTGCTTTTTAGGTTTAATCCCAGGCAATAAAGGTAGCTTGTGCTGAACAATGTCTTCGCTCAACCCGGGCATATCTTTGTAGGACCAGGCAAAAACTTCTTTATATTCCTTAAGTAGGTTTATTAATTCATCGCGCTCTTCAGATGATAGAGTATTTCCAATTCGTATTTCCTGTATTAAATCTTCTGTTCCGATGTTTATAATTTCGATTTCATCTTTAAGAGGCTGGGCTCGGCGCTCCTCCTCTTGTTTGAGCATATGCTGCAATTCAAGGGGAGTTTCGTTGATCCCCCCTTCCTCATCTGAGGAGGGAGTGTTATCATTATTATTAAAGTCAGAAGCAAACACAGAGACATACTGAGAATCAGATTTCATTGAATTGAAAGAAGTTACATCATTATCATTGGACTCATCCTGAACAGGTTCAGGATTCACATAGTAAATAAACTCAGAAAATGACTCGCCTGGACTAGGCACTGACACTGATTCACTCGACTTGACTAGACTTGACTTAGCAATAAAATAAGATGGAAAAACATCAGAACTCCAGTTTGAAAGATTTTCTGTTGCAGGTGCAATCTGACTCTGAGGTTCAGTAAAGGTATCATTACTCTGAATAACTGCCACTAGCACATCTTCACAATCTGTCTCTTCTTGTTCTTCAGAATAGTAATCAACATCAGGCACATTTTCTTCAAACAAAGATTCCAGCACATCTGGCTCAAGGTAGACTAACCAGTCCTCAACAGTTTTCTCAACATAATATATCGGCGGTTCTGTTTCTGGGAGAGCAAGGCCACTGAATATTTCAAAACCGGGTATCATGATCCCTGTCACTGAGTCATACCATGGTTCAGAAAACCCATAGTATGGAAAGGTCTCACCTTCTTTGATAAAATGACCATTCATTGATAAGGGATATGGAGCCATTAGGAGTACCCTTCCGATGTGGCGGATTTCTTCCTTCAATTTCAACAATTTTTCCATGGCTTCCTCCTCCTCTTCAGTAGGTACATATCCAAGACCGAAAATTCCATGGTTTGCTTTGATTGGGCGCCAGTGAGATGCCTTGCTTGGATCACGGCCCAAATTCATACCAGGGAAGTAGTTCATTTTTCTCATCATCTTGGCCACCACAGAACTGATGGCGAACGGCAAACACAACTCCTCCCGAGAGGCATCCTTGTAAGAGATAACAGCAACCTCGAATGCGAAACCATTCAAGTTGTAGTCATCTGCTTTTGCAACTGGAAGGATGAAAGTTTCTCCTGTTATTTGCCCTATTTCTGGCTCTTCATCACCTCTAACAGTGAACAACTTCCCATCTTTGATGAACTTCAATTTTTGGTGAAGGGTTGAAGCGACAGCACCTTCCTTATGCAACCAGGGACGTCCTAGAAGCATATTGAACGAGGCTTTGATATCAATAACTTGAAACTCAACCTCAAATTCTTGACCGCCCATAACGATCTTGGTGGTGAGGACTCCGACCACATTTCTTCGGGTGTTGTCATATGCGAGGATACCAAGGGTTGATTCGGCAAAATCAGTGGGACCGAAACCCAAGGTAATGGCAGTTCTTAATGGACACACATTCAACGCGGATCCGTTATCTACCAACACAGATGGTACTTTCTTGCCTCCACAGATAATAGTGATATGAAGAGCTCTAGCATGATTCCGACCTTGAGGAGGCAGCTCTTGATCTGAGAAACTAATGGCCCTGGTGGCCTGGGTTAGAGCAACAACTTCAGCCAGTTGCTCCGGAGATATCTCTGAGGATACCTGTGTTGTATTCAATTCTTTTAACACAGCCTCTCTGTGTTTCTTTGATGCTATCAATAATCCCCATACAGATATAACAGCCTGAGTTTTCTTTAACTGCTGCACAACTTCATCATCTGGATCTTTCACATATTGCGGCTCCTCTCCTCGAGCCAATGCCCCTGGATTTTCGACTCTCAATTCAACAGGTTTGAAAATTCTTCCGCCCCTTGTCACATGTCTGACTTCATCCAATTCAGGCTCATCATAAGTGATAATTTGAGGGACTTGTGGCTCATAGGTGATTACCAAGGGAGGTACAGACTCTCTTAGGTGTGATTCATCACAGAATATGATTTGGGGTTCAGAGATGGGTTCTAAGGCACATATGAGGGTAAGAGGGTCAAACTCAGGATCTCCTATGGTTATGGCATTAACGGCAGCAGGAGGATTTGCATGACCAGGTAATGGGTTTTGGGTGACATTGGGTCTTGGCTGGAATGCAATGACTTTCTCATCAATGAGTTTCTGGATTCTAAATTTCAAGGCAATGCAGTTGTCAGTAAGATGACCAGGACCTCTGTGGTACTCACAGTGTAGGTCAGCTCGCCAACTTGCAGGTAGAGGATTGGGGGGAGGCCGGATGGCAGGTAAGGTTATGCGACCTGAAGCAAGACACTGCTTAAGCACCTCTGAAGATGGAATGGGAAGAGGGGTAAATTCTACCCGGGTTTGTTGCCGAGGTGCGGTTGCGGTTTGAGCATAGTCCATTACTAAAGGTTCTTGGGACCTAGAGGATTGAGCATTGGAACGGGAAATACTATTGACTTGGGCTGGAGGGGACTTTTTGAAATCTCTGGGGTTTGGGTTGCTACGGTTGAATACACCTTGAGCCATAGCCTCCTCTATCTGGGTGCCAGCCACGATGAAGTGTTTGAAGTCTGGATAGTATTGCAAAGACATGTGATACTGGAGCTGGGGGGAAATATTTTTCATGATTATCTGGACTTGTTCTTCCTCAGACGGGCGCTCCATCATCTGAGCTGCTATTCTCCTCCATCTTTTCACAAAAATCAAAAAGGATTCCCTCAAGTCTTGCTTTGTTCTCTCTAAATCCTTTCTGGTGATTTCTGTCCCATCATCATATTTGAATTGCCTGATGAACTGCTCGCCGATATCCTTCCATGTCCTGTAACGAGTCTTGTCCAAGACCATGAACCATCTCCTCGCAACCTTGGTTAGGAAAACTGGGAACAATTGAGCCATTTGCTCAGAAGATAAGCCTTGAGGCTGACACATGATGGTGAACATTTGCAAATGTGTGATTGGACAACCCACACCATCATATTTGTCGAAATCGGGCATTTGAAAATTGGCAGGAAGGCGAATTTCGGGAAATAAAGTAAGATCACTTGGATTGAAACCACCCTGGTCTTGAAACTGAATGCCTTGAACTTTCCTGGTAAGAGTCTCTAATTTCTCCATAACAGACTTATCAACCATGGACTGAGAAGGCCTACTGTGATTCTCGCTGTACTGCTCTTTTTCTAAGTCTTCTTCGACTTTATCAGGGATATTGATGAACACTGTTTGGGCAGGTGCTACTGGAGTAGCTGCTTGGCGCATAGGCCCTTTATCCTTGGACAACGACGGTTCCAACTTTTCAGAAAGCTGAGCCTTGATAACTCGGTTTTCTTCTTTGAGTTCTTGAAGCTGTTGGAGAATCAAGGTAAGAGTATCGGTAATAGCAGCGGGTGGAAGACCATCTTGGTTGTCTGCCATTGGTGAGGATGAGGACGGGAAAGAAGGAGATGCTGGGGTTCTTAGAGAAGGTGGCGGAGAAACAGATTTCCTCTCTAACCTCGAAGAGACCCGAACCCAAGGAGTATTAGGGTTAGCTATGATGTTTATTGCCCTGTAATATCCGAAAGACATATTTTAAAATCAGAGAGAAGAATAGACGATGATGCACACATAGACAAAGATAATGAAAGAGAAGGATGGACTTTATTGATCAATCATTAAAATTTGAGTACATGGTTCAATCTTTCAAAGATAAACATGGAACTAAGCATTCTTTTTAGACTTCTTCTTCGGACGACAATCTTCCTCAACTGACTCCTTTAAAGGTTTGATGATTCTTGCATCCCAAGCAGATGAAACAGCTTTGACAATCTTGGGCTTGAGACCCTCAGGCGGATAGAAATGATGAAGGGGAGGCACAATGGATTGCTCCCTTCCATACTGACGCTGAATCCTGGCAGGAACATAAAAGGAAGTCTTTTTGAGACCAAGAAGGCGAACGTAGTTAGCTTCTCCGGTGTTGAAGACAGCTTCTTGGATTCCGGGAATTTGCCAATAAATCTGATCTTCTTGGCGAGAATTTAACCATTCAACCCAATCGCTTTTATGATCGAAAGAAACATCATGACGCCATTCACTGAAGGTGTATAACGTATGATCAAAATGGACAGGAGCTGCAATTTTTAGCTTGTGGCATAACCACACTTGAAGTAATGCAGGACATCCTGAGAAAGACCCAACGAAAGAGCGAATATAAGAGCTTGGACCTGAACTGGCACGAAGGTGAGCCATATCATCCAATCCATTGAAAGTTTCTGCAAGCATAGTAGGAATTGGATTGGCGCCACGATCCATTTGATCAACGAGGTCCAGAAGAACAGCTGACGCAAAGCGAGAAGGCTGGACAGTGAGGAACCTAGCAAAGGAGCAGAATCTCAAAGCGCGCCGTCGAGCTTTTTGAATATCAACAGCACCAATGTATCCAACAGGAGGGTAAATGTCAATCAGTCGCTGCATGGACACTTTTTGGCCTTTCATGAAAGAGTTCATGGATTCATCTGGATTATCCATCAAGCAAAGGAACAAAGGACGATAATCTGGAACACAGGATGGCTTCACTAGAGGGCCATCCACAGGATATTCCAATAAGGCACACCATTCTTCAAAGGTGGGACACATTTCTTGGTTGCCAAAATGGAAGACATGATGATCGGGATCCCAACACTCTGATGCGGCATAGAGTAATCCCCAATCGAGCTTGATGGTTGCCACGTAGCCGAAGAGATTTTTCTCTTGTTCACTTATGGCGTAGATATGGGATTCTCTTAATGTACCACGGATCCAATCAAGAATTGTACGAGTAGACATAGTGCCCGTAAGCCAAGAGAAGGGATATAAGAATGATCAGGATTACATGAACACGAGATTGGGATAAGTTCCTGCCAGTACAAGGAAAGTATGAATACATGATCGAATCATACGATAGAAGAATGAAAGGCATACGATCGAAAGATTAGATGAGATAGCATAAGATTGCTTTCAACGGATAGATCAAGAATGACTAATCCTATGAGATCTTTGGAAATGATAGGATTTATATCCTAACCCCTAAAGGAAATTTTTTTTTTAATCTCGCACATTTTAACAGTGTGACCTGAAGGCATCAACCCTAATCCTAATCAAGCGGAGTGGAGAGAGGATCTCGACTCATGACTTTGTTCGTGTACCTAGGACCGATCGTAGCCATTGGAAGATGGTCTACGGCCTAATCTAGACACAAATAGGTAGGATATCCTAAACTAGGCTCACACACGTGATACACATGTGTTCGTATACTACATGCATGTGTGGGTTAATCTAGGGGTAAGGCCAAGAGTTCCCTTAGCGCGAATCCCTGTTCGATATACTGTACCAGTGTCCGGCGTATCAGTACGTGAACAAGAGATCCGTTTACGTACCATAAAGGTACCAGGCTAAGGGTGGAATGCTTCTCTAGCACAGAGGCACCAGGTGATGAAATCCCAGTCAACCATGCTAGATAACACTCCGGGTTCCTAAAATAGGACGTGTGTGCACGTGAGATGCAAGAGTTTAGATGCAAGTGATGTAAGTGTGTGCAATATGTTTGCGCAATCTATGATGCCTTCAGGTTTTGTTAAATTAAGTTTGAGTAAAATGTGATGAGAAAATAAAACAAGACAAACTAATCTAACAAGTATAGAGTTTTTATGAGCCATTTAAAATTAAATTCAAATGAATTATCTTTTGAAGTTTTAATGAAGTTAGGTGATCCCCAGCAGAGTCGCCAGACTGTGGTACCCTGGTCCCGCGAGAGGGGTGTGGGGCGCGAGCCGCCGCTCTCTCTCTCTTGGTCTCTCGTATCCACGCGATTGGCGTGTGCATTTTATTATTGATTTGAATTAATCTTTCCTGTGAACTTGGGATCACTAAGGCAATCCGAATTCCACACGAAAGAGACTGACAGAGTCGCCACCTAGATGTGGGATCTAGGACCCGTAATTAACCAGAAATCTAGACTCGCTACCTGGTTACGAGAATGGAAGGTATGGGGAGTTATCCACCACATGCACCATTCTTGCCCGATAATCGGTCTTCGATTCCAAAAGCTAACTCTTTTAAATTTATTTTAAATGGCTCATTCAACTCTATGTTAAAGTGCGAACTAAGTGACATGCATCCTAACATCTAATTTCAATGTGAATCCTAAATGTGTATCTTGATTTATTAATTTGTCTGGATTCAATCGAAGTGAAAGTTCTCATAAAATTCTAATTTCATGGAAAGTCCTAAGTGATTTGATTAAGCATTTACAAGAAAATTAATATACAAAACACCACAATTTGTTGTGGTGCCGACTCGCGGGTGGTATGCCGTCAGACATCCAAGCTGCCTACGTACCCAAGCCTCACTGGGATCAGAGTCGACGTAGTTCGGTGCACCTAAGCTAAGCTACATATGCCTAACTCAACTAGGACACCGATCTAGACGGGATTGACTGTTTCAACAGTTTTAAGAGAAGTTATTTAATTCAAGTTGAGGATTTTATTATCTTAGGATTTCATCGAAGATGCTATATGATCCTATCTAAATGCAAGTTGTCCCTTAGACTAATGCAGGTTAGCCTACATCCTAGTTTACTAGGCTTGTCCTAGGGAAAAACTGGATGACTAGTGTAACTTGACCTATGGCACGGTTGCTATACATAGCAAGCGTCCGTGATGAGGCTGGACTCCTAACTCTAGGACTCCCTAAAACTTAGGACACAACACGACACGACACCATTGTTCCTAAATTGGGCTCTAAGGGTTCTTACGACGGAAACCATAATCCAATGGTTCCGAGAGACACGAGATGAATCGAGATGATGAATAGTGTGAGGGAATGGGAAAGATAGAGAAAGGTGCGACTGAACTTGGGAGTGCCAAATTGCCTACGTACCCCGTGATGGGGATCAAGCCACACGTAGTTCCACTGGCGAGGTTGCTTGGATTTTGGAAGACAGAATTGGTATTTGTATCTGGAATCGGGTTTGCATTTGAGCATTGGACTTGAGATTCAGAAACATTGATCTAGCAATGGGATTTTGGAATTGGGAATTTGCATCAAAGAATTGAGCATATAGGAATCATCAAGGGTTTGAATTTTCGGAATTCAAAGTGGGCGGGCTTATGAGATTCGGCCAAATGGATTCAGACATGTGACTCGGATTGTGTTGGGATATTACTTGGTTGGATTGGGTTAATGGTTAGGGTCAAGTGAGTCGGGTCTAAGTTAGGAGCAAACCCGAGACTAGCCATGGTCTAACTAGGAGGAAGCAGGGTACAAACCAGGGTGCGGACCAGGGTGCACCAGGGTGCGAACCAGCAGGGAACCAGGGTGCGAACCAGCAGGGGAACCAGGGTGCAACCAGCAGGGAACCTGGGTGCAACCAGCAGCGAACCTGGGTGCGAACCAGCAGGGAACCAGGGTGCGAACCAGCAGGGGAACCAGGGTGCAACCAGGAGGGAACCTGGGTGCAACCAGCAGCGAACTTGGGTGCAACCAGGGTCTAACCAGAGTGCGAACCAGCAGGGAACCAGGGTGCGAACCAATATCGAACCAGGGTGCGAACCAGTAGGGAACCAGGGTGCAACCAGCAGGGAACCAGGGTGCAACCAGTAGGGAACCAGGGTGCAACCAGCAGGGGAACCAGGGTGCGAATCAGTAGGGAACCAGGGTGCAACCAGCATCGAACCTGGGTGCAACCAGCAGCGAACCTGGGTGCAACCAGGGTCTAACCAGAGGCTAACCAGGGGGAAAACGGACCCTACATGCTTCCTAACATGGTTTTTCTTTTAAAGTAAAAGATATGCATGAAAACAAACCCTACATAGAATTGAAATAAATGCCTACCTCTTTGGAAACCCACTTTGTGTTTGATTTTTCTTCGATGTTAATTCCTTGAAGATGATTCCTTGCTTGATAATGACTGCTTTTGATATATATCACCCAACGTATAAAATCACCCGATCCGGCAAGGATGGCCGAACCCTTGAAGAGATGAGGGAGAGGGATGAATTTTCTAAGAGAGGGGTTCTTTTTTCTTCTCTTGGATGGTGGGATGAGAGGGTATTTATAGGAGAATGGGATAGGAGGTTAGGTGAGGTTAGGTGGTTTTGGATGGTTAGGATGAGAGGATGAGGTTAGGTAAGGTTAGGTGGGGTTAGGTAAGGTTAGGTGAGGTTAGGTGAGGTTTGGATGGTTAGGATGAGAGGAGAGGTTATGTGAGGTTAGGTGAGGTTTGGATGGTTAGGATGAGAGGAGAGGTTAGGTGGTTTTGGATGGTTAGACCCAGGTCAAGATCTGCCATTGATCTAACGATTTACGGAAATCGGGTCTCGGAATGGAATCAGGGTCCGGGCTATGAAGTGACCCTAGCTTATTTTGTCCTGATTGATGATTCGTAAAGTCAGATCAAGATATTAATGACCTAAAACATATAAATCAATGATAGAGGGGGTTCTCACATGGATTTAACACACTAATTTCTTTGTTGATTAAAACAAAACAAAATGGGGTGTCTACACTATCCAGCGGCTGGTCTGGACTAATTAATGTTGTTTATCATTTTATGATTGCTATAGATTGTGTATTTCTTCTATTGAAAATTCTTCTTTGCTTAGCACTTGATTTATTTTTATAGGAATAAAATGGAATTTGCGATTATCTGGTAGCCTTTTCTTCTCTTTTTGATAGACTAACACAGTCTTATAGATTTCTGTTAAATTTCTTTAGATACTGGAATCCCCTCTCATTGCGAGGGCGATGAAGGCGCTAGCCCAAGCCCATCCTTAGGGGACTTGCTCAGTCCAAGTTGCATACCCCTCCTTTGTATATAGGAGACTTGCCCAGTCTCATTCTCTTGCTAACCCTCCTCTTTGTGCGTCGTTTGGTTTTGGGAGAACACCCTACTCGGCTTGGCTTCATACCCCTATCCTATATGGGTATCTGGTTGCACATTTGTTGCACCCTAGGGCTAGGTAGCTGTCCGGCCCGGCTGGGTGTTTTACCTTTGCCAAATATGCACAGGGTCTTTTATTCCTTTTTTACGTCATTTGTGTCTCGG
Organism: Tasmannia lanceolata; assembly: GCF_043159265.1. Classification (NCBI taxonomy): domain Eukaryota; kingdom Viridiplantae; phylum Streptophyta; class Magnoliopsida; order Canellales; family Winteraceae; genus Tasmannia; species Tasmannia lanceolata. The sequence goes on from NW_027518693.1 coordinate 4,623,478, forward strand.
AGACAAGCCTTGTCTCATGTAGAGAGTTTCCCCTTTAGGAGGCTTACCTAGCCTCATGTTAGAGTGGCCTCCTCTTTTAGAGTGAGTCTTTGACTCGGTAGTGTTATTAGAGAGTCTCTGACTCATTTGTTCCTCCTCTCTAGTGTTATTAGTTAGGAGTTTTTCCATTAGAGACTAACTCAGTCATATAGAGCCTTCCCTGCTTAGGATCTTAGATTATTTTCTCTGTTCTTGGGGCACTATCTTTCTTGTTGTGGTTTGTCTCTTTGAGACGCCAGTTTCTTGTTGTGGATCGTCTCTTTGAGGCGTTAGTTTCTTGTTCGGGGTTTCCCCTTTGGATTTAGGGCTTTGCCCTAGTTTGTGGTTGTTCTTGTGTGTTCCCTGGAAGATTGAAAACATTTAAAGGTTTAGAGCATTGGAAAAGCTTTAAAATCCAAAAACATTAGAAATTTGAAACTCAAAAACATTTAAAAACTTTAAAAATATCAAAAACATTTGAAAAACATAAAAAATTTTAAAAAAAAAATCTAAAATGTTGAGTGTTTCTTTTATAAGCGTAGTTTGAGAGTTCGTTTCGAACTACGTTGGCTTGATCCTCTTCCACGAGGTACGTAGTGCAGCTTGGGATACATATCCCAAGTCCAGCCAAACTTTGTAAATAAAAATGCTTTAACCCTTCAACTTTAAAACCTTGTTTTTAACAAAAATCTTTCTCTAGAGAGTTAGGAGTTTGTCCTAGATAGAGAGTTTTAGAGTTAGGAGTTCGTCTTTGATTTGTTGTGTGCTTGTTTGTGTTTGTTTTAGAGTTAGGGGTTTGTCCTAGCTAGGAGTGCCTCCGTCCGGTTAGTTGGCGATTCACATCGCCGACTGATGACTAGGTCTTGGATACGTTAGCAATCCTATTGTTTTCCTTAGGGCACAGCCTAGTTACACATAGGTTGTAGGAACTACCTGCATTAGCTTAGGGCTAACTTGCATTTAGTTAGGGCATATAGGGTGTCCTAAAATATACAATCCATTTGGAATTTAAATAATCGCGCAATAAACTTTAATAAATAGTCCGGTCTTTTAGATCGAGTCTAGGATAGAGGTCTAGGTGTCTTAGGCATCCTAGCTTAGAATAGGTGCGAAGAACTACGTTGCCTTGATTCTCGTGGAGGCGGGGATACGTAGGCTTCTTTGGATGAATACCAGACCATCCGAGGACTCGGGCTAAATCATTTAGAGTCTTAGGATTTGTTGTGTTGTTATATTGTATATTTTGTTGTGTTTTCTTACTTTCTTGTGCAAACCTTATACCTGTAGTTGTAGCATGCATGTGTTCGTCCACCAGAACTTAGACACCAGTTAGGTATGTCACTCATAACCTAGCAATCATTAGGCGACACATCTTTTATTTTATTTTATGGGTGTTTATTATCTTTATCCTCAGGAAATGCATGCTTAGGTAGACGACTCCTGAGGATTGTTCCCATTTCACATGATTTTCGCCTAAAACTCTTCAAGGTTAATAATAAATGGCATAAGAGACCAAGTGTTCGCACTCGGGCGAATTGGGGGCGCTCTTCGGACCTTCTCCATTCGTCATCAGGCACGGACCTTTTGTATCTCTGGTTATCCATTGCAAACAGAGCATTTGTTTTGGTTCCATGGCGTGTCCATGGATGGCGACTCTGAGTTATTTTCGGATATATCTTGGTTTCGAGCCCTGGCTCCGGATCAGGATGTATCTCTTTTCTTTTTATATCGCCACTCATGCTATGCTGTGAGGGTGGCATCCGTTTTCGAGAGTTCCTTGGCAGAGCTCTCCTCCATCGTGGAGATCTTTGAGGATTGCAGGAGGGATCTCGCGTCCCCTCGGCGCACCCGTCCTCGGATCGGGGTCCACAGGCTGGCGACTCTGCTGGGGAGTTCTTGGAACATTGCCTAACTCTATAGAAATGCCATTTTTACTAACTTTGGAGAAATTTGAGCTAAAATCATTTTAAATGGGAATTCTATCGTTAGAATCCAGGGGCACCAGATAGGTGCGTAATTAAAACAAGGGATTCACACACTGCACATCATGCATTTTCATATTTGTTATTTGTTTCATTGTTTTTATTGTTTTTTATTATTGGCTCCACGGGATAGATATAATGCGTGCCTCATGGGATATCACTATCCAGATGGTGCTGTTGTATCTATTACCAAGCTATGCGCCGGTGCTGCAGCCGTAAACACTAGGTGTACTTGTGTTTACAGCAGCCGATGAGCAATGAAGCATACTATGTATAACACTAGGTGTACTTGTGTTATACATATTAGGTATGTTTCATACGCATAGTACCCTTTAGATTGAGTCCGGAGCCTTACTTTGTTTTATATATTATGTATATACTTACTGGCCTAGTGAAATCCAACTAAGAAGTACCTGTGTTTATATACATCTGTATTGCATTCATATAGGGTCGAACGTGTGTTGCTTACACATGTGGAGCTTAGAGTTAGGAGCCTTGTCCCATTTGTAGACTATGGTAGCTCACTTTATGTGGCTACAGCGCGGTCCTAGTACACTCACTGGTCTGTCGCGAGTCGAGACTTTCTCGACTCCGTTAGATAGATTAGGGCTGGTGCCCCTGGTTAGGGTGTATATATATATATATATGTATATATATGTGTGTATAGTGTGTTATTCTTAGATTAGGGCTTATCCTTTCGAATAAGGTTTCTTTATCTATTTCAGTCATACCATTCTTTCAGACCCGGTCAATGACTCTTGCTCTTGCTTGGTCATCCTCCAGATCGCGGTCTACCCTGTCATCTTTATCATATGATTATTCCTGTATTTCGGATTTATATCCGTTTTGTCGGCTGTCTGATCAGGGCCTACTTTCCACTGAGGTTTTCTGGTCTATTATCACCGATTAGAGTTTGTTCACTATTTCTTTCTTGGATCAGGCTGATGATTCTTGTTCACCACCTTTTATAGCCTGTGTTCATTTCTTGATTCTTTGTTATCCATTCTTCTTGCTAGCTGTTAGACCAGGGCCTGTCTATCAATGAAGTTTTCTGGTTTATCCATTAGCCACATTGTTTCATTCCCCAGCCTTCGGACCTGGTCAGAAATTTTCCTCTATCATTATTCTGACTATGGTCTGCCTTTTGTCTCTCGAGTGTATAGTTGTGTCGTTCCTTTGTACATAACTTATTTGCTGAGTCGATTTCTAGTTACCTTCTTGTACCTACACCATTTGTTGAGTTGATTGTCTAGATTAGGACCCATTTTCGGTGGGTATTCCTGGTCTAATTCATCATATCTACATTCTCTTGATTTGGTTGGTGTCATTTCCCTTGCCATTGTTGAAACCATAATCTGTCATCTCGTCCTCAGATTGTACATATCTCTTGTGTGTATATGATTCTGTCGGTTGATTAGATTAGGACCCATTTCTAGTGGGGATTCCTGGTTTAATCAATTATATGTACATTCTTTCGGATTCACCTGACGGGTGGCCCGTACTTGTCACTCTCATGGCCACAGTCTACTTGCTGCCCTTTTGATTGTATATCCATTCTTTGTTGTGTTTTAGATCTGGTCGATGGCTTGTCCGATGTCTCTATAGCCATGATATATCTTTGGTCACAAATCCAACCCATGACCAAGCGTCGTCATTAGTGGTCAGCCCTTCGTGCGATTATATCTCCATGGTGACCATATTCTGCTTGCTGATTGTGTGCTTATCTTGCCATCATTATTTGAGTGCAAGTATCCTTGCTGAGAGTCCTACATTACTGAGTTTCTATTCATTTACCCTTATGTTGAGTTGTGAGGATCACCCTATATAGTCGTCATGTTGCCGGATTTTACTCAACTCATTTTCAGTGTGATCGCTATCCTTTAGGATTATTGATAAGTCATGTGCTTACCCTACAATGATCCTTCTTACAGTTCTGCTGTTAGTTTTATTCAAGGGAGAGATGTGTTTGTATTATCTCTTGTTTCAACTTGTGTATAACATTTCCATAAGATTGCCTCATACTAAAGTCAGTGTCTGTCAATTCCATGACATGAGTCTGACCTAATTCACCTTACCCGTTGACAGCATCAGTTTTCCCTCACCCTGCTCAGACAAAATGGCCATATCTGAAGATTTCCTAAAGAAAATGCAAGAATCGGTAATGAACCTATCTAGGGAGTTCTCTAATGTGAAGGACGATTTCAACCAGCTGAAAAACCTAGGTAATGAGAACTCTTTGACCTCTGAGGACTCTGTAGTCCAAAATCCTCCTCCTCTGATCTCTGTTCCTGTCCAGGCCATTGTAGAACCAATCAGTGGTTCTAAAGACAAGGAACATGTTGACGAGAAGAATCTGCCACCTCCCACTGCCGTAAGAAAAGAGGAAGAACTTGCAAAAGAAGTTGAGAAATTACCTTCTATGGTCTCTGTTCCTATGCCAGCCGCAGTAGCGCGTCTTGATGATTTTAAAGGTAAGCAACATGTTGAAAAGGAGTGTCTTCTAACTCCTACTTCAGAAGAAAAGGCGAAAGAACTTGTTAAAGAGCTTAAGAAGTTAACCTTTGATCAACAGAATGTGAAGAACCCAAAGAGCGATAACAAACCTGTTGTTTATTCCAAGAAGATCGGCGGTATTGAGTCATCTCATCAGGCATCTCAAATTGTCATGCATAAGTCTGATGAAGTAGAAGAGAAATTAGTAAAGAAACCTAAGAAGATATTCACTCAATTGCCGAGACCTCCAGCAGTCATTCTCCGAAAACTTGTTAAGGATGGGCAGTTGAAACTTATGGCTCCAAAGCCACCACCTAAGGTTCTTCCAAGGTTCTACAACAAGGATGAATACTGTTAATATCATCAAGGCCCTGGTCACATCACTAATTGTTGTCGCTCTCTCAGATTTGCAATCCAAGACCTCATAGATAGAGATCGTCCCATTTGGCCCGGGTTTAATGCTACACAGCATCCTTTGCCAAGACATGTTGCAATTTCTTCAGCTGGTACTAAAGCTAACTCGATGGTTGAGCCTTTTGAGGATCCCATTATCACCGCTCATCCCACCTTTGAGTTAGGGAGTTCTTCAGTTACAAATTTGGGAGTGTCAGAGTTTGAGATGTCAGGAGGTGGTTATATGCCAGAAAGAATATCACCACTGCCAGTTATTGAAGATCAGCTTAACCCAGATCGACAAGATTTGCGCCAGGGTTGAACCCCTAGTCATTAATATCATGGAGGAAGGAGTACTACTCATAAATTTCCAGTGCCGGTTCATCATTATTGAAGAAGTGTCCTGTGTTGTCAGGTTTGTCTTTCGTTGAGTGTACATCAACTTTTCTCTCGCAAAGTTGGTAAGTCATATTGTGTTGATGTCAAAAAAAAAAAAAAGAAAAAAAGAAAAAAAAAAAAGGGGGGAGTGTATGTCATGTCTGTCAGTCTTCTCATCAAATTAGTTTTTTTTTGTTTCCTGTCAAATCAAATGTAAAGCCCATAGAGGCGTGTCTATGAGTCATTAATGCAATCGAAAGTTTTCAATTCAATAAAGTTGTTACTTTTGTATCTCGGATATCTTATTGATTCGCTCTTAGATTTAATGTTTAAATAACTAAAGACCCCCTTCTCGGATGAGAATGCAGACGAAATTCACCTCGAGATCTGAAAGATAGTCAAACGAGAGGAAGAGCATCGAGCATAGCCACTTGAAGAAGAAATCGAAGCCATTGATAGTGGTATCGAAATCCAAAACTCGAGAAAGATGGAATGGCAAAACTTTATCTCCCGAGGAGCGCAAAGAATTGATAAACCTGTTTAGGGGGGTTTAAGGTAGTCTTGATTGATCCTATAAGGATAAACCAGGGGGAATGCCCTGTCATTGCTCAAAGCAAGATTTCATTGGCTTTAAACATCCAGTTGAAAAGTGTAGATTTTAAAGAGCGAAACATCAGACATCCTTTGGAGCTGATGAAATATTGAGAGAAGAGTTTCTGGCAAGGAAGTATGATAAATTTGAGTCCTAAAAAAAAAAAAAAGAAAAAAAAAAAGAAGAAAGACAAGGGGTTGTGAAACCTTAAGCATAAATTCAAGATCTTCGATGTGGGAATGGAGCACAGCGGTTGAAGTTTTGCCTGAAAAACCGTCAGACTCTTCGAAAAAATTTTCATAGTCTTTGACCCTTAAGCAAAAGAGCTTGTACATCAAATACGCCAGGAGGCCATCCTTGAACGTCTGAACTTTTATAGCCAAAATCCTAATGTTTTAAAATCCATTTGTAAACCCTTTCGGCCAAAAAGTCAAATCAAACCATTTTTTTTTCTAACCATATTATAAACCCGGGGCATTTATGCACCCGAACTACGTCGGACCTGATCCCCATTTCTTCAGGGGTACGTAGGCAACTTGATTAATTCAAGTTCGGTCAAAGCCTTGGGATAAAATCCCTTTCAAAATTTTGAAGCTAAATGCTACACCATTCTTTGAAAAATCCCAAAGCGAACTACGCGGATCTGATCCTCCATTTTTGGGGTACGTAGGTAGTCTGGCTAGACCAGATTCGGTCCAAATCGTTTGAACTTTAAATATCACACCCTTTTGAACCTAAGCCTACCTAGAAAGTCCTTCTAGTGCAAGCGAAATTTGAGACAAGTGGTCTTTTAGACTGAAAACTTGGAAAACAAAAGTTATGACTTCTTTTGAAGAGAGAAATCAAGGAGACAGAGAAGCAACCTCTACACAGGGCAGGATCCTGGAATCCGAGTAGTGTCGACAAGACTTGCTTTGATATCTTTTTTTAAACTAGGGGCATTAAGACTGAGCAATCCGAAGGGGTTAATAACCATGACGGAAATCCCGATGGAGGAAATTAGAGCCTTTTGACTTGGTTTTCGAGATTACTCGGAGGGTGGCTGACCTTACCATTTAAAAAATAACCCATTTTATCTAAAGGTGAATCAAAAGTGAGTTGAGTTCTTTGAATAATGTACATCTTCTTTGATAGAGTCCTTGGGAGTCTGTCCTTCATTTATATTTGTTTTCTTTCAAGGTCTAAGTTGTCCGGCACTGAAAGGAAGGGATGTATACCTTTCAAAATGAAAGACCCTAGTTTAGGTATCCTGTTCGGACAGGCTGAATATGTCAAGTTTCAAACAGTTGGTGTCGGAAAGAGCGAACCTCACATAGTGGTCAATGAGAGGAGAAGTCTTTGAGCTTAGCCATTATCCCATCTTTATTCCAAAGAAAGAACCCATGCAAATCCAAAATTTCTTTATCTATCCTTGTTCTACTCTCCTTGAGACTCTTGTCATGGAAGTGCAATACACTAGGGGCATCTTTTATGACTTGCGTCATAAAAGATATCAAACATCAAAGGCAATCAGTGCTAGTGTTTACAGCAAGTTGAAGTAACAGAGATGCGAGCACGTCTTGAGCTAAATCTCCGAGCTCTTCAAATGAGCCCTCTTTCTTGAAAGAGTCAATTCCCAAAGAAAATCAATTTCCCCACCGGAGTTTAGAATTTGCTCCCGCAACCTTCAAACCTCAGCAGAATGCTTTTCACTTGTTAAAGAAGGGTAAACACCTGAAAGCCCCGTCAAGTACTTAAGTCTGATCCTCAGCAAGGAACTCATACTTCCAATTTTCTTGGCAAGAGAAAGCTAATTCCAGAAAAATCTAAAAAATCCAAAAATCAATTCTCCATTCAATAAATTAGTCCTCTATATTCATTCAAGGCTCTTCGTGGTCTACCATTTAGGAATACCATGGACCCTTGCTTCCCGAGTGGCTCTTCGTGATCTGACTTTCGAGTTATATCACGGACCCACTATCCATACTCATTCTATTCATCTCCATTGCTTGTCATTATCCTTGTTCATCCTTGGCTCTTCATGGTCTACCAGTCAGGTACACCATGAACCCTTGCTCCCTGAGTGGCTCTTCGTGATGTGTCGTCTCAGATATATCATGGACCCACTATTCATAGTTATTCCATTCATATCTTTTACATGTCATTGATCCTTTCCTTAATCATTGCTTCCTTGGCTCTTCATGGCTTATTACCATGGACCCTTGATTCCTTCTTTCTTGGCTCTTCACGGCTTATCACCGTGGACCCTTGATCCTTGCTTCCTTGGCTCTTCATGGCTTATTACCATGGACCCTTGATTCTTTCTTTCTTGGCTCTTCACGGCTCATCACCGTGGACCCTTGATCCTTGCTTCCTTGGCTCTTCATGGCTTATTACCATGGACCCTTGATTCCTTCTTTCTTGGCTCTTCACGGCTTATCGCCATGGACCCTTAATCAAAATTTTCATTCAACTGTTGTTCTTTCTTGTCTAGTTTGGTAAAGAGTTGGACCGCAACTCTATCTGGTTATTTTTGTTGTTCGTAATGAAAGCCTGAGTCATGTTTTACATGATTCGTTGTTCTGCAGTATACCGCTGCCCGCGTGTGGATTTAGGTAACCGCCGCCCACGTGTGGATTTAGGTATGCCTGCGTTTGTTTCTTTGGTATGTTACTATGTTATGTTTGGTGAGAGTTTCTCTCACCAATATATTTTGATTGCCGAGTTATGTGTCCCGCGTTTTACCAAATTACTCATAAGTCATGTTGAATGTTGAAATTTCAAAACCAAAATCCATTTTACCCTTGTAAGCACCGTTTTAAAACCAGAAAACCCAAAAATTTGTTTTGCTTTTTTTTTTTCGGGTCGATCAAAATGCGTTGTCTGTTCAGCTTTGCCATTCGCGTGTTGTACACGCTCTGCCAAAGAGGGGCATCTGTAGACACCCCATTTTGACTGGCCCCTTTTCCGCGAAATCGAATAAATTTCTGAAATTGAGCGTAGCCCCAAAGTTGAGTCGAAGTCCCGAAATCAATTTTTGAACCCTGAAACTGTGCTCTGACTGTGAAAATCCAAGAATCGAAGCCCAAATTTCTGAAGGATCCGAACCCCATAAATTGACTCAGGTCGCACCCCAACCCATGTATTGGGTTCAAGTTGCCCATAATACAAGGAAATGCGAAAGGGGAGTGAATTATTCAGCCATCGTGTGCCCATATCATTTTCCTGCAAGAAGCAAAAAAGAAAATATTTGCCCCCTGTTTTCTGTTTGACCCCCCCTGTTGGTATGAAAAATTATTGAAATACATTAGAAGAGGGGCTGTCCAAGGGAGAAGTAGGGGGGTCGAAGTCATCATCTCATTTTTATAAAATCCAGCGAACAAGGGTTTGGGAAGGAGAGGATTTTCGGTTTTGTTTTCAGAGGAAACCCTAGCCGCAAAGAGGGAGGAGAGGGAGAAGGAGAAGGAGCTCGCCCCATCGCCATCTTCCCCAACCGTCCGGCCATCCTTGCGGGAATCGGGCCAAACCCATTCTCTCCGGCCCCATGCCATCTTCTCCGGGCCTCCGGTCATCTTCCCCGGCCTCTCCCTCGCCGCCGATCGTCCCCATCCCCTCCATAGTCACCCATCTCCTCACTTCCACATCCACCGCCACTGGAAACCCATTTCCCTAACCCAAACCCTTTCAAACCCTTGAAACCCTCTGCAACCCACCTCCACTCCTCAAAACGCCCGTCTCCTCCGATCTCCCTAGCCGGAATCCGGCACCCTTATCCATCCCCATCTCCGACAGCCACTCCCAAACCCACCTCCATTTTTCAGAAACCCCCAATCCCCACCACCATGCTCCGGCCATTAATCCATCTCCTTCTTTTCTCTGCTCGAGCCTCCACCCTCATCCATTTTATTATTTTTCACGTCCACATCAGCACCACCTCCGCCGATCCGATGACCACCGACCGCCACCATCTTCTATCTCTGTAACCCACAACCATCTTCTCCAATCGTACCCTCCACTTCACAGCCACCACCTCCACCGCCTCTGCAAACCAAAACCCAAACCCATCTCATTCTCCTCCACCTTCAGTACCACACAGCCGAGAGAGAATAACAGAGAGGGGGAGAATAACAGAAAAAAAAAGAGAGAGAGGGATTTCGGCTGTCTTCTCCGACGAGCTCCGCACCTCTTCACCACAGCCACCACCGGAGCTCCGGCCACATATCCCCTGTTGTTTTTTATCCAAAACCCAACTCCACCCAAACCCACTGCAAACCCATATTTTCGGTCAAACCCTCTTCCATACAAAACCCATTACTATCTTCCCCTGTTTTCTCCATCCCACCATTTTCCAGACCAAAACCCATTTGGTTCCCTGTTCATTCAATTTCACCCTTTGATTCCACTTTCAATTACCCAATCCAATCCTCATTCCTCTAGTCAGCCATCTTCATTTTTTCCTTTTCCTTGCTCTAATAGACCCCAATGCCATTTCCATCACTATAAATCTTTACCTCCATCTTAAATCCACCTCCATCATAGGCCCTTGTTACCCTTACCAGTAGCTCGCACGGAAGAAAAGAGAGAACTAAGTCCTCTCATCTTTTGGTCTTCATCTCCGGCCATCCCATTAGAATCCGAGCGCTATCACGCGAATCCGGTTGTCTCGCCATCGGCTACCAAGCCCATAAGCCTCATCAGCCCTTGATTTCTTCAGTCAGGTAATTTATCCCCCTTCTGTCCATGCTCTGTGATTGTCAGTTGTCCTCCTTGGTTGTGTTTCTTCTTATGTCAGTCACTGGATTTGTCAAGTTCTGAAATTTTGCCCAATTATTTCTATTTTGTTTTCTTCCTTGACTTTGTGATTATGGCCATGCGAAATAGTTGTATACACACCCATTCATTCGTATTTGGAGCTGTATACACTGCTTTCTGTATTTCTGTGCTTGCAAGTTGGTATCGAGTTACTAAGGTTTGAAGTTGTGATAAGTCCCCACATAGCAGCTCATTGATTACTCTTTAACTGTTTTCAAATCACTTTGGTTCATTAGTGGTCGAATTATAATGTCTAAGTGTAATTTTGGGTGGATATAGCTCCCCTTTATGGAAGCTTTACATCCTTTTTGTACATCAAACGGTTTTGAATCTTTGGGTACATGTGTTAAAAGCATTTCTAATGTCTGTTAGGTGCCTGTTCTTCATGATGATAGTGTCATAATCAGATATAAAATGAGCCCGTCTTTATGTTTTATGGCTCACCGCTTCATACTTGGATCTGCACAAGTTGATGTCCCCTGTATGCACTGATATTTTTAATAAATTGGAATTATCATAATCTTTTGATATTTTTTATATTCTTCTCTTGTACTAATCTTTGAGTTAGGTTTTGAAGATGATAATAAATGGACTGCTCAGGTGAGACTCTCTTGAGGTTCATAAACTTATTTTTTATTTAAATAAATTGTTTAATTGAAGAAGGAAATCAGATGACTACTCTATTCGATGTTATCGACATGAGTACTGTTTGATTTCAAGGCGGTTTGTAGGAATATTATCATGTGTATTATGATATCAGATGATTACTTTAGCATCATCTGATTTCATCCCCATATTGGGGTGGTGTTTGTGGTTGGGCATAGAAGTGTTTGATATTGTTTTCTTTTACTTTATTAGGCTATCCAGCGGCTGGTCTGGACTAATTAATGTTGTTTATCATTTTATGATTGCTATAGATTGTGTATTTCTTCTATTGAAAATTCTTCTTTGCTTAGCACTTGATTTATTTTTATAGGAATAAAATGGAATTTGCGATTATCTGGTAGCCTTTTCTTCTCTTTTTGATAGACTAACACAGTCTTATAGATTTCTGTTAAATTTCTTTAGATACTGGAATCCCCTCTCATTGCGAGGGCGATGAAGGCGCTAGCCCAAGCCCATCCTTAGGGGACTTGCTCAGTCCAAGTTGCATACCCCTCCTTTGTATATAGGAGACTTGCCCAGTCTCATTCTCTTGCTAACCCTCCTCTTTGTGCGTCGTTTGGTTTTGGGAGAACACCCTACTCGGCTTGGCTTCATACCCCTATCCTATATGGGTATCTGGTTGCACATTTGTTGCACCCTAGGGCTAGGTAGCTGTCCGGCCCGGCTGGGTGTTTTACCTTTGCCAAATATGCACAGGGTCTTTTATTCCTTTTTTACGTCATTTGTGTCTCGGAGACAAGCCTTGTCTCATGTAGAGAGTTTCCCCTTTAGGAGGCTTACCTAGCCTCATGTTAGAGTGGCCTCCTCTTTTAGAGTGAGTCTTTGACTCGGTAGTGTTATTAGAGAGTCTCTGACTCATTTGTTCCTCCTCTCTAGTGTTATTAGTTAGGAGTTTTTCCATTAGAGACTAACTCAGTCATATAGAGCCTTCCCTGCTTAGGATCTTAGATTATTTTCTCTGTTCTTGGGGCACTATCTTTCTTGTTGTGGTTTGTCTCTTTGAGACGCCAGTTTCTTGTTGTGGATCGTCTCTTTGAGGCGTTAGTTTCTTGTTCGGGGTTTCCCCTTTGGATTTAGGGCTTTGCCCTAGTTTGTGGTTGTTCTTGTGTGTTCCCTGGAAGATTGAAAACATTTAAAGGTTTAGAGCATTGGAAAAGCTTTAAAATCCAAAAACATTAGAAATTTGAAACTCAAAAACATTTAAAAACTTTAAAAATATCAAAAACATTTGAAAAACATAAAAAATTTTAAAAAAAAAATCTAAAATGTTGAGTGTTTCTTTTATAAGCGTAGTTTGAGAGTTCGTTTCGAACTACGTTGGCTTGATCCTCTTCCACGAGGTACGTAGTGCAGCTTGGGATACATATCCCAAGTCCAGCCAAACTTTGTAAATAAAAATGCTTTAACCCTTCAACTTTAAAACCTTGTTTTTAACAAAAATCTTTCTCTAGAGAGTTAGGAGTTTGTCCTAGATAGAGAGTTTTAGAGTTAGGAGTTCGTCTTTGATTTGTTGTGTGCTTGTTTGTGTTTGTTTTAGAGTTAGGGGTTTGTCCTAGCTAGGAGTGCCTCCGTCCGGTTAGTTGGCGATTCACATCGCCGACTGATGACTAGGTCTTGGATACGTTAGCAATCCTATTGTTTTCCTTAGGGCACAGCCTAGTTACACATAGGTTGTAGGAACTACCTGCATTAGCTTAGGGCTAACTTGCATTTAGTTAGGGCATATAGGGTGTCCTAAAATATACAATCCATTTGGAATTTAAATAATCGCGCAATAAACTTTAATAAATAGTCCGGTCTTTTAGATCGAGTCTAGGATAGAGGTCTAGGTGTCTTAGGCATCCTAGCTTAGAATAGGTGCGAAGAACTACGTTGCCTTGATTCTCGTGGAGGCGGGGATACGTAGGCTTCTTTGGATGAATACCAGACCATCCGAGGACTCGGGCTAAATCATTTAGAGTCTTAGGATTTGTTGTGTTGTTATATTGTATATTTTGTTGTGTTTTCTTACTTTCTTGTGCAAACCTTATACCTGTAGTTGTAGCATGCATGTGTTCGTCCACCAGAACTTAGACACCAGTTAGGTATGTCACTCATAACCTAGCAATCATTAGGCGACACATCTTTTATTTTATTTTATGGGTGTTTATTATCTTTATCCTCAGGAAATGCATGCTTAGGTAGACGACTCCTGAGGATTGTTCCCATTTCACATGATTTTCGCCTAAAACTCTTCAAGGTTAATAATAAATGGCATAAGAGACCAAGTGTTCGCACTCGGGCGAATTGGGGGCGCTCTTCGGACCTTCTCCATTCGTCATCAGGCACGGACCTTTTGTATCTCTGGTTATCCATTGCAAACAGAGCATTTGTTTTGGTTCCATGGCGTGTCCATGGATGGCGACTCTGAGTTATTTTCGGATATATCTTGGTTTCGAGCCCTGGCTCCGGATCAGGATGTATCTCTTTTCTTTTTATATCGCCACTCATGCTATGCTGTGAGGGTGGCATCCGTTTTCGAGAGTTCCTTGGCAGAGCTCTCCTCCATCGTGGAGATCTTTGAGGATTGCAGGAGGGATCTCGCGTCCCCTCGGCGCACCCGTCCTCGGATCGGGGTCCACACTAACAAAGGCACTTGTGCCAAGTTGATGGAGTAAAAAGAGGTAGGGCCATATTGAAAACAACTTGGGTAGAAATAGTGAAAGCCATAGGCACACCAAAGAAATTGCAAAACTTGAAAGCTCTTTGTAGAACATGAATATTACAGGAATACAATTTGGGAAAAAGTGGAAGTTCTTTTTTTTCCTTCACGTGTAACTGTTTAAATACATGAGTAGTTTGAATAAAGAAAGACTCATAAGATATCTACTACTTTGTATGCTGGATAGATACAACTACTAGCTAAACTACCCACTTTAATAAAACTTTTTCCTATGGCTATACCAAACGATTAGTCAAACTACAAAAAACTAAATGACTTCCTAAATTAGAAGGACTCTAGAGAGAGTCGGTGGTGATGACGTTTGAAGATGACGTTCAAGAGAAAGTATTTACTTCATCTTCTTTCTCTCTGAATTTCTTAAGTTGCTAAATATTAAAGCAGAAAAAAAGGCCAACACAATCAAGGATATCAAAAAAAGGAAAAAAGATCTTACATGATTATGATTATATAACAAACAAATCATGCATATTCATTGAGTGCTCTACTTTTGGATCGAGTGCTTGCAAAAGGATGGTCAAAACTCTATAGAAGCATTATTCCATCACATTCAAAGGGTAAAAAACACAATTAGTGGAATAGTTACTACTTAATAATGCCTGCGTAATCGAGATTTTTAAAACCTGAATTTCTCATTTTTCAAACTGAAAACCTAGATTCTAAAATCCGCATATCCAAACGGCCCCTAAGTCAATAGAGAGAGAGAGAGAGGCATTCACATTTTCTTCTCCTAGATGGAAATTGATACATTTTCTCTTTCTAGAAGGTACCCATCTTTGATTTTGGCAGTTAGACTTCTCTATAGTTTAAGACTTTCCTAGGCTGTGAGCGTCAAGGTAAGGCGGCTCCAACTCTCCATTACTGGCTGTCCATATATTAAATTTAAAATAGAACGTTCTTAGTAGTTAGAAGGGAAATTGAATCTGCACCACCTTGTTTTGATAATGACACTCTTCTCTCATACAAGATAACAACCACACACGGTCTGCCAAGAGCTCAAATGTACTTGTTATTTTGTTCGCCTCATCATAAGTGCACCTTAGTCTTTAAAACCGAGTTTCCCTCAGCTTCAAAAACTTGAAGAACGTTCTTCGTCTTTGTGCATGAAAAGTCTTATTTACTTAGTGAAAGCAGAAATTTTGTTTTTCAACGTACAAATTAATTATTCAAAGAAATGATAAACAAATGTTGCCTTGGAATAACATGGAGGACCTTGACTCGCAAACCACCAGAATCGAGGGTAGGATGAGCAATTGATATCACCGATCATCTTTCGCATGTTGAAGATAGTCTGAAATGGAGTGATCCTAACCGTTGGATGGAGAGCTTGCAAATGGATGGTCAAAAACTATAATTTATAGAAGAAAAATAACATCATATTCCCAAAAACTATATAGAAACAACATTCCATCAAACTCAAAGCCTCAAAAAACACATTTAGATCAAGATATTGAATCGTAGTCCGATTTAAGAAAGGAATCGAACTTCTTTGGATATTATAAACCCTTCTCATTTGAATTAGTATTGACTTTAGAAACCTGTATTGATACTTTGAACTTCTGAATTAGCTTTGAGTCCATCATGCTATTTTGTTTCACCTACTCTTACTTTTCTGAACCTTTGAAATAACTGTTTTGAAATACTGTTATGAACATCTGTTATGAACTCTGAACCTGTGAACTATTTGTTTGAATTTTGAATATTCTGAACCATTTGAATATGAACCTTGAACATTTGGAACACTTCTGTGGAGGCTTGGATAATTTCTGGACCCTGCCATATGGGGGTAAAACATTTGGCAACTCTGGACCCACCGTGGGGGTTGTACACTGAAACTTCTAGCCCGTCAGTGGGATAAAACACTGGCCCTGTCGACTTGCATCTGAACTTCAGGAACTGATTCCGAACACCTTGGACTGTCGATGTATAAGCAATAACATGTTTTCTGAACCATGCCGATGACTCTGAAGTGTATTTGAATTCTGAACCTTCTGTACATGAACTCTGAAATCTCCGACTTTGATCCGATCTAAGATTTGGAATTTAGAACCATATTTGACATGCGCTTATCACTGTTTATGCCTAATGAATCAGTTAAGACCTTTGAACTCAGTTTTGACTTTGAGTTCCTGACCCTATTGAATCCTGACATGCTAGACTGTGCGTAGAGTAGTGCTTTATTATGTACCGAGCTTTTCAGCTGACTGTGGTTATTTAATATTTTTCAGGTCTTGGCCCTCGTGAAGATAACGAGGAACATGACGCTTAGCTTTGGATTTGGACTCAGAGATTTAGTTTAGTTATTTCAGTTTATTAGAAAGTGAGTACGTGAATAAAATGTAAAGACATTATTATTTATTTGTTTGACTCTTTGGAGAAGAGATGAGATTTGATTTGACTCTGCTGGGTTCGCATTCATCATTACTTCGATATTTTAGTTATGAAATGCCATGTTATTTTCTGTTATTGCTTTGCAGCCTTGTACATGTGTGAGATTCGTCTTGCAGGTGTATGGCGCTGTCATGTCCTACACCTAGGGTGGGATTTAGGGCGTGACAGTTCCCCAACAAGCTCAACGTAGTGCGTGTGTAAAACTTAACAAGAGAGAAGAAGAAGTGTGTAAAACGTAGTGCGTGCAGACTTGTGAAGGCACAAAACCATACGCACACCAAAGAAATTTCAAAACTTGAAAGCTCTCTGTCAAGAACATGAATATGCACTCTCTGATAAAAAATAACATGAACACAATTTGGGAAAAAGTGGAAGTAATTTTTTTATTTTTTTTTCATTCACGTGTAACTGTTTAAATACATGAGTACTTTGAATAAAGAAAGACTCATAAGATATCTACTACTTTGTATGCTAGATAGATACAACCACTTGCTAAACTACCCACTTTAATAAAACCATTTCCTACAGTTATCCCAAACGATTTAGTCAAACTACAAAAACTAAAAGACTTCCTGAATTAAAAAGACTCTAGAGAGAGTCGGTGGTGATGACGTTTGAAGATGACGTTCACAGGTATTTGAAGAGAAAGTATTTACTTCATCTTCTTTCTCCCTATTTTCTTAAATTGCTAAATATAAAAGTAGGAAAAAAGCCCAACACAATCAAGGATATCAAAAAAAGGAAAAAATATCTTACATGATTATCATTATATAACAAACAAATCATGCATATTCATTGAGTGCTCTACTTTTGGATCGAGAGCTTGCAAAAGGATGGTCAAAACTCTATAGAAGCATTATTCCATCACATTCAAAGGGTAAAAAACACAATTAGTGGAATAGTTACTACTTAATAATGCTTGCGTAATCGGGTTTTTTAAAACCTGAATTTCTCACTTAAAAATCAAGAAACGCTGTCAGGAGTGGACAGCATACATCAGCTTGATCATGAACCCTCTCTTACACTGTTTTCAAACTAAAAACCTAGATTCTAAAATCCGCATATCCAAACGGCCCCTAAGTCATTAGAGAGAGAGAGAGAGAGAGAGAGAGGCATTCACATTTTCTTCTCCTAGATGGAAATTGATACATTTTCTCTTTCTAGAAGGTACCCATCTTTGGTTTTGGCAGTTAGACTTCTGTATAGTTTAAGACTTTCCTAGGCTGTGAGCGTCAAGGTAAGGCAGCTTCGACTCTCCATTATTAGCTGTCCATATATTAAATTTAAATTAAATAGAACGTTCTTAGAAGTTAGAAGGGAAATTGAATCTGCACCACCTTGTATTGATAACGACGCTCTTCTCTTATACAAGATAACACACGCTCTGCCAAGAGCTCAAATGTATTTGTTATTTTGTTTGCCTCATCATAAGTGCACCTTAGTCTTTAAAACCGAGTTTACCTCAGCTTCAAAAAGTCATTGTCCATGAAAAGTCTTATTTACTTAGTGAAAGCAGAAATTTTGTTGTTCAACGTACAAATTAATTATTCAAAGAAATGATAAACAAATGTTGCCTTGGAATAACATGGAGGACCTTGACTCGCACACCACCAGAATCGAGGGTAGGATGACCAATTGATATCACCGATCATCTTTGGCATGTTGAAGATAGTCTGAAATGGAGTGATCCTAACCGTTGGATGGAGAGCTTGCAAATGGATGGTCAAAAACTATAATTTATAGAAGAAAAATAACGTCATGTTCTAGAAACAGCATTCCATCATACTCAAAGCCTCAAATGTGCTTTTTTGCCCCCGAGGTGATCCAAAGTGCACCTTAGTCTTGAAACTGAGTTAATTTTCACGACATTACAAAGACTGGAGGAAGGAGTCTTCCAATTTGTGCGTGAAAAGTTCTTTGTACGTGGGAAAAGAAGTTTTATTTTTCAAAGACATGAAACACAAATGTTTCCTTGTAATAACATGGAGGACCTCGACTCGCACACCTCTATTCACATGTCATAATTTTTCCATTTTTACCTCCCCATAGAGATCAATATAAATAGGGGCTAAGCTCTTTTGTACAATCACCTTCAATTGGATGCCCTTTGCTCTTCAAACAATTTCCTCGTTTTACCCTTTACAGGAAAAAAATATGACTTCAGACCCTTCACAAGCCCTCATCTTCTCCATCGCGATCGTTGCGATATCTTGGATCGCATGGATGATCAAGAAATCCATAAAGGGGAACACATCGCCTTTGCCTCCGGGTCCACGTGGGTTACCATTGATCGGTAACCTTCCGTTTCTCGAACCCGAGCTCCATCGATATTATGCCAAATTATCTGCCATCTATGGCCCCATCTTCAAGCTCCGACTCGGCAATAAGCTGTGTGTTGTATTGAGCTCCCCGTCCATGGCGAAGGAGGTCCTCAAAGACCATGACACCACCTTCGCCAACCATGACATGCAAGCTGCGGCACTTCTTACTGCCACTTATGGTGGGTCCGACATTGTGTTGAGTCCCTATGGTCCAGAATGGCGCATGCTCCGCAGGGTTTGCATCCAAGAGCTTCTCAATACTGCTAGCCTTGACGCCGGTCGAGTCCACAGACGACTACGGGTTCATCAGACCTTGAGCGAAGTGTATGCCAAAATTGAAACCCCGGTTGATGTTGGTGAGAAGATAACTCAAACAATCTTCAACACCATGACGAGCACCCTATGGGGTGGCACACTCAAGGGGAATGAAGAGACTAGTGTGGCGTCGGAGTTTCGGCATATCATGTTGGAAATCGGGGAGCTCATTACACAACCCAACATTTCTGATCTATTTCCTCTTCTAGCCAGATTTGATATACAGGGCGTCCAACGTAAAGCAAAGAACCTCATGTCATGGTTCGATAGGATATTCGAATCTATCCTAGATCAACGGATGAAAATGAATGCAGAGGTAGGAGAGGCGAATCACGACATTGGCATGAAGCAAAACAAGGATTTCCTCGATATCCTTTTGAACCTCAAGAATAAAGAGGACCCCAAAACACCATTGACAATGACACACATCAAGGCCTTGTTGCTGGTAATTTTCTATACTTAATCTATGAATATTTAGGGCTCGTTTGTTTCGGATTTTAGAATCAGTGTTGAGTCCAAAACCGATTCAAGGCAAAATCGTGCATTTAATTTGATAGTTTTAGAACCGATTTTGGACTCAAATAGATTCTACATCCCAAGCAAATAACTGACTGTTGTGATGTAGAATTTATCAGAGTACAAAATGATTCTACACCTCGGAACAAACATCCGATTTTTCTAAGAATCAGTTTTATACTAAAATTCGATTCTCAAAACGCAAAATAATAGTGGTTTTGCGTCTTAGGCATTCATATAATTTATGACCGTACATTAAGGCTCATGTGTTTATTTGATTTGTGGGTGCAGGACATGGTAGCTGGGGGGGTCGACACAACATCAACCACATTAGAGTGGGCCATGGCTGAAATGATGCACAAACCCGAGATAATGAAGAAAGCTCAAGAGGAATTAGAATCAGTAGTGGGGAAGGATAAAATTCTTGAAGATTCCCATTGTGCTGAATTGCATTATTTAGAAGCAGTGGTGAAAGAAGCACTACGTTTGCACCCTCCCAATGTTTTCTTGATCCCTCACAGTGCAATTGAATCATGCGTGGTGGGTGGATACACCATCCCAAAAAACACTGCCATCTTTGTGAACTTATGGGAGATACAGAGAGACCCTTCCCTGTGGGACAATCCCTCAGAGTTCATTCCTGAGAGGTTCTTGAGTAGTGCCACTGCAGGTAATAAATGGGATTATAGGGGCAATGATTTTCGTTATTTTCCATTTGGGTCAGGGAGGAGGATCTGTCCAGGGATCTCTTTGGCTGAGAGGTCTCTAAAATATGTATTGGGTTCTCTCTTGCATTCGTTCGACTGGAAATTACCGACCGGAACCAAGATCGATCTTGCGGACAAGTTTGGCCAGGTGATAAAGATAGCAAACCCCGTCGTTGCTATACCCACGCCACGATTATCGAACCCGAAACTCTACGATCTGCTCTTAAAAGAAGAACCATGATGATATTAATCCAGTAATGGGTGATTGTTGTCTTGGGGATATGCCTTTTGTACTCTTGTATTGTAGTATATTTGAATAAATAAATTTATTTCTTTAATTATCAATAAAAGTCCTACAATAATTTAGCTTCTCCCTTCAAATAAATTTTATGCACCTTCTAATCGTGTTATCATTTAATTATTTTACTTGACACATGCATTTAATGGTTTAACTAGTAATTATCTATATAAAATTTATGTCTCCACTCAATCATCTGTTGTACAATCATGAGAGAGAGAGAGAGAGAGAGAGAGAGAGAGAGAGAGAGAGAGAGAGAGAGAGAGGAATATCTGTTTCCTGTGGACCCCGATCCGAGGACGAGTGCGGCGAGGGACGCGAGATCCCTCCTGCAATCCTCTAAGATCTCCACAACGTGAAGGAGAGCTCTACCAAGGAACTCTCGAAACAGGTGCCACCCTCACAGCATAGCATGAGTGGCGATACAAAACGAATGAGATACATCCTGATCAGGAGCCAAGGCTCGAAACCGAGATGTACCTAAAAATAACTCAGAGTCGCCATCCATGGACACGCCATGTAACCAAAACAAATGCTCTGTTTGCAATGGATAACCAGAGATACGAAAGGTCCGTGCCTGATGACGAATGGAGAAGGTCCGAAGAGCGCCCCCAATTCGCCCGAGTGCGAACACTTGGTCTCTTATGCCATTTATTATTAACCTTGAAGAGTTTTAGGCGAAAATCATGTGAAATGGGAACAATCCTCAGGAGTCGTCTACCTAAGCATGCATTTCCTGAGAATACAAATAATAAGCACACAAAATAAAATAAAAGATGTGTCGCCTAATGATTGCTAGGTTATGAGTGACATACCTAACTGGTGTCTAAGTTCTGGTGGACGAACACATGCATGCTACAGCTAAAGGTATAGGGTCTGCACAAGAAAGTAAGAAAACACAACAAAATATACAATATAACAACACAACAAATCCTAAGACTCTAAACGATTTAGCCCGAGTCCTCGGATGGTCTGGTATTCATCCAAAGAAGCCTACGTATCCCCGCCTCCACGAGAATCAAGGCAACGTAGTTCTTCGCGCCTATTCTAAACTAGGATGCCTAAGACACCTAGACCTCTATCTTAGACTCGATCTAAAAGACCGGACCAGTTCTTAAAGCTTCTTGTACGATTATTTAAATTCCAGTGAATTGTAGATTTTAGGACACCCTATATGCCCTAACTGAATGCCGGTTAGCCCTAAGCTAATGCGGGTGGTTCCTACAACCTATGTGTAACTAGGCTGTGCGTCATAAGGAAAACAATGGGATCACTAGCGCATCCTAGACCTAGTCATCAGTCGGCGATGTGAATCGCCAACTGACCGGACGGAGGCGAAACAGACTCCTAACTCTAACACAAACACAAACAAAACACACAACAATCAAACAACACACCGAGGACGAAACTCTTAACTCTAAAACAAACGCAAACAAGCACATGACAAATCAAAGACTAAAACCAAAGACAAACCCCTAACTCTAAAACGCTCCTTCTAGGACAAAGTCCTAACTCTAGAGGAAGATTTTTCGAAAACAGGTTTATGAAATATTTTTGTACTTTTTTAAAGAGTTTGAATGATTTATTTACAAAGGTTTGGCTGGACCTGGGATAAGAATCCCAAGCTGCACTACGTACCTCGTGGAAGAGGATCAAGCCAACGTAGTTCGAAACGAACTCTCAAACTACGCTTCGAAAAGAAACACTCAACACTTTAGATTTTTAAGGTTTTTTATGTTTTTCAAATATTTTTGATATTTTTAAAGTTTTTAAATGTTTTTGAGTTTCAAATTTCTGATGTTTTTGGATTTTAAAGCTTTTCCAATGCTCTAAACCTTTAAATGTTTTCAATCTTAAAAGGAACACGCAAGTAGTACCACAAACTAGGGCAAAGCCCTAAATCTAAAGGGGAAACCCCGAATAAGCAACTAGCGTCTCAAAGAGACGAACCACAACAAGAAAGATAGCGTCCCAAGAAGAGAGAAAACGATCCAAGATCGCAAGCAAGCAAAGCTCTAATAAGACTGAGTTAGCCTCTAATCAAAAGCGAAGTAATCAACAACTCTAAAGGAGAAACTCCGAACTAACAACACTAAAGAGGGGGAACAAATGAGTCAGAGACTCTCTAATAACACTACCGAGTCAAAGACTCACTCTAAAAGAGGAGGCCACTCTAACATGAGGCTAGGTAAGCCTCCTAAAGGGGAAACTCTCTACATGAGACAAGGCTTGTCTCCGAGACACAAATGACGTAAAAAGGAATAAAAGACCCTGTGCATATTTGGCAAAGGTAAAACACCCAGCCGGGCCGGACAGCTGCCTAGCCCTAGGGTGCAACAAATGTGCAACCCAATACCCATAAGGGTAGGGGTATGCTGCCAAGCCGAGTAGGGTGTTCTCCCAAAACCAAACGACGCACAAAGAGGAGGTTTAGCAAGAGAATGAGACTGGGCAAGTCTCCTATATACAAAGGAGGGGTATGCTACTTGGACTGAGCAAGTCCCCTAAGGATGGGCTTGGGCTAGCGCTTTCATCGCCCTCGCAATGAGAGGGGATTCTAGTATCTAAAGAAATTTAACAGAAATCTATAAGACTGTGTTAGTCTATCGAAGAGAGAAGAAAAGGCTACCAGATAATCTCAAATTTTCAATCAATTATTATAAAAAACAAATCAAATATCAGCAAAATATGATCTACAACTAAAGAGTGCACAACCTGTAGAAATCATAAAATGATAAACAACATTAATTAGTCCAGACCAGCCGCTGGATAACCTAATAAAGCAAAAACAATATCAAACACTTCTATGCCCAAACACAAACACCACCCCAATATGGGGATGAAATCAGATGATGCTAAAGTAATCATCTGATATCATAATACACATGATAATATTTCTAATCCCGTCTTGAAATCAGACAGTACTCATGTCGATAATATCGAATAGAGTAGTCATCTGATCTCCTTCTTTCTTAAAACAATTTATTTAAATAAAAGAGAAATAAATATCATAAGCCTCAAGATACTCTCACCTGAATAATCCATTTATTACCGTCTTCAAAACCTAACTCAAATGCTTAATATAAGAGAAGTGTTAAATCTTCAATATATTCAATAATATTCCCAATTTGTAAAAATTTTAGTGCGTAACAAGGGTATCAACTTATGTAGTAGATTCAAGTGCGAAAACACTGTGAGCCACAAAATACAAAGACGGGCTCCAAGTAACCTTATCATTGCCCAGAGAAGAGTTCTTTTTTTTATAAAAAAAATGGTTAAAAGAAATCCAAAAAGGCTGGGTGGGCCTACTAAACAAAAGAGGGGAGCGCTACTTGGATTGAGCGAGTCCCCTAAAGATGGGCTTGGGCTAGCGCCTTCATCGCCCTTGTCTTGCAATGACAAGGAAATCTAACGTCTAAAACTACCTATAAGAGGTTATCATAAATTGGCTGATTATAAGTCTCAAAACAGGAGCATAGTGAGTGTCCATATGCTAGAGCTATCAGTAACAAAATCATCCAGCACAATGATCGGAATATAAGAAGAGTACAAATGAAACCAAAGAAAAGGATAACCTGAGCATTATAAAAATAGAAGATCTGCTCCACTCCCTTACAAGATATACAACACTGGTTGCAATCACGGCATAACAAATCGAAAACCTCCTTTCCCCCTTGAATATGTACATTCCCTAATCAAAGATTAGACTAATATGGGCTTTGAGGCTCATAACCCACTCCTGCGCTCTTCTCCTTGCCAATGATGTAAATTCCCTGCAATTGAGACTCTACAATCAGAAACTGAGATAAGAACAACCAAATTCCAAAATAGAACCCTGCACCCACCCCCTTCAAACCGGAACAGGGAAGAAATGCAAACTATGTTTTTTTTTTTTTTGCTCTCCCAGTCCAAGGGTGGAGATACAACAACAAGGTACAACATATGCCTTACAGCTCCCACTATTTTCTTCGACTTGTAGACTTTCCAAGTTAAATAAAAAAAACATGAAAGAAATGAAGCTGGAACCAAACCAATCCAATGAAGGCAAAATTCAAACCATGCGTCAAAAGAGAAATTTACAATCTACAGACCACGCAAATTAAACAAGGAATTGAATTGAGAGATGAAGAAGAAAAAAAAGAGACAATGAAAATTACCTTTCTTGCGACCTCTCCTCTATGCTAACCTAAGATTTTTGGCCTAAGAGGTTAAGCTCCTGCTTCTTCTTCTCTTTAGCTTCGAACAAACAAGTCCAAAGCTGAAAACCTTGCCGGAATAGTTGACGATTGCCGGAGATCGGGAAGAGGTCGTCAAACGGGGTTTGCAGGGATGGTGAGCGAATGAGGGTTTGATGGTGGAAATGCAAATCTCAAAGAGGGTAAATGAGAAAGGGTCGAATGTGATGGAATCTGTTGGAATTGGGATTACAGAGAGTTGAGATGGGAATGGGTTTAAGGGGTAGTGATGAGGGTGGAGGTGAATCTGATAGAAGAAGGTTTCAATGGTGGTTAGGTAATGGCTGAAAATTGGGGGTAGGGGGTGGTCGGATTTAATGGTGGCTGAGAATGGGGGTTTGACGGAGAGGCCGGATTCCGGTGATGGCCACCGGAGAAGAAGAAGGAATGGTGGTGATGACTGGAGAAGGGAAACCCCAAACCCTCTCTTTCTCGCTCTCCCTCCCTCTCTCTCTCTCTCTCTCTCTCTTTGCTACCCCCTCTCAAGAAGATTTTCAACGAAAAATCCCTCTATTCTCCTCACTGGTTTTCTTCTCTCTTTTTTTTAGAAAATGGGTTTTAAATGAGAAGGGGTTTGGGAGGTGAAATGGAAAGTCTGTTGAGGGTTTTGATTTGGGTTTGGATCGGGATTTGATGATGGGAAGAGGAGATGGAGGGTATGGTGGTGGTGGGTCGGAGGTTAGCAAAGTCTTGCCGGAATCCATGGAGGCTTACCGGAGAAAATGGGGTTTGGCCGCGGATTTGATGGAGACGGTGGTTGCTAGGGGTGGAGATGATGGAGATGGTGAAGATAGGGACGGTGGAAGTGGTGGTGGTGCCGATGATGGTGGTGGAAGAGTAATCGGCCGGCGGCTCTCTCTCCTCTGTAATCTCCCATTGTTTTTGACGAAAATGAGGCTCCCCTCCTCTTTTTTTGAAAATGGGATCCTCCCTCAAACCCTAATTCGTTTCCCTTTTAAGGGAAATGATATATTCATACACCCCCTCCTTTGCTCTGGACAGCCCTACTAGTGTATTTCTCACTCTCATTCATCCTAAATGAGGTGGTCTAAGCAGAAAACAGGGCACACTTTCTCTTCTTTTCTGGATTGATATGGGCACCTTCCTGAATGGAAAATCCGCTCCCCCCTCTGCCTTTGCACCGTGCACACTGCACTACGCTCGTTTGCTGGGTAAACCCCGACGGCTTTCGACGAAATTTGGCGGACACATTATTGAGGTTCTAAACCAGGTTAGGGCATATTTGGGAATACTAATTCACTTGTTTAGAGGAACCTTATTCAGAATGACAATTTCGGGTTCGGTCAAAATGGGGTGTCTACAGTTTCCCAATTATTATTTTAGTTTCTCTTTCATTTCATTGATAAATCTAAATAACCAGAATGAGTTTTTATTTGGTGCCCGACCATCAAGTCTCGTGTGGGCCCCACTAAAACTATCGCACCTAAAGGCCCAATTTCTTGTAGTGTTACTATTTGAGAGGCTGCTGTTGGATCAAACATCAAGGGTGGTATTCTGTCGTACCACCCACACAGGACTTGTTGCTCGGGCACCATATAATTTCTCATAACCTTATATGTGGAAGAGTTAAAGAGATATCAAACAATAATTTCATTTCGTCACGTCGTTTGATAGAGATGTCTTTTAAGGCAAGCACTGTTTTAGTTATAAAAAATGATCATGTATGGTATGGACCCATCGCCATGTCTATGGTGATTGAGTCCGTGAATATTGTTGTCCATCACAAATCTGGCCTATTTCTCTTGTCATCACTCCCACAGGAAGATTCAAGACCTTTGATCTCTCATGGCGAAAGACAAATCTTTTAAGATATCTTTAAGCCGTTGGTTTTTGCATTCCTTAATCTTGCAATAAAATCCTTGTTCTATTCAAAGAATTGAAATATCTTCTCAGACGAGTTGTTAAGGAAAAGATGACATGAACCCACGCCAACGTGGATGAGAATTGAGTCCATGAATAATATTACCTATCACAAGTTGATGCAGTCCTCGGAGCGTGGAAATAAGAAATAAAAAACATGGTAGTTCCAACATCAGTTGCCCATATATATTCATCTAACTCCACTCCCTATTTAGAATGACAGTTTTTACACCATAACCATGGATACTTTGTTTTACATCCACTACTGAACATACAAAATTCTAACAGCAATGCACAAATGATTTCCAGGTTAAAATAAACCTAATACAAAGGAAAAAGAAAAAAGAAAGTAAACTAAAAATAAAACATCTCTCTCTCTCTCTCTCTCTCAAAATATTTCGAAAATTCGCTATCTCTAAAAATATATATTTCCAAACTTTCAAAAAAATTTAGTTCCTGTAAATACCCAAAAATACCCCTCACTTAAATTTTCGTCCCCCTCTTGAAAAGAGGGGCATTTTTGTCTTTTCATGTTTAGGTCAGATTAGGGCTTCCTAATAAAGCCTATAAATTCATCTTTTTGTGGCTAAACAAACCCTAAACGTTTTATTAAGCCCCAGAGATAGAAATCAGAGAAAGAGAAGGAGAAGACCGAGGAGATCGCGATTTTTGAGTCGAACCCGCGAGTCCAGGTAAGATCTATGATCTATGAAAGATTTGGATAGTTAGAAATCCTAAAACAAGGGTTTGAAAAGAGAAAAGAAATAAGATCTTTGATTAATATGAATTAGAAATAAGAATATTTGGGTTGATCTTGAGTTTTCTTGGATCCGATGTTGATTTACGATTCCAAAGAACTCAAAATCAATATATATGAATATGAATTCAGAAACTAGAACTTTGGAGATTCGACGAAGAATCTTTGGTGATTTCTTTCTTAAATTATACTTATGGAATTCGGAGCGTAAAATCAGATTTAATGGATTCCTCTCGTCGATACGAATCTATCGGATCCGACCTCGCGCGTTTTGAACCCCAAACAAAGGAGTTATGGCCGTTTTAGTGAAAAAACGGTGGAAAATCGCGTTCAGAAGAAATATGGATCCGCGCGTGGGGCGGACGTCCGGACAAATGGCGGACGTCCATGAGTACCAAGTTTGGCGACAGACGGATCCTCGGACGTCCGTAATTCTCGGACGACCGGAGCGACTTATTTTTCCAAAACTTCGAAAATTCATAACTTATTCAAATGGGCCCTTATTTGTCACTTATGTTCTGTTTAGATCATGATATTGAATCATAGTCCGAATTAAGAAATGAATCGAACATCTTTGAGGTACGTAATAACGTACTACTTTGGGTATTATAAACCATTCTCATTTGAATCAGTAATGACTTTGGAAACCTGTACTGATACTTTGAACTTCTGAATTAGCTTTGAGTCCATCATGCTATTTGTTTCACCTACTGTTACTTTTCTGAAGGTTTTAAATAACTGTTCTGAAATACTGTTATGAACATCTGTTCTGAACTCTGAACCTGTGAACTATTTGTTTGAACTTTGAATTTTCTGAACCATTTGAATATGAACCTTGAACATTTGGAACACTTCTATGGAGGCTTGGATAATTTCTGGACCCTGCAATATGGGGGTAAAACATTTGGCAACTCTGGACCAATCGTGGGGGTAGTACACTGAAAGTTCTGGCCCGTTAGTGGGATAAACTGCTGGCCCTGTCGACTTGTATCTGAACTTCAGGAACTGATTTCGAACACCGTGGACTGTCGGTGTATAAGCAATAACATGTTTTCTGAACCATGCCGATGACTCTGAAGTGTATTTGAATTCTGAACCTTCTGTACATGAACTCTGAAATCTCCGACTTTGATCCGATCTAAGATTCAGAATTTAGAACCATATTTGACATGCACTTATCACTGTTTATGCCTAATGAATCAGTTAAGACCTTTGAACTCAGTTTTGACTTTGAGTTTCTGACCCTATTGAATCCTGACATGCTAGACTGTGCTTAGAGTAGTGCTTTATTATGTACCGAGCTTTTCAGCTGACTGTGGTTATTTAATATTTTTCAGGTCTTGGCCCTCGTGAAGATAACGAGGAACATGACGCTTAGCTTTGGATTTGGACTCAGAGATTTAGTTTAGTTATTTCAGTTTATTAGAAAGTGAGTACGTGAATAAAATGTAAAGACATTATTATTTATTTGTTTGACTCTTTGGAGAAGAGATGAGATTTGATTTGACTCTGATGGGTCCTCATTAATCATTACTTTGATATTTTAGTTATGAAATGCCAGGTTATTTTCTGTTATTGCTTTGTAGCCTTGTACATTTGTGAGATTCGTCTTGCAGGTGTATGGCGCTGTCATGTCCTACGCCCAGGGTGGGGTTTGGGGCGTGACAGTTCCCCAACAAGCTGAACTTAGTGCGTGTGTAAAACTTAACAAGAGAGAAGAAGAAGTGTGTAAAACGTAGTGCGTGCATACTTGTGAAGGCACAAAACCATAGGCACACCAAAGAAATTGCAAAACTTGAAAGCTCTCTTTCAAGAACATGAATATGCACTCTTTGATAAAAAATAACATGAATACAATTTGGGAAAAGTGGAAGTTCTCCATTTTTCTTTTTTTTCCATTCACATGTAAATGTTTAAATACATAAGTACTTTGAATAAAGAAAGACTCATAAGATATCTACTACTTTGTATGATAGATAGATACAGCCTCTAGCTAAACTACCCATTTCAATAAATCTCTTTCCAATCGATTTAGTCAAACTACAAAAACTAAAAGACTTCCTAAATTAGAAAGACTCTAGAGAGTGTAGGTGGTGATGACGTTTGAAGATGACGTTCACAGGTATTTGAAGAGAAAGTATTTACTTCATCTTCTTTCTCCCAGTTTTCTTAAATTGCTAAATATTAAAGCAGGAAAAAAGCCCAACACAATCAAGGATATCAAAAAAAGGAAAAAATATCTTACATGATTATCATTATATAACAAACAAATCATGCATATTCATTGAGTGCTCTACTTTTGGATCGAGAGCTTGCAAAAGGATGGTCAAAACTCTATAGAAGCATTATTCCATCACATTCAAAGGCTAAAAAACACAATTAGTGGAATAGTTACTACTTAATAATGCTTGCGTAATCGGGTTTTTTAAAACCTGAATTTATCACTTAAAAATCAAGAAACGCTGTCAGGAGTGGACAGCATACATCAGCTTGATCATGAACCCTCTCTTACACTGTTTTCAAACTAAAAACCTAGATTCTAAAATCCGCATATCCAAACGGCCCCTAAGTCATTAGAGAGAGAGAGAGAGAGAGAGAGAGAGGCATTCACATTTTCTTCTCCTAGATGGAAATTGATACATTTTCTCTTTCTAGAAGGTACCCATCTTTGGTTTTGGCAGTTAGACTTCTGTATAGTTTAAGACTTTCCTAGGCTGTGAGCGTCAAGGTAAGGCAGCTTCGACTCTCCATTATTAGCTGTCCATATATTAAATTTAAATTAAATAGAACGTTCTTAGAAGTTAGAAGGGAAATTGAATCTGCACCACCTTGTATTGATAACGACGCTCTTCTCTTATACAAGATAACACACGCTCTGCCAAGAGCTCAAATGTATTTGTTATTTTGTTTGCCTCATCATAAGTGCACCTTAGTCTTTAAAACCGAGTTTGCCTCAGCTTCAAAAAGTCATTGTCCATGAAAAGTCTTATTTACTTAGTGAAAGCAGAAATTTTGTTGTTCAACGTACAAATTAATTATTCAAAGAAATGATAAACAAATGTTGCCTTGGAATAACATGGAGGACCTTGACTCGCACACCACCAGAATCGAGGGTAGGATGACCAATTGATATCACCGATCATCTTTGGCATGTTGAAGATAGTCTGAAATGGACTGATCCTAACCGTTGGATGGAGAGCTTGCAAATGGATGGTCAAAAACTATAATTTATAGAAGAAAAATAACGTCATGTTCTAGAAACAGCATTCCATCATACTCAAAGCCTCAAATGTGCTTTTTTGCCCCCGAGGTGATCCAAAGTGCACCTTAGTCTTGAAACTGAGTTAATTTTCACGACATTACAAAGACTGGAGGAAGGAGTCTTCCAATTTGTGCGTGAAAAGTTCTTTGTACGTGGGAAAAGAAGTTTTATTTTTCAAAGACATGAAACACAAATGTTTCCTTGTAATAACATGGAGGACCTTGACTCGCACACCTCTATTCACATGTCATAATTTTTCCATTTTTACCTCCCCATAGAGATCAATATAAATAGGGGCTAAGCTCTTTTGTACAATCACCTTCAATTGGATGCCCTTTGCTCTTCAAACAATTTCCTCGTTTTACCCTTTACAGGAAAAAAATATGACTTCAGACCCTTCACAAGCCCTCATCTTCTCCATCGCGATCGTTGCGATATCTTGGATCGCATGGATGATCAAGAAATCCATAAAGGGAAACACATCGCCTTTGCCTCCGGGTCCACGTGGGTTACCATTGATCGGTAACCTTCCGTTTCTCGAACCCGAGCTCCATCGATATTATGCCAAATTATCTGCCATCTATGGCCCCATCTTCAAGCTCCGACTCGGCAATAAGCTGTGTGTTGTATTAAGCTCCCCGTCCATGGCGAAGGAGGTCCTCAAAGACCATGACACCACCTTCGCCAACCATGACATGCAAGCTGCGGCACTTCTTACTGCCACTTATGGTGGGTCCGACATTGTGTTGAGTCCCTATGGTCCAGAATGGCGCATGCTCCGCAGGGTTTGCATCCAAGAGCTTCTCAATACTGCTAGCCTTGACGCCGGTCGAGTCCACAGACGACTACGGGTTCATCAGACCTTGAGCGAAGTGTATGCCAAAATTGAAACCCCGGTTGATGTTGGTGAGAAGATAACTCAAACAATCTTCAACACCATGACGAGCACCCTATGGGGTGGCACACTCAAGGGGAATGAAGAGACTAGTGTGGCGTCGGAGTTTCGGCATATCATGTTGGAAATCGGGGAGCTCATTACACAACCCAACATTTCTGATCTATTTCCTCTTCTAGCCAGATTTGATATACAGGGCGTCCAACGTAAAGCAAAGAACCTCATGTCATGGTTCGATAGGATATTCGAATCTATCCTAGATCAACGGATGAAAATGAATGCAGAGGTAGGAGAGGCGAATCACGACATTAGCATGAAGCAAAACAAGGATTTCCTCGATATCCTTTTGAACCTCAAGAATAAACAGGACCCCAAAACACCATTGACAATGACACACATCAAGGCCTTGTTGCTGGTAATTTTCTATACTTAATCTATGAATATTTAGGGCTCGTTTGTTTCGGATTTTAGAATCAGTGTTGAGTCCAAAACCGATTCAAGGCAAAATCGTGCATTTAATTTGATAGTTTTAGAACCGATTTTGGACTCAAATAGATTCTACATCCCAAGCAAATAACTGACTGTTGTGATGTAGAATTTATCAGAGTACAAAATGATTCTACACCTCGGAACAAACATCCGATTTTTCTAAGAATCAGTTTTATACTAAAATTCGATTCTCAAAACGCAAAATAATAGTGGTTTTGCGTCTTAGGCATTCATATAATTTATGACCGTACATTAAGGCTCATGTGTTTATTTGATTTGTGGGTGCAGGACATGGTAGCTGGGGGGGTCGACACAACATCAACCACATTAGAGTGGGCCATGGCTGAAATGATGCACAAACCCGAGATAATGAAGAAAGCTCAAGAGGAATTAGAATCAGTAGTGGGGAAGGATAAAATTCTTGAAGATTCCCATTGTGCTGAATTGCATTATTTAGAAGCAGTGGTGAAAGAAGCACTACGTTTGCACCCTCCCAATGTTTTCTTGATCCCTCACAGTGCAATTGAATCATGCGTGGTGGGTGGATACACCATCCCAAAAAACACTGCCATCTTTGTGAACTTATGGGAGATACAGAGAGACCCTTCCCTGTGGGACAATCCCTCAGAGTTCATTCCTGAGAGGTTCTTGAGTAGTGCCACTGCAGGTAATAAATGGGATTATAGGGGCAATGATTTTCGTTATTTTCCATTTGGGTCAGGGAGGAGGATCTGTCCAGGGATCTCTTTGGCTGAGAGGTCTCTAAAATATGTATTGGGTTCTCTCTTGCATTCGTTCGACTGGAAATTACCGACCGGAACCAAGATCGATCTTGCGGACAAGTTTGGCCAGGTGATAAAGATAGCAAACCCCGTCGTTGCTATACCCACGCCACGATTATCGAACCCGAAACTCTACGATCTGCTCTTAAAAGAAGAACCATGATGATATTAATCCAGTAATGGGTGATTGTTGTCTTGGGGATATGCCTTTTGTACTCTTGTATTGTAGTATATTTGAATAAATAAATTTATTTCTTTAATTATCAATAAAAGTCCTACAATAATTTAGCTTCTCCCTTCAAATAAATTTTATGCACCTTCTAATCGTGTTATCATTTAATTATTTTACTTGACACATGCATTTAATGGTTTAACTAGTAATTATCTATATAAAATTTATGTCTCCACTCAATCATCTGTTGTACAATCATGAGAGAGAGAGAGAGAGAGGGAGAGAGAGAGAGAGAGAGAGAGAGAGAGAGAGAGGAATATCTGTTTCCCAATTATTATTTTAGTTTCTCTTTCATTTCATTGATAAATCTAAATAACCAGAATGAGTTTTTATTTGGTGCCCGACCATCAGGTCTCGTGTGGGCCCCACTAAAAATATCGCACCTAAAGGCCCAATTTCTTGTAGTGTTACTATTTGAGAGGCTGCTGTTGGATCAAACATCAAGGGTGGTATTCTGTCGTACCACCCACACAGGACTTGTTGCTCGGGCACCATATAATTTCTCATAACCTTATATGTGGAAGAGTTAAAGAGATATCAAACAATAATTTCATTTCGTCACGTCGTTTGATAGAGATGTCTTTTAAGGCAAGCACTGTTTTAGTTATAAAAATGATCATGTATGGTATGGACCCATCGCCATGTCTATGGTGATTGAGTCCGTGAATATTGTTGTCCATCACAAATCTGGCCTATTTCTCTTGTCATCACTCCCATAGGAAGATTCAAGACCTTTGATCTCTCATGGCGAAAGACAAATCTTTTAAGATATCTTTAAGCCGTTGGTTTTTGCATTCCTTAATCTTGAAATAAAATCCTTGTTCTATTCAAAGAATTGAAATATCTTCTCAGACGAGTTGTTAAGGAAAAGATGACATGAACCCACGCCAACGTGGATGAGAATTGAGTCCATGAATAATATTACCTATCACAAGTTGATGCAGTCCTCGGAGCGTGGAAATAAGAAATAAAAAACATGGTAGTTCCAACATCAGTTGCCCATATATATTCATCTAACTCCACTCCCTATTTAGAATGACAGTTTTTACACCATAACCATGGATACTTTGTTTTACATCCACTACTGAACATACAAAATTCTAACAGCAATGCACAAATGATTTCCAGGTTAAAATAAACCTAATACAAAGGAAACAGAAAAAAGAAAGTAAACTAAAAATAAAACATCTCTCTCTCTGTCAAAATATTTCGAAAATTCGCTATCTCTAAAAATATATATTTCCAAACTTTCAAAAAAATTTAGTTCCTGTAAATACCCAAAAATACCCCTCACTTAAATTTTCGTCCCCCTCTTGAAAAGAGGGGCGTTTTTGTCTTTTCATGTTTAGGTCAGATTAGGGCTTCCTAATAAAGCCTATAAATTCATCTTTTTGTGGCTAAACAAACCCTAAACGTTTTATTAAGCCCCAGAGATAGAAATCAGAGAAAGAGAAGGAGAAGACCGAGGAGATCGCGATTTTTGAGTCGAACCTGCGAGTCCAGGTAAGATCTATGATCTATGAAAGATTTGGATAGTTAGAAATCATAAAACAAGGGTTTGAAAAGAGAAAAGAAATAAGATCTCTGATTAATATGAATTAGAAATAAGAATATTTGGGTTGATCTTGAGTTTTCTTGGATCCGATGTTGATTTACGATTCCAAAGAACTCAAAATCAATATATATGAATATGAATTCAGAAACTAGAACTTTGGAGATTCGACGAAGAATCTTTGGTGATTTCTTTCTTAAATTATACTTATGGAATTGGGAGCGTAAAATCAGATTTAATGGATTCCTCTCGTCGATACGAATCTATCGGATCCGACCTCGCGCGTTTTGAACCCCAAACAAAGGAGTTATGGCCGTTTTAGTGAAAAAACGGTGGAAAATCGCGTTCAGAAGAAATATGGATCCGCGCGTGGGGCGGACGTCCGGACAAATGGCGGACGTCCATGAGTACCAAGTTTGGCGACAGACGGATCCTCGGACGTCCGTAATTCTCGGACGACCGGAGCGACTTATTTTTCCAAAACTTCGAAAATTCATAACTTATTCAAATGGGCCCTTATTTGTCACTTATGTTCTGTTTAGATCATGATATTGAATCATAGTCCGAATTAAGAAATGAATCGAACATCTTTGAGGTACGTAATAACGTACTACTTTGGGTATTATAAACCATTCTCATTTGAATCAGTAATGACTTTGGAAACCTGTACTGATACTTTGAACTTCTGAATTAGCTTTGAGTCCATCATGCTATTTGTTTCACCTACTGTTACTTTTCTGAAGGTTTTAAATAACTGTTCTGAAATACTGTTATGAACATCTGTTCTGAACTCTGAACCTGTGAACTATTTGTTTGAACTTTGAATTTTCTGAACCATTTGAATATGAACCTTGAACATTTGGAACACTTCTATGGAGGCTTGGATAATTTCTGGACCCTGCAATATGGGGGTAAAACATTTGGCAACTCTGGACCAATCGTGGGGGTAGTACACTGAAAGTTCTGGCCCGTTACTGGGATAAACTGCTGGCCCTGTCGACTTGTATCTGAACTTCAGGAACTGATTCCGAACACCGTGGACTGTCGGTGTATAAGCAATAACATGTTTTCTGGACCATGCCGATGACTCTGAAGTGTATTTGAATTCTGAACCTTCTGTACATGAACTGTGAAATCTCCGACTTTGATCCGATCTAAGATTCAGAATTTAGAAACATATTTGACATGCACTTATCACTGTTTATGCCTAATTAATAAGTTAAGACCTTTGAACTCAGTTTTGACTTTGAGTTTCTGACCCTATTGAATCCTGACATGCTAGACTGTGCTTAGAGTAGTGCTTTATTATGTACCGAGCTTTTCAGCTGACTGTGGTTATTTAATATTTTTCAGGTCTTGACCCTCGTGAAGATAACTAGGAACATGACGCTTAGCTTTGGATTTGGACTCAGAGATTTAGTTTAGTTATTTCAGTTTATTAGAAAGTGAGTACGTGAATAAAATGTAAAGACATTATTATTTATTTGTTTGACTCTTTGGAGAAGAGATGAGATTTGATTTGACTCTGATGGGTCCGCATTAATCATTACTTTGATATTTTAGTTATGAAATGCCAGGTTATTTTCTGTTATTGCTTTGTAGCCTTGTACATTTGTGAGATTCGTCTTGCAGGTGTATGGCGCTGTCATGTCCCACGCCCAGGGTGTGGTTTGGGGCGTGACAGGTCCCCAACAAGCTGAACTTAGTGCGTGTGTAAAACTTAACAAGAGAGAAGAAGAAGTGTGTAAAACGTAGTGCGTGCATACTTGTGAAGGCACAAAACCATAGGCACACCAAAGAAATTGCAAAACTTGAAAGCTCTCTTTCAAGAACATGAATATGCACTCTTTGATAAAAAATAACATGAATACAATTTGGGAAAAGTGGAAGTTCTCCATTTTTCTTTTTTTTCCATTCACGTGTAAATGTTTAAATACATAAGTACTTTGAATAAAGAAAGACTCATAAGATATCTACTACTTTGTATGATAGATAGATACAACCTCTAGCTAAACTACCCATTTCAATAAATCTCTTTCCAATCGATTTAGTCAAACTACAAAAACTAAAAGACTTCCTAAATTAGAAAGACTCTAGAGAGTGTAGGTGGTGATGACGTTTGAAGATGACGTTCACAGGTATTTGAAGAGAAAGTATTTACTTCATCTTCTTTCTCCCTGTTTTCTTAAATTGCTAAATATTAAAGCAGGAAAAAAGCCCAACACAATCAAGGATATCAAAAAAAGGAAAAAATATCTTACATGATTATCATTATATAACAAACAAATCATGCATATTCATTGAGTGCTCTACTTTTGGATCGAGAGCTTGCAAAAGGATGGTCAAAACTCTATAGAAGCATTATTCCATCACATTTAAAGGCTAAAAAACACAATTAGTGGAATAGTTACTACTTAATAATGCTTGCGTAATCGGGTTTTTTAAAACCTGAATTTCTCACTTAAAAATCAAGAAACGCTGTCAGGAGTGGACATCATACATCAGCTTGATCATGAACCCTCTCTTACACTGTTTTCAAACTAAAAACCTAGATTCTAAAATCCGCATATCCAAACGGCCCCTAAGTCATTAGAGAGAGAGAGAGAGAGAGGCATTCACATTTTCTTCTCCTAGATGGAAATTGATACATTTTCTCTTTCTAGAAGGTACCCATCTTTGGTTTTGGCAGTTAGACTTCTGTATAGTTTAAGAGTTTCCTAGGCTGTGAGCGTCAAGGTAAGGCAGCTTCGACTCTCCATTATTAGCTGTCCATATATTAAATTTAAATTAAATAGAACGTTCTTAGAAGTTAGAAGGGAAATTGAATCTGCACCACCTTGTATTGATAACGACGCTCTTCTCTTATACAAGATAACACACGCTCTGCCAAGAGCTCAAATGTATTTGTTATTTTGTTTGCCTCATCATAAGTGCACCTTAGTCTTTAAAACCGAGTTTACCTCAGCTTCAAAAAGTCATTGTCCATGAAAAGTCTTATTTACTTAGTGAAAGCAGAAATTTTGTTGTTCAACGTACAAATTAATTATTCAAAGAAATGATAAACAAATGTTGCCTTGGAATAACATGGAGGACCTTGACTCGCACACCACCAGAATCGAGGGTAGGATGACCAATTGATATCACCGTTCATCTTTGGCATGTTGAAGATAGTCTGAAATGGACTGATCCTAACCGTTGGATGGAGAGCTTGCAAATGGATGGTCAAAAACTATAATTTATAGAAGAAAAATAACGTCATGTTCTAGAAACAGCATTCCATCATACTCAAAGCCTCAAATGTGCTTTTTTGCCCCCGAGGTGATCCAAAGTGCACCTTAGTCTTGAAACTGAGTTAATTTTCACGACATTACAAAGACTGGAGGAAGGAGTCTTCCAATTTGTGCGTGAAAAGTTCTTTGTACGTGGGAAAAGAAGTTTTATTTTTCAAAGACATGAAACACAAATGTTTCCTTGTAATAACATGGAGGACCTCGACTCGCACACCTCTATTCACATGTCATAATTTTTCCATTTTTACCTCCCCATAGAGATCAATATAAATAGGGGCTAAGCTCTTTTGTACAATCACCTTCAATTGGATGCCCTTTGCTCTTCAAACAATTTCCTCGTTTTACCCTTTACAGGAAAAAAATATGACTTCAGACCCTTCACAAGCCCTCATCTTCTCCATTGCGATCGTTGCGATATCTTGGATCGCATGGATGATCAAGAAATCCATAAAGGGGAACACATCGCCTTTGCCTCCGGGTCCACGTGGGTTACCATTGATCGGTAACCTTCCGTTTCTCGAACCCGAGCTCCATCGATATTATGCCAAATTATCTGCCATCTATGGCCCCATCTTCAAGCTCCGACTCGGCAATAAGCTGTGTGTTGTATTAAGCTCCCCGTCCATGGCGAAGGAGGTCCTCAAAGACCATGACACCACCTTCGCCAACCATGACATGCAAGCTGCGGCACTTCTTACTGCCACTTATGGTGGGTCTGACATTGTGTTGAGTCCCTATGGTCCAGAATGGCGCATGCTCCGCAGGGTTTGCATCCAAGAGCTTCTCAATACTGCTAGCCTTGACGCCGGTCGAGTCCACAGACGACTACGGGTTCATCAGACCTTGAGCGAAGTGTATGCCAAAATTGAAACCCCGGTTGATGTTGGTGAGAAGATAACTCAAACAATCTTCAACACCATGACGAGCACCCTATGGGGTGGCACACTCAAGGGGAATGAAGAGACTAGTGTGGCGTCGGAGTTTCGGCATATCATGTTGGAAATCGGGGAGCTCATTACACAACCCAACATTTCTGATCTATTTCCTCTTCTAGCCAGATTTGATATACAGGGCGTCCAACGTAAAGCAAAGAACCTCATGTCATGGTTCGATAGGATATTCGAATCTATCCTAGATCAACGGATGAAAATGAATGCAGAGGTAGGAGAGGCGAATCACGACATTAGCATGAAGCAAAACAAGGATTTCCTCGATATCCTTTTGAACCTCAAGAATAAAGAGGACCCCAAAACACCATTGACAATGACACACATCAAGGCCTTGTTGCTGGTAATTTTCTATACTTAATCTATGAATATTTAGGGCTCGTTTGTTTCGGATTTTAGAGTCAGTGTTGAGTCCAAAACCGATTCAAGGCAAAATCGTGCATTTAATTTGATAGTTTTAGAACCGATTTTGGACTCAAATAGATTCTACATCCCAAGCAAATAACTGACTGTTGTGATGTAGAATTTATCAGAGTACAAAATGATTCTACACCTCGGAACAAACATCCGATTTTTCTAAGAATCGGTTTTATACTAAAATTCGATTCTCAAAACGCAAAATAATAGTGGTTTTGCGTCTTAGGCATTCATATAATTTATGACCGTACATTAAGGCTCATGTGTTTATTTGATTTGTGGGTGCAGGACATGGTAGCTGGGGGGGTCGACACAACATCAACCACATTAGAGTGGGCCATGGCTGAAATGATGCACAAACCCGAGATAATGAAGAAAGCTCAAGAGGAATTAGAATCAGTAGTGGGGAAGGATAAAATTCTAGAAGATTCCCATTGTGCTGAATTGCATTATTTAGAAGCAGTGGTGAAAGAAGCACTGCGTTTGCACCCTCCCAATGTTTTCTTGATC
This sequence comes from Tasmannia lanceolata, assembly GCF_043159265.1. Lineage (NCBI taxonomy): Eukaryota > Viridiplantae > Streptophyta > Magnoliopsida > Canellales > Winteraceae > Tasmannia > Tasmannia lanceolata. The sequence continues at coordinate 4,663,307 of NW_027518693.1, forward strand.
CCTCACAGTGCAATTGAATCATGCGTGGTGGGTGGATACACCATCCCAAAAAACACTGCCATCTTTGTGAACTTATGGGAGATACAGAGAGACCCTTCCCTGTGGGACAATCCCTCAGAGTTCATTCCTGAGAGGTTCTTGAGTAGTGCCACTGCAGGTAATAAATGGGATTATAGGGGCAATGATTTTCGTTATTTTCCATTTGGGTCAGGGAGGAGGATCTGTCCAGGGATCTCTTTGGCTGAGAGGTCTCTAAAATACGTATTGGGTTCTCTCTTGCATTCGTTCGACTGGAAATTACCGACCGGAACCAAGATCGATCTTGCGGACAAGTTTGGCCAGGTGATAAAGATAGCAAACCCCGTCGTTGCTATACCCACGCCACGATTATCGAACCCGAAACTCTACGATCTGCTCTTAAAAGAAGAACCATGATGATATTAATCCAGTAATGGGTGATTGTTGTCTTGGGGATATATGCCTTTTGTACTCTTGTATTGTAGTATATCTGAATAAATAAATTTATTTCTTTAATTATCAATAAAAGTCCTACAATCATTTAGCTTCTCCCTTCAAATAAATTTTATGCGCCTTCTAATCGTGTTATCATTTAATTATTTTACTTGACACATGCATTTAATCGTTTAACTAGTAATTATCTATATAAAATTTATGTCTCCACTCAATCATCTGTTGTACAATCATGAGAGAGAGAGATAGAGAGAGAGGAATATCTGTTTCCCAATTATTATTTTAGTTTCTCTTTCATTTCATTGATAAATCTAAATAACCAGAATGAGTTTTTATTTGGTGCCCGACCATCAAGTCTCGTGTGGGCCCCACTAAAAATATCGCACCTAAAGGCCCAATTTCTTGTAGTGTTACTATTTGAGAGGCTGCTGTTGGATCAAACATCAAGGGTGGTATTCTGTCGTACCACCCACACAGGACTTGTTGCTCGGGCACCATATAATTTCTCATAACCTTATATGTGGAAGAGTTAAAGAGATATCAAACAATAATTTCATTTCGTCACGTCGTTTGATAGAGATGTCTTTTAAGGCAAGCACTGTTTTAGTTATAAAAATGATCATGTATGGTATGGACCCATCGCCATGTCTATGGTGATTGAGTCCGTGAATATTGTTGTCCATCACAAATCTGGCCTATTTCTCTTGTCATCACTCCCATAGGAAGATTCAAGACCTTTGATCTCTCATGGCGAAAGACAAATCTTTTAAGATATCTTTAAGCCGTTGGTTTTTTCATTCCTTAATCTTGCAATAAAATCCTTGTTCTATTCAAAGAATTGAAATATCTTCTCAGACGAGTTGTTAAGGAAAAGATGACATGAACCCACGCCAACGTGGATGAGAATTGAGTCCATGAATAATATTACCTATCACAAGTTGATGCAGTCCTCGGAGCGTGGAAATAAGAAATAAAAAACATGGTAGTTCCAACATCAGTTGCCCATATATATTCATCTAACTCCACTCCCTATTTAGAATGACAGTTTTTACACCATAACCATGGATACTTTGTTTTACATCCACTACTGAACATACAAAATTCTAACAGCAATGCACAAATGATTTCCAGGTTAAAATAAACCTAATACAAAGGAAAAAGAAAAAAGAAAGTAAACTAAAAATAAAACATCTCTCTCTCTCTCTCTCTCTCTCTCTCTCTCTCTCTCTCTCTCTCTCTCTCTCTCTCAAAATATTTCGAAAATTCGCTATCTCTAAAAATATATATTTCCAAACTTTCAAAAAAATTTAGTTCCTGTAAATACCCAAAAATACCCCTCACTTAAATTTTCGTCCCCCTCTTGAAAAGAGGGGCATTTTTGTCTTTTCATGTTTAGGTCAGATTAGGGCTTCCTAATAAAGCCTATAAATTCATCTTTTTGTGGCTAAACAAACCCTAAACGTTTTATTAAGCCCCAGAGATAGAAATCAGAGAAAGAGAAGGAGAAGACCGAGGAGATCGCGATTTTTGAGTCGAACCCGCGAGTCCAGGTAAGATCTATGATCTATGAAAGATTTGGATAGTTAGAAATCCTAAAACAAGGGTTTGAAAAGAGAAAAGAAATAAGATCTTTGATTAATATGAATTAGAAATAAGAATATTTGGGTTGATCTTGAGTTTTCTTGGATCCGATGTTGATTTACGATTCCAAAGAACTCAAAATCAATATATATGAATATGAATTCAGAAACTAGAACTTTGGAGATTCGACGAAGAATCTTTGGTGATTTCTTTCTTAAATTATACTTATGGAATTCGGAGCGTAAAATCAGATTTAATGGATTCCTCTCGTCGATACGAATCTATCGGATCCGACCTCGCGCGTTTTGAACCCCAAACAAAGGAGTTATGGCCGTTTTAGTGAAAAAACGGTGGAAAATCGCGTTCAGAAGAAATATGGATCCGCGCGTGGGGCGGACGTCCGGACAAATGGCGGACGTCCGTGAGTACCAAGTTTGGCGACAGACGGATCCTCGGACGTCCGTAATTCTCGGACGACCGGAGCGACTTATTTTTCCAAAACTTCGAAAATTCATAACTTATTCAAATGGGCCCTTATTTGTCACTTATGTTCTGTTTAGATCATGATATTGAATCATAGTCCGAATTAAGAAATGAATCGAACATCTTTGAGGTACGTAATAACGTACTACTTTGGGTATTATAAACCATTCTCATTTGAATCAGTAATGACTTTGGAAACCTGTACTGATACTTTGAACTTCTGAATTAGCTTTGAGTCCATCATGCTATTTGTTTCACCTACTGTTACTTTTCTGAAGGTTTTAAATAACTGTTCTGAAATACTGTTATGAACATCTGTTCTGAACTCTGAACCTGTGAACTATTTGTTTGAACTTTGAATTTTCTGAACCATTTGAATATGAACCTTGAACATTTGGAACACTTCTATGGAGGCTTGGATAATTTCTGGACCCTGCAATATGGGGGTAAAACATTTGGCAACTCTGGACCAATCGTGGGGGTAGTACACTGAAAGTTCTGGCCCGTTAGTGGGATAAACTGCTGGCCCTGTCGACTTGTATCTGAACTTCAGGAACTGATTCCGAACACCGTGGACTGTCGGTGTATAAGCAATAACATGTTTTCTGAATCATGCCGATGACTCTGAAGTGTATTTGAATTCTGAACCTTCTGTACATGAACTCTGAAATCTCCGACTTTGATCCGATCTAAGATTCAGAATTTAGAACCATATTTGACATGCACTTATCACTGTTTATGCCTAATGAATCAGTTAAGACCTTTGAACTCAGTTTTGACTTTGAGTTTCTGACCCTATTGAATCCTGACATGCTAGACTGTGCTTAGAGTAGTGCTTTATTATGTACCGAGCTTTTCAGCTGACTGTGGTTATTTAATATTTTTCAGGTCTTGGCCCTCGTGAAGATAACGAGGAACATGACGCTTAGCTTTGGATTTGGACTCAGAGATTTAGTTTAGTTATTTCAGTTTATTAGAAAGTGAGTACGTGAATAAAATGTAAAGACATTATTATTTATTTGTTTGACTCTTTGGAGAAGAGATGAGATTTGATTTGACTCTGATGGGTCCGCATTAATCATTACTTTGATATTTTAGTTATGAAATGCCAGGTTATTTTCTGTTATTGCTTTGTAGCCTTGTACATTTGTGAGATTCGTCTTGCAGGTGTATGGCGCTGTCATGTCCTACGCCCAGGGTGGGGTTTGGGGCGTGACAGTTCCCCAACAAGCTGAACTTAGTGCGTGTGTAAAACTTAACAAGAGAGAAGAAGAAGTGTGTAAAACGTAGTGCGTGCATACTTGTGAAGGCACAAAACCATAGGCACACCAAAGAAATTGCAAAACTTGAAAGCTCTCTTTCAAGAACATGAATATGCACTCTTTGATAAAAAATAACATGAATACAATTTGGGAAAAGTGGAAGTTCTCCATTTTTCTTTTTTTTCCATTCACATGTAAATGTTTAAATACATAAGTACTTTGAATAAAGAAAGACTCATAAGATATCTACTACTTTGTATGATAGATAGATACAGCCTCTAGCTAAACTACCCATTTCAATAAATCTCTTTCCAATCGATTTAGTCAAACTACAAAAACTAAAAGACTTCCTAAATTAGAAAGACTCTAGAGAGTGTAGGTGGTGATGACGTTTGAAGATGACGTTCACAGGTATTTGAAGAGAAAGTATTTACTTCATCTTCTTTCTCCCAGTTTTCTTAAATTGCTAAATATTAAAGCAGGAAAAAAGCCCAACACAATCAAGGATATCAAAAAAAGGAAAAAATATCTTACATGATTATCATTATATAACAAACAAATCATGCATATTCATTGAGTGCTCTACTTTTGGATCGAGAACTTGCAAAAGGATGGTCAAAACTCTATAGAAGCATTATTCCATCACATTCAAAGGCTAAAAAACACAATTAGTGGAATAGTTACTACTTAATAATGCTTGCGTAATCGGGTTTTTTAAAACCTGAATTTATCACTTAAAAATCAAGAAACGCTGTCAGGAGTGGACAGCATACATCAGCTTGATCATGAACCCTCTCTTACACTGTTTTCAAACTAAAAACCTAGATTCTAAAATCCGCATATCCAAACGGCCCCTAAGTCATTAGAGAGAGAGAGAGAGAGAGAGAGAGAGAGAGAGAGAGAGGCATTCACATTTTCTTCTCCTAGATGGAAATTGATACATTTTCTCTTTCTAGAAGGTACCCATCTTTGGTTTTGGCAGTTAGACTTCTGTATAGTTTAAGACTTTCCTAGGCTGTGAGCGTCAAGGGAAGGCAGCTTCGACTCTCCATTATTAGCTGTCCATATATTAAATTTAAATTAAATAGAACGTTCTTAGAAGTTAGAAGGGAAATTGAATCTGCACCACCTTGTATTGATAACGACGCTCTTCTCTTATACAAGATAACACACGCTCTGCCAAGAGCTCAAATGTATTTGTTATTTTGTTTGCCTCATCATAAGTGCACCTTAGTCTTTAAAACCGAGTTTACCTCAGCTTCAAAAAGTCATTGTCCATGAAAAGTCTTATTTACTTAGTGAAAGCAGAAATTTTGTTGTTCAACGTACAAATTAATTATTCAAAGAAATGATAAACAAATGTTGCCTTGGAATAACATGGAGGACCTTGACTCGCACACCACCAGAATCGAGGGTAGGATGACCAATTGATATCACCGATCATCTTTGGCATGTTGAAGATAGTCTGAAATGGACTGATCCTAACCGTTGGATGGAGAGCTTGCAAATGGATGGTCAAAAACTATAATTTATAGAAGAAAAATAACGTCATGTTCTAGAAACAGCATTCCATCATACTCAAAGCCTCAAATGTGCTTTTTTGCCCCCGAGGTGATCCAAAGTGCACCTTAGTCTTGAAACTGAGTTAATTTTCACGACATTACAAAGACTGGAGGAAGGAGTCTTCCAATTTGTGCGTGAAAAGTTCTTTGTACGTGGGAAAAGAAGTTTTATTTTTCAAAGACATGAAACACAAATGTTTCCTTGTAATAACATGGAGGACCTCGACTCGCACACCTCTATTCACATGTCATAATTTTTCCATTTTTACCTCCCCATAGAGATCAATATAAATAGGGGCTAAGCTCTTTTGTACAATCACCTTCAATTGGATGCCCTTTGCTCTTCAAACAATTTCCTCGTTTTACCCTTTACAGGAAAAAAATATGACTTCAGACCCTTCACAAGCCCTCATCTTCTCCATCGCGATCGTTGCGATATCTTGGATCGCATGGATGATCAAGAAATCCATAAAGGGAAACACATCGCCTTTGCCTCCGGGTCCACGTGGGTTACCATTGATCGGTAACCTTCCGTTTCTCGAACCCGAGCTCCATCGATATTATGCCAAATTATCTGCCATCTATGGCCCCATCTTCAAGCTCCGACTCGGCAATAAGCTGTGTGTTGTATTAAGCTCCCCGTCCATGGCGAAGGAGGTCCTCAAAGACCATGACACCACCTTCGCCAACCATGACATGCAAGCTGCGGCACTTCTTACTGCCACTTATGGTGGGTCCGACATTGTGTTGAGTCCCTATGGTCCAGAATGGCGCATGCTCCGCAGGGTTTGCATCCAAGAGCTTCTCAATACTGCTAGCCTTGACGCCGGTCGAGTCCACAGACGACTACGGGTTCATCAGACCTTGAGCGAAGTGTATGCCAAAATTGAAACCCCGGTTGATGTTGGTGAGAAGATAACTCAAACAATCTTCAACACCATGACGAGCACCCTATGGGGTGGCACACTCAAGGGGAATGAAGAGACTAGTGTGGCGTCGGAGTTTCGGCATATCATGTTGGAAATCGGGGAGCTCATTACACAACCCAACATTTCTGATCTATTTCCTCTTCTAGCCAGATTTGATATACAGGGCGTCCAACGTAAAGCAAAGAACCTCATGTCATGGTTCGATAGGATATTCGAATCTATCCTAGATCAACGGATGAAAATGAATGCAGAGGTAGGAGAGGCGAATCACGACATTAGCATGAAGCAAAACAAGGATTTCCTCGATATCCTTTTGAACCTCAAGAATAAACAGGACCCCAAAACACCATTGACAATGACACACATCAAGGCCTTGTTGCTGGTAATTTTCTATACTTAATCTATGAATATTTAGGGCTCGTTTGTTTCGGATTTTAGAATCAGTGTTGAGTCCAAAACCGATTCAAGGCAAAATCGTGCATTTAATTTGATAGTTTTAGAACCGATTTTGGACTCAAATAGATTCTACATCCCAAGCAAATAACTGACTGTTGTGATGTAGAATTTATCAGAGTACAAAATGATTCTACACCTCGGAACAAACATCCGATTTTTCTAAGAATCGGTTTTATACTAAAATTCGATTCTCAAAACGCAAAATAATAGTGGTTTTGCGTCTTAGGCATTCATATAATTTATGACCGTACATTAAGGCTCATGTGTTTATTTGATTTGTGGGTGCAGGACATGGTAGCTGGGGGGGTCGACACAACATCAACCACATTAGAGTGGGCCATGGCTGAAATGATGCACAAACCCGAGATAATGAAGAAAGCTCAAGAGGAATTAGAATCAGTAGTGGGGAAGGATAAAATTCTTGAAGATTCCCATTGTGCTGAATTGCATTATTTAGAAGCAGTGGTGAAAGAAGCACTACGTTTGCACCCTCCCAATGTTTTCTTGATCCCTCACAGTGCAATTGAATCATGCGTGGTGGGTGGATACACCATCCCAAAAAACACTGCCATCTTTGTGAACTTATGGGAGATACAGAGAGACCCTTCCCTGTGGGACAATCCCTCAGAGTTCATTCCTGAGAGGTTCTTGAGTAGTGCCACTGCAGGTAATAAATGGGATTATAGGGGCAATGATTTTCGTTATTTTCCATTTGGGTCAGGGAGGAGGATCTGTCCAGGGATCTCTTTGGCTGAGAGGTCTCTAAAATATGTATTGGGTTCTCTCTTGCATTCGTTCGACTGGAAATTACCGACCGGAACCAAGATCGATCTTGCGGACAAGTTTGGCCAGGTGATAAAGATAGCAAACCCCGTCGTTGCTATACCCACGCCACGATTATCGAACCCGAAACTCTACGATCTGCTCTTAAAAGAAGAACCATGATGATATTAATCCAGTAATGGGTGATTGTTGTCTTGGGGATATATGCCTTTTGTACTCTTGTATTGTAGTATATCTGAATAAATAAATTTATTTCTTTAATTATCAATAAAAGTCCTACAATCATTTAGCTTCTCCCTTCAAATAAATTTTATGCGCCTTCTAATCGTGTTATCATTTAATTATTTTACTTGACACATGCATTTAATCATTTAACTAGTAATTATCTATATAAAATTTATGTCTCCACTCAATCATCTGTTGTACAATCATGAGAGAGAGAGAGAGAGAGGAATATCTGTTTCCCAATTATTATTTTAGTTTCTCTTTCATTTCATTGATAAATCTAAATAACCAGAATGAGTTTTTATTTGGTGCCCGACCATCAAGTCTCGTGTGGGCCCCACTAAAAATATCGCACCTAAAGGCCCAATTTCTTGTAGTGTTACTATTTGAGAGGCTGCTGTTGGATCAAACATCAAGGGTGGTATTCTGTCGTACCACCCACACAGGACTTGTTGCTCGGGCACCATATAATTTCTCATAACCTTATATGTGGAAGAGTTAAAGAGATATCAAACAATAATTTCATTTCGTCACGTCGTTTGATAGAGATGTCTTTTAAGGCAAGCACTGTTTTAGTTATAAAAAATGATCATGTATGGTATGGACCCATCGCCATGTCTATGGTGATTGAGTCCGTGAATATTGTTGTCCATCACAAATCTGGCCTATTTCTCTTGTCATCACTCCCATAGGAAGATTCAAGACCTTTGATCTCTCATGGCGAAAGACAAATCTTTTAAGATATCTTTAAGCCGTTGGTTTTTGCATTCCTTAATCTTGCAATAAAATCCTTGTTCTATTCAAAGAATTGAAATATCTTCTCAGACGAGTTGTTAAGGAAAAGATGACATGAACCCACGCCAACGTGGATGAGAATTGAGTCCATGAATAATATTACCTATCACAAGTTGATGCAGTCCTCGGAGCGTGGAAATAAGAAATAAAAAACATGGTAGTTCCAACATCAGTTGCCCATATATATTCATCTAACTCCACTCCCTATTTAGAATGACAGTTTTTACACCATAACCATGGATACTTTGTTTTACATCCACTACTGAACATACAAAATTCTAACAGCAATGCACAAATGATTTCCAGGTTAAAATAAACCTAATACAAAGGAAAGAGAAAAAAGAAAGTAAACTAAAAATAAAACATCTCCCTCTCTCTCTCTCTCTCAAAATATTTGGAAAATTCGCTATCTCTAAAAATATATATTTCCAAACTTTCAAAAAAATTTAGTTCCTGTAAATACCCAAAAATACCCCTCACTTAAATTTTCGTCCCCCTCTTGAAAAGAGGGGCGTTTTTGTCTTTTCATGTTTAGGTCAGATTAGGGCTTCCTAATAAAGCCTATAAATTCATCTTTTTGTGGCTAAACAAACCCTAAACGTTTTATTAAGCCCCAGAGATAGAAATCAGAGAAAGAGAAGGAGAAGACCGAGGAGATCGCGATTTTTGAGTCGAACCCGCGAGTCCAGGTAAGATCTATGATCTATGAAAGATTTGGATAGTTAGAAATCCTAAAACAAGGGTTTGAAAAGAGAAAAGAAATAAGATCTTTGATTAATATGAATTAGAAATAAGAATATTTGGGTTGATCTTGAGTTTTCTTGGATCCGATGTTGATTTACGATTCCAAAGAACTCAAAATCAATATATATGAATATGAATTCAGAAACTAGAACTTTGGAGATTCGACGAAGAATCTTTGGTGATTTCTTTCTTAAATTATACTTATGGAATTCGGAGCGTAAAATCAGATTTAATGGATTCCTCTCGTCGATACGAATCTATCGGATCCGACCTCGCGCGTTTTGAACCCCAAACAAAGGAGTTATGGCCGTTTTAGTGAAAAAACGGTGGAAAATCGCATTCAGAAGAAATATGGATCCGCGCGTGGGGCGGACGTCCGGACAAATGGCGGACGTCCGTGAGTACCAAGTTTGGCGACAGACGGATCCTCGGACGTCCGTAATTCTCGGACGACCGGAGCGACTTATTTTTCCAAAACTTCGAAAATTCATAACTTATTCAAATGGGCCCTTATTTGTCACTTATGTTCTGTTTAGATCAGGATATTGAATCATAGTCCGAATTAAGAAATGAATCGAACATCTTTGAGGTACGTAATAACGTACTACTTTGGGTATTATAAACCATTCTCATTTGAATCAGTATTGACTTTGGAAACCTGTACTGATACTTTGAACTTCTGAATTAGCTTTGAGTCCATCATGCTATTTGTTTCACCTACTGTTACTTTTCTGAAGGTTTTAAATAACTGTTCTGAAATACTGTTATGAACATCTGTTCTGAACTCTGAACCTGTGAACTATTTGTTTGAACTTTGAATTTTCTGAACCATTTGAATATGAACCTTGAACATTTGGAACACTTCTATGGAGGCTTGGATAATTTCTGGACCCTGCAATATGGGGGTAAAACATTTGGCAACTCTGGACCAATCGTGGGGGTAGTACACTGAAACTTCTGGCCCGTTAGTGGGATAAAATGCTGGCCCTGTCGACTTGTATCTGAACTTCAGGAACTGATTCCGAACACCGTGGACTGTCGGTGTATAAGCAATAACATGTTTTCTGAACCATGCCGATGACTCTGAAGTGTATTTGAATTCTGAACCTTCTGTACATGAACTCTGAAATCTCCGACTTTGATCCGATCTAAGATTCAGAATTTAGAACCATATTTGACATGCACTTATCACTGTTTATGCCTAATGAATCAGTTAAGACCTTTGAACTCAGTTTTGACTTTGAGTTTCTGACCCTATTGAATCCTGACATGCTAGACTGTGCTTAGAGTAGTGCTTTATTATGTACCGAGCTTTTCAGCCGACTGTGGTTATTTAATATTTTTCAGGTCTTGACCCTCGTGAAGATAACGAGGAACATGACGCTTAGCTTTGGATTTGGACTCAGAGATTTAGTTTATTTATTTCAGTTTATTAGAAAGTGAGTACGTGAATAAAATGTAAAGACAATATTATTTATTTGTTTGACTCTTTGGAGAAGAGATGAGATTTGATTTGACTCTGATGGGTCCGCATTAATCATTACTTTGATATTTTAGTTATGAAATGCCAGGTTATTTTCTGTTATTGCTTTGTAGCCTTGTACATTTGTGAGATTCGTCTTGCAGGTGTATGGCGCTGTCATGTCCTACGCCCAGGGTGGGGTTTGGGGCGTGACAGTTCCCCAACAAGCTGAGCTTAGTGCGTGTGTAAAACTTAACAAGAGAGAAGAAGAAGTGTGTAAAACGTAGTGCGTGCATACTTGTGAAGGCACAAAACCATAGGCACACCAAAGAAATTGCAAAACTTGAAAGCTCTCTTTCAAGAACATGAATATGCACTCTTTGATAAAAAATAACATGAATACAATTTGGGAAAAGTGGAAGTTCTCCATTTTTCTTTTTTTTCCATTCACGTGTAAATGTTTAAATACGTAAGTACTTTGAATAAAGAAAGACTCATAAGATATCTACTACTTTGTATGATAGATAGATACAACCTCTAGCTAAACTACCCATTTCAATAAATCTCTTTCCAATCGATTTAGTCAAACTACAAAAACTAAAAGACTTCCTAAATTAGAAAGACTCTAGAGAGTGTAGGTGGTGATGACGTTTGAAGATGACGTTCACAGGTATTTGAAGAGAAAGTATTTACTTCATCTTCTTTCTCCCTGTTTTCTTAAATTGCTAAATATTAAAGCAGGAAAAAAGCCCAACACAATCAAGGATATCAAAAAAAGGAAAAAATATCTTACATGATTATCATTATATAACAAACAAATCATGCATATTCATTGAGTGCTCTACTTTTGGATCGAGAGCTTGCAAAAGGATGGTCAAAACTCTATAGAAGCATTATTCCATCACATTCAAAGGGTAAAAAACACAATTAGTGGAATAGTTACTACTTAATAATGCTTGCGTAATCGGGTTTTTTAAAACCTGAATTTCTCACTTAAAATTCAAGAAACGCTGTCAGGAGTGGACAGCATACATCAGCTTGATCATTTACCCTCTCTTACACTGTTTTCAAACTAAAAACCTAGATTCTAAAATCCGCATATCCAAACGGCCCCTAAGTCATTAGAGAGAGAGAGAGAGAGGCATTCACATTTTCTTCTCCTAGATGGAAATTGATACATTTTCTCTTTCTAGAAGGTACCCATCTTTGATTTTGGCAGTTAGACTTCTCTATAGTTTAAGAGTTTCCTAGGCTGTGAGCGTCAAAGCAAGGCAGCTTCGACTCTCCATTATTAGCTGTCCATATATTAAATTTAAATTAAATAGAACGTTCTTAGAAGTTAGAAGGGAAATTGAATCTGCACCACCTTGTATTGATAACGACGCTCTTCTCTTATACAAGATAACACACGCTCTGCCAAGAGCTCAAATGTATTTGTTATTTTGTTTGCCTCATCATAAGTGCACCTTAGTCTTTAAAACCGAGTTTACCTCAGCTTCAAAAAGTCATTGTCCATGAAAAGTCTTATTTACTTAGTGAAAGCAGAAATTTTGTTGTTCAACGTACAAATTAATTATTCAAAGAAATGATAAACAAATGTTGCCTTGGAATAACATGGAGGACCTTGACTCGCACACCACCAGAATCGAGGGTAGGATGACCAATTGATATCACCGTTCATCTTTGGCATGTTGAAGATAGTCTGAAATGGACTGATCCTAACCGTTGGATGGAGAGCTTGCAAATGGATGGTCAAAAACTATAATTTATAGAAGAAAAATAACGTCATGTTCTAGAAACAGCATTCCATCATACTCAAAGCCTCAAATGTGCTTTTTTGCCCCCGAGGTGATCCAAAGTGCACCTTAGTCTTGAAACTGAGTTAATTTTCACGACATTACAAAGACTGGAGGAAGGAGTCTTCCAATTTGTGCGTGAAAAGTTCTTTGTACGTGGGAAAAGAAGTTTTATTTTTCAAAGACATGAAACACAAATGTTTCCTTGTAATAACATGGAGGACCTCGACTCGCACACCTCTATTCACATGTCATAATTTTTCCATTTTTACCTCCCCATAGAGATCAATATAAATAGGGGCTAAGCTCTTTTGTACAATCACCTTCAATTGGATGCCCTTTGCTCTTCAAACAATTTCCTCGTTTTACCCTTTACAGGAAAAAAATATGACTTCAGACCCTTCACAAGCCCTCATCTTCTCCATCGCGATCGTTGCGATATCTTGGATCGCATGGATGATCAAGAAATCCATAAAGGGGAACACATCGCCTTTGCCTCCGGGTCCACGTGGGTTACCATTGATCGGTAACCTTCCGTTTCTCGAACCCGAGCTCCATCGATATTATGCCAAATTATCTGCCATCTATGGCCCCATCTTCAAGCTCCGACTCGGCAATAAGCTGTGTGTTGTATTAAGCTCCCCGTCCATGGCGAAGGAGGTCCTCAAAGACCATGACACCACCTTCGCCAACCATGACATGCAAGCTGCGGCACTTCTTACTGCCACTTATGGTGGGTCCGACATTGTGTTGAGTCCCTATGGTCCAGAATGGCGCATGCTCCGCAGGGTTTGCATCCAAGAGCTTCTCAATACTGCTAGCCTTGACGCCGGTCGAGTCCACAGACGACTACGGGTTCATCAGACCTTGAGCGAAGTGTATGCCAAAATTGAAACCCCGGTTGATGTTGGTGAGAAGATAACTCAAACAATCTTCAACACCATGACGAGCACCCTATGGGGTGGCACACTCAAGGGGAATGAAGAGACTAGTGTGGCGTCGGAGTTTCGGCATATCATGTTGGAAATCGGGGAGCTCATTACACAACCCAACATTTCTGATCTATTTCCTCTTCTAGCCAGATTTGATATACAGGGCGTCCAACGTAAAGCAAAGAACCTCATGTCATGGTTCGATAGGATATTCGAATCTATCCTAGATCAACGGATGAAAATGAATGCAGAGGTAGGAGAGGCGAATCACGACATTAGCATGAAGCAAAACAAGGATTTCCTCGATATCCTTTTGAACCTCAAGAATAAACAGGACCCCAAAACACCATTGACAATGACACACATCAAGGCCTTGTTGCTGGTAATTTTCTATACTTAATCTATGAATATTTAGGGCTCGTTTGTTTCGGATTTTAGAATCAGTGTTGAGTCCAAAACCGATTCAAGGCAAAATCGTGCATTTAATTTGATAGTTTTAGAACCGATTTTGGACTCAAATAGATTCTACATCCCAAGCAAATAACTGACTGTTGTGATGTAGAATTTATCAGAGTACAAAATGATTCTACACCTCGGAACAAACATCCGATTTTTCTAAGAATCGGTTTTATACTAAAATTCGATTCTCAAAACGCAAAATAATAGTGGTTTTGCGTCTTAGGCATTCATATAATTTATGACCGTACATTAAGGCTCATGTGTTTATTTGATTTGTGGGTGCAGGACATGGTAGCTGGGGGGGTCGACACAACATCAACCACATTAGAGTGGGCCATGGCTGAAATGATGCACAAACCCGAGATAATGAAGAAAGCTCAAGAGGAATTAGAATCAGTAGTGGGGAAGGATAAAATTCTAGAAGATTCCCATTGTGCTGAATTGCATTATTTAGAAGCAGTGGTGAAAGAAGCACTGCGTTTGCACCCTCCCAATGTTTTCTTGATCCCTCACAGTGCAATTGAATCATGCGTGGTGGGTGGATACACCATCCCAAAAAACACTGCCATCTTTGTGAACTTATGGGAGATACAGAGAGACCCTTCCCTGTGGGACAATCCCTCAGAGTTCATTCCTGAGAGGTTCTTGAGTAGTGCCACTGCAGGTAATAAATGGGATTATAGGGGCAATGATTTTCGTTATTTTCCATTTGGGTCAGGGAGGAGGATCTGTCCAGTGATCTCTTTGGCTGAGAGGTCTCTAAAATACGTATTGGGTTCTCTCTTGCATTCGTTCGACTGGAAATTACCGACCGGAACCAAGATCGATCTTGCGGACAAGTTTGGCCAGGTGATAAAGATAGCAAACCCCGTCGTTGCTATACCCACGCCACGATTATCGAACCCGAAACTCTACGATCTGCTCTTAAAAGAAGAACCATGATGATATTAATCCAGTAATGGGTGATTGTTGTCTTGGGGATATATGCCTTTTGTACTCTTGTATTGTAGTATATCTGAATAAATAAATTTATTTCTTTAATTATCAATAAAAGTCCTACAATCATTTAGCTTCTCCCTTCAAATAAATTTTATGCGCCTTCTAATCGTGTTATCATTTAATTATTTTACTTGACACATGCATTTAATCGTTTAACTAGTAATTATCTATATAAAATTTATGTCTCCACTCAATCATCTGTTGTACAATCATGAGAGAGAGAGAGAGATAGAGAGAGAGGAATATCTGTTTCCCAATTATTATTTTAGTTTCTCTTTCATTTCATTGATAAATCTAAATAACCAGAATGAGTTTTTATTTGGTGCCCGACCATCAAGTCTCGTGTGGGCCCCACTAAAAATATCGCACCTAAAGGCCCAATTTCTTGTAGTGTTACTATTTGAGAGGCTGCTATTGGATCAAACATCAAGGGTGGTATTCTGTCGTACCACCCACACAGGACTTGTTGCTCGGGCACCATATAATTTCTCATAACCTTATATGTGGAAGAGTTAAAGAGATATCAAACAATAATTTCATTTCGTCACGTCGTTTGATAGAGATGTCTTTTAAGGCAAGCACTGTTTTAGTTATAAAAAATGATCATGTATGGTATGGACCCATCGCCATGTCTATGGTGATTGAGTCCGTGAATATTGTTGTCCATCACAAATCTGGCCTATTTCTCTTGTCATCACTCCCATAGGAAGATTCAAGACCTTTGATCTCTCATGGCGAAAGACAAATCTTTTAAGATATCTTTAAGCCGTTGGTTTTTGCATTCCTTAATCTTGCAATAAAATCCTTGTTCTATTCAAAGAATTGAAATATCTTCTCAGACGAGTTGTTAAGGAAAAGATGACATGAACCCACGCCAACGTGGATGAGAATTGAGTCCATGAATAATATTACCTATCACAAGTTGATGCAGTCCTCGGAGCGTGGAAATAAGAAATAAAAAACATGGTAGCTCCAACATCAGTTGCCCATATATATTCATCTAACTCCACTCCCTATTTAGAATGACAGTTTTTACACCATAACCATGGATACTTTGTTTTACATCCACTACTGAACATACAAAATTCTAACAGCAATGCACAAATGATTTCCAGGTTAAAATAAACCTAATACAAAGGAAAAAGAAAAAAGAAAGTAAACTAAAAATAAAACATCTCTCTCTCTGTCAAAATATTTCGAAAATTCGCTATCTCTAAAAATATATATTTCCAAACTTTCAAAAAAATTTAGTTCCTGTAAATACCCAAAAATACACCTCACTTAAATTTTCGTCCCCCTCTTGAAAAGAGGAGCGTTTTTGTCTTTTCATGATTAGGTCAGATTAGGGATTCCTAATAAAGCCTATAAATTCATCTTTTTGTGGCTAAACAAACCCTAAACGTTTTATTAAGCCCCAGAGATAGAAATCAGAGAAAGAGAAGGAGAAGACCGAGGAGATAGCGATTTTTGAGTCGAACCCGCGAGTCCAGGTAAGATCTATGATCTATGAAAGATTTGGATAGTTAGAAATCCTAAACAAGGGTTTGAAAAGAGAAAAGAAATAAGATCTTTGATTAATATGAATTAGAAATAAGAATATTTGGGTTGATCTTGAGTTTTCTTGGATCCGATGTTGATTTACGATTCCAAAGAACTCAAAATCAATATATATGAATATGAATTCAGAAACTAGAAATTTGGAGATTCGACGAAGAATCTTTGGTGATTTCTTTCTTAAATTATACTTATGTAATTGGGAGCGTAAAATCAGATTTAATGGATTCCTCTCGTCGATACGAATCTATCGGATCCGACCTCGCGCATTTTGAACCCCAAACAAAGGAGTTATGGCCGTTTTAGTGAAAAAACGGTGGAAAATCGCGTTCAGAAGAAATATGGATCCGCGCGTGGGGCGGACGTCCGGACAAATGGCGGACGTCCGTGAGTACCAAGTTTGGCGACAGACGGATCCTCGGACGTCCGTAATTCTCGGACGACCGGAGCGACTTATTTTTCCAAAACTTCGAAAATTCATAACTTATTCAAATGGGCCCTTATTTGTCACTTATGTTCTGTTTAGATCAGGATATTGAATCATAGTCCGAATTAAGAAATGAATCGAACATCTTTGAGGTACGTAATAACGTACTACTTTGGGTATTATAAACCATTCTCATTTGATTCAGTATTGACTTTGGAAACCTGTACTGATACTTTGAACTTCTGAATTAGCTTTGAGTCCATCATGCTATTTGTTTCACCTACTGTTACTTTTCTGAAGGTTTAAATAACTGTTCTGAAATACTGTTATGAACATCTGTTCTGAACTCTGAACCTGTGAACTATTTGTTTGAACTTTGAATTTTCTGAACCATTTGAATATGAACCTTGAACATTTGGAACACTTCTATGGAGGCTTGGATAATTTCTGGACCCTGCAATATGGGGGTAAAACAGTTGGCAACTCTGGACCAATCGTGGGGGTAGTACACTGAAACTTCTGGCCCGTTAGTGGGATAAAATGCTGGCCCTGTCGACTTGTATCTGAACTTCAGGAACTGATTTCGAACACCGTGGACTGTCGGTGTATAAGCAATAACATGTTTTCTGAACCATGCCGATGACTCTGAAGTGTATTTGAATTCTGAACCTTCTGTACATGAACTCTGAAATCTCCGACTTTGATCCGATCTAAGATTCAGAATTTAGAACCATATTTGACATGCACTTATCACTGTTTATGCCTAATGAATCAGTTAAGACCTTTGAACTCAGTTTTGACTTTGAGTTTCTGACCCTATTGAATCCTGACATGCTAGACTGTGCTTAGAGTAGTGCTTTATTATGTACCGAGCTTTTCAGCCGACTGTGGTTATTTAATATTTTTCAGGTCTTGACCCTCGTGAAGATAACGAGGAACATGACGCTTAGCTTTGGATTTGGACTCAGAGATTTAGTTTATTTATTTCAGTTTATTAGAAAGTGAGTACGTGAATAAAATGTAAAGACAATATTATTTATTTGTTTGACTCTTTGGAGAAGAGATGAGATTTGATTTGACTCTGATGGGTCCGCATTAATCATTACTTTGATATTTTAGTTATGAAATGCCAGGTTATTTTCTGTTATTGCTTTGTAGCCTTGTACATTTGTGAGATTCGTCTTGCAGGTGTATGGCGCTGTCATGTCCTACGCCCAGGGTGGGGTTTGGGGCGTGACAGTTCCCCAACAAGCTGAACTTAGTGCGTGTGTAAAACTTAACAAGAGAGAAGAAGAAGTGTGTAAAACGTAGTGCGTGCATACTTGTGAAGGCACAAAACCATAGGCACACCAAAGAAATTGCAAAACTTGAAAGCTCTCTTTCAAGAACATGAATATGCACTCTTTGATAAAAAATAACATGAATACAATTTGGGAAAAGTGGAAGTTCTCCATTTTTCTTTTTTTTCCATTCACGTGTAAATGTTTAAATACGTAAGTACTTTGAATAAAGAAAGACTCATAAGATATCTACTACTTTGTATGATAGATAGATACAACCTCTAGCTAAACTACCCATTTCAATAAATCTCTTTCCAATCGATTTAGTCAAACTACAAAAACTAAAAGACTTCCTAAATTAGAAAGACTCTAGAGAGTGTAGGTGGTGATGACGTTTGAAGATGACGTTCACAGGTATTTGAAGAGAAAGTATTTACTTCATCTTCTTTCTCCCTGTTTTCTTAAATTGCTAAATATTAAAGCAGGAAAAAAGCCCAACACAATCAAGGATATCAAAAAAAGGAAAAAATATCTTACATGATTATCATTATATAACAAACAAATCATGCATATTCATTGAGTGCTCTACTTTTGGATCGAGAGCTTGCAAAAGGATGGTCAAAACTCTATAGAAGCATTATTCCATCACATTCAAAGGGTAAAAAACACAATTAGTGGAATAGTTACTACTTAATAATGCTTGCGTAATCGGGTTTTTTAAAACCTGAATTTCTCACTTAAAATTCAAGAAACGCTGTCAGGAGTGGACAGCATACATCAGCTTGATCATTTACCCTCTCTTACACTGTTTTCAAACTAAAAACCTAGATTCTAAAATCCGCATATCCAAACGGCCCCTAAGTCATTAGAGAGAGAGAGAGAGAGGCATTCACATTTTCTTCTCCTAGATGGAAATTGATACATTTTCTCTTTCTAGAAGGTACCCATCTTTGATTTTGGCAGTTAGACTTCTCTATAGTTTAAGAGTTTCCTAGGCTGTGAGCGTCAAGGCAAGGCAGCTTCGACTCTCCATTATTAGCTGTCCATATATTAAATTTAAATTAAATAGAACGTTCTTAGAAGTTAGAAGGGAAATTGAATCTGCACCACCTTGTATTGATAACGACGCTCTTCTCTTATACAAGATAACACACGCTCTGCCAAGAGCTCAAATGTATTTGTTATTTTGTTTGCCTCATCATAAGTGCACCTTAGTCTTTAAAACCGAGTTTACCTCAGCTTCAAAAAGTCATTGTCCATGAAAAGTCTTATTTACTTAGTGAAAGCAGAAATTTTGTTGTTCAACGTACAAATTAATTATTCAAAGAAATGATAAACAAATGTTGCCTTGGAATAACATGGAGGACCTTGACTCGCACACCACCAGAATCGAGGGTAGGATGACCAATTGATATCACCGATCATCTTTGGCATGTTGAAGATAGTCTGAAATGGACTGATCCTAACCGTTGGATGGAGAGCTTGCAAATGGATGGTCAAAAACTATAATTTATAGAAGAAAAATAACGTCATGTTCTAGAAACAGCATTCCATCATACTCAAAGCCTCAAATGTGCTTTTTTGCCCCCGAGGTGATCCAAAGTGCACCTTAGTCTTGAAACTGAGTTAATTTTCACGACATTACAAAGACTGGAGGAAGGAGTCTTCCAATTTGTGCGTGAAAAGTTCTTTGTACGTGGGAAAAGAAGTTTTATTTTTCAAAGACATGAAACACAAATGTTTCCTTGTAATAACATGGAGGACCTCGACTCGCACACCTCTATTCACATGTCATAATTTTTCCATTTTTACCTCCCCATAGAGATCAATATAAATAGGGGCTAAGCTCTTTTGTACAATCACCTTCAATTGGATGCCCTTTGCTCTTCAAACAATTTCCTCGTTTTACCCTTTACAGGAAAAAAATATGACTTCAGACCCTTCACAAGCCCTCATCTTCTCCATCGCGATCGTTGCGATATCTTGGATCGCATGGATGATCAAGAAATCCATAAAGGGGAACACATCGCCTTTGCCTCCGGGTCCACGTGGGTTACCATTGATCGGTAACCTTCCGTTTCTCGAACCCGAGCTCCATCGATATTATGCCAAATTATCTGCCATCTATGGCCCCATCTTCAAGCTCCGACTCGGCAATAAGCTGTGTGTTGTATTAAGCTCCCCGTCCATGGCGAAGGAGGTCCTCAAAGACCATGACACCACCTTCGCCAACCATGACATGCAAGCTGCGGCACTTCTTACTGCCACTTATGGTGGGTCTGACATTGTGTTGAGTCCCTATGGTCCAGAATGGCGCATGCTCCGCAGGGTTTGCATCCAAGAGCTTCTCAATACTGCTAGCCTTGACGCCGGTCGAGTCCACAGACGACTACGGGTTCATCAGACCTTGAGCGAAGTGTATGCCAAAATTGAAACCCCGGTTGATGTTGGTGAGAAGATAACTCAAACAATCTTCAACACCATGACGAGCACCCTATGGGGTGGCACACTCAAGGGGAATGAAGAGACTAGTGTGGCGTCGGAGTTTCGGCATATCATGTTGGAAATCGGGGAGCTCATTACACAACCCAACATTTCTGATCTATTTCCTCTTCTAGCCAGATTTGATATACAGGGCGTCCAACGTAAAGCAAAGAACCTCATGTCATGGTTCGATAGGATATTCGAATCTATCCTAGATCAACGGATGAAAATGAATGCAGAGGTAGGAGAGGCGAATCACGACATTAGCATGAAGCAAAACAAGGATTTCCTCGATATCCTTTTGAACCTCAAGAATAAAGAGGACCCCAAAACACCATTGACAATGACACACATCAAGGCCTTGTTGCTGGTAATTTTCTATACTTAATCTATGAATATTTAGGGCTCGTTTGTTTCGGATTTTAGAGTCAGTGTTGAGTCCAAAACCGATTCAAGGCAAAATCGTGCATTTAATTTGATAGTTTTAGAACCGATTTTGGACTCAAATAGATTCTACATCCCAAGCAAATAACTGACTGTTGTGATGTAGAATTTATCAGAGTACAAAATGATTCTACACCTCGGAACAAACATCCGATTTTTCTAAGAATCGGTTTTATACTAAAATTCGATTCTCAAAACGCAAAATAATAGTGGTTTTGCGTCTTAGGCATTCATATAATTTATGACCGTACATTAAGGCTCATGTGTTTATTTGATTTGTGGGTGCAGGACATGGTAGCTGGGGGGGTCGACACAACATCAACCACATTAGAGTGGGCCATGGCTGAAATGATGCACAAACCCGAGATAATGAAGAAAGCTCAAGAGGAATTAGAATCAGTAGTGGGGAAGGATAAAATTCTAGAAGATTCCCATTGTGCTGAATTGCATTATTTAGAAGCAGTGGTGAAAGAAGCACTGCGTTTGCACCCTCCCAATGTTTTCTTGATCCCTCACAGTGCAATTGAATCATGCGTGGTGGGTGGATACACCATCCCAAAAAACACTGCCATCTTTGTGAACTTATGGGAGATACAGAGAGACCCTTCCCTGTGGGACAATCCCTCAGAGTTCATTCCTGAGAGGTTCTTGAGTAGTGCCACTGCAGGTAATAAATGGGATTATAGGGGCAATGATTTTCGTTATTTTCCATTTGGGTCAGGGAGGAGGATCTGTCCAGGGATCTCTTTGGCTGAGAGGTCTCTAAAATACGTATTGGGTTCTCTCTTGCATTCGTTCGACTGGAAATTACCGACCGGAACCAAGATCGATCTTGCGGACAAGTTTGGCCAGGTGATAAAGATAGCAAACCCCGTCGTTGCTATACCCACGCCACGATTATCGAACCCGAAACTCTACGATCTGCTCTTAAAAGAAGAACCATGATGATATTAATCCAGTAATGGGTGATTGTTGTCTTGGGGATATATGCCTTTTGTACTCTTGTATTGTAGTATATCTGAATAAATAAATTTATTTCTTTAATTATCAATAAAAGTCCTACAATCATTTAGCTTCTCCCTTCAAATAAATTTTATGCGCCTTCTAATCGTGTTATCATTTAATTATTTTACTTGACACATGCATTTAATCGTTTAACTAGTAATTATCTATATAAAATTTATGTCTCCACTCAATCATCTGTTGTACAATCATGAGAGAGAGAGAGAGATAGAGAGAGAGGAATATCTGTTTCCCAATTATTATTTTAGTTTCTCTTTCATTTCATTGATAAATCTAAATAACCAGAATGAGTTTTTATTTGGTGCCCGACCATCAAGTCTCGTGTGGGCCCCACTAAAAATATCGCACCTAAAGGCCCAATTTCTTGTAGTGTTACTATTTGAGAGGCTGCTGTTGGATCAAACATCAAGGGTGGTATTCTGTCGTACCACCCACACAGGACTTGTTGCTCGGGCACCATATAATTTCTCATAACCTTATATGTGGAAGAGTTAAAGAGATATCAAACAATAATTTCATTTCGTCACGTCGTTTGATAGAGATGTCTTTTAAGGCAAGCACTGTTTTAGTTATAAAAAATGATCATGTATGGTATGGACCCATCGCCATGTCTATGGTGATTGAGTCCGTGAATATTGTTGTCCATCACAAATCTGGCCTATTTCTCTTGTCATCACTCCCATAGGAAGATTCAAGACCTTTGATCTCTCATGGCGAAAGACAAATCTTTTAAGATATCTTTAAGCCGTTGGTTTTTGCATTCCTTAATCTTGCAATAAAATCCTTGTTCTATTCAAAGAATTGAAATATCTTCTCAGACGAGTTGTTAAGGAAAAGATGACATGAACCCACGCCAACGTGGATGAGAATTGAGTCCATGAATAATATTACCTATCACAAGTTGATGCAGTCCTCGGAGCGTGGAAATAAGAAATAAAAAACATGGTAGCTCCAACATCAGTTGCCCATATATATTCATCTAACTCCACTCCCTATTTAGAATGACAGTTTTTACACCATAACCATGGATACTTTGTTTTACATCCACTACTGAACATACAAAATTCTAACAGCAATGCACAAATGATTTCCAGGTTAAAATAAACCTAATACAAAGGAAAAAGAAAAAAGAAAGTAAACTAAAAATAAAACATCTCTCTCTCTCTCTCTCTCTCTCTCTCTCTCTCTCTCTCAAAATATTTCGAAAATTCGCTATCTCTAAAAATATATATTTCCAAACTTTCAAAAAAATTTAGTTCCTGTAAATACCCAAAAATACCCCTCACTTAAATTTTCGTCCCCCTCTTGAAAAGAGGGGCGTTTTTGTCTTTTCATGATTAGGTCAGATTAGGGCTTCCTAATAAAGCCTATAAATTCATCTTTTTGTGGCTAAACAAACCCTAAACGTTTTATTAAGCCCCAGAGATAGAAATCAGAGAAAGAGAAGGAGAAGACCGAGGAGATCGCGATTTTTGAGTCGAACCCGCGAGTCCAGGTAAGATCTATGATCTATGAAAGATTTGAATAGTTAGAAATCCTAAAACAAGGGTTTGAAAAGAGAAAAGAAATAAGATCTTTGATTAATATGAATTAGAAATCAGAATATTTGGGTTGATCTTGAGTTTTCTTGGATCCGATGTTGATTTACGATTCCAAAGAACTCAAAATCAATATATATGAATATGAATTCAGAAACTAGAAATTTGGAGATTCGACGAAGAATCTTTGGTGATTTCTTTCTTAAATTATACTTATGTAATTGGGAGCGTAAAATCAGATTTAATGGATTCCTCTCGTCGATACGAATCTATCGGATCCGACCTCGCGCGTTTTGAACCCCAAACAAAGGAGTTATGGCCGTTTTAGTGAAAAAACGGTGGAAAATCGCGTTCAGAAGAAATATGGATCCGCGCGTGGGGCGGACGTCCGGACAAATGGCGGACGTCCGTGAGTACCAAGTTTGGCGACAGACGGATCCTCGGACGTCCGTAATTCTCGGACGACCGGAGCGACTTATTTTTCCAAAACTTCGAAAATTCATAACTTATTCAAAGGGGCCCTTATTTGTCACTTATGTTCTGTTTAGATCAGGATATTGAATCATAGTCCGAATTAAGAAATGAATCGAACATCTTTGAGGTACGTAATAACGTACTACTTTGGGTATTATAAACCATTCTCATTTGATTCAGTATTGACTTTGGAAACCTGTACTGATACTTTGAACTTCTGAATTAGCTTTGAGTCCATCATGCTATTTGTTTCACCTACTGTTACTTTTCTGAAGGTTTAAATAACTGTTCTGAAATACTGTTATGAACATCTGTTCTGAACTCTGAACCTGTGAACTATTTGTTTGAACTTTGAATTTTCTGAACCATTTGAATATGAACCTTGAACATTTGGAACACTTCTATGGAGGCTTGGATAATTTCTGGACCCTGCAATATGGGGGTAAAACAGTTGGCAACTCTGGACCAATCGTGGGGGTAGTACACTGAAACTTCTGGCCCGTTAGTGGGATAAAATGCTGGCCCTGTCGACTTGTATCTGAACTTCAGGAACTGATTTCGAACACCGTGGACTGTCGGTGTATAAGCAATAACATGTTTTCTGAACCATGCCGATGACTCTGAAGTGTATTTGAATTCTGAACCTTCTGTACATGAACTCTGAAATCTCCGACTTTGATCCGATCTAAGATTCAGAATTTAGAACCATATTTGACATGCACTTATCACTGTTTATGCCTAATGAATCAGTTAAGACCTTTGAACTCAGTTTTGACTTTGAGTTTCTGACCCTATTGAATCCTGACATGCTAGACTGTGCTTAGAGTAGTGCTTTATTATGTACCGAGCTTTTCAGCCGACTGTGGTTATTTAATATTTTTCAGGTCTTGACCCTCGTGAAGATAACGAGGAACATGACGCTTAGCTTTGGATTTGGACTCAGAGATTTAGTTTATTTATTTCAGTTTATTAGAAAGTGAGTACGTGAATAAAATGTAAAGACAATATTATTTATTTGTTTGACTCTTTGGAGAAGAGATGAGATTTGATTTGACTCTGATGGGTCCGCATTAATCATTACTTTGATATTTTAGTTATGAAATGCCAGGTTATTTTCTGTTATTGCTTTGTAGCCTTGTACATTTGTGAGATTCGTCTTGCAGGTGTATGGCGCTGTCATGTCCTACGCCCAGGGTGGGGTTTGGGGCGTGACAGTTCCCCAACAAGCTGAACTTAGTGCGTGTGTAAAACTTAACAAGAGAGAAGAAGAAGTGTGTAAAACGTAGTGCGTGCATACTTGTGAAGGCACAAAACCATAGGCACACCAAAGAAATTGCAAAACTTGAAAGCTCTCTTTCAAGAACATGAATATGCACTCTTTGATAAAAAATAACATGAATACAATTTGGGAAAAGTGGAAGTTCTCCATTTTTCTTTTTTTTCCATTCACGTGTAAATGTTTAAATACGTAAGTACTTTGAATAAAGAAAGACTCATAAGATATCTACTACTTTGTATGATAGATAGATACAACCTCTAGCTAAACTACCCATTTCAATAAATCTCTTTCCAATCGATTTAGTCAAACTACAAAAACTAAAAGACTTCCTAAATTAGAAAGACTCTAGAGAGTGTAGGTGGTGATGACGTTTGAAGATGACGTTCACAGGTATTTGAAGAGAAAGCATTTACTTCATCTTCTTTCTCCCTGTTTTCTTAAATTGCTAAATATTAAAGCAGGAAAAAAGCCCAACACAATCAAGGATATCAAAAAAAGGAAAAAATATCTTACATGATTATCATTATATAACAAACAAATCATGCATATTCATTGAGTGCTCTACTTTTGGATCGAGAGCTTTCAAAAGGATGGTCAAAACTCTATAGAAGCATTATTCCATCACATTCAAAGGGTAAAAAACACAATTAGTGGAATAGTTACTACTTAATAATGCTTGCGTAATCGGGTTTTTTAAAACCTGAATTTCTCACTTAAAATTCAAGAAACGCTGTCAGGAGTGGACAGCATACATCAGCTTGATCATTTACCCTCTCTTACACTGTTTTCAAACTAAAAACCTAGATTCTAAAATCCGCATATCCAAACGGCCCCTAAGTCATTAGAGAGAGAGAGAGAGAGAGGCATTCACATTTTCTTCTCCTAGATGGAAATTGATACATTTTCTCTTTCTAGAAGGTACCCATCTTTGATTTTGGCAGTTAGACTTCTCTATAGTTTAAGAGTTTCCTAGGCTGTGAGCGTCAAGGCAAGGCAGCTTCGACTCTCCATTATTAGCTGTCCATATATTAAATTTAAATTAAATAGAACGTTCTTAGAAGTTAGAAGGGAAATTGAATCTGCACCACCTTGTATTGATAACGACGCTCTTCTCTTATACAAGATAACACACGCTCTGCCAAGAGCTCAAATGTATTTGTTATTTTGTTTGCCTCATCATAAGTGCACCTTAGTCTTTAAAACCGAGTTTACCTCAGCTTCAAAAAGTCATTGTCCATGAAAAGTCTTATTTACTTAGTGAAAGCAGAAATTTTGTTGTTCAACGTACAAATTAATTATTCAAAGAAATGATAAACAAATGTTGCCTTGGAATAACATGGAGGACCTTGACTCGCACACCACCAGAATCGAGGGTAGGATGACCAATTGATATCACCGTTCATCTTTGGCATGTTGAAGATAGTCTGAAATGGACTGATCCTAACCGTTGGATGGAGAGCTTGCAAATGGATGGTCAAAAACTATAATTTATAGAAGAAAAATAACGTCATGTTCTAGAAACAGCATTCCATCATACTCAAAGCCTCAAATGTGCTTTTTTGCCCCCGAGGTGATCCAAAGTGCACCTTAGTCTTGAAACTGAGTTAATTTTCACGACATTACAAAGACTGGAGGAAGGAGTCTTCCAATTTGTGCGTGAAAAGTTCTTTGTACGTGGGAAAAGAAGTTTTATTTTTCAAAGACATGAAACACAAATGTTTCCTTGTAATAACATGGAGGACCTCGACTCGCACACCTCTATTCACATGTCATAATTTTTCCATTTTTACCTCCCCATAGAGATCAATATAAATAGGGGCTAAGCTCTTTTGTACAATCACCTTCAATTGGATGCCCTTTGCTCTTCAAACAATTTCCTCGTTTTACCCTTTACAGGAAAAAAATATGACTTCAGACCCTTCACAAGCCCTCATCTTCTCCATCGCGATCGTTGCGATATCTTGGATCGCATGGATGATCAAGAAATCCATAAAGGGGAACACATCGCCTTTGCCTCCGGGTCCACGTGGGTTACCATTGATCGGTAACCTTCCGTTTCTCGAACCCGAGCTCCATCGATATTATGCCAAATTATCTGCCATCTATGGCCCCATCTTCAAGCTCCGACTCGGCAATAAGCTGTGTGTTGTATTAAGCTCCCCGTCCATGGCGAAGGAGGTCCTCAAAGACCATGACACCACCTTCGCCAACCATGACATGCAAGCTGCGGCACTTCTTACTGCCACTTATGGTGGGTCCGACATTGTGTTGAGTCCCTATGGTCCAGAATGGCGCATGCTCCGCAGGGTTTGCATCCAAGAGCTTCTCAATACTGCTAGCCTTGACGCCGGTCGAGTCCACAGACGACTACGGGTTCATCAGACCTTGAGCGAAGTGTATGCCAAAATTGAAACCCCGGTTGATGTTGGTGAGAAGATAACTCAAACAATCTTCAACACCATGACGAGCACCCTATGGGGTGGCACACTCAAGGGGAATGAAGAGACTAGTGTGGCGTCGGAGTTTCGGCATATCATGTTGGAAATCGGGGAGCTCATTACACAACCCAACATTTCTGATCTATTTCCTCTTCTAGCCAGATTTGATATACAGGGCGTCCAACGTAAAGCAAAGAACCTCATGTCATGGTTCGATAGGATATTCGAATCTATCCTAGATCAACGGATGAAAATGAATGCAGAGGTAGGAGAGGCGAATCACGACATTAGCATGAAGCAAAACAAGGATTTCCTCGATATCCTTTTGAACCTCAAGAATAAAGAGGACCCCAAAACACCATTGACAATGACACACATCAAGGCCTTGTTGCTGGTAATTTTCTATACTTAATCTATGAATATTTAGGGCTCGTTTGTTTCGGATTTTAGAATCAGTGTTGAGTCCAAAACCGATTCAAGGCAAAATCGTGCATTTAATTTGATAGTTTTAGAACCGATTTTGGACTCAAATAGATTCTACATCCCAAGCAAATAACTGACTGTTGTGATGTAGAATTTATCAGAGTACAAAATGATTCTACACCTCGGAACAAACATCCGATTTTTCTAAGAATCGGTTTTATACTAAAATTCGATTCTCAAAACGCAAAATAATAGTGGTTTTGCGTCTTAGGCATTCATATAATTTATGACCGTACATTAAGGCTCATGTGTTTATTTGATTTGTGGGTGCAGGACATGGTAGCTGGGGGGGTCGACACAACATCAACCACATTAGAGTGGGCCATGGCTGAAATGATGCACAAACCCGAGATAATGAAGAAAGCTCAAGAGGAATTAGAATCAGTAGTGGGGAAGGATAAAATTCTTGAAGATTCCCATTGTGCTGAATTGCATTATTTAGAAGCAGTGGTGAAAGAAGCACTACGTTTGCACCCTCCCAATGTTTTCTTGATCCCTCACAGTGCAATTGAATCATGCGTGGTGGGTGGATACACCATCCCAAAAAACACTGCCATCTTTGTGAACTTATGGGAGATACAGAGAGACCCTTCCCTGTGGGACAATCCCTCAGAGTTCATTCCTGAGAGGTTCTTGAGTAGTGCCACTGCAGGTAATAAATGGGATTATAGGGGCAATGATTTTCGTTATTTTCCATTTGGGTCAGGGAGGAGGATCTGTCCAGGGATCTCTTTGGCTGAGAGGTCTCTAAAATATGTATTGGGTTCTCTCTTGCATTCGTTCGACTGGAAATTACCGACCGGAACCAAGATCGATCTTGCGGACAAGTTTGGCCAGGTGATAAAGATAGCAAACCCCGTCGTTGCTATACCCACGCCACGATTATCGAACCCGAAACTCTACGATCTGCTCTTAAAAGAAGAACCATGATGATATTAATCCAGTAATGGGTGATTGTTGTCTTGGGGATATATGCCTTTTGTACTCTTGTATTGTAGTATATCTGAATAAATAAATTTATTTCTTTAATTATCAATAAAAGTCCTACAATCATTTAGCTTCTCCCTTCAAATAAATTTTATGCGCCTTCTAATCGTGTTATCATTTAATTATTTTACTTGACACATGCATTTAATCATTTAACTAGTAATTATCTATATAAAATTTATGTCTCCACTCAATCATCTGTTGTACAATCATGAGAGAGAGAGAGAGAGAGGAATATCTGTTTCCCAATTATTATTTTAGTTTCTCTTTCATTTCATTGATAAATCTAAATAACCAGAATGAGTTTTTATTTGGTGCCCGACCATCAAGTCTCGTGTGGGCCCCACTAAAAATATCGCACCTAAAGGCCCAATTTCTTGTAGTGTTACTATTTGAGAGGCTGCTGTTGGATCAAACATCAAGGGTGGTATTCTGTCGTACCACCCACACAGGACTTGTTGCTCGGGCACCATATAATTTCTCATAACCTTATATGTGGAAGAGTTAAAGAGATATCAAACAATAATTTCATTTCGTCACGTCGTTTGATAGAGATGTCTTTTAAGGCAAGCACTGTTTTAGTTATAAAAAATGATCATGTATGGTATGGACCCATCGCCATGTCTATGGTGATTGAGTCCGTGAATATTGTTGTCCATCACAAATCTGGCCTATTTCTCTTGTCATCACTCCCATAGGAAGATTCAAGACCTTTGATCTCTCATGGCGAAAGACAAATCTTTTAAGATATCTTTAAGCCGTTGGTTTTTGCATTCCTTAATCTTGCAATAAAATCCTTGTTCTATTCAAAGAATTGAAATATCTTCTCAGACGAGTTGTTAAGGAAAAGATGACATGAACCCACGCCAACGTGGATGAGAATTGAGTCCATGAATAATATTACCTATCACAAGTTGATGCAGTCCTCGGAGCGTGGAAATAAGAAATAAAAAACATGGTAGTTCCAACATCAGTTGCCCATATATATTCATCTAACTCCACTCCCTATTTAGAATGACAGTTTTTACACCATAACCATGGATACTTTGTTTTACATCCACTACTGAACATACAAAATTCTAACAGCAATGCACAAATGATTTCCAGGTTAAAATAAACCTAATACAAAGGAAAGAGAAAAAAGAAAGTAAACTAAAAATAAAACATCTCCCTCTCTCTCTCTCTCTCAAAATATTTGGAAAATTCGCTATCTCTAAAAATATATATTTCCAAACTTTCAAAAAAATTTAGTTTCTGTAAATACCCAAAAATACCCCTCACTTAAATTTTCGTCCCCCTCTTGAAAAGAGGGGCATTTTTGTCTTTTCATGTTTAGGTCAGATTAGGGCTTCCTAATAAAGCCTATAAATTCATCTTTTTGTGGCTAAACAAACCCTAAACGTTTTATTAAGCCCCAGAGATAGAAATCAGAGAAAGAGAAGGAGAAGACCGAGGAGATCGCGATTTTTGAGTCGAACCCGCGAGTCCAGGTAAGATCTATGATCTATGAAAGATTTGAATAGTTAGAAATCCTAAAACAAGGGTTTGAAAAGAGAAAAGAAATAAGATCTTTGATTAATATGAATTAGAAATAAGAATATTTGGGTTGATCTTGAGTTTTCTTGGATCCGATGTTGATTTACGATTCCAAAGAACTCAAAATCAATATATATGAATATGAATTCAGAAACTAGAACTTTGGAGATTCGACGAAGAATCTTTGGTGATTTCTTTCTTAAATTATACTTATGGAATTCGGAGCGTAAAATCAGATTTAATGGATTCCTCTCGTCGATACGAATCTATCGGATCCGACCTCGCGCGTTTTGAACCCCAAACAAAGGAGTTATGGCCGTTTTAGTGAAAAAACGGTGGAAAATCGCATTCAGAAGAAATATGGATCCGCGCGTGGGGCGGACGTCCGGACAAATGGCGGACGTCCGTGAGTACCAAGTTTGGCGACAGACGGATCCTCGGACGTCCGTAATTCTCGGACGACCGGAGCGACTTATTTTTCCAAAACTTCGAAAATTCATAACTTATTCAAATGGGCCCTTATTTGTCACTTATGTTCTGTTTAGATCAGGATATTGAATCATAGTCCGAATTAAGAAATGAATCGAACATCTTTGAGGTACGTAATAACGTACTACTTTGGGTATTATAAACCATTCTCATTTGAATCAGTATTGACTTTGGAAACCTGTACTGATACTTTGAACTTCTGAATTAGCTTTGAGTCCATCATGCTATTTGTTTCACCTACTGTTACTTTTCTGAAGGTTTTAAATAACTGTTCTGAAATACTGTTATGAACATCTGTTCTGAACTCTGAACCTGTGAACTATTTGTTTGAACTTTGAATTTTCTGAACCATTTGAATATGAACCTTGAACATTTGGAACACTTCTATGGAGGCTTGGATAATTTCTGGACCCTGCAATATGGGGGTAAAACATTTGGCAACTCTGGACCAATCGTGGGGGTAGTACACTGAAACTTCTGGCC
Source organism: Tasmannia lanceolata (assembly GCF_043159265.1). Lineage (NCBI taxonomy): Eukaryota > Viridiplantae > Streptophyta > Magnoliopsida > Canellales > Winteraceae > Tasmannia > Tasmannia lanceolata. The sequence goes on from NW_027518693.1 coordinate 4,695,165, forward strand.
CGTTAGTGGGATAAAATGCTGGCCCTGTCGACTTGTATCTGAACTTCAGGAACTGATTCCGAACACCGTGGACTGTCGGTGTATAAGCAATAACATGTTTTCTGAACCATGCCGATGACTCTGAAGTGTATTTGAATTCTGAACCTTCTGTACATGAACTCTGAAATCTCCGACTTTGATCCGATCTAAGATTCAGAATTTAGAACCATATTTGACATGCACTTATCACTGTTTATGCCTAACGAATCAGTTAAGACCTTTGAACTCAGTTTTGACTTTGAGTTTCTGACCCTATTGAATCCTGACATGCTAGACTGTGCTTAGAGTAGTGCTTTATTATGTACCGAGCTTTTCAGCTGACTGTGGTTATTTAATATTTTTCAGGTCTTGGCCCTCGTGAAGATAACGAGGAACATGACGCTTAGCTTTGGATTTGGACTCAGAGATTTAGTTTAGTTATTTCAGTTTATTAGAAAGTGAGTACGTGAATAAAATGTAAAGACATTATTATTTATTTGTTTGACTCTTTGGAGAAGAGATGAGATTTGATTTGACTCTGATGGGTCCGCATTAATCATTACTTTGATATTTTAGTTATGAAATGCCAGGTTATTTTCTGTTATTGCTTTGTAGCCTTGTACATTTGTGAGATTCGTCTTGCAGGTGTATGGCGCTGTCATGTCCTACGCCCAGGGTGGGGTTTGGGGCGTGACAGTTCCCCAACAAGCTGAGCTTAGTGCGTGTGTAAAACTTAACAAGAGAGAAGAAGAAGTGTGTAAAACGTAGTGCGTGCATACTTGTGAAGGCACAAAACCATAGGCACACCAAAGAAATTGCAAAACTTGAAAGCTCTCTTTCAAGAACATGAATATGCACTCTTTGATAAAAAATAACATGAATACAATTTGGGAAAAGTGGAAGTTCTCCATTTTTCTTTTTTTTCCATTCACGTGTAAATGTTTAAATACGTAAGTACTTTGAATAAAGAAAGACTCATAAGATATCTACTACTTTGTATGATAGATAGATACAACCTCTAGCTAAACTACCCATTTCAATAAATCTCTTTCCAATCGATTTAGTCAAACTACAAAAACTAAAAGACTTCCTAAATTAGAAAGACTCTAGAGAGTGTAGGTGGTGATGACGTTTGAAGATGACGTTCACAGGTATTTGAAGAGAAAGTATTTACTTCATCTTCTTTCTCCCTGTTTTCTTAAATTGCTAAATATTAAAGCAGGAAAAAAGCCCAACACAATCAAGGATATCAAAAAAAGGAAAAAATATCTTACATGATTATCATTATATAACAAACAAATCATGCATATTCATTGAGTGCTCTACTTTTGGATCGAGAGCTTGCAAAAGGATGGTCAAAACTCTATAGAAGCATTATTCCATCACATTCAAAGGGTAAAAAACACAATTAGTGGAATAGTTACTACTTAATAATGCTTGCGTAATCGGGTTTTTTAAAACCTGAATTTCTCACTTAAAATTCAAGAAACGCTGTCAGGAGTGGACAGCATACATCAGCTTGATCATTTACCCTCTCTTACACTGTTTTCAAACTAAAAACCTAGATTCTAAAATCCGCATATCCAAACGGCCCCTAAGTCATTAGAGAGAGAGAGAGAGAGGCATTCACATTTTCTTCTCCTAGATGGAAATTGATACATTTTCTCTTTCTAGAAGGTACCCATCTTTGATTTTGGCAGTTAGACTTCTCTATAGTTTAAGAGTTTCCTAGGCTGTGAGCGTCAAAGCAAGGCAGCTTCGACTCTCCATTATTAGCTGTCCATATATTAAATTTAAATTAAATAGAACGTTCTTAGAAGTTAGAAGGGAAATTGAATCTGCACCACCTTGTATTGATAACGACGCTCTTCTCTTATACAAGATAACACACGCTCTGTTCCGACAGGATCATCTCGGTTCTGCTTATTCATATATATAAATATATATTCTGTTGCTTTCTTCAAAAAAAAAAGATAACACACGCTCTGCCAAGAGCTCAAATGTATTTGTTATTTTGTTTGCCTCATCATAAGTGCACCTTAGTCTTTAAAACCGAGTTTACCTCAGCTTCAAAAAGTCATTGTCCATGAAAAGTCTTATTTACTTAGTGAAAGCAGAAATTTTGTTGTTCAACGTACAAATTAATTATTCAAAGAAATGATAAACAAATGTTGCCTTGGAATAACATGGAGGACCTTGACTCGCACACCACCAGAATCGAGGGTAGGATGACCAATTGATATCACCGTTCATCTTTGGCATGTTGAAGATAGTCTGAAATGGACTGATCCTAACCGTTGGATGGAGAGCTTGCAAATGGATGGTCAAAAACTATAATTTATAGAAGAAAAATAACGTCATGTTCTAGAAACAGCATTCCATCATACTCAAAGCCTCAAATGTGCTTTTTTGCCCCCGAGGTGATCCAAAGTGCACCTTAGTCTTGAAACTGAGTTAATTTTCACGACATTACAAAGACTGGAGGAAGGAGTCTTCCAATTTGTGCGTGAAAAGTTCTTTGTACGTGGGAAAAGAAGTTTTATTTTTCAAAGACATGAAACACAAATGTTTCCTTGTAATAACATGGAGGACCTCGACTCGCACACCTCTATTCACATGTCATAATTTTTCCATTTTTACCTCCCCATAGAGATCAATATAAATAGGGGCTAAGCTCTTTTGTACAATCACCTTCAATTGGATGCCCTTTGCTCTTCAAACAATTTCCTCGTTTTACCCTTTACAGGAAAAAAATATGACTTCAGACCCTTCACAAGCCCTCATCTTCTCCATCGCGATCGTTGCGATATCTTGGATCGCATGGATGATCAAGAAATCCATAAAGGGGAACACATCGCCTTTGCCTCCGGGTCCACGTGGGTTACCATTGATCGGTAACCTTCCGTTTCTCGAACCCGAGCTCCATCGATATTATGCCAAATTATCTGCCATCTATGGCCCCATGTTCAAGCTCCGACTCGGCAATAAGCTGTGTGTTGTATTAAGCTCCCCGTCCATGGCGAAGGAGGTCCTCAAAGACCATGACACCACCTTCGCCAACCATGACATGCAAGCTGCGGCACTTCTTACTGCCACTTATGGTGGGTCCGACATTGTGTTGAGTCCCTATGGTCCAGAATGGCGCATGCTCCGCAGGGTTTGCATCCAAGAGCTTCTCAATACTGCTAGCCTTGACGCCGGTCGAGTCCACAGACGACTACGGGTTCATCAGACCTTGAGCGAAGTGTATGCCAAAATTGAAACCCCGGTTGATGTTGGTGAGAAGATAACTCAAACAATCTTCAACACCATGACGAGCACCCTATGGGGTGGCACACTCAAGGGGAATGAAGAGACTAGTGTGGCGTCGGAGTTTCGGCATATCATGTTGGAAATCGGGGAGCTCATTACACAACCCAACATTTCTGATCTATTTCCTCTTCTAGCCAGATTTGATATACAGGGCGTCCAACGTAAAGCAAAGAACCTCATGTCATGGTTCGATAGGATATTCGAATCTATCCTAGATCAACGGATGAAAATGAATGCAGAGGTAGGAGAGGCGAATCACGACATTAGCATGAAGCAAAACAAGGATTTCCTCGATATCCTTTTGAACCTCAAGAATAAACAGGACCCCAAAACACCATTGACAATGACACACATCAAGGCCTTGTTGCTGGTAATTTTCTATACTTAATCTATGAATATTTAGGGCTCGTTTGTTTCGGATTTTAGAATCAGTGTTGAGTCCAAAACCGATTCAAGGCAAAATCGTGCATTTAATTTGATAGTTTTAGAACCGATTTTGGACTCAAATAGATTCTACATCCCAAGCAAATAACTGACTGTTGTGATGTAGAATTTATCAGAGTACAAAATGATTCTACACCTCGGAACAAACATCCGATTTTTCTAAGAATCGGTTTTATACTAAAATTCGATTCTCAAAACGCAAAATAATAGTGGTTTTGCGTCTTAGGCATTCATATAATTTATGACCGTACATTAAGGCTCATGTGTTTATTTGATTTGTGGGTGCAGGACATGGTAGCTGGGGGGGTCGACACAACATCAACCACATTAGAGTGGGCCATGGCTGAAATGATGCACAAACCCGAGATAATGAAGAAAGCTCAAGAGGAATTAGAATCAGTAGTGGGGAAGGATAAAATTCTAGAAGATTCCCATTGTGCTGAATTGCATTATTTAGAAGCAGTGGTGAAAGAAGCACTGCGTTTGCACCCTCCCAATGTTTTCTTGATCCCTCACAGTGCAATTGAATCATGCGTGGTGGGTGGATACACCATCCCAAAAAACACTGCCATCTTTGTGAACTTATGGGAGATACAGAGAGACCCTTCCCTGTGGGACAATCCCTCAGAGTTCATTCCTGAGAGGTTCTTGAGTAGTGCCACTGCAGGTAATAAATGGGATTATAGGGGCAATGATTTTCGTTATTTTCCATTTGGGTCAGGGAGGAGGATCTGTCCAGGGATCTCTTTGGCTGAGAGGTCTCTAAAATACGTATTGGGTTCTCTCTTGCATTCGTTCGACTGGAAATTACCGACCGGAACCAAGATCGATCTTGCGGACAAGTTTGGCCAGGTGATAAAGATAGCAAACCCCGTCGTTGCTATACCCACGCCACGATTATCGAACCCGAAACTCTACGATCTGCTCTTAAAAGAAGAACCATGATGATATTAATCCAGTAATGGGTGATTGTTGTCTTGGGGATATATGCCTTTTGTACTCTTGTATTGTAGTATATCTGAATAAATAAATTTATTTCTTTAATTATCAATAAAAGTCCTACAATCATTTAGCTTCTCCCTTCAAATAAATTTTATGCGCCTTCTAATCGTGTTATCATTTAATTATTTTACTTGACACATGCATTTAATCGTTTAACTAGTAATTATCTATATAAAATTTATGTCTCCACTCAATCATCTGTTGTACAATCATGAGAGAGAGAGAGAGATAGAGAGAGAGGAATATCTGTTTCCCAATTATTATTTTAGTTTCTCTTTCATTTCATTGATAAATCTAAATAACCAGAATGAGTTTTTATTTGGTGCCCGACCATCAAGTCTCGTGTGGGCCCCACTAAAAATATCGCACCTAAAGGCCCAATTTCTTGTAGTGTTACTATTTGAGAGGCTGCTATTGGATCAAACATCAAGGGTGGTATTCTGTCGTACCACCCACACAGGACTTGTTGCTCGGGCACCATATAATTTCTCATAACCTTATATGTGGAAGAGTTAAAGAGATATCAAACAATAATTTCATTTCGTCACGTCGTTTGATAGAGATGTCTTTTAAGGCAAGCACTGTTTTAGTTATAAAAAATGATCATGTATGGTATGGACCCATCGCCATGTCTATGGTGATTGAGTCCGTGAATATTGTTGTCCATCACAAATCTGGCCTATTTCTCTTGTCATCACTCCCATAGGAAGATTCAAGACCTTTGATCTCTCATGGCGAAAGACAAATCTTTTAAGATATCTTTAAGCCGTTGGTTTTTGCATTCCTTAATCTTGCAATAAAATCCTTGTTCTATTCAAAGAATTGAAATATCTTCTCAGACGAGTTGTTAAGGAAAAGATGACATGAACCCACGCCAACGTGGATGAGAATTGAGTCCATGAATAATATTACCTATCACAAGTTGATGCAGTCCTCGGAGCGTGGAAATAAGAAATAAAAAACATGGTAGCTCCAACATCAGTTGCCCATATATATTCATCTAACTCCACTCCCTATTTAGAATGACAGTTTTTACACCATAACCATGGATACTTTGTTTTACATCCACTACTGAACATACAAAATTCTAACAGCAATGCACAAATGATTTCCAGGTTAAAATAAACCTAATACAAAGGAAAAAGAAAAAAGAAAGTAAACTAAAAATAAAACATCTCTCTCTCTGTCAAAATATTTCGAAAATTCGCTATCTCTAAAAATATATATTTCCAAACTTTCAAAAAAATTTAGTTCCTGTAAATACCCAAAAATACCCCTCACTTAAATTTTCGTCCCCCTCTTGAAAAGAGGAGCGTTTTTGTCTTTTCATGATTAGGTCAGATTAGGGCTTCCTAATAAAGCCTATAAATTCATCTTTTTGTGGCTAAACAAACCCTAAACGTTTTATTAAGCCCCAGAGATAGAAATCAGAGAAAGAGAAGGAGAAGACCGAGGAGATAGCGATTTTTGAGTCGAACCCGCGAGTCCAGGTAAGATCTATGATCTATGAAAGATTTGGATAGTTAGAAATCCTAAACAAGGGTTTGAAAAGAGAAAAGAAATAAGATCTTTGATTAATATGAATTAGAAATAAGAATATTTGGGTTGATCTTGAGTTTTCTTGGATCCGATGTTGATTTACGATTCCAAAGAACTCAAAATCAATATATATGAATATGAATTCAGAAACTAGAAATTTGGAGATTCGACGAAGAATCTTTGGTGATTTCTTTCTTAAATTATACTTATGTAATTGGGAGCGTAAAATCAGATTTAATGGATTCCTCTCGTCGATACGAATCTATCGGATCCGACCTCGCGCATTTTGAACCCCAAACAAAGGAGTTATGGCCGTTTTAGTGAAAAAACGGTGGAAAATCGCGTTCAGAAGAAATATGGATCCGCGCGTGGGGCGGACGTCCGGACAAATGGCGGACGTCCGTGAGTACCAAGTTTGGCGACAGACGGATCCTCGGACGTCCGTAATTCTCGGACGACCGGAGCGACTTATTTTTCCAAAACTTCGAAAATTCATAACTTATTCAAATGGGCCCTTATTTGTCACTTATGTTCTGTTTAGATCAGGATATTGAATCATAGTCCGAATTAAGAAATGAATCGAACATCTTTGAGGTACGTAATAACGTACTACTTTGGGTATTATAAACCATTCTCATTTGATTCAGTATTGACTTTGGAAACCTGTACTGATACTTTGAACTTCTGAATTAGCTTTGAGTCCATCATGCTATTTGTTTCACCTACTGTTACTTTTCTGAAGGTTTAAATAACTGTTCTGAAATACTGTTATGAACATCTGTTCTGAACTCTGAACCTGTGAACTATTTGTTTGAACTTTGAATTTTCTGAACCATTTGAATATGAACCTTGAACATTTGGAACACTTCTATGGAGGCTTGGATAATTTCTGGACCCTGCAATATGGGGGTAAAACAGTTGGCAACTCTGGACCAATCGTGGGGGTAGTACACTGAAACTTCTGGCCCGTTAGTGGGATAAAATGCTGGCCCTGTCGACTTGTATCTGAACTTCAGGAACTGATTTCGAACACCGTGGACTGTCGGTGTATAAGCAATAACATGTTTTCTGAACCATGCCGATGACTCTGAAGTGTATTTGAATTCTGAACCTTCTGTACATGAACTCTGAAATCTCCGACTTTGATCCGATCTAAGATTCAGAATTTAGAACCATATTTGACATGCACTTATCACTGTTTATGCCTAATGAATCAGTTAAGACCTTTGAACTCAGTTTTGACTTTGAGTTTCTGACCCTATTGAATCCTGACATGCTAGACTGTGCTTAGAGTAGTGCTTTATTATGTACCGAGCTTTTCAGCCGACTGTGGTTATTTAATATTTTTCAGGTCTTGACCCTCGTGAAGATAACGAGGAACATGACGCTTAGCTTTGGATTTGGACTCAGAGATTTAGTTTATTTATTTCAGTTTATTAGAAAGTGAGTACGTGAATAAAATGTAAAGACAATATTATTTATTTGTTTGACTCTTTGGAGAAGAGATGAGATTTGATTTGACTCTGATGGGTCCGCATTAATCATTACTTTGATATTTTAGTTATGAAATGCCAGGTTATTTTCTGTTATTGCTTTGTAGCCTTGTACATTTGTGAGATTCGTCTTGCAGGTGTATGGCGCTGTCATGTCCTACGCCCAGGGTGGGGTTTGGGGCGTGACAGTTCCCCAACAAGCTGATCTTAGTGCGTGTGTAAAACTTAACAAGAGAGAAGAAGAAGTGTGTAAAACGTAGTGCGTGCATACTTGTGAAGGCACAAAACCATAGGCACACCAAAGAAATTGCAAAACTTGAAAGCTCTCTTTCAAGAACATGAATATGCACTCTTTGATAAAAAATAACATGAATACAATTTGGGAAAAGTGGAAGTTCTCCATTTTTCTTTTTTTTCCATTCACGTGTAAATGTTTAAATACGTAAGTACTTTGAATAAAGAAAGACTCATAAGATATCTACTACTTTGTATGATAGATAGATACAACCTCTAGCTAAACTACCCATTTCAATAAATCTCTTTCCAATCGATTTAGTCAAACTACAAAAACTAAAAGACTTCCTAAATTAGAAAGACTCTAGAGAGTGTAGGTGGTGATGACGTTTGAAGATGACGTTCACAGGTATTTGAAGAGAAAGTATTTACTTCATCTTCTTTCTCCCTGTTTTCTTAAATTGCTAAATATTAAAGCAGGAAAAAAGCCCAACACAATCAAGGATATCAAAAAAAGGAAAAAATATCTTACATGATTATCATTATATAACAAACAAATCATGCATATTCATTGAGTGCTCTACTTTTGGATCGAGAGCTTGCAAAAGGATGGTCAAAACTCTATAGAAGCATTATTCCATCACATTCAAAGGGTAAAAAACACAATTAGTGGAATAGTTACTACTTAATAATGCTTGCGTAATCGGGTTTTTTAAAACCTGAATTTCTCACTTAAAATTCAAGAAACGCTGTCAGGAGTGGACAGCATACATCAGCTTGATCATTTACCCTCTCTTACACTGTTTTCAAACTAAAAACCTAGATTCTAAAATCCGCATATCCAAACGGCCCCTAAGTCATTAGAGAGAGAGAGAGAGAGGCATTCACATTTTCTTCTCCTAGATGGAAATTGATACATTTTCTCTTTCTAGAAGGTACCCATCTTTGATTTTGGCAGTTAGACTTCTCTATAGTTTAAGAGTTTCCTAGGCTGTGAGCGTCAAGGCAAGGCAGCTTCGACTCTCCATTATTAGCTGTCCATATATTAAATTTAAATTAAATAGAACGTTCTTAGAAGTTAGAAGGGAAATTGAATCTGCACCACCTTGTATTGATAACGACGCTCTTCTCTTATACAAGATAACACACGCTCTGCCAAGAGCTCAAATGTATTTGTTATTTTGTTTGCCTCATCATAAGTGCACCTTAGTCTTTAAAACCGAGTTTACCTCAGCTTCAAAAAGTCATTGTCCATGAAAAGTCTTATTTACTTAGTGAAAGCAGAAATTTTGTTGTTCAACGTACAAATTAATTATTCAAAGAAATGATAAACAAATGTTGCCTTGGAATAACATGGAGGACCTTGACTCGCACACCACCAGAATCGAGGGTAGGATGACCAATTGATATCACCGTTCATCTTTGGCATGTTGAAGATAGTCTGAAATGGACTGATCCTAACCGTTGGATGGAGAGCTTGCAAATGGATGGTCAAAAACTATAATTTATAGAAGAAAAATAACGTCATGTTCTAGAAACAGCATTCCATCATACTCAAAGCCTCAAATGTGCTTTTTTGCCCCCGAGGTGATCCAAAGTGCACCTTAGTCTTGAAACTGAGTTAATTTTCACGACATTACAAAGACTGGAGGAAGGAGTCTTCCAATTTGTGCGTGAAAAGTTCTTTGTACGTGGGAAAAGAAGTTTTATTTTTCAAAGACATGAAACACAAATGTTTCCTTGTAATAACATGGAGGACCTCGACTCGCACACCTCTATTCACATGTCATAATTTTTCCATTTTTACCTCCCCATAGAGATCAATATAAATAGGGGCTAAGCTCTTTTGTACAATCACCTTCAATTGGATGCCCTTTGCTCTTCAAACAATTTCCTCGTTTTACCCTTTACAGGAAAAAAATATGACTTCAGACCCTTCACAAGCCCTCATCTTCTCCATCGCGATCGTTGCGATATCTTGGATCGCATGGATGATCAAGAAATCCATAAAGGGGAACACATCGCCTTTGCCTCCGGGTCCACGTGGGTTACCATTGATCGGTAACCTTCCGTTTCTCGAACCCGAGCTCCATCGATATTATGCCAAATTATCTGCCATCTATGGCCCCATCTTCAAGCTCCGACTCGGCAATAAGCTGTGTGTTGTATTAAGCTCCCCGTCCATGGCGAAGGAGGTCCTCAAAGACCATGACACCACCTTCGCCAACCATGACATGCAAGCTGCGGCACTTCTTACTGCCACTTATGGTGGGTCTGACATTGTGTTGAGTCCCTATGGTCCAGAATGGCGCATGCTCCGCAGGGTTTGCATCCAAGAGCTTCTCAATACTGCTAGCCTTGACGCCGGTCGAGTCCACAGACGACTACGGGTTCATCAGACCTTGAGCGAAGTGTATGCCAAAATTGAAACCCCGGTTGATGTTGGTGAGAAGATAACTCAAACAATCTTCAACACCATGACGAGCACCCTATGGGGTGGCACACTCAAGGGGAATGAAGAGACTAGTGTGGCGTCGGAGTTTCGGCATATCATGTTGGAAATCGGGGAGCTCATTACACAACCCAACATTTCTGATCTATTTCCTCTTCTAGCCAGATTTGATATACAGGGCGTCCAACGTAAAGCAAAGAACCTCATGTCATGGTTCGATAGGATATTCGAATCTATCCTAGATCAACGGATGAAAATGAATGCAGAGGTAGGAGAGGCGAATCACGACATTAGCATGAAGCAAAACAAGGATTTCCTCGATATCCTTTTGAACCTCAAGAATAAAGAGGACCCCAAAACACCATTGACAATGACACACATCAAGGCCTTGTTGCTGGTAATTTTCTATACTTAATCTATGAATATTTAGGGCTCGTTTGTTTCGGATTTTAGAGTCAGTGTTGAGTCCAAAACCGATTCAAGGCAAAATCGTGCATTTAATTTGATAGTTTTAGAACCGATTTTGGACTCAAATAGATTCTACATCCCAAGCAAATAACTGACTGTTGTGATGTAGAATTTATCAGAGTACAAAATGATTCTACACCTCGGAACAAACATCCGATTTTTCTAAGAATCGGTTTTATACTAAAATTCGATTCTCAAAACGCAAAATAATAGTGGTTTTGCGTCTTAGGCATTCATATAATTTATGACCGTACATTAAGGCTCATGTGTTTATTTGATTTGTGGGTGCAGGACATGGTAGCTGGGGGGGTCGACACAACATCAACCACATTAGAGTGGGCCATGGCTGAAATGATGCACAAACCCGAGATAATGAAGAAAGCTCAAGAGGAATTAGAATCAGTAGTGGGGAAGGATAAAATTCTAGAAGATTCCCATTGTGCTGAATTGCATTATTTAGAAGCAGTGGTGAAAGAAGCACTGCGTTTGCACCCTCCCAATGTTTTCTTGATCCCTCACAGTGCAATTGAATCATGCGTGGTGGGTGGATACACCATCCCAAAAAACACTGCCATCTTTGTGAACTTATGGGAGATACAGAGAGACCCTTCCCTGTGGGACAATCCCTCAGAGTTCATTCCTGAGAGGTTCTTGAGTAGTGCCACTGCAGGTAATAAATGGGATTATAGGGGCAATGATTTTCGTTATTTTCCATTTGGGTCAGGGAGGAGGATCTGTCCAGGGATCTCTTTGGCTGAGAGGTCTCTAAAATACGTATTGGGTTCTCTCTTGCATTCGTTCGACTGGAAATTACCGACCGGAACCAAGATCGATCTTGCGGACAAGTTTGGCCAGGTGATAAAGATAGCAAACCCCGTCGTTGCTATACCCACGCCACGATTATCGAACCCGAAACTCTACGATCTGCTCTTAAAAGAAGAACCATGATGATATTAATCCAGTAATGGGTGATTGTTGTCTTGGGGATATATGCCTTTTGTACTCTTGTATTGTAGTATATCTGAATAAATAAATTTATTTCTTTAATTATCAATAAAAGTCCTACAATCATTTAGCTTCTCCCTTCAAATAAATTTTATGCGCCTTCTAATCGTGTTATCATTTAATTATTTTACTTGACACATGCATTTAATCGTTTAACTAGTAATTATCTATATAAAATTTATGTCTCCACTCAATCATCTGTTGTACAATCATGAGAGAGAGAGAGAGATAGAGAGAGAGGAATATCTGTTTCCCAATTATTATTTTAGTTTCTCTTTCATTTCATTGATAAATCTAAATAACCAGAATGAGTTTTTATTTGGTGCCCGACCATCAAGTCTCGTGTGGGCCCCACTAAAAATATCGCACCTAAAGGCCCAATTTCTTGTAGTGTTACTATTTGAGAGGCTGCTGTTGGATCAAACATCAAGGGTGGTATTCTGTCGTACCACCCACACAGGACTTGTTGCTCGGGCACCATATAATTTCTCATAACCTTATATGTGGAAGAGTTAAAGAGATATCAAACAATAATTTCATTTCGTCACGTCGTTTGATAGAGATGTCTTTTAAGGCAAGCACTGTTTTAGTTATAAAAAATGATCATGTATGGTATGGACCCATCGCCATGTCTATGGTGATTGAGTCCGTGAATATTGTTGTCCATCACAAATCTGGCCTATTTCTCTTGTCATCACTCCCATAGGAAGATTCAAGACCTTTGATCTCTCATGGCGAAAGACAAATCTTTTAAGATATCTTTAAGCCGTTGGTTTTTGCATTCCTTAATCTTGCAATAAAATCCTTGTTCTATTCAAAGAATTGAAATATCTTCTCAGACGAGTTGTTAAGGAAAAGATGACATGAACCCACGCCAACGTGGATGAGAATTGAGTCCATGAATAATATTACCTATCACAAGTTGATGCAGTCCTCGGAGCGTGGAAATAAGAAATAAAAAACATGGTAGCTCCAACATCAGTTGCCCATATATATTCATCTAACTCCACTCCCTATTTAGAATGACAGTTTTTACACCATAACCATGGATACTTTGTTTTACATCCACTACTGAACATACAAAATTCTAACAGCAATGCACAAATGATTTCCAGGTTAAAATAAACCTAATACAAAGGAAAAAGAAAAAAGAAAGTAAACTAAAAATAAAACATCTCTCTCTCTCTCTCTCTCTCTCTCTCTCTCTCTCTCTCTCTCAAAATATTTCGAAAATTCGCTATCTCTAAAAATATATATTTCCAAACTTTCAAAAAAATTTAGTTCCTGTAAATACCCAAAAATACCCCTCACTTAAATTTTCGTCCCCCTCTTGAAAAGAGGGGCGTTTTTGTCTTTTCATGATTAGGTCAGATTAGGGCTTCCTAATAAAGCCTATAAATTCATCTTTTTGTGGCTAAACAAACCCTAAACGTTTTATTAAGCCCCAGAGATAGAAATCAGAGAAAGAGAAGGAGAAGACCGAGGAGATAGCGATTTTTGAGTCGAACCCGCGAGTCCAGGTAAGATCTATGATCTATGAAAGATTTGGATAGTTAGAAATCCTAAAACAAGGGTTTGAAAAGAGAAAAGAAATAAGATCTTTGATTAATATGAATTAGAAATAAGAATATTTGGGTTGATCTTGAGTTTTCTTGGATCCGATGTTGATTTACGATTCCAAAGAACTCAAAATCAATATATATGAATATGAATTCAGAAACTAGAAATTTGGAGATTCGACGAAGAATCTTTGGTGATTTCTTTCTTAAATTATACTTATGTAATTGGGAGCGTAAAATCAGATTTAATGGATTCCTCTCGTCGATACGAATCTATCGGATCCGACCTCGCGCGTTTTGAACCCCAAACAAAGGAGTTATGGCCGTTTTAGTGAAAAAACGGTGGAAAATCGCGTTCAGAAGAAATATGGATCCGCGCGTGGGGCGGACGTCCGGACAAATGGCGGACGTCCGTGAGTACCAAGTTTGGCGACAGACGGATCCTCGGACGTCCGTAATTCTCGGACGACCGGAGCGACTTATTTTTCCAAAACTTCGAAAATTCATAACTTATTCAAATGGGCCCTTATTTGTCACTTATGTTCTGTTTAGATCAGGATATTGAATCATAGTCCGAATTAAGAAATGAATCGAACATCTTTGAGGTACGTAATAACGTACTACTTTGGGTATTATAAACCATTCTCATTTGATTCAGTATTGACTTTGGAAACCTGTACTGATACTTTGAACTTCTGAATTAGCTTTGAGTCCATCATGCTATTTGTTTCACCTACTGTTACTTTTCTGAAGGTTTAAATAACTGTTCTGAAATACTGTTATGAACATCTGTTCTGAACTCTGAACCTGTGAACTATTTGTTTGAACTTTGAATTTTCTGAACCATTTGAATATGAACCTTGAACATTTGGAACACTTCTATGGAGGCTTGGATAATTTCTGGACCCTGCAATATGGGGGTAAAACAGTTGGCAACTCTGGACCAATCGTGGGGGTAGTACACTGAAACTTCTGGCCCGTTAGTGGGATAAAATGCTGGCCCTGTCGACTTGTATCTGAACTTCAGGAACTGATTTCGAACACCGTGGACTGTCGGTGTATAAGCAATAACATGTTTTCTGAACCATGCCGATGACTCTGAAGTGTATTTGAATTCTGAACCTTCTGTACATGAACTCTGAAATCTCCGACTTTGATCCGATCTAAGATTCAGAATTTAGAACCATATTTGACATGCACTTATCACTGTTTATGCCTAATGAATCAGTTAAGACCTTTGAACTCAGTTTTGACTTTGAGTTTCTGACCCTATTGAATCCTGACATGCTAGACTGTGCTTAGAGTAGTGCTTTATTATGTACCGAGCTTTTCAGCCGACTGTGGTTATTTAATATTTTTCAGGTCTTGACCCTCGTGAAGATAACGAGGAACATGACGCTTAGCTTTGGATTTGGACTCAGAGATTTAGTTTATTTATTTCAGTTTATTAGAAAGTGAGTACGTGAATAAAATGTAAAGACAATATTATTTATTTGTTTGACTCTTTGGAGAAGAGATGAGATTTGATTTGACTCTGATGGGTCCGCATTAATCATTACTTTGATATTTTAGTTATGAAATGCCAGGTTATTTTCTGTTATTGCTTTGTAGCCTTGTACATTTGTGAGATTCGTCTTGCAGGTGTATGGCGCTGTCATGTCCTACGCCCAGGGTGGGGTTTGGGGCGTGACAGTTCCCCAACAAGCTGAACTTAGTGCGTGTGTAAAACTTAACAAGAGAGAAGAAGAAGTGTGTAAAACGTAGTGCGTGCATACTTGTGAAGGCACAAAACCATAGGCACACCAAAGAAATTGCAAAACTTGAAAGCTCTCTTTCAAGAACATGAATATGCACTCTTTGATAAAAAATAACATGAATACAATTTGGGAAAAGTGGAAGTTCTCCATTTTTCTTTTTTTTCCATTCACGTGTAAATGTTTAAATACGTAAGTACTTTGAATAAAGAAAGACTCATAAGATATCTACTACTTTGTATGATAGATAGATACAACCTCTAGCTAAACTACCCATTTCAATAAATCTCTTTCCAATCGATTTAGTCAAACTACAAAAACTAAAAGACTTCCTAAATTAGAAAGACTCTAGAGAGTGTAGGTGGTGATGACGTTTGAAGATGACGTTCACAGGTATTTGAAGAGAAAGCATTTACTTCATCTTCTTTCTCCCTGTTTTCTTAAATTGCTAAATATTAAAGCAGGAAAAAAGCCCAACACAATCAAGGATATCAAAAAAAGGAAAAAATATCTTACATGATTATCATTATATAACAAACAAATCATGCATATTCATTGAGTGCTCTACTTTTGGATCGAGAGCTTGCAAAAGGATGGTCAAAACTCTATAGAAGCATTATTCCATCACATTCAAAGGGTAAAAAACACAATTAGTGGAATAGTTACTACTTAATAATGCTTGCGTAATCGGGTTTTTTAAAACCTGAATTTCTCACTTAAAATTCAAGAAACGCTGTCAGGAGTGGACAGCATACATCAGCTTGATCATTTACCCTCTCTTACACTGTTTTCAAACTAAAAACCTAGATTCTAAAATCCGCATATCCAAACGGCCCCTAAGTCATTAGAGAGAGAGAGAGAGAGAGGCATTCACATTTTCTTCTCCTAGATGGAAATTGATACATTTTCTCTTTCTAGAAGGTACCCATCTTTGATTTTGGCAGTTAGACTTCTCTATAGTTTAAGAGTTTCCTAGGCTGTGAGCGTCAAGGCAAGGCAGCTTCGACTCTCCATTATTAGCTGTCCATATATTAAATTTAAATTAAATAGAACGTTCTTAGAAGTTAGAAGGGAAATTGAATCTGCACCACCTTGTATTGATAACGACGCTCTTCTCTTATACAAGATAACACACGCTCTGCCAAGAGCTCAAATGTATTTGTTATTTTGTTTGCCTCATCATAAGTGCACCTTAGTCTTTAAAACCGAGTTTACCTCAGCTTCAAAAAGTCATTGTCCATGAAAAGTCTTATTTACTTAGTGAAAGCAGAAATTTTGTTGTTCAACGTACAAATTAATTATTCAAAGAAATGATAAACAAATGTTGCCTTGGAATAACATGGAGGACCTTGACTCGCACACCACCAGAATCGAGGGTAGGATGACCAATTGATATCACCGTTCATCTTTGGCATGTTGAAGATAGTCTGAAATGGACTGATCCTAACCGTTGGATGGAGAGCTTGCAAATGGATGGTCAAAAACTATAATTTATAGAAGAAAAATAACGTCATGTTCTAGAAACAGCATTCCATCATACTCAAAGCCTCAAATGTGCTTTTTTGCCCCCGAGGTGATCCAAAGTGCACCTTAGTCTTGAAACTGAGTTAATTTTCACGACATTACAAAGACTGGAGGAAGGAGTCTTCCAATTTGTGCGTGAAAAGTTCTTTGTACGTGGGAAAAGAAGTTTTATTTTTCAAAGACATGAAACACAAATGTTTCCTTGTAATAACATGGAGGACCTCGACTCGCACACCTCTATTCACATGTCATAATTTTTCCATTTTTACCTCCCCATAGAGATCAATATAAATAGGGGCTAAGCTCTTTTGTACAATCACCTTCAATTGGATGCCCTTTGCTCTTCAAACAATTTCCTCGTTTTACCCTTTACAGGAAAAAAATATGACTTCAGACCCTTCACAAGCCCTCATCTTCTCCATCGCGATCGTTGCGATATCTTGGATCGCATGGATGATCAAGAAATCCATAAAGGGGAACACATCGCCTTTGCCTCCGGGTCCACGTGGGTTACCATTGATCGGTAACCTTCCGTTTCTCGAACCCGAGCTCCATCGATATTATGCCAAATTATCTGCCATCTATGGCCCCATCTTCAAGCTCCGACTCGGCAATAAGCTGTGTGTTGTATTAAGCTCCCCGTCCATGGCGAAGGAGGTCCTCAAAGACCATGACACCACCTTCGCCAACCATGACATGCAAGCTGCGGCACTTCTTACTGCCACTTATGGTGGGTCCGACATTGTGTTGAGTCCCTATGGTCCAGAATGGCGCATGCTCCGCAGGGTTTGCATCCAAGAGCTTCTCAATACTGCTAGCCTTGACGCCGGTCGAGTCCACAGACGACTACGGGTTCATCAGACCTTGAGCGAAGTGTATGCCAAAATTGAAACCCCGGTTGATGTTGGTGAGAAGATAACTCAAACAATCTTCAACACCATGACGAGCACCCTATGGGGTGGCACACTCAAGGGGAATGAAGAGACTAGTGTGGCGTCGGAGTTTCGGCATATCATGTTGGAAATCGGGGAGCTCATTACACAACCCAACATTTCTGATCTATTTCCTCTTCTAGCCAGATTTGATATACAGGGCGTCCAACGTAAAGCAAAGAACCTCATGTCATGGTTCGATAGGATATTCGAATCTATCCTAGATCAACGGATGAAAATGAATGCAGAGGTAGGAGAGGCGAATCACGACATTAGCATGAAGCAAAACAAGGATTTCCTCGATATCCTTTTGAACCTCAAGAATAAAGAGGACCCCAAAACACCATTGACAATGACACACATCAAGGCCTTGTTGCTGGTAATTTTCTATACTTAATCTATGAATATTTAGGGCTCGTTTGTTTCGGATTTTAGAGTCAGTGTTGAGTCCAAAACCGATTCAAGGCAAAATCGTGCATTTAATTTGATAGTTTTAGAACCGATTTTGGACTCAAATAGATTCTACATCCCAAGCAAATAACTGACTGTTGTGATGTAGAATTTATCAGAGTACAAAATGATTCTACACCTCGGAACAAACATCCGATTTTTCTAAGAATCGGTTTTATACTAAAATTCGATTCTCAAAACGCAAAATAATAGTGGTTTTGCGTCTTAGGCATTCATATAATTTATGACCGTACATTAAGGCTCATGTGTTTATTTGATTTGTGGGTGCAGGACATGGTAGCTGGGGGGGTCGACACAACATCAACCACATTAGAGTGGGCCATGGCTGAAATGATGCACAAACCCGAGATAATGAAGAAAGCTCAAGAGGAATTAGAATCAGTAGTGGGGAAGGATAAAATTCTAGAAGATTCCCAATGTGCTGAATTGCATTATTTAGAAGCAGTGGTGAAAGAAGCACTGCGTTTGCACCCTCCCAATGTTTTCTTGATCCCTCACAGTGCAATTGAATCATGCGTGGTGGGTGGATACACCATCCCAAAAAACACTGCCATCTTTGTGAACTTATGGGAGATACAGAGAGACCCTTCCCTGTGGGACAATCCCTCAGAGTTCATTCCTGAGAGGTTCTTGAGTAGTGCCACTGCAGGTAATAAATGGGATTATAGGGGCAATGATTTTCGTTATTTTCCATTTGGGTCAGGGAGGAGGATCTGTCCAGGGATCTCTTTGGCTGAGAGGTCTCTAAAATACGTATTGGGTTCTCTCTTGCATTCGTTCGACTGGAAATTACCGACCGGAACCAAGATCGATCTTGCGGACAAGTTTGGCCAGGTGATAAAGATAGCAAACCCCGTCGTTGCTATACCCACGCCACGATTATCGAACCCGAAACTCTACGATCTGCTCTTAAAAGAAGAACCATGATGATATTAATCCAGTAATGGGTGATTGTTGTCTTGGGGATATATGCCTTTTGTACTCTTGTATTGTAGTATATCTGAATAAATAAATTTATTTCTTTAATTATCAATAAAAGTCCTACAATCATTTAGCTTCTCCCTTCAAATAAATTTTATGCGCCTTCTAATCGTGTTATCATTTAATTATTTTACTTGACACATGCATTTAATCGTTTAACTAGTAATTATCTATATAAAATTTATGTCTCCACTCAATCATCTGTTGTACAATCATGAGAGAGAGAGAGAGATAGAGAGAGAGGAATATCTGTTTCCCAATTATTATTTTAGTTTCTCTTTCATTTCATTGATAAATCTAAATAACCAGAATGAGTTTTTATTTGGTGCCCGACCATCAAGTCTCGTGTGGGCCCCACTAAAAATATCGCACCTAAAGGCCCAATTTCTTGTAGTGTTACTATTTGAGAGGCTGCTATTGGATCAAACATCAAGGGTGGTATTCTGTCGTACCACCCACACAGGACTTGTTGCTCGGGCACCATATAATTTCTCATAACCTTATATGTGGAAGAGTTAAAGAGATATCAAACAATAATTTCATTTCGTCACGTCGTTTGATAGAGATGTCTTTTAAGGCAAGCACTGTTTTAGTTATAAAAAATGATCATGTATGGTATGGACCCATCGCCATGTCTATGGTGATTGAGTCCGTGAATATTGTTGTCCATCACAAATCTGGCCTATTTCTCTTGTCATCACTCCCATAGGAAGATTCAAGACCTTTGATCTCTCATGGCGAAAGACAAATCTTTTAAGATATCTTTAAGCCGTTGGTTTTTGCATTCCTTAATCTTGCAATAAAATCCTTGTTCTATTCAAAGAATTGAAATATCTTCTCAGACGAGTTGTTAAGGAAAAGATGACATGAACCCACGCCAACGTGGATGAGAATTGAGTCCATGAATAATATTACCTATCACAAGTTGATGCAGTCCTCGGAGCGTGGAAATAAGAAATAAAAAACATGGTAGCTCCAACATCAGTTGCCCATATATATTCATCTAACTCCACTCCCTATTTAGAATGACAGTTTTTACACCATAACCATGGATACTTTGTTTTACATCCACTACTGAACATACAAAATTCTAACAGCAATGCACAAATGATTTCCAGGTTAAAATAAACCTAATACAAAGGAAAAAGAAAAAAGAAAGTAAACTAAAAATAAAACATCTCTCTCTCTGTCAAAATATTTCGAAAATTCGCTATCTCTAAAAATATATATTTCCAAACTTTCAAAAAAATTTAGTTCCTGTAAATACCCAAAAATACCCCTCACTTAAATTTTCGTCCCCCTCTTGAAAAGAGGAGCGTTTTTGTCTTTTCATGATTAGGTCAGATTAGGGCTTCCTAATAAAGCCTATAAATTCATCTTTTTGTGGCTAAACAAACCCTAAACGTTTTATTAAGCCCCAGAGATAGAAATCAGAGAAAGAGAAGGAGAAGACCGAGGAGATAGCGATTTTTGAGTCGAACCCGCGAGTCCAGGTAAGATCTATGATCTATGAAAGATTTGGATAGTTAGAAATCCTAAACAAGGGTTTGAAAAGAGAAAAGAAATAAGATCTTTGATTAATATGAATTAGAAATAAGAATATTTGGGTTGATCTTGAGTTTTCTTGGATCCGATGTTGATTTACGATTCCAAAGAACTCAAAATCAATATATATGAATATGAATTCAGAAACTAGAAATTTGGAGATTCGACGAAGAATCTTTGGTGATTTCTTTCTTAAATTATACTTATGTAATTGGGAGCGTAAAATCAGATTTAATGGATTCCTCTCGTCGATACGAATCTATCGGATCCGACCTCGCGCGTTTTGAACCCCAAACAAAGGAGTTATGGCCGTTTTAGTGAAAAAACGGTGGAAAATCGCGTTCAGAAGAAATATGGATCCGCGCGTGGGGCGGACGTCCGGACAAATGGCGGACGTCCGTGAGTACCAAGTTTGGCGACAGACGGATCCTCGGACGTCCGTAATTCTCGGACGACCGGAGCGACTTATTTTTCCAAAACTTCGAAAATTCATAACTTATTCAAATGGGCCCTTATTTGTCACTTATGTTCTGTTTAGATCAGGATATTGAATCATAGTCCGAATTAAGAAATGAATCGAACATCTTTGAGGTACGTAATAACGTACTACTTTGGGTATTATAAACCATTCTCATTTGATTCAGTATTGACTTTGGAAACCTGTACTGATACTTTGAACTTCTGAATTAGCTTTGAGTCCATCATGCTATTTGTTTCACCTACTGTTACTTTTCTGAAGGTTTAAATAACTGTTCTGAAATACTGTTATGAACATCTGTTCTGAACTCTGAACCTGTGAACTATTTGTTTGAACTTTGAATTTTCTGAACCATTTGAATATGAACCTTGAACATTTGGAACACTTCTATGGAGGCTTGGATAATTTCTGGACCCTGCAATATGGGGGTAAAACAGTTGGCAACTCTGGACCAATCGTGGGGGTAGTACACTGAAACTTCTGGCCCGTTAGTGGGATAAAATGCTGGCCCTGTCGACTTGTATCTGAACTTCAGGAACTGATTTCGAACACCGTGGACTGTCGGTGTATAAGCAATAACATGTTTTCTGAACCATGCCGATGACTCTGAAGTGTATTTGAATTCTGAACCTTCTGTACATGAACTCTGAAATCTCCGACTTTGATCCGATCTAAGATTCAGAATTTAGAACCATATTTGACATGCACTTATCACTGTTTATGCCTAATGAATCAGTTAAGACCTTTGAACTCAGTTTTGACTTTGAGTTTCTGACCCTATTGAATCCTGACATGCTAGACTGTGCTTAGAGTAGTGCTTTATTATGTACCGAGCTTTTCAGCCGACTGTGGTTATTTAATATTTTTCAGGTCTTGACCCTCGTGAAGATAACGAGGAACATGACGCTTAGCTTTGGATTTGGACTCAGAGATTTAGTTTATTTATTTCAGTTTATTAGAAAGTGAGTACGTGAATAAAATGTAAAGACAATATTATTTATTTGTTTGACTCTTTGGAGAAGAGATGAGATTTGATTTGACTCTGATGGGTCCGCATTAATCATTACTTTGATATTTTAGTTATGAAATGCCAGGTTATTTTCTGTTATTGCTTTGTAGCCTTGTACATTTGTGAGATTCGTCTTGCAGGTGTATGGCGCTGTCATGTCCTACGCCCAGGGTGGGGTTTGGGGCGTGACAGTTCCCCAACAAGCTGAACTTAGTGCGTGTGTAAAACTTAACAAGAGAGAAGAAGAAGTGTGTAAAACGTAGTGCGTGCATACTTGTGAAGGCACAAAACCATAGGCACACCAAAGAAATTGCAAAACTTGAAAGCTCTCTTTCAAGAACATGAATATGCACTCTTTGATAAAAAATAACATGAATACAATTTGGGAAAAGTGGAAGTTCTCCATTTTTCTTTTTTTTCCATTCACGTGTAAATGTTTAAATACGTAAGTACTTTGAATAAAGAAAGACTCATAAGATATCTACTACTTTGTATGATAGATAGATACAACCTCTAGCTAAACTACCCATTTCAATAAATCTCTTTCCAATCGATTTAGTCAAACTACAAAAACTAAAAGACTTCCTAAATTAGAAAGACTCTAGAGAGTGTAGGTGGTGATGACGTTTGAAGATGACGTTCACAGGTATTTGAAGAGAAAGTATTTACTTCATCTTCTTTCTCCCTGTTTTCTTAAATTGCTAAATATTAAAGCAGGAAAAAAGCCCAACACAATCAAGGATATCAAAAAAAGGAAAAAATATCTTACATGATTATCATTATATAACAAACAAATCATGCATATTCATTGAGTGCTCTACTTTTGGATCGAGAGCTTGCAAAAGGATGGTCAAAACTCTATAGAAGCATTATTCCATCACATTCAAAGGGTAAAAAACACAATTAGTGGAATAGTTACTACTTAATAATGCTTGCGTAATCGGGTTTTTTAAAACCTGAATTTCTCACTTAAAATTCAAGAAACGCTGTCAGGAGTGGACAGCATACATCAGCTTGATCATTTACCCTCTCTTACACTGTTTTCAAACTAAAAACCTAGATTCTAAAATCCGCATATCCAAACGGCCCCTAAGTCATTAGAGAGAGAGAGAGAGAGGCATTCACATTTTCTTCTCCTAGATGGAAATTGATACATTTTCTCTTTCTAGAAGGTACCCATCTTTGATTTTGGCAGTTAGACTTCTCTATAGTTTAAGAGTTTCCTAGGCTGTGAGCGTCAAGGCAAGGCAGCTTCGACTCTCCATTATTAGGTGTCCATATATTAAATTTAAATTAAATAGAACGTTCTTAGAAGTTAGAAGGGAAATTGAATCTGCACCACCTTGTATTGATAACGACGCTCTTCTCTTATACAAGATAACACACGCTCTGCCAAGAGCTCAAATGTATTTGTTATTTTGTTTGCCTCATCATAAGTGCACCTTAGTCTTTAAAACCGAGTTTACCTCAGCTTCAAAAAGTCATTGTCCATGAAAAGTCTTATTTACTTAGTGAAAGCAGAAATTTTGTTGTTCAACGTACAAATTAATTATTCAAAGAAATGATAAACAAATGTTGCCTTGGAATAACATGGAGGACCTTGACTCGCACACCACCAGAATCGAGGGTAGGATGACCAATTGATATCACCGATCATCTTTGGCATGTTGAAGATAGTCTGAAATGGACTGATCCTAACCGTTGGATGGAGAGCTTGCAAATGGATGGTCAAAAACTATAATTTATAGAAGAAAAATAACGTCATGTTCTAGAAACAGCATTCCATCATACTCAAAGCCTCAAATGTGCTTTTTTGCCCCCGAGGTGATCCAAAGTGCACCTTAGTCTTGAAACTGAGTTAATTTTCACGACATTACAAAGACTGGAGGAAGGAGTCTTCCAATTTGTGCGTGAAAAGTTCTTTGTACGTGGGAAAAGAAGTTTTATTTTTCAAAGACATGAAACACAAATGTTTCCTTGTAATAACATGGAGGACCTCGACTCGCACACCTCTATTCACATGTCATAATTTTTCCATTTTTACCTCCCCATAGAGATCAATATAAATAGGGGCTAAGCTCTTTTGTACAATCACCTTCAATTGGATGCCCTTTGCTCTTCAAACAATTTCCTCGTTTTACCCTTTACAGGAAAAAAATATGACTTCAGACCCTTCACAAGCCCTCATCTTCTCCATCGCGATCGTTGCGATATCTTGGATCGCATGGATGATCAAGAAATCCATAAAGGGGAACACATCGCCTTTGCCTCCGGGTCCACGTGGGTTACCATTGATCGGTAACCTTCCGTTTCTCGAACCCGAGCTCCATCGATATTATGCCAAATTATCTGCCATCTATGGCCCCATCTTCAAGCTCCGACTCGGCAATAAGCTGTGTGTTGTATTAAGCTCCCCGTCCATGGCGAAGGAGGTCCTCAAAGACCATGACACCACCTTCGCCAACCATGACATGCAAGCTGCGGCACTTCTTACTGCCACTTATGGTGGGTCCGACATTGTGTTGAGTCCCTATGGTCCAGAATGGCGCATGCTCCGCAGGGTTTGCATCCAAGAGCTTCTCAATACTGCTAGCCTTGACGCCGGTCGAGTCCACAGACGACTACGGGTTCATCAGACCTTGAGCGAAGTGTATGCCAAAATTGAAACCCCGGTTGATGTTGGTGAGAAGATAACTCAAACAATCTTCAACACCATGACGAGCACCCTATGGGGTGGCACACTCAAGGGGAATGAAGAGACTAGTGTGGCGTCGGAGTTTCGGCATATCATGTTGGAAATCGGGGAGCTCATTACACAACCCAACATTTCTGATCTATTTCCTCTTCTAGCCAGATTTGATATACAGGGCGTCCAACGTAAAGCAAAGAACCTCATGTCATGGTTCGATAGGATATTCGAATCTATCCTAGATCAACGGATGAAAATGAATGCAGAGGTAGGAGAGGCGAATCACGACATTAGCATGAAGCAAAACAAGGATTTCCTCGATATCCTTTTGAACCTCAAGAATAAAGAGGACCCCAAAACACCATTGACAATGACACACATCAAGGCCTTGTTGCTGGTAATTTTCTATACTTAATCTATGAATATTTAGGGCTCGTTTGTTTCGGATTTTAGAGTCAGTGTTGAGTCCAAAACCGATTCAAGGCAAAATCGTGCATTTAATTTGATAGTTTTAGAACCGATTTTGGACTCAAATAGATTCTACATCCCAAGCAAATAACTGACTGTTGTGATGTAGAATTTATCAGAGTACAAAATGATTCTACACCTCGGAACAAACATCCGATTTTTCTAAGAATCGGTTTTATACTAAAATTCGATTCTCAAAACGCAAAATAATAGTGGTTTTGCGTCTTAGGCATTCATATAATTTATGACCGTACATTAAGGCTCATGTGTTTATTTGATTTGTGGGTGCAGGACATGGTAGCTGGGGGGGTCGACACAACATCAACCACATTAGAGTGGGCCATGGCTGAAATGATGCACAAACCCGAGATAATGAAGAAAGCTCAAGAGGAATTAGAATCAGTAGTGGGGAAGGATAAAATTCTAGAAGATTCCCAATGTGCTGAATTGCATTATTTAGAAGCAGTGGTGAAAGAAGCACTGCGTTTGCACCCTCCCAATGTTTTCTTGATCCCTCACAGTGCAATTGAATCATGCGTGGTGGGTGGATACACCATCCCAAAAAACACTGCCATCTTTGTGAACTTATGGGAGATACAGAGAGACCCTTCCCTGTGGGACAATCCCTCAGAGTTCATTCCTGAGAGGTTCTTGAGTAGTGCCACTGCAGGTAATAAATGGGATTATAGGGGCAATGATTTTCGTTATTTTCCATTTGGGTCAGGGAGGAGGATCTGTCCAGGGATCTCTTTGGCTGAGAGGTCTCTAAAATACGTATTGGGTTCTCTCTTGCATTCGTTCGACTGGAAATTACCGACCGGAACCAAGATCGATCTTGCGGACAAGTTTGGCCAGGTGATAAAGATAGCAAACCCCGTCGTTGCTATACCCACGCCACGATTATCGAACCCGAAACTCTACGATCTGCTCTTAAAAGAAGAACCATGATGATATTAATCCAGTAATGGGTGATTGTTGTCTTGGGGATATATGCCTTTTGTACTCTTGTATTGTAGTATATCTGAATAAATAAATTTATTTCTTTAATTATCAATAAAAGTCCTACAATCATTTAGCTTCTCCCTTCAAATAAATTTTATGCGCCTTCTAATCGTGTTATCATTTAATTATTTTACTTGACACATGCATTTAATCGTTTAACTAGTAATTATCTATATAAAATTTATGTCTCCACTCAATCATCTGTTGTACAATCATGAGAGAGAGAGAGAGATAGAGAGAGAGGAATATCTGTTTCCCAATTATTATTTTAGTTTCTCTTTCATTTCATTGATAAATCTAAATAACCAGAATGAGTTTTTATTTGGTGCCCGACCATCAAGTCTCGTGTGGGCCCCACTAAAAATATCGCACCTAAAGGCCCAATTTCTTGTAGTGTTACTATTTGAGAGGCTGCTGTTGGATCAAACATCAAGGGTGGTATTCTGTCGTACCACCCACACAGGACTTGTTGCTCGGGCACCATATAATTTCTCATAACCTTATATGTGGAAGAGTTAAAGAGATATCAAACAATAATTTCATTTCGTCACGTCGTTTGATAGAGATGTCTTTTAAGGCAAGCACTGTTTTAGTTATAAAAAATGATCATGTATGGTATGGACCCATCGCCATGTCTATGGTGATTGAGTCCGTGAATATTGTTGTCCATCACAAATCTGGCCTATTTCTCTTGTCATCACTCCCATAGGAAGATTCAAGACCTTTGATCTCTCATGGCGAAAGACAAATCTTTTAAGATATCTTTAAGCCGTTGGTTTTTGCATTCCTTAATCTTGCAATAAAATCCTTGTTCTATTCAAAGAATTGAAATATCTTCTCAGACGAGTTGTTAAGGAAAAGATGACATGAACCCACGCCAACGTGGATGAGAATTGAGTCCATGAATAATATTACCTATCACAAGTTGATGCAGTCCTCGGAGCGTGGAAATAAGAAATAAAAAACATGGTAGCTCCAACATCAGTTGCCCATATATATTCATCTAACTCCACTCCCTATTTAGAATGACAGTTTTTACACCATAACCATGGATACTTTGTTTTACATCCACTACTGAACATACAAAATTCTAACAGCAATGCACAAATGATTTCCAGGTTAAAATAAACCTAATACAAAGGAAAAAGAAAAAAGAAAGTAAACTAAAAATAAAACATCTCTCTCTCTCTCTCTCTCTCTCTCTCTCTCTCTCTCTCTCAAAATATTTCGAAAATTCGCTATCTCTAAAAATATATATTTCCAAACTTTCAAAAAAATTTAGTTCCTGTAAATACCCAAAAATACCCCTCACTTAAATTTTCGTCCCCCTCTTGAAAAGAGGGGCGTTTTTGTCTTTTCATGATTAGGTCAGATTAGGGCTTCCTAATAAAGCCTATAAATTCATCTTTTTGTGGCTAAACAAACCCTAAACGTTTTATTAAGCCCCAGAGATAGAAATCAGAGAAAGAGAAGGAGAAGACCGAGGAGATAGCGATTTTTGAGTCGAACCCGCGAGTCCAGGTAAGATCTATGATCTATGAAAGATTTGGATAGTTAGAAATCCTAAAACAAGGGTTTGAAAAGAGAAAAGAAATAAGATCTTTGATTAATATGAATTAGAAATAAGAATATTTGGGTTGATCTTGAGTTTTCTTGGATCCGATGTTGATTTACGATTCCAAAGAACTCAAAATCAATATATATGAATATGAATTCAGAAACTAGAAATTTGGAGATTCGACGAAGAATCTTTGGTGATTTCTTTCTTAAATTATACTTATGTAATTGGGAGCGTAAAATCAGATTTAATGGATTCCTCTCGTCGATACGAATCTATCGGATCCGACCTCGCGCGTTTTGAACCCCAAACAAAGGAGTTATGGCCGTTTTAGTGAAAAAACGGTGGAAAATCGCGTTCAGAAGAAATATGGATCCGCGCGTGGGGCGGACGTCCGGACAAATGGCGGACGTCCGTGAGTACCAAGTTTGGCGACAGACGGATCCTCGGACGTCCGTAATTCTCGGACGACCGGAGCGACTTATTTTTCCAAAACTTCGAAAATTCATAACTTATTCAAATGGGCCCTTATTTGTCACTTATGTTCTGTTTAGATCAGGATATTGAATCATAGTCCGAATTAAGAAATGAATCGAACATCTTTGAGGTACGTAATAACGTACTACTTTGGGTATTATAAACCATTCTCATTTGATTCAGTATTGACTTTGGAAACCTGTACTGATACTTTGAACTTCTGAATTAGCTTTGAGTCCATCATGCTATTTGTTTCACCTACTGTTACTTTTCTGAAGGTTTAAATAACTGTTCTGAAATACTGTTATGAACATCTGTTCTGAACTCTGAACCTGTGAACTATTTGTTTGAACTTTGAATTTTCTGAACCATTTGAATATGAACCTTGAACATTTGGAACACTTCTATGGAGGCTTGGATAATTTCTGGACCCTGCAATATGGGGGTAAAACAGTTGGCAACTCTGGACCAATCGTGGGGGTAGTACACTGAAACTTCTGGCCCGTTAGTGGGATAAAATGCTGGCCCTGTCGACTTGTATCTGAACTTCAGGAACTGATTTCGAACACCGTGGACTGTCGGTGTATAAGCAATAACATGTTTTCTGAACCATGCCGATGACTCTGAAGTGTATTTGAATTCTGAACCTTCTGTACATGAACTCTGAAATCTCCGACTTTGATCCGATCTAAGATTCAGAATTTAGAACCATATTTGACATGCACTTATCACTGTTTATGCCTAATGAATCAGTTAAGACCTTTGAACTCAGTTTTGACTTTGAGTTTCTGACCCTATTGAATCCTGACATGCTAGACTGTGCTTAGAGTAGTGCTTTATTATGTACCGAGCTTTTCAGCCGACTGTGGTTATTTAATATTTTTCAGGTCTTGACCCTCGTGAAGATAACGAGGAACATGACGCTTAGCTTTGGATTTGGACTCAGAGATTTAGTTTATTTATTTCAGTTTATTAGAAAGTGAGTACGTGAATAAAATGTAAAGACAATATTATTTATTTGTTTGACTCTTTGGAGAAGAGATGAGATTTGATTTGACTCTGATGGGTCCGCATTAATCATTACTTTGATATTTTAGTTATGAAATGCCAGGTTATTTTCTGTTATTGCTTTGTAGCCTTGTACATTTGTGAGATTCGTCTTGCAGGTGTATGGCGCTGTCATGTCCTACGCCCAGGGTGGGGTTTGGGGCGTGACAGTTCCCCAACAAGCTGAACTTAGTGCGTGTGTAAAACTTAACAAGAGAGAAGAAGAAGTGTGTAAAACGTAGTGCGTGCATACTTGTGAAGGCACAAAACCATAGGCACACCAAAGAAATTGCAAAACTTGAAAGCTCTCTTTCAAGAACATGAATATGCACTCTTTGATAAAAAATAACATGAATACAATTTGGGAAAAGTGGAAGTTCTCCATTTTTCTTTTTTTTCCATTCACGTGTAAATGTTTAAATACGTAAGTACTTTGAATAAAGAAAGACTCATAAGATATCTACTACTTTGTATGATAGATAGATACAACCTCTAGCTAAACTACCCATTTCAATAAATCTCTTTCCAATCGATTTAGTCAAACTACAAAAACTAAAAGACTTCCTAAATTAGAAAGACTCTAGAGAGTGTAGGTGGTGATGACGTTTGAAGATGACGTTCACAGGTATTTGAAGAGAAAGCATTTACTTCATCTTCTTTCTCCCTGTTTTCTTAAATTGCTAAATATTAAAGCAGGAAAAAAGCCCAACACAATCAAGGATATCAAAAAAAGGAAAAAATATCTTACATGATTATCATTATATAACAAACAAATCATGCATATTCATTGAGTGCTCTACTTTTGGATCGAGAGCTTGCAAAAGGATGGTCAAAACTCTATAGAAGCATTATTCCATCACATTCAAAGGGTAAAAAACACAATTAGTGGAATAGTTACTACTTAATAATGCTTGCGTAATCGGGTTTTTTAAAACCTGAATTTCTCACTTAAAATTCAAGAAACGCTGTCAGGAGTGGACAGCATACATCAGCTTGATCATTTACCCTCTCTTACACTGTTTTCAAACTAAAAACCTAGATTCTAAAATCCGCATATCCAAACGGCCCCTAAGTCATTAGAGAGAGAGAGAGAGAGGCATTCACATTTTCTTCTCCTAGATGGAAATTGATACATTTTCTCTTTCTAGAAGGTACCCATCTTTGATTTTGGCAGTTAGACTTCTCTATAGTTTAAGAGTTTCCTAGGCTGTGAGCGTCAAGGCAAGGCAGCTTCGACTCTCCATTATTAGCTGTCCATATATTAAATTTAAATTAAATAGAACGTTCTTAGAAGTTAGAAGGGAAATTGAATCTGCACCACCTTGTATTGATAACGACGCTCTTCTCTTATACAAGATAACACACGCTCTGCCAAGAGCTCAAATGTATTTGTTATTTTGTTTGCCTCATCATAAGTGCACCTTAGTCTTTAAAACCGAGTTTACCTCAGCTTCAAAAAGTCATTGTCCATGAAAAGTCTTATTTACTTAGTGAAAGCAGAAATTTTGTTGTTCAACGTACAAATTAATTATTCAAAGAAATGATAAACAAATGTTGCCTTGGAATAACATGGAGGACCTTGACTCGCACACCACCAGAATCGAGGGTAGGATGACCAATTGATATCACCGTTCATCTTTGGCATGTTGAAGATAGTCTGAAATGGACTGATCCTAACCGTTGGATGGAGAGCTTGCAAATGGATGGTCAAAAACTATAATTTATAGAAGAAAAATAACGTCATGTTCTAGAAACAGCATTCCATCATACTCAAAGCCTCAAATGTGCTTTTTTGCCCCCGAGGTGATCCAAAGTGCACCTTAGTCTTGAAACTGAGTTAATTTTCACGACATTACAAAGACTGGAGGAAGGAGTCTTCCAATTTGTGCGTGAAAAGTTCTTTGTACGTGGGAAAAGAAGTTTTATTTTTCAAAGACATGAAACACAAATGTTTCCTTGTAATAACATGGAGGACCTCGACTCGCACACCTCTATTCACATGTCATAATTTTTCCATTTTTACCTCCCCATAGAGATCAATATAAATAGGGGCTAAGCTCTTTTGTACAATCACCTTCAATTGGATGCCCTTTGCTCTTCAAACAATTTCCTCGTTTTACCCTTTACAGGAAAAAAATATGACTTCAGACCCTTCACAAGCCCTCATCTTCTCCATCGCGATCGTTGCGATATCTTGGATCGCATGGATGATCAAGAAATCCATAAAGGGGAACACATCGCCTTTGCCTCCGGGTCCACGTGGGTTACCATTGATCGGTAACCTTCCGTTTCTCGAACCCGAGCTCCATCGATATTATGCCAAATTATCTGCCATCTATGGCCCCATCTTCAAGCTCCGACTCGGCAATAAGCTGTGTGTTGTATTAAGCTCCCCGTCCATGGCGAAGGAGGTCCTCAAAGACCATGACACCACCTTCGCCAACCATGACATGCAAGCTGCGGCACTTCTTACTGCCACTTATGGTGGGTCCGACATTGTGTTGAGTCCCTATGGTCCAGAATGGCGCATGCTCCGCAGGGTTTGCATCCAAGAGCTTCTCAATACTGCTAGCCTTGACGCCGGTCGAGTCCACAGACGACTACGGGTTCATCAGACCTTGAGCGAAGTGTATGCCAAAATTGAAACCCCGGTTGATGTTGGTGAGAAGATAACTCAAACAATCTTCAACACCATGACGAGCACCCTATGGGGTGGCACACTCAAGGGGAATGAAGAGACTAGTGTGGCGTCGGAGTTTCGGCATATCATGTTGGAAATCGGGGAGCTCATTACACAACCCAACATTTCTGATCTATTTCCTCTTCTAGCCAGATTTGATATACAGGGCGTCCAACGTAAAGCAAAGAACCTCATGTCATGGTTCGATAGGATATTCGAATCTATCCT
This sequence comes from Tasmannia lanceolata, assembly GCF_043159265.1. NCBI lineage: Eukaryota > Viridiplantae > Streptophyta > Magnoliopsida > Canellales > Winteraceae > Tasmannia > Tasmannia lanceolata. The sequence continues at coordinate 4,727,534 of NW_027518693.1, forward strand.
AGATCAACGGATGAAAATGAATGCAGAGGTAGGAGAGGCGAATCACGACATTAGCATGAAGCAAAACAAGGATTTCCTCGATATCCTTTTGAACCTCAAGAATAAAGAGGACCCCAAAACACCATTGACAATGACACACATCAAGGCCTTGTTGCTGGTAATTTTCTATACTTAATCTATGAATATTTAGGGCTCGTTTGTTTCGGATTTTAGAATCAGTGTTGAGTCCAAAACCGATTCAAGGCAAAATCGTGCATTTAATTTGATAGTTTTAGAACCGATTTTGGACTCAAATAGATTCTACATCCCAAGCAAATAACTGACTGTTGTGATGTAGAATTTATCAGAGTACAAAATGATTCTACACCTCGGAACAAACATCCGATTTTTCTAAGAATCGGTTTTATACTAAAATTCGATTCTCAAAACGCAAAATAATAGTGGTTTTGCGTCTTAGGCATTCATATAATTTATGACCGTACATTAAGGCTCATGTGTTTATTTGATTTGTGGGTGCAGGACATGGTAGCTGGGGGGGTCGACACAACATCAACCACATTAGAGTGGGCCATGGCTGAAATGATGCACAAACCCGAGATAATGAAGAAAGCTCAAGAGGAATTAGAATCAGTAGTGGGGAAGGATAAAATTCTTGAAGATTCCCATTGTGCTGAATTGCATTATTTAGAAGCAGTGGTGAAAGAAGCACTACGTTTGCACCCTCCCAATGTTTTCTTGATCCCTCACAGTGCAATTGAATCATGCGTGGTGGGTGGATACACCATCCCAAAAAACACTGCCATCTTTGTGAACTTATGGGAGATACAGAGAGACCCTTCCCTGTGGGACAATCCCTCAGAGTTCATTCCTGAGAGGTTCTTGAGTAGTGCCACTGCAGGTAATAAATGGGATTATAGGGGCAATGATTTTCGTTATTTTCCATTTGGGTCAGGGAGGAGGATCTGTCCAGGGATCTCTTTGGCTGAGAGGTCTCTAAAATATGTATTGGGTTCTCTCTTGCATTCGTTCGACTGGAAATTACCGACCGGAACCAAGATCGATCTTGCGGACAAGTTTGGCCAGGTGATAAAGATAGCAAACCCCGTCGTTGCTATACCCACGCCACGATTATCGAACCCGAAACTCTACGATCTGCTCTTAAAAGAAGAACCATGATGATATTAATCCAGTAATGGGTGATTGTTGTCTTGGGGATATATGCCTTTTGTACTCTTGTATTGTAGTATATCTGAATAAATAAATTTATTTCTTTAATTATCAATAAAAGTCCTACAATCATTTAGCTTCTCCCTTCAAATAAATTTTATGCGCCTTCTAATCGTGTTATCATTTAATTATTTTACTTGACACATGCATTTAATCATTTAACTAGTAATTATCTATATAAAATTTATGTCTCCACTCAATCATCTGTTGTACAATCATGAGAGAGAGAGAGAGAGAGGAATATCTGTTTCCCAATTATTATTTTAGTTTCTCTTTCATTTCATTGATAAATCTAAATAACCAGAATGAGTTTTTATTTGGTGCCCGACCATCAAGTCTCGTGTGGGCCCCACTAAAAATATCGCACCTAAAGGCCCAATTTCTTGTAGTGTTACTATTTGAGAGGCTGCTGTTGGATCAAACATCAAGGGTGGTATTCTGTCGTACCACCCACACAGGACTTGTTGCTCGGGCACCATATAATTTCTCATAACCTTATATGTGGAAGAGTTAAAGAGATATCAAACAATAATTTCATTTCGTCACGTCGTTTGATAGAGATGTCTTTTAAGGCAAGCACTGTTTTAGTTATAAAAAATGATCATGTATGGTATGGACCCATCGCCATGTCTATGGTGATTGAGTCCGTGAATATTGTTGTCCATCACAAATCTGGCCTATTTCTCTTGTCATCACTCCCATAGGAAGATTCAAGACCTTTGATCTCTCATGGCGAAAGACAAATCTTTTAAGATATCTTTAAGCCGTTGGTTTTTGCATTCCTTAATCTTGCAATAAAATCCTTGTTCTATTCAAAGAATTGAAATATCTTCTCAGACGAGTTGTTAAGGAAAAGATGACATGAACCCACGCCAACGTGGATGAGAATTGAGTCCATGAATAATATTACCTATCACAAGTTGATGCAGTCCTCGGAGCGTGGAAATAAGAAATAAAAAACATGGTAGTTCCAACATCAGTTGCCCATATATATTCATCTAACTCCACTCCCTATTTAGAATGACAGTTTTTACACCATAACCATGGATACTTTGTTTTACATCCACTACTGAACATACAAAATTCTAACAGCAATGCACAAATGATTTCCAGGTTAAAATAAACCTAATACAAAGGAAAGAGAAAAAAGAAAGTAAACTAAAAATAAAACATCTCCCTCTCTCTCTCTCTCAAAATATTTGGAAAATTCGCTATCTCTAAAAATATATATTTCCAAACTTTCAAAAAAAATTAGTTCCTGTAAATACCCAAAAATACCCCTCACTTAAATTTTCGTCCCCCTCTTGAAAAGAGGGGCATTTTTGTCTTTTCATGTTTAGGTCAGATTAGGGCTTCCTAATAAAGCCTATAAATTCATCTTTTTGTGGCTAAACAAACCCTAAACGTTTTATTAAGCCCCAGAGATAGAAATCAGAGAAAGAGAAGGAGAAGACCGAGGAGATCGCGATTTTTGAGTCGAACCCGCGAGTCCAGGTAAGATCTATGATCTATGAAAGATTTGAATAGTTAGAAATCCTAAAACAAGGGTTTGAAAAGAGAAAAGAAATAAGATCTTTGATTAATATGAATTAGAAATAAGAATATTTGGGTTGATCTTGAGTTTTCTTGGATCCGATGTTGATTTACGATTCCAAAGAACTCAAAATCAATATATATGAATATGAATTCAGAAACTAGAACTTTGGAGATTCGACGAAGAATCTTTGGTGATTTCTTTCTTAAATTATACTTATGGAATTCGGAGCGTAAAATCAGATTTAATGGATTCCTCTCGTCGATACGAATCTATCGGATCCGACCTCGCGCGTTTTGAACCCCAAACAAAGGAGTTATGGCCGTTTTAGTGAAAAAACGGTGGAAAATCGCATTCAGAAGAAATATGGATCCGCGCGTGGGGCGGACGTCCGGACAAATGGCGGACGTCCGTGAGTACCAAGTTTGGCGACAGACGGATCCTCGGACGTCCGTAATTCTCGGACGACCGGAGCGACTTATTTTTCCAAAACTTCGAAAATTCATAACTTATTCAAATGGGCCCTTATTTGTCACTTATGTTCTGTTTAGATCAGGATATTGAATCATAGTCCGAATTAAGAAATGAATCGAACATCTTTGAGGTACGTAATAACGTACTACTTTGGGTATTATAAACCATTCTCATTTGAATCAGTATTGACTTTGGAAACCTGTACTGATACTTTGAACTTCTGAATTAGCTTTGAGTCCATCATGCTATTTGTTTCACCTACTGTTACTTTTCTGAAGGTTTTAAATAACTGTTCTGAAATACTGTTATGAACATCTGTTCTGAACTCTGAACCTGTGAACTATTTGTTTGAACTTTGAATTTTCTGAACCATTTGAATATGAACCTTGAACATTTGGAACACTTCTATGGAGGCTTGGATAATTTCTGGACCCTGCAATATGGGGGTAAAACATTTGGCAACTCTGGACCAATCGTGGGGGTAGTACACTGAAACTTCTGGCCCGTTAGTGGGATAAAATGCTGGCCCTGTCGACTTGTATCTGAACTTCAGGAACTGATTCCGAACACCGTGGACTGTCGGTGTATAAGCAATAACATGTTTTCTGAACCATGCCGATGACTCTGAAGTGTATTTGAATTCTGAACCTTCTGTACATGAACTCTGAAATCTCCGACTTTGATCCGATCTAAGATTCAGAATTTAGAACCATATTTGACATGCACTTATCACTGTTTATGCCTAACGAATCAGTTAAGACCTTTGAACTCAGTTTTGACTTTGAGTTTCTGACCCTATTGAATCCTGACATGCTAGACTGTGCTTAGAGTAGTGCTTTATTATGTACCGAGCTTTTCAGCTGACTGTGGTTATTTAATATTTTTCAGGTCTTGGCCCTCGTGAAGATAACGAGGAACATGACGCTTAGCTTTGGATTTGGACTCAGAGATTTAGTTTAGTTATTTCAGTTTATTAGAAAGTGAGTACGTGAATAAAATGTAAAGACATTATTATTTATTTGTTTGACTCTTTGGAGAAGAGATGAGATTTGATTTGACTCTGATGGGTCCGCATTAATCATTACTTTGATATTTTAGTTATGAAATGCCAGGTTATTTTCTGTTATTGCTTTGTAGCCTTGTACATTTGTGAGATTCGTCTTGCAGGTGTATGGCGCTGTCATGTCCTACGCCCAGGGTGGGGTTTGGGGCGTGACAGTTCCCCAACAAGCTGAACTTAGTGCGTGTGTAAAACTTAACAAGAGAGAAGAAGAAGTGTGTAAAACGTAGTGCGTGCATACTTGTGAAGGCACAAAACCATAGGCACACCAAAGAAATTGCAAAACTTGAAAGCTCTCTTTCAAGAACATGAATATGCACTCTTTGATAAAAAATAACATGAATACAATTTGGGAAAAGTGGAAGTTCTCCATTTTTCTTTTTTTTCCATTCACGTGTAAATGTTTAAATACGTAAGTACTTTGAATAAAGAAAGACTCATAAGATATCTACTACTTTGTATGATAGATAGATACAACCTCTAGCTAAACTACCCATTTCAATAAATCTCTTTCCAATCGATTTAGTCAAACTACAAAAACTAAAAGACTTCCTAAATTAGAAAGACTCTAGAGAGTGTAGGTGGTGATGACGTTTGAAGATGACGTTCACAGGTATTTGAAGAGAAAGCATTTACTTCATCTTCTTTCTCCCTGTTTTCTTAAATTGCTAAATATTAAAGCAGGAAAAAAGCCCAACACAATCAAGGATATCAAAAAAAGGAAAAAATATCTTACATGATTATCATTATATAACAAACAAATCATGCATATTCATTGAGTGCTCTACTTTTGGATCGAGAGCTTGCAAAAGGATGGTCAAAACTCTATAGAAGCATTATTCCATCACATTCAAAGGGTAAAAAACACAATTAGTGGAATAGTTACTACTTAATAATGCTTGCGTAATCGGGTTTTTTAAAACCTGAATTTCTCACTTAAAATTCAAGAAACGCTGTCAGGAGTGGACAGCATACATCAGCTTGATCATTTACCCTCTCTTACACTGTTTTCAAACTAAAAACCTAGATTCTAAAATCCGCATATCCAAACGGCCCCTAAGTCATTAGAGAGAGAGAGAGAGAGGCATTCACATTTTCTTCTCCTAGATGGAAATTGATACATTTTCTCTTTCTAGAAGGTACCCATCTTTGATTTTGGCAGTTAGACTTCTCTATAGTTTAAGAGTTTCCTAGGCTGTGAGCGTCAAGGCAAGGCAGCTTCGACTCTCCATTATTAGCTGTCCATATATTAAATTTAAATTAAATAGAACGTTCTTAGAAGTTAGAAGGGAAATTGAATCTGCACCACCTTGTATTGATAACGACGCTCTTCTCTTATACAAGATAACACACGCTCTGCCAAGAGCTCAAATGTATTTGTTATTTTGTTTGCCTCATCATAAGTGCACCTTAGTCTTTAAAACCGAGTTTACCTCAGCTTCAAAAAGTCATTGTCCATGAAAAGTCTTATTTACTTAGTGAAAGCAGAAATTTTGTTGTTCAACGTACAAATTAATTATTCAAAGAAATGATAAACAAATGTTGCCTTGGAATAACATGGAGGACCTTGACTCGCACACCACCAGAATCGAGGGTAGGATGACCAATTGATATCACCGTTCATCTTTGGCATGTTGAAGATAGTCTGAAATGGACTGATCCTAACCGTTGGATGGAGAGCTTGCAAATGGATGGTCAAAAACTATAATTTATAGAAGAAAAATAACGTCATGTTCTAGAAACAGCATTCCATCATACTCAAAGCCTCAAATGTGCTTTTTTGCCCCCGAGGTGATCCAAAGTGCACCTTAGTCTTGAAACTGAGTTAATTTTCACGACATTACAAAGACTGGAGGAAGGAGTCTTCCAATTTGTGCGTGAAAAGTTCTTTGTACGTGGGAAAAGAAGTTTTATTTTTCAAAGACATGAAACACAAATGTTTCCTTGTAATAACATGGAGGACCTCGACTCGCACACCTCTATTCACATGTCATAATTTTTCCATTTTTACCTCCCCATAGAGATCAATATAAATAGGGGCTAAGCTCTTTTGTACAATCACCTTCAATTGGATGCCCTTTGCTCTTCAAACAATTTCCTCGTTTTACCCTTTACAGGAAAAAAATATGACTTCAGACCCTTCACAAGCCCTCATCTTCTCCATCGCGATCGTTGCGATATCTTGGATCGCATGGATGATCAAGAAATCCATAAAGGGGAACACATCGCCTTTGCCTCCGGGTCCACGTGGGTTACCATTGATCGGTAACCTTCCGTTTCTCGAACCCGAGCTCCATCGATATTATGCCAAATTATCTGCCATCTATGGCCCCATCTTCAAGCTCCGACTCGGCAATAAGCTGTGTGTTGTATTAAGCTCCCCGTCCATGGCGAAGGAGGTCCTCAAAGACCATGACACCACCTTCGCCAACCATGACATGCAAGCTGCGGCACTTCTTACTGCCACTTATGGTGGGTCCGACATTGTGTTGAGTCCCTATGGTCCAGAATGGCGCATGCTCCGCAGGGTTTGCATCCAAGAGCTTCTCAATACTGCTAGCCTTGACGCCGGTCGAGTCCACAGACGACTACGGGTTCATCAGACCTTGAGCGAAGTGTATGCCAAAATTGAAACCCCGGTTGATGTTGGTGAGAAGATAACTCAAACAATCTTCAACACCATGACGAGCACCCTATGGGGTGGCACACTCAAGGGGAATGAAGAGACTAGTGTGGCGTCGGAGTTTCGGCATATCATGTTGGAAATCGGGGAGCTCATTACACAACCCAACATTTCTGATCTATTTCCTCTTCTAGCCAGATTTGATATACAGGGCGTCCAACGTAAAGCAAAGAACCTCATGTCATGGTTCGATAGGATATTCGAATCTATCCTAGATCAACGGATGAAAATGAATGCAGAGGTAGGAGAGGCGAATCACGACATTAGCATGAAGCAAAACAAGGATTTCCTCGATATCCTTTTGAACCTCAAGAATAAAGAGGACCCCAAAACACCATTGACAATGACACACATCAAGGCCTTGTTGCTGGTAATTTTCTATACTTAATCTATGAATATTTAGGGCTCGTTTGTTTCGGATTTTAGAATCAGTGTTGAGTCCAAAACCGATTCAAGGCAAAATCGTGCATTTAATTTGATAGTTTTAGAACCGATTTTGGACTCAAATAGATTCTACATCCCAAGCAAATAACTGACTGTTGTGATGTAGAATTTATCAGAGTACAAAATGATTCTACACCTCGGAACAAACATCCGATTTTTCTAAGAATCGGTTTTATACTAAAATTCGATTCTCAAAACGCAAAATAATAGTGGTTTTGCGTCTTAGGCATTCATATAATTTATGACCGTACATTAAGGCTCATGTGTTTATTTGATTTGTGGGTGCAGGACATGGTAGCTGGGGGGGTCGACACAACATCAACCACATTAGAGTGGGCCATGGCTGAAATGATGCACAAACCCGAGATAATGAAGAAAGCTCAAGAGGAATTAGAATCAGTAGTGGGGAAGGATAAAATTCTTGAAGATTCCCATTGTGCTGAATTGCATTATTTAGAAGCAGTGGTGAAAGAAGCACTACGTTTGCACCCTCCCAATGTTTTCTTGATCCCTCACAGTGCAATTGAATCATGCGTGGTGGGTGGATACACCATCCCAAAAAACACTGCCATCTTTGTGAACTTATGGGAGATACAGAGAGACCCTTCCCTGTGGGACAATCCCTCAGAGTTCATTCCTGAGAGGTTCTTGAGTAGTGCCACTGCAGGTAATAAATGGGATTATAGGGGCAATGATTTTCGTTATTTTCCATTTGGGTCAGGGAGGAGGATCTGTCCAGGGATCTCTTTGGCTGAGAGGTCTCTAAAATATGTATTGGGTTCTCTCTTGCATTCGTTCGACTGGAAATTACCGACCGGAACCAAGATCGATCTTGCGGACAAGTTTGGCCAGGTGATAAAGATAGCAAACCCCGTCGTTGCTATACCCACGCCACGATTATCGAACCCGAAACTCTACGATCTGCTCTTAAAAGAAGAACCATGATGATATTAATCCAGTAATGGGTGATTGTTGTCTTGGGGATATATGCCTTTTGTACTCTTGTATTGTAGTATATCTGAATAAATAAATTTATTTCTTTAATTATCAATAAAAGTCCTACAATCATTTAGCTTCTCCCTTCAAATAAATTTTATGCGCCTTCTAATCGTGTTATCATTTAATTATTTTACTTGACACATGCATTTAATCATTTAACTAGTAATTATCTATATAAAATTTATGTCTCCACTCAATCATCTGTTGTACAATCATGAGAGAGAGAGAGAGAGAGGAATATCTGTTTCCCAATTATTATTTTAGTTTCTCTTTCATTTCATTGATAAATCTAAATAACCAGAATGAGTTTTTATTTGGTGCCCGACCATCAAGTCTCGTGTGGGCCCCACTAAAAATATCGCACCTAAAGGCCCAATTTCTTGTAGTGTTACTATTTGAGAGGCTGCTGTTGGATCAAACATCAAGGGTGGTATTCTGTCGTACCACCCACACAGGACTTGTTGCTCGGGCACCATATAATTTCTCATAACCTTATATGTGGAAGAGTTAAAGAGATATCAAACAATAATTTCATTTCGTCACGTCGTTTGATAGAGATGTCTTTTAAGGCAAGCACTGTTTTAGTTATAAAAAATGATCATGTATGGTATGGACCCATCGCCATGTCTATGGTGATTGAGTCCGTGAATATTGTTGTCCATCACAAATCTGGCCTATTTCTCTTGTCATCACTCCCATAGGAAGATTCAAGACCTTTGATCTCTCATGGCGAAAGACAAATCTTTTAAGATATCTTTAAGCCGTTGGTTTTTGCATTCCTTAATCTTGCAATAAAATCCTTGTTCTATTCAAAGAATTGAAATATCTTCTCAGACGAGTTGTTAAGGAAAAGATGACATGAACCCACGCCAACGTGGATGAGAATTGAGTCCATGAATAATATTACCTATCACAAGTTGATGCAGTCCTCGGAGCGTGGAAATAAGAAATAAAAAACATGGTAGTTCCAACATCAGTTGCCCATATATATTCATCTAACTCCACTCCCTATTTAGAATGACAGTTTTTACACCATAACCATGGATACTTTGTTTTACATCCACTACTGAACATACAAAATTCTAACAGCAATGCACAAATGATTTCCAGGTTAAAATAAACCTAATACAAAGGAAAGAGAAAAAAGAAAGTAAACTAAAAATAAAACATCTCCCTCTCTCTCTCTCTCAAAATATTTGGAAAATTCGCTATCTCTAAAAATATATATTTCCAAACTTTCAAAAAAAATTAGTTCCTGTAAATACCCAAAAATACCCCTCACTTAAATTTTCGTCCCCCTCTTGAAAAGAGGGGCATTTTTGTCTTTTCATGTTTAGGTCAGATTAGGGCTTCCTAATAAAGCCTATAAATTCATCTTTTTGTGGCTAAACAAACCCTAAACGTTTTATTAAGCCCCAGAGATAGAAATCAGAGAAAGAGAAGGAGAAGACCGAGGAGATCGCGATTTTTGAGTCGAACCCGCGAGTCCAGGTAAGATCTATGATCTATGAAAGATTTGAATAGTTAGAAATCCTAAAACAAGGGTTTGAAAAGAGAAAAGAAATAAGATCTTTGATTAATATGAATTAGAAATAAGAATATTTGGGTTGATCTTGAGTTTTCTTGGATCCGATGTTGATTTACGATTCCAAAGAACTCAAAATCAATATATATGAATATGAATTCAGAAACTAGAACTTTGGAGATTCGACGAAGAATCTTTGGTGATTTCTTTCTTAAATTATACTTATGGAATTCGGAGCGTAAAATCAGATTTAATGGATTCCTCTCGTCGATACGAATCTATCGGATCCGACCTCGCGCGTTTTGAACCCCAAACAAAGGAGTTATGGCCGTTTTAGTGAAAAAACGGTGGAAAATCGCATTCAGAAGAAATATGGATCCGCGCGTGGGGCGGACGTCCGGACAAATGGCGGACGTCCGTGAGTACCAAGTTTGGCGACAGACGGATCCTCGGACGTCCGTAATTCTCGGACGACCGGAGCGACTTATTTTTCCAAAACTTCGAAAATTCATAACTTATTCAAATGGGCCCTTATTTGTCACTTATGTTCTGTTTAGATCAGGATATTGAATCATAGTCCGAATTAAGAAATGAATCGAACATCTTTGAGGTACGTAATAACGTACTACTTTGGGTATTATAAACCATTCTCATTTGAATCAGTATTGACTTTGGAAACCTGTACTGATACTTTGAACTTCTGAATTAGCTTTGAGTCCATCATGCTATTTGTTTCACCTACTGTTACTTTTCTGAAGGTTTTAAATAACTGTTCTGAAATACTGTTATGAACATCTGTTCTGAACTCTGAACCTGTGAACTATTTGTTTGAACTTTGAATTTTCTGAACCATTTGAATATGAACCTTGAACATTTGGAACACTTCTATGGAGGCTTGGATAATTTCTGGACCCTGCAATATGGGGGTAAAACATTTGGCAACTCTGGACCAATCGTGGGGGTAGTACACTGAAACTTCTGGCCCGTTAGTGGGATAAAATGCTGGCCCTGTCGACTTGTATCTGAACTTCAGGAACTGATTCCGAACACCGTGGACTGTCGGTGTATAAGCAATAACATGTTTTCTGAACCATGCCGATGACTCTGAAGTGTATTTGAATTCTGAACCTTCTGTACATGAACTCTGAAATCTCCGACTTTGATCCGATCTAAGATTCAGAATTTAGAACCATATTTGACATGCACTTATCACTGTTTATGCCTAACGAATCAGTTAAGACCTTTGAACTCAGTTTTGACTTTGAGTTTCTGACCCTATTGAATCCTGACATGCTAGACTGTGCTTAGAGTAGTGCTTTATTATGTACCGAGCTTTTCAGCTGACTGTGGTTATTTAATATTTTTCAGGTCTTGGCCCTCGTGAAGATAACGAGGAACATGACGCTTAGCTTTGGATTTGGACTCAGAGATTTAGTTTAGTTATTTCAGTTTATTAGAAAGTGAGTACGTGAATAAAATGTAAAGACATTATTATTTATTTGTTTGACTCTTTGGAGAAGAGATGAGATTTGATTTGACTCTGATGGGTCCGCATTAATCATTACTTTGATATTTTAGTTATGAAATGCCAGGTTATTTTCTGTTATTGCTTTGTAGCCTTGTACATTTGTGAGATTCGTCTTGCAGGTGTATGGCGCTGTCATGTCCTACGCCCAGGGTGGGGTTTGGGGCGTGACAGTTCCCCAACAAGCTGAGCTTAGTGCGTGTGTAAAACTTAACAAGAGAGAAGAAGAAGTGTGTAAAACGTAGTGCGTGCATACTTGTGAAGGCACAAAACCATAGGCACACCAAAGAAATTGCAAAACTTGAAAGCTCTCTTTCAAGAACATGAATATGCACTCTTTGATAAAAAATAACATGAATACAATTTGGGAAAAGTGGAAGTTCTCCATTTTTCTTTTTTTTCCATTCACGTGTAAATGTTTAAATACGTAAGTACTTTGAATAAAGAAAGACTCATAAGATATCTACTACTTTGTATGATAGATAGATACAACCTCTAGCTAAACTACCCATTTCAATAAATCTCTTTCCAATCGATTTAGTCAAACTACAAAAACTAAAAGACTTCCTAAATTAGAAAGACTCTAGAGAGTGTAGGTGGTGATGACGTTTGAAGATGACGTTCACAGGTATTTGAAGAGAAAGTATTTACTTCATCTTCTTTCTCCCTGTTTTCTTAAATTGCTAAATATTAAAGCAGGAAAAAAGCCCAACACAATCAAGGATATCAAAAAAAGGAAAAAATATCTTACATGATTATCATTATATAACAAACAAATCATGCATATTCATTGAGTGCTCTACTTTTGGATCGAGAGCTTGCAAAAGGATGGTCAAAACTCTATAGAAGCATTATTCCATCACATTCAAAGGGTAAAAAACACAATTAGTGGAATAGTTACTACTTAATAATGCTTGCGTAATCGGGTTTTTTAAAACCTGAATTTCTCACTTAAAATTCAAGAAACGCTGTCAGGAGTGGACAGCATACATCAGCTTGATCATTTACCCTCTCTTACACTGTTTTCAAACTAAAAACCTAGATTCTAAAATCCGCATATCCAAACGGCCCCTAAGTCATTAGAGAGAGAGAGAGAGAGGCATTCACATTTTCTTCTCCTAGATGGAAATTGATACATTTTCTCTTTCTAGAAGGTACCCATCTTTGATTTTGGCAGTTAGACTTCTCTATAGTTTAAGAGTTTCCTAGGCTGTGAGCGTCAAGGCAAGGCAGCTTCGACTCTCCATTATTAGCTGTCCATATATTAAATTTAAATTAAATAGAACGTTCTTAGAAGTTAGAAGGGAAATTGAATCTGCACCACCTTGTATTGATAACGACGCTCTTCTCTTATACAAGATAACACACGCTCTGCCAAGAGCTCAAATGTATTTGTTATTTTGTTTGCCTCATCATAAGTGCACCTTAGTCTTTAAAACCGAGTTTACCTCAGCTTCAAAAAGTCATTGTCCATGAAAAGTCTTATTTACTTAGTGAAAGCAGAAATTTTGTTGTTCAACGTACAAATTAATTATTCAAAGAAATGATAAACAAATGTTGCCTTGGAATAACATGGAGGACCTTGACTCGCACACCACCAGAATCGAGGGTAGGATGACCAATTGATATCACCGTTCATCTTTGGCATGTTGAAGATAGTCTGAAATGGACTGATCCTAACCGTTGGATGGAGAGCTTGCAAATGGATGGTCAAAAACTATAATTTATAGAAGAAAAATAACGTCATGTTCTAGAAACAGCATTCCATCATACTCAAAGCCTCAAATGTGCTTTTTTGCCCCCGAGGTGATCCAAAGTGCACCTTAGTCTTGAAACTGAGTTAATTTTCACGACATTACAAAGACTGGAGGAAGGAGTCTTCCAATTTGTGCGTGAAAAGTTCTTTGTACGTGGGAAAAGAAGTTTTATTTTTCAAAGACATGAAACACAAATGTTTCCTTGTAATAACATGGAGGACCTCGACTCGCACACCTCTATTCACATGTCATAATTTTTCCATTTTTACCTCCCCATAGAGATCAATATAAATAGGGGCTAAGCTCTTTTGTACAATCACCTTCAATTGGATGCCCTTTGCTCTTCAAACAATTTCCTCGTTTTACCCTTTACAGGAAAAAAATATGACTTCAGACCCTTCACAAGCCCTCATCTTCTCCATCGCGATCGTTGCGATATCTTGGATCGCATGGATGATCAAGAAATCCATAAAGGGGAACACATCGCCTTTGCCTCCGGGTCCACGTGGGTTACCATTGATCGGTAACCTTCCGTTTCTCGAACCCGAGCTCCATCGATATTATGCCAAATTATCTGCCATCTATGGCCCCATCTTCAAGCTCCGACTCGGCAATAAGCTGTGTGTTGTATTAAGCTCCCCGTCCATGGCGAAGGAGGTCCTCAAAGACCATGACACCACCTTCGCCAACCATGACATGCAAGCTGCGGCACTTCTTACTGCCACTTATGGTGGGTCCGACATTGTGTTGAGTCCCTATGGTCCAGAATGGCGCATGCTCCGCAGGGTTTGCATCCAAGAGCTTCTCAATACTGCTAGCCTTGACGCCGGTCGAGTCCGGTCGAGTCCACAGACGACTACGGGTTCATCAGACCTTGAGCGAAGTGTATGCCAAAATTGAAACCCCGGTTGATGTTGGTGAGAAGATAACTCAAACAATCTTCAACACCATGACGAGCACCCTATGGGGTGGCACACTCAAGGGGAATGAAGAGACTAGTGTGGCGTCGGAGTTTCGGCATATCATGTTGGAAATCGGGGAGCTCATTACACAACCCAACATTTCTGATCTATTTCCTCTTCTAGCCAGATTTGATATACAGGGCGTCCAACGTAAAGCAAAGAACCTCATGTCATGGTTCGATAGGATATTCGAATCTATCCTAGATCAACGGATGAAAATGAATGCAGAGGTAGGAGAGGCGAATCACGACATTAGCATGAAGCAAAACAAGGATTTCCTCGATATCCTTTTGAACCTCAAGAATAAAGAGGACCCCAAAACACCATTGACAATGACACACATCAAGGCCTTGTTGCTGGTAATTTTCTATACTTAATCTATGAATATTTAGGGCTCGTTTGTTTCGGATTTTAGAATCAGTGTTGAGTCCAAAACCGATTCAAGGCAAAATCGTGCATTTAATTTGATAGTTTTAGAACCGATTTTGGACTCAAATAGATTCTACATCCCAAGCAAATAACTGACTGTTGTGATGTAGAATTTATCAGAGTACAAAATGATTCTACACCTCGGAACAAACATCCGATTTTTCTAAGAATCGGTTTTATACTAAAATTCGATTCTCAAAACGCAAAATAATAGTGGTTTTGCGTCTTAGGCATTCATATAATTTATGACCGTACATTAAGGCTCATGTGTTTATTTGATTTGTGGGTGCAGGACATGGTAGCTGGGGGGGTCGACACAACATCAACCACATTAGAGTGGGCCATGGCTGAAATGATGCACAAACCCGAGATAATGAAGAAAGCTCAAGAGGAATTAGAATCAGTAGTGGGGAAGGATAAAATTCTTGAAGATTCCCATTGTGCTGAATTGCATTATTTAGAAGCAGTGGTGAAAGAAGCACTACGTTTGCACCCTCCCAATGTTTTCTTGATCCCTCACAGTGCAATTGAATCATGCGTGGTGGGTGGATACACCATCCCAAAAAACACTGCCATCTTTGTGAACTTATGGGAGATACAGAGAGACCCTTCCCTGTGGGACAATCCCTCAGAGTTCATTCCTGAGAGGTTCTTGAGTAGTGCCACTGCAGGTAATAAATGGGATTATAGGGGCAATGATTTTCGTTATTTTCCATTTGGGTCAGGGAGGAGGATCTGTCCAGGGATCTCTTTGGCTGAGAGGTCTCTAAAATATGTATTGGGTTCTCTCTTGCATTCGTTCGACTGGAAATTACCGACCGGAACCAAGATCGATCTTGCGGACAAGTTTGGCCAGGTGATAAAGATAGCAAACCCCGTCGTTGCTATACCCACGCCACGATTATCGAACCCGAAACTCTACGATCTGCTCTTAAAAGAAGAACCATGATGATATTAATCCAGTAATGGGTGATTGTTGTCTTGGGGATATGCCTTTTGTACTCTTGTATTGTAGTATATTTGAATAAATAAATTTATTTCTTTAATTATCAATAAAAGTCCTACAATCATTTAGCTTCTCCCTTCAAATAAATTTTATGCACCTTCTAATCGTGTTATCATTTAATTATTTTACTTGACACATGCATTTAATCGTTTAACTAGTAATTATCTATAACAAATTTATGTCTCCACTCAATCATCTGTTGTACAATCATGAGAGAGAGAGAGAGAGAGAGAGAGAGGAATATCTGTTTTGTGGCTAAACAAACCATAACCGTTTTGTTAAGCCCAAGAGATAGAAATCAGAGAAAGAGAAGGAGAAGACCGAGGAGATCGCGATTTTGGAGTAGAACCCGCGAGCCCAGGTAAAATCTATGATCTATGAAAGATTTGGATAGTTAGAAATCCTAAAACATGGGTTTGAAAAGAGAAAAGAAATAAGATCTTTGATTAATATGAATTAGAAATAAGAATCTTTGGGTTGATCTTGAGTTTTCTTGGATCCGATGTTGATTTACGATTCCAAAGAACTCAAAATCAATATATATGAATATGAATTCAGAAACTAGAACTTTGGAGATTCGACGTAGAATTTTTAGTGATTTCTTTCTTAAATTATACATATGGAATTCGGAGCATGAAATCGGATTTAATGGATTTCTCTCGCCGATACGAATCTATCGGATCTTAACTCGCGCCGATATGACCAATTGATATCACCGATCATCTTTGGCATGTTGAAGATAGTCTGAAATGGAGTGATCCTAACCGTTGGATGGAGAGCTTGCAAATGGATGGTCAAAAACTATAATTTATAGAAGAAAAATAATGTCATGCTCCCAAAAACTATATAGAAACAGCATTCCATCATACTCAAAGCCTCAAAAAATACATTTAGTCCAATAGTTACTAGTGCTTGCTCAATCATGAGTTTTAGGCCAATTTTGAATCTAGGTAGGACCCACAAATTGGACAACACTATTTCATTAGAGGGAGAGACAGAGGGAGGGAAGCATTCGCATTTTCTCTTCCTAGAAGGGTTATTATCATTCATATTTTTCTTTCTAGAAAGTAATTGATATTCCCATGTTTGATTTTGGCACGCACAGTCCTCTTTAGTTTAAGACTCTCCAATGCTGTGAGCGCCAAGGTAACGCGTCCCCGTTCTCATATTGGTTGCCCATATATTAAATTTTAAATAGAGGGTTCTTAAGGGGAATTGTATTTGCACTTCCTTGTTTTCATAACGGCACTCTTCTTTTGTTTTCATAACGGCACTTTTGGTTGCCCAAAAGCTTAAGCTGTTGGAGCAAGGCATTATTTATTCTTGTATACTTTAATACTCCCCCTCACATGTGCCCCCCTCTTTTTAGGGTTGGCCTACAAGTGACACATGCGACCCCTCTTTGGGTTTGGCCATTGCATGTGGACTTTGCTACCAAAGAGGTTTGAACCCATAACATGCATGGCTATGGCTTTGATACCATGTGAAACTGACCCCAATTACTCCAAAAGTTTAAGCTGTTAGAGCAAGGCGTTATTTATTCTTTTGTACTTTAATAGCTTTTCAAACTTTTGGCCATTTCCCCTGCTTAATTTAAATCTGCTTAATTTCCCATTAACTTGGATGAACAAAAATATAAAAACAATAATTGAGTAAAGTAGACCCAAACGTGTTGTTTCAGACTTTCGTCCATTTTCTTTACACTGTTTTTCATTCCCTTGCGTAGGCTGCAACTTGTAAATGAAATAAAATAGAAAAGGGCCAACCCTTTAAGTTTTCTTCATTCCACTCTATTTCCGTTCTTGCAATCAATTTTCACGCTTAATTTCGTCGGTACCGAATTGCATCACCTTCTAAAACTTGGCTTCGGATCCGTTCGGAGGAAGTTCCTCCGGTCCCTTGCTAATAGTGTAATAGCAAGGGGTGTGGAAATATCAAATCCTTTTTGAAAATAAAAAGTAGCCGTGGACTTGATATTTCCATACTCCCTCTATTAGAGGGTGCTGGAGGAACTTCCTCGATCCAAACTGTTGTGAAGCCAAGTTTTGTTCTTCTATGAGTGAGGAGATGAGTAATTAACTCAAGATGAGTTGGTTCAACCAATGCCAAGTCCGTTTGGAAGGATCCAAAACAATCAGAGAAGTCTGGCATATGACGTATCTGGAAAGAAATTCGGTATCGCCGCCCCTATTACCAATCAATACAAGTCATATGCATTTAATTGGAATAAACTATGAATGCCATCACAAATCCTCCGCTGAAAAATGAAGACCAAGTCTGGAGCTCCGTGAAAAAAGCCTTTATCGGATGTGAACTGATGATGACATACCTGATGACTTATGCCTTATCATAGCATTAGTCTACCATTAACTTAAATGGGATGACTTATGCGTTATCATAGCATTAGTCTACCATTAACTTAAATGGGTCTTGAATTTATTGCATTTGAGAGAGAGAGAGAGAGAGAGAGAGAGATTACCGAAGGCAGGAAGCTTTGCCCATATATGGTTGAATAACAAAAGAGAGAGATTCACATTTTCCCTTCCAAGAATGGAATTGGTATTAGCATTCACATTTCATCTCTCTAGAAGACAATTGATATTCCAACGTTTGATTTTAGAGGCACACCCTTCCCTCGAGTATATGACTTTCCTATGGTGGGACGTCATGTTAACATGTCACCTTGCATGACTTGGTTGCACATATTTCATTGTTTTGATAGTTTGCTCGTACACATATAAATTGTTGCTTCTCAGCAAAGAGAGAAAATATTGGTTGACCCAAATAGTTGAATAAAAAAATACATCTCAAGGGGGAAAAAATGCTAAAATAGATAGTTTTTTTTTTAAAAAAGGGTGATTCAGAGCCCTGTGATCATTTTTTAATGGGTGGAAGAAATTCCCCCCTCTTGCTTCCGACGATAGTTTCAGTAGGTAGAGATTACGACCATCTAAACAAACGGTAACATAATGACCTTACAAGTTAATGGGTTCAAACCTTGCCAACTCTCTAAATAATTCAACATTCAAAAACATTTTTGTATTCAAATAAGACTACGCGTATATAAGATTCCAAAGAGAATTAATGTCCCCTAGACGGATTATTATCATTCGTATTTTTCTTCCTCTTAGTTTAAAGACTTTCCAACGCCGTGAACGCCATGGTAACGCGTTCCAGTTCTTCTATTGGTTGCCCATATATTAAATTTTAAATAGAGGGTTCTTAGAAGGGAAGTTATATTTGCACTTTCTTGTTTTGATAACGGCACTCTTCTCTTTATATTATAATAGAAATAGTTAAAAATGGTTATTATAGATTATAGTGTATTTCGAAAGAGGGCCAATTTTCACGTACACATGAGAACTCAAATGTGCTTTTTTGCCCCGAGGTGATCCAAAGTGCACCTTAGTCTTGAAACTTAGTTAATTTTCACGACATTACAAAGACTGGAGGTAGGAGCCTTCAAATTTTTGCGTGAAGAGTTCTTTTTACGTGGGAAAAGAAGTTTTGTTTTTCAAAGACATGAGACACAAACGTTTCCGTGTAATAACATGGAGGACCTTGACTCGCACACCTCTATTGACATGTCATAATGTTTCCACTTTTACCTTCCCCCTAGAGATCAAAATAAATAGGGGCTAAGCTCTTTTGTACAATCACCTTCAATTTGATGCCCTTTGCTCTTTAAACAATTTCCTCGTTTTACCCTTTACAGGAAAAAAAATATGACTTCAGATCCTTCACAAGCCCTCATATTCTCCATTGCAATTGTTGCGATATCTTGGATCGCATGGATGATCAAGAAATCCAGAAAGGGGAACACATCGCCTTTGCCTCCGGGTCCACGTGGGTTACCATTGATTGGTAACCTTCCGTTTCTCGAACCCGAGCTCCATCGATATTATGCCAAATTATCTGCCATCTATGGCCCCATCTTCAAGCTCCGACTCGGCAATAAGCTGTGTGTTGTATTAAGCTCCCCATCCATGGCAAAGGAGGTCCTCAAAGACCATGACACCACCTTCGCTAACCATGACATGCAAGCTGCGGCACTTCTTACTGCCACTTATGGTGGGTCCGACATTGTGTTGAGTCCCTATGGTCCAGAATGGCGCATGCTCCGCAGGGTTTGCATCCAAGAGCTTCTCAATACTGCTAGCCTTGACGCCGGTCGAGTCCATAGACGACTACGGGTTCATCAGACCTTGAGCGAAGTGTATGCCAAAATTGAAACCCCGGTTAATGTTGGTGAGAAGATAACTCAAACAATCTTCAACACCATGACGAGCACCCTATGGGGTGGCACACTCAAGGGGAATGAAGGGACTAGTGTGGCGTCGGAGTTTCGGCATGTCATGTTGGAAATCGGGGAGCTCATTACACAACCCAACATTTCTGATCTATTTCCTCTTCTAGCCAGATTTGATATACAGGGCGTCCAACGTAAAGCAAAGAACCTCATGTCATGGTTCGATAGGATATTCGAATCTATCCTAGATCAACGGATGAAAATGAATGCAGAGGTAGGAGAGGCGAATCACGACACTAGCATGAAGCAAAACAAGGATTTCCTCGATATCCTTTTGAACATCAAGAATAAAGAGGACCCCAAAACACCATTGACAATGACACACATCAAGGCCTTGTTGCTGGTAATTTTCTATTCTTAATCTATGAATATTTAAGGCTTGTTTGTTTCGGATTTTAGAATCAGTGTTGAGTCCAAAACCGATTCAAGGCAAAATTGTGCATTTAATTTGATAGTTTTAGAATCCATGCGTTTTAGACTCAAATACGTTCTACATCCCAAGCAAAGAACACACTCTTGTGATGTAGAATTGATTTGAGTACAAAATGATTCTACACCACGGAACAAACATCCAATTTTTTAAAGAATCGGTTTTAGACTTAAAATCGATTCTTAATATTCGAAATAGTAGTGGTGTTGTTGATTATATGCAGTCTTAGGCGTTCATACAATTTATGGCCATACATTAAGACTCATGTTTGTTTGATTTGTGGGTGCAGGACATGGTAGCTGGCGGGGTCGACACAACATCAACCACATTAGAGTGGGCCATGGCTGAGATGATGCACAAGCCAGAGATAATGAAGAAAGTTCAAGAGGAATTAGAATCAGTAGTGGGGAAAGATAAAATTCTTGAAGATTACCATTGTGCTGAATTGCATTATTTAGAAGCAGTGGTGAAAGAAGCACTACGTTTGCACCCACCCAATGTTTTCTTGATCCCTCACAGTGCAATTGAATCATGTGTGGTGGGTGGATACACCATCCCAAAAAACACTGCCATCTTTGTGAACTTATGGGAGATACAGAGAGACCCTTCGCTTTGGGACAATCCCTCAGAGTTCATTCCTGAGAGGTTCTTGAGTAGTGCCAGTGCAGGTAATAAATGGGATTATAGGGGCAACGATTTTCGTTATTTTCCATTTGGGTCAGGGAGGAGGATATGTCCAGGGATCTCTTTGGCTGAGAGGTCTCTGAAATATGTATTAGGTTCTCTCTTGCATTCATTCGACTGGAAATTACCGATGGGAACCAAGATCGATCTTTCGGACAAGTTTGGCCAGGTGATAAAGATAGCGAACCCAGTCGTTGCTATACCCACGCCACGATTATCGAACCCACAACTCTACGATCTACTCTTAAAAGAAGAAGCATGATTATATCAATCCGGTAATGGGTTCTAGCTTCAGCTCTATTATGTATTGAACCATGATTGTTGTCTTGGGGGTGTGCCTCTTGTACTCTTGTATTTTTCAATTTATTTCAATAAAGAAATTTATTTCTTTAATTATCAATAAAAGTCATACAACATTTTGCTTCTCCCTTCAAATAAATTCTATGCACCGTGTATCGTGTTATCATTTACTTATTTTACTTGACACATGCATTTAAATGTTTACTTAGTAATTATCTATATAAAATTTATGCCTCCACTCAATCCTCTGTTGTACAATCATTGAAGAGAGAGAATGAGAGGAATCAGTTGCCGAATTATTACTTTAGTTTCTCTCTTATTTAATAGGTAAATCTTAATAGGGAAAAGTGAGTATGAGTGGCCCATCATATAAGCTTACATGAGGTGATGGCAAGAAAAACCGTGGGCCCATATTTTTGGCGTGATCCAAACCATTAGTTTGATAGGCCCTGACTTAGATAGGGTGTGCCCAAAAAATCAGCTCCATAGATCATCCCATCCCTTCAAATTGTCGAGGTGAAAAATTTGCCCATTTTCACGTCGACAGTTCGAAGGGTTGGGATGATCCTATGGAGCTATTTTTTGGGCACATCCTATCTATGTCAGGGCCTATCAAACGAATGGTTTGGATCACGCAAAAAATATGGACCCACCGTGTTTCTTGCCGTCACCACATATAAGCTTATATGAGGGGCCGCTCATACTCACTTTTCCCGTCTTAATATCTTATAATATAGAGACTATCGTCCAATGCTGAGGTGGACAACCTCGTCTTCGTCCCAAATCTGATGTGGCAGCCGACTCAGCCCAATTCCGTTTCCTTCTGACAATTAATTTACTCTTGGTATCTTATAAAATTAAACGAATTTGATGGTAAAAGTGAACTTTGATGGTGCATGCTTTGGCAACCCGGGCCCGGCCGGGTTGGGCGGCTTATGTCGTAATGAGAGTGGCGAAGTTCAGTGGGCGTTCTTCGGGTCCATTGGGGTTTGTGATGCCTCGAGGCAGAAGTTAAGGCTGTTTTTTTTTTTTTTTTTTTTGGCTTTGAGGCCCAAGGACAGGGTTTGGATTTGGAAGTTATTAAAATTGAAAAGAAATTGAACTTTGATTAAAGGACAAAACAAATGAGTGGAGCAATGGTAGGAGTTTTACCCTTGGGTAGGGATTGTGAAAAAGACTACAAAAAATCGGTCCCATCAGAGATCTCAAGGGACCGTGACCAAGGCATTGGGAGATCCGATCTGAAGGGGATCCATTGACAATATTAGGAAACAGATCTCTCTGATTAGATTATGTTTTATCCATTTGTACAGTATTTGTCTGGCCATTGGAATCCGAATGCTCATGGTCATGTTTGGTAACAAAGAAAAATTATTTCATGGAATACTCCAGGGCACAACTATGAATAGGAGCTGAATAAGGAAGAGAAGAGACTTGACAGGGCATGAGTGCACAGAGCATGAGAAATACCTGACTAAAAAACAGTAAGAAAATATCTTATTGAGTATTTCTTTCTTGTTTTTTCAAGGCCCTTTCATGCTGCCTCACTCCCACGCTCTCAAGGTCACCTCACTCCCACGCCCTCTAGGTCACCCCCTCTCTTCCCACAGTGTAGCTGGCTCCACTAATATTCCAAGGAATATTTTTTCATGGTTGCCAAACATGCCCTTGTAGAGTGATCGGGTTCATGAATATTGTTGGCTTCATAAGTCGGGCCTATTGCCCTTTGTCCCATCGTCATCCAATGGTTCTAAAACTTTGATTAGGCATGATGAAAATGATGTGCTTTATAATGCTTTTAAGCTGTTGATTTTACATGTATCAATCTTGATGATGAACTCTCGTTTTGGCATTGGACTTGGACCCAAGCCTGGTCATATAGATGGCAAAATCCCAGAAGCTCATAGTCCCAGGCGTGCTGTCCTTCAAGAGAGGGGTTCTTAGAGAGATAGGGATACAGAATGAGAGTCGCGAGAGGTAGGGGGCCAGCCAATGAGAGAAGGCACGGGAGAGGGAACAGGAAGAGGGTTAGGGGTGGAAGAGAAGGGGATGTTTGTCAGCCCCTTTAATCGTTGGCTAAGGCATTGGCTTGTGGTGACACCTTGCACCCTTGCCCATCACTGGGCGTTTGAAAAAGTGAAAAATTAGCCCCATGACAACGTGTACAGCGAAAATCAATCTCAAACCCGGTGGGTAGCACGGGCAACACGGTAAAATCAAACACGCAAATTTAATCAAACATCGGATGACTAATTTCAAGAGTCAAGATGAAGAAAGCATGTGAATTCATCAAAAAATGGTCGGCTGATAGAAAAAAATACTATAGATTTAGGGCTTCTATGTTTCTGTCCAAGGCTAAAAACATTGACTTGGTTGGGTTGCCCATTAAATGGAAAAACCTCACCCTATAACAATTTTTCTCCATCGAAAAAATGATAAAGTGAGGGGGTTTGCTGTAAAATTAATTATAGAAAAAAATAAGTACGGAAAAGGGGAATGATCATAAAATTTAACAACATTTGGGCGATGAAGAGAGCACATGCCAGCATCGGCGCGTGCATGGACATATATCCCAATTCCCCCTAGCTTGATATGAAAAAAAGTTCATATATTAGAAAACGTAAACCGAAAAATTAAAAGTAAGGTTTTATCACTCAAACACCGGCCGATAAGTCAGGATAAGGATTATTCAACCGTGATGAAGAAACCGTATGGCATCATTAAAAAAATGCCAGGCTGACAAAAACAATATGGATTGGGAAGTTTTTTTTTTTTCCTGATGGGTAAGGTGGGGTATAACGGCGACACCTACTGATTTATTAGATAAAGAGAAAGATGATACAATAAAAGCAAAAAACCATACCTAACTTGGAACATGCGTGAGGGGGAGAACCAAGGCTCAACACATATGCGCGATCTTTGAAATACTACTGATTCTTCTCCCTTCCCCGTTTAAGAATGGATAGATTCCAAACGCAATGAAAAGAGTTTCCTATTGTAATTTTATTATGGAAAGGTTTTTTAATTTGGAATAGGGAACTAACATGGTTTTCTTTCAGCTGATTTTTTTGCCTATTAAGTCGGACGTTCGGCGATTAGAGAAGGCAATTCGTTTTTAATTTATGGGTGCCACATAGATAAAACATCGGTGGGGGAGCTGTCTACGTCAGCATGAACAGTGAAACCCCATCCAGCTATATTATAATAGATAGATACTCGAAATTGTTAAAAAAATGGTTATTAGAAAGTGTATTTCTAAAGAGGGTCAATTTTCACGTACACAAGACCTCAAAAGTGCTTTTTTGCCCCGTGGTGATCCAAAGTGCAACATAGTCTTGAAATTGAGTTTCACGACATTACAAAGACTGGAGGAAGGAGTCACCCTCTTTGTGCGTGAAAAGTTCTTTTTTACGTGGGAAAAGAAGTTTTGTTTTCAAAGAAATGAAACACAAACGTTTCCTGGTAATAACATGGAGGACCATGACTCACATACCACCATTGATTTCATTTTATTGTCCTATTTCTTCCTCACCTTAGTCTTGAAACTGAGTTTCACGACATTACAAAGACTGGAGGAAGGAGTCTCCCTCCTTGTGCGTGAAAAGTTCTTTTTTACGTGGGAAAAGAAGTTTTGTTTTTCAAAGAAATGAAGATGTTTCCTCGTAATAACATGGAGGACCTTGACTCGCTCACCACCATTGATTTTCTTTTAGGGATAAATACATTTACCTCCCCTCTAGTTTCTGACACATCCACTTCTACCCCTATGGTTTAAAAATTGACAAAGACATCCCCTCTAGTTTCGTTTTGTTATAAGTATCTCCCTTCCGTCAACTGGCCGTTACGTTAACCCGACGGAACCGTAGAAAGTAACCATGGTTAATATTGTATGGACCAAAATACCCCTGTATCTGTGTTCTCTGAAACACCACCCCCTCCAAATCCTCCACCACCACCAACACCACCTCCTACACCACCACCCGCGCCGAATCCGCCACCCTGTCCGGACCCACCACCAACTCCACCACTGCCCCTCCACCGCCACCCCCAATGCCTCCTCCTGCACCACCTCCTACACCACCACCCGCACCAAATCCTCCACCCTGCCCGGATCCACCACCAACACCACCTCCTCCACCCCCTCCAAATCCTCCACCACCACCCACACCACCCCCGGCGCCACCTCCTACACCACCACCTGCACCGAATCCACCACCGTGTCCTGACCCACCACCAACTCCACCACGACCACCACCTCCCAAACCACCGCTAGCACCACCACCGACTCCACCACCCGCACCAAATCCAGTTCCGTCGATAAAAACCCAAAGATAAAAAACCCAACTGTTGTTTTCTTCATTTCCAGTCAACTTAAAACAGAGGGCAAATGGGTCATTTCACGTGCGTTGTTTGCACCGTCCAGTGAAAAAAACCCAACGAAACTAGAGGGGATGTCTTTGTCAATTTTTAAACCATAGGGGTAGAAGTGGATGTGTCAGAAACTAGAGGGGAGGTAAATGTATTTATCCCTTTCTTTTATTGTCCTATTTCTTCCTCCCCTAGAGTTATCAATATAGATAAATAGGGCTAAGCTCTTTTGTACAATCACCTTCAATTTGATGCCCTTTGCTCTTTAAACAATTTCTTCGTTTTACCCTTTATAGGAAAAAAATATGAATTCAGATGCTTCACAAGCCCTCATCTTCTCCATTGCGATCATTGCGTTTTCTTGGATCGCATGGATGATCAAGAAATCGAGAAAGGGGAACACATCGCCTTTGCCTCCGGGTCCACGTGGGTTACCATTGATCGGTAACCTTCCGTTTCTCGAACCCGAACTCCACCGATATTATGCCAAATTATCAGCCATCTATGGGCCCATCTTCAAGCTCCGACTCGGCAATAAGCTTTGTGTTGTATTAAGCTCCCCATCCATGGCGAAGGAGGTCCTCAAAGACCATGACACCACTTTCGCCAACCATGACATGCAAGCTGCGGCACTTCTTACTGCCACTTATGGTGGGTCCGACATTGTGTTGAGTCCCTATGGTCCAGAATGGCGCATGCTCCGCAGGGTATGCATCCAAGAGCTTCTCAATACTGCTAGCCTTGACGCCGGTCGAGTCCATAGACGACTACGGGTTCATCAGACCTTGAGCGAAGTGTATGCCAAAATTGAAACCCCGGTCGATGTTGGTGAGAGGATAACTCAAACAATCTTCAACACCATGACGAGCACCCTATGGGGTGGCACACTCAAGGGGAATGAAGAGACTAGTGTCGCGTCGGAGTTTCGGCATGTCATGTTGGAAATCGGGGAGCTGATTTCACAACCCAATATTTCTGATCTATTTCCTCTTCTAGCGCGGTTTGATATACAAGGCGTCCAACGTAAAGCAAAGAACCTCATGTCATGGTTCGATAGGATATTCGAATCTATCCTAGATCAAAGGATATTCGAATCTATCCTAGATCAACGGATGAAAATGAACGCAGAGGTAGGAAGGGCGAATCACGACAGTAGCCTGAAGCAAAACAAGGATTTCCTCGATATCCTTTTGAACCTTAAGAATAAAGAGGACCCCAAAACACCATTGACAATGATACACATCAAGGCCTTGTTGCTGGTAATTTTCTATACTCATTCTATGATTATTTAAGTCTTGTTTGTTTCGGATTTTAGAATCAGTGTTGAGTCCCAACCGATTCAAGCCAAAATTGTGCATTTAATTTGTTAGTTTTTGAATCGATTTTAGACTCAATACATTGTACATCCCAAGCAAAGAACACACTGTTGCGATGTAGATTGATGTGAGTACAAAATGATTCTACGCCTCGGAACAAACATCCAATTTTTCTAAGAATCGGTTTTAGACTAAAAATCGATTCTCAAAATCCAAAATAATAGTGGTTTTGCGTCTTAGGCATTCATATAATTTATGACCATACATTAAGGCTCATGTGTTTATTTGATTTGTGGGTGTAGGACATGGTAGCTGGGGGGGGTCGACACAACATCAACCACATTAGAGTGGGCCATGGCTGAGATGATGCACAAACCCGAGATAATGAAGAAAGCTCAAGAGGAATTAGAATCAGTAGTGGGGAAGGATAAAATTCTAGAAGATTTCCATTGTGCTGACTTGCATTATTTAGAAGCAGTGGTGAAAGAAGCACTACGTTTGCACCCGCCCAATGTTTTCTTGATCCCTCACAGTGCAATTGAATCATGCGTGGTGGGTGGATACAACATCCCAAAAAACACTGCCATCTTTGTGAACTTATGGGAGATACAGAGAGACCCTTTCCTTTGGGACAATCCCTCAGAGTTCATTCCTGAGAGGTTCTTGAGTAGTGCCAGTGCAGGTAATAAATGGGATTATAGGGGCAACGATTTTCGTTATTTTCCATTTGGGTCAGGGAGGAGGATCTGTCCAGGGATCTCTTTGGCTGAGAGGTCTCTGAAATATGTATTGGGTTCTCTCTTGCATTCATTCGATTGGAAATTACCGATGGGAACAAAGATCGATCTTTCGGACAAGTTTGGCCAGGTGATAAAGATAGCAAACCCCGTCGTTGCCATCCCCACGCCACGATTATCAAATCCGCAACTCTATGATCTACTCTTAAAAGAAGAACAATGAGTATATTAATCCAGTAATGGGTTCTAGCTTCAGCTCTATTATGTAGTGAACTATGATTGTTATCTTGGGGTTATGCCTGTTGTACTCTTGTATTGTTTCAGTTTATTTGAATAAATAAATTTATTTCTTTAATTTTCAATAAAAGTCATACAATCATTTAGCTTCTTCCTTCAAATAAATTTTATGCACCTTCTTATCGTGTTATCATTTAGGGCTCGGTTGGATACCCCTTGGATTTGGGTTTCCAAAATCCATGGATGTGAAATAAAGAATTTTAAAATTCACAAATTTATAAATAATGCCGTTTGGATGACCACGCATAGATTTGGATTTCAAATCTAAATTAATTTTGTTTGGATGCTCTTTGGATTTGAATTTGAAATCTACCAAAACCAAAAATCCCTAAAATACTTGATATAGGGGCATTTCAACCATTTTTCATGATCCAGGGGTATTCTAGTCATTTTACCCTATATGGGGGTATTTTGATCATTTTTTATGTCATAAGGGTGTTTTAGTCATTTTCCATGACTCTGGGTATTTGGTCATTTTCACCCGGTATAGGTGTATTTCGGTCATTTTGCATGACCCAGGGGTATTCTAGTCATTTTATCTAATATGGTGTATTTTTATCATTTTTATCTCATGAGGGTATTTTTAGTTGTTTTAGTCATTTTTCATGAGCCATGGGTCATTTTTACTTGATCTAGGGGTATTTTAGTAATTTTCCATGATATTGGGGTATTCTAGTCATTTTACCTTGTATGAGGTTGTTTTGATCATTTTTATGTCATAAGGGTATTTTAGTCATTTTGCACGACTAGGGGATATTTTGTCATTTTTACCTAGTATAGGGGTATTTCGGTCATTTTGCCTAACTCGGGATTTTCTAGTCATTTTACCTAATACGATGTAATTTGATCAGTTTTTAATGTCATGTGGGTACTTAAGTCATTTAACACTTTTTTGGTATATTTTGGTTATTTTAACCCCTTACGGGTCAGATTTCGATTTATAAATAACCTCTCACAGAAAGGATTTATAAATCCAAAAAATTACACTAACATGAGGAATTTGTAGATCGTGAGGATTTCACTCAAATCCAAATCCAGATGTCATAATGGCTTGCCAAACGCCGAATTTGGATTTAAAAATCCAAATTCACCTCCAAATCCAAATCCAAGGGCTATCCTTAGGGCCTGTTTGGATGCGGAGAAGAATTTGATTTGGATTTCTCACATTTGCAGCCCTTTTTGTGTTCTGATTTGGATCGGATCAAATCCTTGAATTTCCAAATTAGCGACCGACAGTGAAGAAAATCAAATTTCCAAATAAGCTGTGGAAATAAGTAATTGGAAATCTACAGATCTGGCAGTTTCCTTCACCATCTTGGCTCCTCAACCTCTCCCCTGCAGTAGGAAGTACCCCTTTCCCTCTCTGTCTTCCTCAACATGAGCTGCCGGATCTATTCATTTTGTATTCAAAACTCAATTCCAAATCCAAATTCAAAATGTGAGGTATCCAAACGGGCCCTTAATGATTTTACTGGACACATGCATTTAATTGTTTTATTAGTAATTATATATATATATATATATATATATATATATATCTCCACTCAAACCCCTGTTGTACAATCATGAGAGAGAGAGAGAGAGAGAGAGAGAGAGAGAGAAAATAAGGTTCCAAATTATTATTTTAGTTTCTCTTTCATTTAATTGATAAATCTTAATAACCAGAACGACTTTTTACTTGGTGCCCAAGCGTCGAGTCTCGTGTGGGCGGCACCGGCCTTGATATTTGATCCAAAAGCAGGTCACTTTTTAACAGGCAGCTGTTGGATCAAACATCAAGGGTGGTACTTTGTCATATCACCCACAAAGGACTCGATGCTCGGGGACCATATAATTTCTCTTAACCTATATGTGAAAGAGTTACAGACATATCAAACAACAATTTTATTTTGTCACATCGTTTGATAGATATGTCTTTTAAGGCAAGCACTGTTTTAGTTAAAAAAAAAATCACGTATGGCATGGTGCCATCGCCATGTCTACGATGATTGAGTCCGTGAATATTGTTGTACATCACAAATCTATCCTATTTCCCTTGTCCTCACTCCCAACGGAAGATTCAGGACCTCTGATCTATCATGGCAAAAGAGAAATCCTAAGATGTCTTTAAGCGGTTGGTTTTTGCATTCCTTAATCTTGCAATAAAATCCTTGTTCTATTAAAAAAAAAATCTTCTAAGACGAGTTGTTAAGGAAAAGGACGACCTGAACCCACTCCAACGTGGATGACAATCGAGTTCATGAATAATAATACCCATCACAAGTTGATGCAGTCCTCGGAGCGTGGAAATAAGAAATCACAAAAAAAAAAAAACAACAACAACGATGGATAGTGCAAATAGAGAAGAAAAAGAAAGAAGAAGCCCCGAGCAAGCATTCCATTCTTTCTTGATTAAATTAGAACTGTAAATAAGAGTCCCAATTACAATCATCATTCTCCTATTTGTACTAAAAACTAGGAGATAAATAAAGGGAAATGATTTCTGCGCTCCAGTGTTTTGATAAACACGCGCTCCAATTTTTCTCGTGTAGTATTTACAGGGCCGTCAGAGGAATATTACGGTTCTCAAAAAGCTCTTAAAGCCCTTTAAATACTACACGACAAACATGTGGAGCACATGTTATCAAAACATTAGAGCGGAGAAATCATTTCCCTAAGAAAAAGATAAAAATAGAAAGATAACATCAATAGAAACAAACCAACATGCATGACTGGGAGTAATCAATAT
This sequence comes from Tasmannia lanceolata, assembly GCF_043159265.1. Classification (NCBI taxonomy): domain Eukaryota; kingdom Viridiplantae; phylum Streptophyta; class Magnoliopsida; order Canellales; family Winteraceae; genus Tasmannia; species Tasmannia lanceolata. Next base: position 4,758,328 of record NW_027518693.1, read on the forward strand.
GATTGGGCGTGACTCAATATGTGTCAATGTGAATCTTAGCTTGAATCTGTGTGAATAGACGTGAATCTAAGTAAATCTCAGTGAATCTATGGCAACCTATGTGAATTCCTTCGAAATGGTCTAACCTCCTAAATGGTCTGCCTCTTCTTGAACTGATGCTCTACATCCTAGGTTGCATTACACTCCTCGGGGTGGCGAAAATCTGTCATCGAATTGGAATCTTCCAAAGAGCTCATGTTCTTATTGGTTTTCGCTTTGATCTTCTTCATTGCTTCAGAAAATTGTCCTCGGGTTATGAAGTATTGACGAACGATCTTCAACTAAAACTCATGAGGCTCAAACCCACCTACAGAATTTCCAAGAGGAAAATGTAATATGTGTTGATCTTCAACGAACTTTAATTGATGAATATTCATTGTATGCTTCAATATAGAATCTGATATAAATAGATGAATATAAATTTATGAAGAAATTGATATAATGTTTTTCCAGGTGCCCATCTTTTAAATCTCTATTGGTTTTTCAAATAAGCTGCTAGATCCAAATTGTTTTTGTTCTTCATTCATGTTTTCACAGAGCACATCAACCATCGCTTCAAGTGATTCCTTGATCACTTTGTCTCCATCAAAATGTGAAACTACCCTTTAGTGGGGAAGGGAGGCCTCAAATCTCTCAAAGGTGGGAGTCTCCTCCTCCCGGGAAGGTTAAACTAAACTTTGATGGGGCTAGTTTTGGTAATCCGGGACCGGCGGGGGTTGGTGGACTATGTCGGAATGATTGTGGAGTTGTTGAGTCGGCTTATTCGGGTCCTATTGGGATCGGTAATGCTACGGAGGCTGGAGTTAAAGCGGTTTATTATGGCATTAAAGGTTTCAATAGAGAGAGTCTGGAAAAGCTATAGTGGAGGGTGACTCATTGAATGTGATCCGTTGGCTTAAAGGTGGGGTGCCACCACCTTGGAGGTTTGATGCCATGTTTTACGAAATCGATGATCTAATCGTTGTTTCGTCTATTGACATAAATCATGTTCGGAGATCGGATAACAGGTAGGCAGATTCATTGGCTAGGGGAGGGGTGAGGAGATTGGTCTTCGAGTGGTTTGACTATTTTCCGCCATAAATTGTATTCTGTTTTTATCTTCTTTTTGTTTGCGTCCTGTACTATTGGGTGTGGTCCATCTCGGTCCACCCCTCTTTCTTTTTATTGTTTCATTAATATTATTGATTGCCATTTCAAATCATTTTCATTGAGTGAAAAAAAAGAAGGAAAAAGAGCTTGTATGATTATCCTTGCGAAACAAACAAATCATTTTCATTGAGTGATCTACTTTTTGATCGAGAGCTTGGAAATGGATGGTCAAAAACTATATAAAAGCAACATTTCATCATATTCTTAAAATCTCTATACAAGCAACGTTCCATCGCATTCAAAGGTGAAAAACACAACTACTGCTTGCTCAATCGAATTTTTAGGCTATTTTAGAATCTAGGTAGGACCTACAAAATAGAAGGACTAGATCAACGATAATGAAGAACACTACGTCATGGGAGACATGGAGAAGCATTAACATTCTCTTTTCCTAGAAGGAAGTTGATATTATCATTCACATTTTCTCTTTCTAGAAGGTAATTGATATCCCCATCTTTGATTTTGGAAGTCAGTCTTCTCTGTAGGGTGTGAGCGTCAAGGTAATACGTCTCGGTTGTTAGTTGCCCATATATTAAATTTAAAATGGATCGTTCTTAGAAAGGAAATTGAATCTGTACCACCTTATTTTGTTTGCCTCACATAAATGCACCTTAGTCTTTAAAACCGAGTTTCCCTCAGCTTCAAAAACTTGAGGAACGTTCTTCGTCATTGTGCATGAAAAGTCTTATTTACTTAGTGAAAGCAGAAATTTTGTTTTTCAACCTACAAATTAATTATTCAAAGAAATGATAAACAAATGTTGCCTTGGAATAACATGGAGGACCTTGACTCGCACGCCACCATTGATTTTTTATTGATTTTTTTTTATTTTTTTATTTTCCCATTTCTTCCTCCCCTAGAGTTGTCAATATAAATAGGGGCTAAGCTCTTTTGTACAATCACCTTCAATTTGCTACCCTTTGCTCCTTGAACAATTTCCTCGTTTTACCCTTTGCAAAAAAAAATGGCTTCAGATCCTTCACAAGCCCTCATCTTCTCCATTGTGATCGTTGCGTTATCTTGGATCGCATGGATGATCAAGAAATCGAGAAAGGGGAACACATCGCCTTTGCCTCCGGGTCCACGTGGGTTACCATTGATCGGTAACCTTCCATTTCTAGAACCCGAGCTCCATCGATATTATGCCAAATTATCAGCCATCTATGGCCCCATCTTCAAGCTCCGACTTGGCAATAAGCTCTGTGTTGTATTAAGCTCCCCATCCATGGCGAAGGAGGTCCTCAAAGACCATGACACCACCTTTGCCAACCATGACATGCAAGCCGCGGCACTTCTTACTGCGACTTACGGTGGGTCCGACATTGTGTTGAGTCCCTATGGTCCAGAATGGCGCATGCTCCGCAGGGTTTGCATCCAAGAGCTTCTCAATACCGCTAGCCTTGACGCCGGTAGAGTCCATAGACGACTACGGGTTCATCAGACCTTGAGCGAAGTCTATGCCAAAATCGAAACCCCGGTTGATGTTGGTGAGAAGATAACTCAAACAATCTTCAACACTATGACGAGCACCCTATGGGGTGGCACACTCAAGGGGAATGAAGAGACTAGTGTTGCGTCGGAGTTTCGGCATGTCATGTTGGAAATCGGGGAGCTGATTTCACAACCAAACATTTCCGATCTATTTCCTCTTCTAGCAAGATTCGATATACAAGGCGTCCAACGTAAAGCAAAGAACCTCATGTCATGGTTCGATAGGATATTCGAATCTATCCTAGATCAAAGGATGAAAATGAACGCAGAGGTAGGAGAGGCGAATCACGACAATAGCAAGAAGCAAAACAAGGACTTCCTCGATATCCTTTTGAACCTTAAGAATAAAGAGGACCCCAAAACACCATTGACAATGACACACATCAAGGCCTTGTTACTGGTAATTTCTATATTTAATCTATGATTATTTAAGTCTTGTTTATTTTGGATTTTAGAATCAGTGTCGAGTACAAAACTGATTGAAGGCAAAATTGTGCATTTAATTTGATAGTTTTAGAATCCATGCATTTTAGACTCAAATACATTCTACATCCCAAGCGAAGAACACACTCTTGTGATGTAGAATTTATTTGAGTACAAAATGATTCTACACGTCGGAACAAACGTCCAATTTTTTTAAGAATCGGTTTAATTTAGACTAAAAATCGATTCTTAAAATCCAAAATAATAGTGGTGTTGTTGATTATATGCAGTCTTAGGCATTCATACAATTTATGGCCATACATTAAGACTAATGTTTGTTTGATTTGTGGGTGCAGGACATGGTAGCTGGCGGGGTCGACACAACATCAACCACATTAGAGTGGGCCATGGCTGAGATGATGCACAAGCCCGAGATAATGAAGAAAGCTCAAGAGGAATTAGAATCAGTAGTGGGGAAGGATAAAATTCTTGAAGATTACCATTGTGCTGAATTGCATTATTTAGAAGCAGTGGTGAAAGAAGCACTACGTTTGCACCCGCCCAATGTTTTCTTGATCCCTCACAGTGCAATTGAATCATGCGTGGTGGGTGGATACACCATCCCAAAAAACACTGCCATCTTTGTGAACTTATGGGAGATACAGAGAGACCCTTCCCTTTGGGACAATCCCTCAGAGTTCATTCCTGAGAGGTTCTTGAGTAGTGTCACTGCAGGTAATAAATGGGATTATAGGGGCAACGATTTTCGTTATTTTCCATTTGGGTCAGGGAGGAGGATATGTCCAGGGATCTCTTTGGCTGAGAGGTCTCTAAAATATGTATTGGGTTCTCTCTTGCATTCATTCGATTGGAAATTACCGACGGGAACCAAGATCGATCTTTCGGACAAGTTTGGCCAAGTGATAAAGATAGCAAACCCCGTTGTTGCCATCCCCACGCCACGATTATCGAACCGCCAACTCTACGATCTACTCTTAAAAGAAGAACCATGATTATATTAATCGCGTAATGGGTTCTAGCTTCAGCTCTATTATGTATTGAACTATGATTGTTGTCTTGGGGGTATGCCTCTTGTACTCTTGTATTTTTCAATTTATTTCAATAAATAAATTTATTTCTTTAATTATCAATAAAAGTCATACAACATTTTGCTTCTCCCTTCAAATAAATTCTATGCACCGTGTATCGTGTTATCATTTACTTGACACATGCATTTAAATGTTTACTTAGTAATTATCTATATAAAATTTATGCCTCCACTCAATCCTCTGTTGTACAATCATTGAAGAGAGAGAATGAGAAGAATCAGTTGCCGAATTATTACTTTCGTTTCTCTCTTATTTACTAGATAAATCTTAATAGGGAAAAGTGAGTCTGAGTGGCCCCTCATATAAGCTTATATGAGGTGATGGCTAGAAACACGGTGGGCCCATATTTTTGGCATGATCCAAACCATTAGTTTGATAGGCCCTGACATAGATAGTGTGTGCCCAAAAAATCAGCTCCATAGGATCATCCCATCCCTTCAAATTGTGGAGGTGAAAATTTGCCCATTTTCACTTCCACAGTTCAAAGGGTTGGGATGATCCTATGGAGCTGTTTTTATGGGCACACCCTATCTATGTCAGGGCCTATCAAACGAATGGTTTGGATCACCCCAAAAATATGGACCCACCGTGTTTCTAGCCGTCATCTCATATAAGCTTATATGAGGGGCCGCTCATACTCACTTTTCCCATCTTAATATCTTATAATATAGAGACGACCGTCCAATGCTGAGGTGGACAGCCTCTTCTTCCTCCCCAATCTGATGTGGCAGCCAACTAAGCCCAATTCCGTTTCCTTGTGACGATTAATTTACTCTGTGTATCTTATAAAAATTAAACGAATTTGATGGTAAAAATGAACTTTGATGGTGCATGGTTTGGCAACCCAGGCCCGGCCGGGGTGGGCGGCTTATGTCGTAATGAGAGTGGCGAAGTTCAGTGGGCGTTCTCCGGGTCCATTGGGGTTTGTGAATCCTCGGAGGCAGAAGTTAAGGCTGTTGTTTTTTGTATTAAGAGATTAAGTAGAGAGATTTTGGAACATACAATTGTGGAGGGTGATTCTGTAAATGTGATTCATTGGCTAAAGGGTGGGGTGCCTCCTCCATGGAGATTTTTAGCTATGTTTGATGAAATTGATGAGCTAATTTCGGGTTCGTCTATTGTGATTGAGTATGTAAGGAGATCGGCAAATGGGGAGGCAGATTTGTTGGCTAAGCGGGGTGTGAGTGGCAGGGTGATGGAATGGTTTGAGTTCTTCCGGCTTGAGTTGTGTTTTGTATTTTTTCTTTCTTTTTCTTTTATTTTTCCACTTCTTGTATTCTTGGGGTGGTCCATCTCGGGCTCCCTTTCTTTCTCTTTTATAATATCTACTTACCATTTCAAAAAAAAAATTAAACGAATTTCTTTTAAACTTATTAACGGATATTGAATGATATAAATGCATTCGTTTCTAAAAGCAAACCGTAAAATTCACATTCCAACTCTGGGCCCATTAAATCCTTGAAAACATAAAACGCTTCTCTCTCTCTCTCTCAACGTCTCAGCGCATTAAATACAAAATTATTTCCTTTCTATACATCAAAAGAAAACGAATCCGTTTCGTATTCCAAACAATGCCCTTATTTCAATTACTTGAGAGCCCTAGCAAGAATGGTGAGATAATTTTGTTGGCTACCTGTTTGCATTCTACCATCGTGGGCGAGTAGAGTGGGTTACGAATGGCAAGATAATATTGATAACTTGCCACTGTATTTTTTGCTTCTAAAAGTGCAGGTCATGGTCATTTACATTTTTCTTTCTAAATTAGACCCCAAACTTCAATATGGATCCAAAATAGTTAGACGTAACCGATGCTACCCTTTGGCTCATTATGTGAATAAATTTACTGGTGCTTATTTTTCTCTTGTTCATCCGAATTACATGCCTTCGAGCATGCCTTCGATACGATAATTCAAGCACGGAGGAAGTGAGATTTCTCCGGTTGAGCCATTTCCCATTATAGGGCTAATTAAATGAAGATGTATTGAGCCAATAAATGTTTCTTAGAAGGATGTGTCATCATCTAGAGTTTTCTTGAGGATATAGAGCATATAGAGCATCTACCTAAATATCAAACAATAGCCCAATGCAATGCAGGGTGTCCAGAAGATATATATACAGGCTACAAAGTTTACTTGATATTATCTTGCCAACTAAAGATAGCTCTTTCTTGAGGATATGACGCTTACTTTTCCTTTTTTAGATCTTCATGTACTTTGGTAAAGTTTGTCATTTTCCTCCGAATTTCTAGAGTTTTTCTTCCTCTTTTCCGTAAGAATCAGGACTTTCTTTTGTTTTTGTTAAAGTATGAAAGATAAATAACACCTTTCTCCAACAGCCTTTTCAAACCTCACGTGTAGCCCCTCTTTTTGGTTTTGGCCATTGCATGTGGATTTTGCTATCAAGGAGGTTTGAAACCAGGCATTTGCTCTGATACCATGTGAACCAGCCAGTTACTCCAAAAGCTTGAGCTTATGAAATAAGCTGGTAGTTTTCACATGGTATCAGAGCCAAAGGCCTCGAGTGCAAACCTCTGGGATAGCAAAAATCCACATGCGATGGTCATCCCAAAATGGGACCAAATGTGCCACATGTTTGCCAAGTGGGCCACACGTGCTGGGGAGTATAAAAGATAAATTGTGCCTTTCTCCAACAGCTTAAGCTTTAAGCTGTTGGAGAAATTGGTAAGTTAATAGTTTTCGTTTAAAATTTTACTAATTTATTCAATAGGTTTTCCTTTCGCTTACATTTTTCCCTTCAATGATTACGATTCTTTACAAAATTTCCTATTTTTCAAAGCAGGTTTCTAGGATTTTTTTTATTTGATGTTCAAGTTGTTCTTCTCTTCTCTTTTCTTTGGATTTTTTCTAGGATTTTTTTATTTGATTTTTTCTAGGATTGTTTAATTTAATATCATTAAACTTGCGCTTCTTTGCACACAGAATTTTGTAATTTATATGCTATTTGTTTATATCATTTTCCTTTTCTTTGCCGCCCATGCATCGCATGGTTAGTCCCACTATTACAACTATATATATGAAAGAGTTAAAGACATATCAAACAAGCATTTTATTTGGTGCTAAAGCGGTGCTTACTGCCACCTATAAGGGGGCGGCCCAATGCACGAGGCTCCCGCTATTCTGGGGTCTGGGGAGGGCTAGATGTGAGTAGCCTTAATCCTGCTTTGTAGAGAGGCCGTTTCTGTGACTCGAACCCGTGACTACCAAGTCACAAAGGAGCAACCTTACTGTCATCTATCTACTTAACAAATTTCCTACAAATGTTGTCAAGGAAAAAACTCAGTACGAAGCTTGGTACAAAATGAAAACTAGGTTTTGTGTATACCAAATTATAATAGACTTGTTATTTTCTCTTGTGAGGTGCGGTTGCACAAAAGAGAAAAGTGTGAGGCAGGGATGATGAAAGGTGAGAAGTGTGGTGGATTATATCATCTAGCTGGGGACACGGTGATTAGTGTTCCTAAGATCTCGATGGTAAGTTGGAAACATAGTGGTAGCGCGTGCACGCGTAGGGTCTCTTTCGCAGTTGGGGCAGAGACTAGTTTCCAGGTTGCAGACGATGGTGAGAGGATGATAATACCTGCATTGAGGAGGATGGATCGAGATCCCTCTCCAAGGTTGACTGGGTGAGTCAACGGGTTGGCAGCTATACATGTGCATTGGCCGTGTTGATCGAATCGGGAGGAGTCAGAACCAAGGTGATTCGAGGGCGTGTAGTTGGTACTTTGAAAGACCAATGGTGGTTTGCGGCAATAGCGGATCGGTGGCGATATCAACGATAAATCTTCAGGTGGCTGGAAAACAAGCCAAGGTGGAGATTGTTAGGAAGTTTCCTTGTTACAAGACACTTTAATAATTTGATTAGGAGTGTCGGTTTGGGTGGGAAGGCTGAAACAAGAACGATATTTCTTCTTTTGGTTTTAGAAACCTAGAGTATAAAAGTCCAAAGACTCTTACGTGAACAGTGAGTCGGCAAGAGCCTTGCCTGTGAGGTGAGAGAGAAAAAAAGAGAGAGAAAGGGAAGAGGAGAGAGAGAGAGAGAGAGAGAGAGAGGGAGGGAGGGTTTCTATTTGTGGTTTCTTCTCGGGTTCCTCTCGGGGTATCTTCTTGGGTTTTCTCTTTGGTTTTTTCTCGGGTTATCTCTTGTGTATGGTCTTGGGTTGAGTGAAGCAAGGAAAGGGTTGTGGGTTTGTGGGTTTGTGATTAATCCATTGTAATCCTTGTATATTGCTTTTCTCATTGTGGAAGATCGTGTTTCTCGCCCGTGGAGTAGGCTTGGCCGAACCACATAAAATCTTGGTGTTCATCTTGTGGCTTGTTTGTTTATTTTATTTTTTTGTTTGATTTGTACGAGATCAGATTGATTTGCTAAGCGGATTTTCTCAACAGGGAGAAGCCAAATGTAAGTCATTTAAAGGTATTTGGTTCCATAGCTTATGTCCATGTTCCTTCTAAAAAACAGTGAAAACGAGATGAAAAGAATATGAAATGCATTTTTCTTTTTTCTTTTTTTTTCTTTTTTTTTAATTAGAATGATACTTGAAATTGGGAGAGTGAAGCGAAAAGATCTTCGTTGCTAGTAATTGTTTGAATCATTATCAAGTCCAAATTCCCCTCCAAGAAAAATGAGAAACCTTTATGATCTTTATTAATCATGTGATTTTGCATATTTTGCCTTGAAACCTACGTGTTTTGAAGATGTATCTTAGATAAAAGAATGAACAGATGCGATTAAGGAAGATATTGAATCAATTGAAATAAACAAAAGTTGAAGATTAGCAGACTTGCCGCCAAATAAAAATGCCATTGGACTAAAATGGAGTTACAAATCCAAATTCAAGAGTACTCGTGACGGAAGGAGAAATCATGCTAGAGCATTGCAATACGGAAGATCAAATCGCAGAAAAGTTTACAAAAGCACTTCTAAAGGAGTTCTGCAAGCTATGTGGCTTACTCGGTGTTGAAGTTTGTTTGGATTAAGGGTGAGTGTTGAAAATAATCCAAACGAATTTGGATTACCAATTGCTATTTTTATATCTTTATTTATTTTAATCACATATATTTAAGGGAGGATGTGAGGTGAAAATATGTTAAGCAAATATTGTTTTCATGCCTCCATAAATGAAAAACGCTCTTAAAATCGTATTTTTAACTTATTCCAATGTGTATTGCTTTCATATTGAAAAGAGAATGTATTTCTTCAACTTCTTTCTCGATCCTTGTTTTCTTTGGTTGCAAAATATTAAAGCAGAAAAAAGCCCAACACAATCAAGGATGTCAAAAAAAAAGAAAAAGAGCTTGTATGATTATCCTTATGAGGCAAACAAATCATATTCATCGAGTGATCTACTTTTGGAGGAACAAAACTTGGCTCCACAACAGTTTGGAGGAACTTCCTCCAACCCCTCTAATAGCAAGGGGTGTGGAAATATAAAAAAAACTTGGCTCCAGATGGGTTTGGAGGAACTTCCTCCAACCCCTCTAATAGCAAGGGTGTGGAAATATCAATTCCTCCAAACTGTTCTGGAGCCAAAGTTTTTTTCCTTTTTTTTGAGCAAGTGCTTGAAAATGGATGGTCCAAAACTATATAAAAGAAGGGAAATGATGTCCCCCCTCTGACGGATAAAATCCCCCCTTTAACGTTATTCGTTAAGGTTTAAAGGCAGAGAAAAAAAAAACGTTAAAGGGAGTGAATTTATCCTCAAGCAGTGAACCCTTAGCACAGAAACCGTAGAAGGGAAGGATTTTATCCGTTTAGGGGGGGGGGGGGGGGGGGGGGGGGGGGGGGGTTTGGGCGGGTGTTCATGAAACATTTCATCATATTCTTAAAAACGGATACAGAAGCGCGCAACGTTCCATCACATTCAAACGTCAAAAACACAATTAGTCGAATAATTAGTACTTACTAATGCTTGCTTGATCGAGTTTTTAGGCTATTTTAAAATCTAGGTAGGACATAAAAAATAGAGGGTTTAGATAACCGAAAATGAAGAACACTATGTCATGAGAGAGAGAGAGAGAGAGAGAAGCATTCAAATTCTCTCTTCCTAGAAGGAAGTTGATATTTTTTTTTTTTGAAGAGGCAACAGAATAGAATATGTATATATAGATATGTATAAACAGAACCGAGATGGTCCCGAAGGAAGTTGATATTCTCATTCACATTTTCTATTTCTAGAAGGTAATTTATATTCCCATCTTTAGGCTGTCAGCGCGCAAAATAAGGGGTATCGGTGATTGGTTGCCCCTATATTAAATTTAAAATAGAACGTTCTTAGAAGGGAAATTGAATTTGCACCACCTTGTTTTGATGATGACACTCTTCTCTCATACAAGATAACAACACACGCTCTGCCAACATGAATGTATTTGTTTGCCTCATCATAAGTGCACCTTAGTCGTTAAAACTGAGTTTCCCTCAGCTTCAAAAACTTGAGGAACGGTCTCCTTCTTTGTGCACGAAAAGTCTTATTTACGTAGTGAAAGCAGAAATTTTGTTTTTACACGTACAAATTATTCAAAGAAATGATAAACAAATGTTGCCTTGGAATAACATGGACGACCTTGACTCGCACACCACCATTGATTTTTTTTTTATTATTTAATTTTCCCATTTCTTCCTCCCCTAGAGTTATCAATATAAATAGGGGCTAAGCTCTTTTGTACAATCAACTTCAATTTGCTGCCTTTTGCTCTTTGAACAATTTCCTCGTTTTACCCTTTACAAAAAAAATGACTTCAGATCCTTCACAAGCCCTAATCTTCTCCATTGCGATTGTTGCGTTATCTTGGATCGCATGGATGATCAAGAAATCGAGAAAGGGGAACACATCACCTTTGCCTCCGGGTCCACGTGGGTTACCATTGATCGGTAACCTTCCGTTTCTCGAACCCGAGCTCCATCGATATTATGCCAAATTATCTGCCATCTATGGCCCCATCTTCAAGCTCCGACTCGGCAATAAGCTCTGTGTTGTATTAAGCTCCCCATCCATGGCGAAGGAGGTCCTCAAAGACCATGACACCACTTTCGCCAACCATGACATGCAAGCTGCGGCACTTCTTACCGCGACTTACGGTGGGTCCGACATTGTGTTGAGTCCCTATGGTCCAGAATGGCGCATGCTCCGCAGGGTTTGCATCCAAGAGCTTCTCAATACTGCTAGCCTTGACGCCGGTCGAGTCCATAGACGACTACGGGTTCATCAGACCTTGAGCGAAGTGTATGCCAAAATTGAAACCCCGGTTGATGTTGGTGAGAAGATAACTCAAACAATCTTCAACACCATGACGAGTACCCTATGGGGTGGCACACTCAAGGGGAATGAAGAGACTAGTGTCGCGTCGGAGTTTCGGCATGTCATGTTGGAAATCGGGGAGCTGATTTCACAACCCAATATTTCTGATCTATTTCCTCTTCTAGCGCGGTTTGATATACAAGGCGTCCAACGTAAAGCAAAGAACCTCATGTCATGGTTCGATAGGATATTCGAATCTATCCTAAATCAACGGATGAAAATGAACGCAGAGGTAGGAGAGGCAAATCACGACAGTAGCCTGAAGCAAAACAAGGATTTCCTCGATATCCTTTTGAACCTTAAGAATAAAGAGGACCCCAAAACACCATTGACAATGATACACATCAAGGCCTTGTTGCTGGTAATTTTCTATACTTATTCTATGATTATTTAAGTCTTGTTTGTTTCGGATTTTAGAATCAGTGTTGAGTCCCAACGGATTCAAGGCAAAATTGTGCATTTAATTTGTTAGTTTTAGAATCGATTTTAGACTCAATACATAGTACATCCCAAGCGAAGAACACGCTGTTGTGATGTAGAATTGATGTGAGTACAAAATGTTTCTACACCTCGGAACAAACATTCAATTTTTGTAAGAATCGGTTTTAGACTAAAAATCGATTCTCAAAATCCAAAATAATAGTGTTTTTGCGTCTTAGGCATTCATACAATTTCTGGCCATACATTAAGACTAATGTTTGTTTGATTTGTGGGTGCAGGACATGGTAGCTGGGGGGGTCGACACAACATCAACCACATTAGAGTGGGCCATGGCTGAGATGATGCACAAACCCGAGATAATGAAGAAAGCTCAAGCAGAATTAGAATCAGTAGTGGGGAAGGATAAAATTCTAGAAGATTACCATTGTGCTGAGTTGCATTATTTAGAAGCAGTGGTGAAAGAAGCACTACGTTTGCACCCGCCCAATGTTTTCTTGATCCCTCACAGTGCAATTGAATCATGCGTGGTGGGTGGATACACCATCCCAAAAAACACTGCCATCTTTGTGAACTTATGGGAGATACAGAGAGACCCTTCTCTTTGGAACAATCCCTCAGAGTTCATTCCTGAGAGGTTCTTGAGTAGTGCCACTGCAGGTAATAAATGGGATTATAGGGGCAACGATTTTCGTTATTTTCCATTTGGGTCAGGGAGAAGGATATGTCCAGGGATCTCTTTGGCTGAGAGGTCTCTGAAATATGTATTGGGTTCTCTTTTGCATTCATTCGACTGGAAATTACCAGTGGGAACCAAGATCGATCTTTCGGATAAGTTTGGCCAGGTGATAAAGATAGCAAACCCCGTTGTTGCTATACCCACGCCACGATTATCGAACCCAAAACTCTATGACCTACTCTTGAAAGAAGAACCATGATTATATTAATCCAGAAATGGGCTCTATTATGTATTGAACTATGATTGTTGTCTTGGGGTAATTCCTGTTGTACTCTTGTATTGTTTCAGTTTATTTCAATTAATAAATTTATTTCTTTAATTATCAATAAAAGTCATAGAAATATAGAATCATTTAGCTTTTCCATTCAAAGAATTTTTGTGCCCCTTGTACTTTTATTATCATTTAATTATTTTACTTGACACATGTTAATTAGTAATTATCTATATAAAATTTATGTCTCCACTCAATCCTCTGTTGCACAATCATTGGAGAGAGAGAGAGAGAGAGAGAGAGAGAGAAGAAGAAGAAGAAGAAGATTAGCTGCCAAGTTATTATTTTCATTTCTCTTTTTTGTTAGGTGAGTTGGGATTGAACCTTTTTTTTTTTTTTGATTGGTAAAAAATTAGAGGGGTGCAACACGAGAACTTCCCAGGAGGTCACCCATCCTAGTACTACTCTCGCCCAAGCACGCTTATGTTCGAAGCTATGATGGGATCCAGTGCATTTGTGCTGGTATGACCTGAAGAACAAAGCCTTCACCACTGAGCTGGAGACACAATTAATCTTGTTTATTTACATACCAAACAAGAATTTTATTGTCATATTATTTGATAGAGATATCTTTTAATACAAGCACTGTTTTAGTTACAAAAAAATGATCACATATGACATGGACCATTACCATGTGTATGGTGATTTGAGTCCATGAATAATTTTGGCCGTCACAAATCCGGCAATTTCCCTTGTCCACACTCCCATAGGATAATTCAAGACCTTTGATCAATCATGGCAGTAGAGAAATCCTTTAGGATGTCTTCAGGTGACTGATTTTTGCTTTCTTTAATGTTGCAATAAAATCCTTGTTCTATTTTAAGAAATATTTTCTAAGACTATTCATTAAGGAAAATGACAATGTATGACATGAACCCACTTCAACGTCGATAATAGAGTCCATGAATAATATTACCCATCAGAAGTTGACGGAGTCTTCGAAGCATGGAAATAAGAAATGCCAGAAAAAAAAAGGATTACAGAGTTACTAGTGCAAATAATTAAAGAAGAAAAAAGGACGAAGGGCAAGCATTGATCATTCATTCTTGATTAAATTAGAAAAGTAAATAAGATTCCCAATTACAATCCTCATCATCTTATTTATACTAGAAATTAGGAGATAAAGAAAAGATAAAAAATAGAAAGATAACAACAATATAAAGAAATCAACTTGATTGGAAGTAATCAATATGATTGGAGATGACTCAATATCGGTGAATGCAAATCTTGGCTTGAATCTGCATGAATAGACATGAATCTACGCGAATCTGCGTGAACAGAGCCAAGCCAAAAGAAGAACAGGGTTATTAGTAAAAGAGAGTAAAGGCATTGAAGTTTGGAATACACTAGAGAGGGGAATATGAAAGAAAAAAGCTTAAGGAAAGAGAGGAGAAGAAGAAGAAGAAATGTCGTCACTGCAGCTTTAATTAGCATCACGTAGTTCGATGTATCAGATTTTTGCAAGTAGAAAATGATGGGATTCGGTGGTCGGAATTAAAAAGTTACGAAAATAAGAAAAAAAGAAACATAGCAAAGACAGCAGTAAGGTTACTCTCGTTTGACGTGAAACCACCAAAATGCCACACCTTTTTCAAGGTTATCAAAAGTTTATAAAAACTAATTATGAAAATGCCAAAGAACCCATATTAGATCCTGACAGAAATCAATTAACTAATTTATTTTTCTGACTCCTCATTGCATGCCATGGTGCACCCAGTTTTAAATAATTACAAAAACTCAACGGGGCCACCCCATGGAGATGCTAAAAATGCATCTACACAACAAGAAAGAGAGTTCACTTATATAGCCCAGAAACTCTCTCCCTTTCCAATGTGGGATCTTACACCCTTGTAATAGACCAACCTACTCAAGGTAGTTACTTTGTTAACACCAGCTCTTGAACAACATAAACCCGGAGGAGTATTGAGCCAAATCACCACTAGATTATACGTATCCATGGCTTTTTCTGTTCTTTGCCATCTTGGGGTGTGTTTATATTTTAAGGGAAACACAAGTGCGCATATACCACCATGCATATTACTGAGAAATATAATTTAAACACTCTCTACACTCAAGGGATGCACATAATGATCATGAGTGTTGAGAAAATCTGCAGGGCAAAGCAATCCGATCGTGCACAAATTTAACGGAAAAGTAAAAGTAATAAATCAAGCCACAAGATGTACATCAAGATTTTAAGTGGTTCGGCAAAGCCTACTCCACGGGCGAGAAACACGATCTTCCACTATGAGAAAAACAATATACGAGCATTACAATGGATTTAAACTAAAACCCACAACCCGCAACCCATTCCTTGCTTCTCTCACACCAAGATCATAAAAGAGAGTAACCTGAGAAAACCCTGAAAGAAAACCCAAGAGAAGCACCTCAAGAAGAAAACCCGAGAAGAAACCCACAGGAAGAAACCCTCTCTTTGTGTCTTTCTCTTTCTTCTCCCTCTCTATATCCCTTGAGGCAGCCGACACACCCCAAGCCTTTGCCGCAACTCTCTTTTTGCATCCCCCACTCTTTCTCGTTGAAGAGTTCCTTTTATGTCTTAGGTTTTCCACACAAAAAAACCCCAAAAAGCAGTTTCCATTTTGCCTTCTTACAATACACGGTGGGAAATAAGGCAACTTTCCAACAATGAGGAATGGAAACTACGATACGGGAATCACCGTAGGGCTATCATGAATTCTTGGGTTTATACTCATAAGTCAATATATTAACAAAGAAATCATTCTTATGTTCTTGAACTAAATTATTCCTTGTAAGTATGCACCCAATTAGATCCATTTCAGCTCTGAATTTCTTTAACTGGCATTCAAATTTTGTTTCAATTAGCTTAAATTGTTTTAGTTAATGACGCATGTAATTTCTTTTCCGTTTCAAGAAAGTTTAATTTGTTTATGCATTTGTAGCATAGTAAGGAGGCTTTGGAAGGCAATATAAGGCACATAAATATTATTTGAAGGGAGAAGCCAAATTATTGCATGATTTTTATGGGTCACGAAATAAATAAATTCATTTATTAAAATAAACTGAAACAAGAGTACAGGAGGCATACCCCCAAGACAACAATAGTTGTTGACTACATAATAGAGCTAGAGCTACAAGACATATGACTTGAACCAAGCAAGATAGGCCCTGTTCGTTTAAGATTATTACAATCAATTGTGAGTTGTGAGTGGCAAACCAATTGTTGGACTCAATTTTGAATCCAATAATAATTGGTTTGGAACTTACAATCGGTTGGCCTAATATTAAGGCCCTGTTTGTTTTAGATTATGACAACCGATTGTGGAGTCCCCAACCGATTATTGGACTATTTGAGTCCAATTCGGTTGTCAAAATCTTAAATAAACAGGCCCTAAACAAACAGGTCCATAGCTATTCGCTGTTACTGATTTCCAGATTCTTCTTTTAAGAGGAGGGAATAGAGATGGGGGTTCGATAATCGTGGTGTGGGGATGGCAACAACAGGGTTTGCTATCTTTAACACCTGACCGAACTTGTCTGAAAGATCAATCTTGGCCCCCACTGGTAATTTCCAGTTGAATGAATGCAAGAGAGTACCCAATACATATTTTAGAGACCACTCAGCCAAAGAGATCCCTGGACATATCCTCCTCCCTGAGCCAAATGGAAAATAACGAAAATCGTTGCCCCTGTAATCCCATTTATCACCTGCAGTGGCACTACTCAAGAACCTCTCTGGATTGAACTCTGAGGGATTGTTCCAAAGAGAAGGGTCTCTCTGTATCTCCCATAAGTTCACAAAGATGGCAGTGTTCTTTGGGATGGTGTATCCACCCACCACGCATGATTCAATTGCACTGTGAGGGATCAAGAAAACATTGGGCGGGTGCAAACGTAGTGCTTTTTTCACCACTGCTTCTAAATAATGCAATTCAACACAATGGTAATCTTCAAGAATGTTATCCTTTCCCACCACTGCGTCTAATTCCTCTTGAGCTTTCTTCATTATCTCGGGCTTGTGCATCATCTCAGCCATGGCCCACTCTAATGTGGTTGAGGTTGTGTCGACCCCGCCAGCTACCATGTCCTGCATCCACAAATCAAATAAACATGAGTCTTAAAGTATGGTCATAAATTAAATGAATGGCTAAGACTATAATCAATAACACCACTATTATTTTGGATTTTGAGAATCAATTTTGAGTCTCGAACTGGTTCTTAGAAAAATTGAATGTTTATTCTGAGGTGTAGAATTGTTTTGTGCTCAAATCAATTCTACATCTCATCAATGTGTGTTTTTCTTGGGATGTAGAATCTATGAGTCTAAAATTGATTCTACAACTACAAATTAAATGCACAATTTTGCCATGAGTGGTTTGTGACTCAATATTAATTTTAAAATCTAAAACAGAAAAGGCCTAAGAATCATAGATTAAGTTAAGAAAATTACCAACAATAAGGCCTTCACGTGTGTCATGGTCAACTACCCATTCAGTTTCCGACCATTGCCCTCTCCTTTTATCTCCTAAAATGGAGTTCTGGGGCCAGCCCCCCTTCAGATTTGAATTAGCTTGGCTGGAAAATCCCCAAATGGAGGCTCTCTTAGTCCGATGGTGGTCTGAAAGCGTCTTTGAAGGTCCAGGGGACGTAGTTATAGGCAAAAAATTACGCTTCATTAAGGGAAAATTAAAAGAGTGGGATAAGGAGCAAAAAGAAGTGGACCAAGGCAGGAAGAGGATTCTTGAGGACAGATTGATGGAGATAAATACATTGGCAGAGAGTGGTTTGGCCTCGGCGGAGGATTATGAGCAACAAGGAAGATTAATTCAAGAGCATAAAGAGTTGTTGATGCTTAAAGAAATCTCTTGGCGCCAAAGATCTCGAGTCAAGTGGTTGTTGGAGGGAGATAAAAACACAGCTTTCTTCCATGCCATGGCTAGTGCTCGCAGAAGAAGGAACATAATTGAATCCTTAGAAGTGGAGGGGGAGATTGTATCTGACAAGGAGCGAATTATTGAAGAAATTATTGAATTCTACAGATCTTTATACTCAGCTGATGGGATGTTACGCCCAATTCCTCAAGACATTTGTTTTGCTAGCTTAAGCCTGGAAGCCTTAGCCGGATTGGAAATCCCTTTCTCTGAGGTGGAAATCCGATCAGCACTATTTTCTCTGGCAAAAGATAAAGCCCCTGGACCCGATGGTTTTTGTTTGGCTTTCTTTCAAACTTGCTGGGAAACAGTAAAATCGGACATTCTTCGATTCTTCATAGAATTTTTTGAGGGAGCCATCCTTGACAAAGGGACAGGTGCAACTTTTCTCGTCCTCATTCCAAAAATTGAAGGACCAACAAAATGCTCGGATTTTCGCCCGATTAGCTTGGTGAGCAGCCTTTACAAAGTCCTCGCAAAGGTTCTGGCGGATCGTATCAAAGTGGTTCTTCCTTCAATTATATCGGTCTGTCAAAGTGCCTTTATAAGCAACCGGCAAATTCTTGATTGTTCTTTAACAGCCAATGAAGCTATTGACTATTATCGGAGGAAGGGGGAAGGTGGCATTCTATGCAAGCTGGACATGGAGAAGGCATATGACCGAGTGGATTGGGCAGCATTAGATTTTCTCATGGGTCGTATGGGCTTTGGGGGTCGGTGGAGAGGGTGGATCCGGAACTGCTTATCGTCCGCCTGGTTTTCTGTCCTCATCAACGGATCAGCAAAAGGATTCTTCAAATCTTCTAGAGGATTGCGGCAGGGCGATCCTCTCTCTCCTTTTCTTTTCCTGATTGTGGCCGAATCACTGTGCAGACTGCTGAAAAAAGGAAGTGAGTTGGGGCTATATCAAGGGTTCCTTATTGGCAAGAGTAAGGTGGAAGTATCGCTTCTTCAGTTTGCAGATGACACTCTTCTGTTCTGTTCTCCGGTCATATCCCAGATTCTTAACCTTAAAGCTATGCTTTGTTGTTATGAGATGGTTTCGGGTCAAAGATCTAATTTCGCAAAATCTCGGTTGTTCGCGATCAACGTTTCTGAGAGCGATGCATCCTTTTTCGCCGGAATTATGGGGTGTGGTTTAGATGTCTTTCCAGCAACCTATCTGGGTCTTCCTCTTGGTGTGGGTCGACCGAAACACAACCTATGGGCTCCTATTATTCAAAGGATTGAGCGACGTTTGGCCACCTGGAAGCGCCGGTTGGTTTCCAAAGGAGGTAGATTAGTGCTTATAAAGGCCGTTCTATCCAATATGCCGATATATTTTCTATCTCTTTTTCAATGTCCCGCCTCGGTTGCTAAACGCATCGAACAAATTCAGAGACGCTTCCTGTGGGGCGGATCAGGGTCTTCCAAGGGGGTCTCCCTGATTAAATGGAGTATGGTCTGCTTGCCTACTAAAAATGGAGGTTTGGGTATCAGGAGGGTTCAGAGTTTTAACCAGGCCCTTATGGGCAAGTGGCTGTGGAGATTTGGCGAAGAACAATCCTCTTTGTGGGTCCGGGTCATTGGAAGTAAGTATGGTTCAGATCATGGGCATTGGGACTCTGTTGATAATTTTAAACTCAAAGGTCTCACGGTTTGGAGGGACATCTTCAAGTTGAAGTCGTTATTTGCTCCTGGCGTCCGATTCAGAGTATATAGGGGGGATCGGATTCGGTTCTGGCAGGATCCTTGGTGTTCGGACGATCCTCTTCAAGTGATGTTTCCTCACTTATTCATCGTTTCATCTCAGAAAGAGGCCTGGGTATCGAAATGTTTTGCAAGGGAACATGGGAAGGTGGCTTGGTCTCCTAAGTTTCGCAGAGACTTCTTTGTTAGGGAGTTAAACTCTTACAGCGCCCTCCTCTCCTTATTGGATTCTTGCTTCATCAAGTCTTCGGGCGTAGATCGTCGGATTTGGATTTAGAATCCTTCGGGGATATTTTCAGTCAAATCTTTTTATAACCATCTGATCCCTTCTTTAGTGGAGCATGTGTCCTCCTCGGTTTGGAGACAATCTTGCCCTCCGAGAGTTGCTTTCTTTGGGTGGTCGGTTAGCTGGGGCCACATTCAAACTATGGATTTTTTGAGGAAACGAGGAATGTGGTTGGTAGATCACTGTCCTCTATGTTTATCCGATGGGGAATCCATTGATCACCTTTTCATACACTGTAAGGTTGCTCGCCATATTTGGGGTCTTATTTTTTCTCGTTTTGGAATCAGTTGGGTCCCCTCCAACTCTATGGCTGAATTCATTCAGAGTTGGGCCTGGACTCCTTGGAAAAGGAAAGGCAGAACGCTGTGGAAGATGTGTCTCCTGGCCTCATGGTGGTTCTTGTGGAAAGAGAGGAATGCTCGTATCTTTGAAGGGAAGGCTAGATCTCCCTATTGGATTTATATTCAGTTGATAGCTGCGGTCATATCCTGGGCTCGAAGCCTTCCTCTGTTTCGTTTTGTTTCAGCTTTCGACCTCTGGGAAGGATGGTCAATCATATGCTTGGAATCGGCTACCAAAGTGAAAATCCTCCCCTCCTGGATTCCTCCTCCTCCGGGGTCCCTGAAACTTAACTTTGACGGATCGTCTATCGGCAATCCAGGAATGGCAGGAGTAGGGGGGTTATGTAGAAACCACAAAGGGGAAGTCCTCTGGGCCTACTCGGGGCCTATCGGAGTGGCAGACTCAAACGAGGCAGAGGTCCGAGCAGTTCATAGCGGGCTTCTCTCGATGCCTCGTCTAGAGTGCGACAAAATTATCGTCGAAGGGGATTCCTTAAATGTTATTCGCTGGTTTTCGGGTAACGCTTCTCCCCCTTGGCGATTTTTGCCTCTCTTAGAGGAAATAGAGGACAGAGCTAAGGGCTCCTCAATAGTTTTTCGCCATGTCAGGAGATCAGCCAATGCGGAAGCAGACACCCTTGCTAAGAAAGGAGTCTTTCGGGCCGCGTTTGAGTGCTTTGACTATCTACCTCCTTGAATTATTGTACTGCTATCTTTGTATTATCTTTGTTCCTTCAGGACCACCTCGGTTCTGTTTTTACATATATATATATATATATATATATATATATATATATATATTCTGTTGCCCTTTTAAAAAAAAAAAGGTTCAAAAGGATATCGAGAAAATCTTGTTTTGTTTCTTGTTATTGTGGTTCGCCTCTCCTACCTCTGCATTCACTTCCATCCGTTGATCTATGATGGATTCAAATATTGTATCGAACCAGGACATGAGGCTCTTTGCTTTATGTTGGACACCTTGTATATCAAACCGGGCGAGAAGAGGAAAAAGATCAGAAATGTTGGGTTGTGCCAACAGCTCCCCAATTTCCCCCATGACACGCCGAAACTCCGATGCAACACTAGTCTCTTCATTCCCCTTGAGTGTGCCACCCCATAGGGTGCTCGTCATGGTGTTGAAGATTGTTTGAGTTATCTTCTCACCAACATCAACTGGGGTTTCGATTTTGGCATACACTTCGCTCAAGGTCTGATGAACCCTTTGTCGTCGGAGGGCTCGACCGGCGTCAAGGCTAGCACTATTGAGAAGCTCTTGGATGCAAACCCTGCGGAGCATGCGCCATTCTGGACCATAGGGACTCAATACAATGTCGGATCCACCATAGGTAGTAATAACAAGTGCCGCAGCTTGCATGTCATGGTTGGCGAAGGTGGTGTCATTGTCTTTGAGGACCTCCTTCGCCATGGATGGAGAGCTTAATACAACACACAGCTTATTTCCGAGTTGGATCTTGAAAATGGAGCCATAGATGGCAGAAAATTTGGCATACTATCGATGGAGATCAGGTTGGAGAAACGGAAGGTTACCGATCAATGGTAACCCACGTGGACCCGGAGGCAAAGGCAATGTGTTCCCCTTTCTAGATTTCTTGATCACCCATGCGATCCAAGAGATCGCAACTATTGCTATGGAGAAGATGAGGGCTTGCGAATGATCAGTCATATTTATTTGGTGAAAAATGGAAACAAATTAAGGAAATTGTTCAAAGAGCAAATGGCACCAGATTGGATGTGCTTGTACAAAAGAGCTTAGCCCCTATTTATATTCATAACTCTTAAGGGAGAAAAAAAAAAAACAATTCAATGGTGGTGTGCGAGTCAAGGTCCTCCATGTTATTACAAGGAACCGTTTGTTTTTCATTTCTTTGAATTTGTAAGTTGAAAAACTAAAGTTCTCCCACGTAAAATACTACTCATGCACAAAGTGGGAGACACAGTTTCGAAGGTAAGGTGCAAAGAAACATATTTGATCTATTATGTAAGGCATCCAATTAGTGGCCACTAAAGTTGGTCCTTATTTGCAAATAAGATTACTTTAGTTTAATCTTTATTGCAAATGGGACATTAATTCTCTTTGGAATCCATTGATTGGGAGTAAGCTGTGGCACCTGTCTTATCTGATAAGATAAGTGCGGTATAGATCAGCTTATTGGATAAGATAAGCACCCCTCTCTTCAACATTTTCTTCTTCGTTTAATCTAGAACTCCATTAGCCATTGCTCTGTCATTTCTAAAATTATTATAATTAAACTTCTTTCTGCAAATAATCGCATTGAACTTCCAAAGATTTTTTTTTTTTTGAAATAGCGATTTGCATTAATAAGAAAAAGTGACAAGGGAGCAGCCGAGAAGGGGCAACCCAGAGAACAAAAACAAGAAAGAAGAAACAGAGAAGAAGAAGAAAAGATACAATAAAAATAACAAGATTATATTACAGGAGAAGATGATTGAACTAGAGAATACTCTCCCTCCCAACTCCTTGCTTGGCTAACCCATCCGCCTTTTCGTTTGCCGACCTCCAAACGTGATTAAAGACAATACCCGAACCTGCAACAAAATCCTCAATTTCATCAAATAACGCCAAAAATCTCCAAGGATGAGCTACACCACCCTTCAACCACCGAATGACATTCAATGAATCCCCTTCAACAATGATATGGTCTAATACTTCTCTACTCAACTTATTGATCCCAAAATAGGCAGCTTTAACTTCCGCCTCAGAAGAATCACACACACCAATAGGACCAGAAAAAGCCCAAAGAATCTCACCAAACTCTACACCCTCTGGATCATCCACGTGAATAGAGAGCTCTGCCAAGGAACTCTCGAAACCGTTGCCACTCTCACAGCATAGCATGAGTAGCGATATAAAAAAGAAAGAGATACATCCTGATCAGGAGCCAGGGCTCGAAACCGAGATGTACCTAAAAATAACTCAAAGTCGCCATCCATGGATGCGCCATGGAACCAAAACAAATGCTCTGTTTGCAATGGATAACCAGAGATACAAAAGGTCCGTGCCTGATGACGAATGGAGAAGGTCCGAAGAGCACCCCCGATTCACCCGAATGCGAACACTTGGTCTCTTATGCCATTTATTTATTAACTTCGAAGAGTTTTAGGCGAAAATCATGTGAAATGGGAACACGCATCTTCGAGAAAACGTCTATCTGATCATGCATGTCTCGGAGATAAAAATTAGCACACAAAAGAACCGAAATAAATGTCACCTAACGACAACTAGGTTATGAGTGACATGCCTAACAGGTGTCTAAGTTCTGGTGGACGAACACATGCATGCTATAACTACAGGTATAAGGTCTGCACAAGAAAGTAAGAAAATACAACAAAATATACAACATAACAACACAACGAATCATAAAGACTCTAAACGATTTAACCCGAGTCCTCGGATGGTCTGATGTTCATCCAAAGAAGCCTACGTATCCCCGCCTCCACGAGAATCAAGGCAACGTAGTTCTTCGCGTCTATTCTAAGCTATGATGCCTAAGACACCTAGACCTCTATCTTAGACTTGATCTAAAAGACCGGACTAGTTATTAAAGCTTCTTGAACGATTATTTAAATTCCAGTGAATTGTAGATTTTAGGACACCCTATATGCCCTAACTAAATGCAGGTTAGCCCTAAGCTAATGCAGGTGGTTCCTACAACCTATGTGTAACTAGGCTGTATTTTATAAGGAAAACAATGGGATCACTAGCGCATTCTAGACCTAGTCATCAGTCGGCGATGTGAATCGCCAACTGACCGGACGGAGGCGCTCCTATAACTCTAGGACAAACCCCTAACTCTAAAACAAGCACACAACAAACAGACAACAAATCAAAGACAAGACCAAAACTCTAACACTCTCTATCTAAGACAAAGTCCTAACTCTAGAGGAAGAATTTTTTTCGAAAAAAACAATGTTTTGGAAGATTTTTGGTATTTTTAAAAGGGTTAAATGATTTATTTACAAAGGTTTGGCTTGACTTGGGATGAAGATCCCAAGCTGCACTACGTACCTCGTGGAAGAGGATCAAGCCAACGTAGTTCGAAACGAACTCTCCTAATACGCTATAAAACTAACACTTTAGATTTTTTTTTGAAGGTTTTTGATGATTTTCAAATGTTTTTGATGTGTTTTTATATTTTTGGTGATTAAAAGCGTGTTAACACCCTTTCGGCTAAAGGAGATCCGATAGAAGAGCCTCTATACCCCCCATATCACGGTAGGGTATTAAAGAGGAAAACGGGATCCCTAAAGCCTTGGGGGCAGAAGACAAACGAGGGAACTAAAATTTCGATACGAGAAAAAATAATATCAAAGAGATAACCAGAAGCTGATGAGGCTTGCCAGTATCCAAAAGAGACGAGTTTCTAACCTGCGAGGGAAAATCCTAAATAAATGAGAGATGAAAAAATCTCTAACCCAAAAGGTAAACTTCTAAACAAAAGGGGACAGATGAAAACTCTACAAGCAGATCTACTAAACGAGCAGTCACCTAGGAAGGGTCCTAACTGGCTAAACACTCTAAGATGAGAGAATCCCTTAACCTGCGAAAACTCTAAGGCAGGAAGGGAAGAGGCTGGCTCAAGAAACGTTTCATCGTTGCCAAACCCGACAATATGTGTTCCCAAAATCGATGGGATCTTGAAATACAAAGAGAATCCCGAGGAACGTGCAAAGAGTAGTCCCGAAGAAAGGAAGTAAATCATGGATGACAGGGGTGATCCCGATAAAAGGAACAGAACGCGAACGGAGAAGATGATCTTAAAACTTTGAATGAACATATCTTCAAACATACATGTACCAGACTCTGAGAACGTTAAGACACTCAACGACTACATCAAGATAACATATCAAAGCTCAAAACCCTGAGGGCTAAAATGTTTGGAAACTAATCATAAAGTTGCATAGACCAAGCACAATTGATTCATTCCCTACAAATGAATATCTTATTTGAAGACAAAGAGAAGGCTATGGTCGAAATGCTCTCACCATTCATACAAGACCAACGCCCAAACTAAAGGACAAAGCTAGAAAATGATCTCCAAATCTCTAATAGAAGGACTGAAAAGGCCTCAGTTATCTTTGGGAAACACCCCAAATAATTCAATTTTATACGCTATGAAGAAGAAAATTTTAAGCTACACATCCTAATACCTCAGAGATATGGCTTCACAGACAATCCAAATGACTCAAGCTCATACATGCCATGAAAAGGAGATCTCAACTGTGCAAATATATATATATATATATATATATATATATATATATATATATATATATATATATATATATATATATATATATATGTGTGTGTGTGTGTGTGTGTGAATTGGATCTCAAAGATACACATTCGAATGAAGAGTAAGAACCACCACCATCCAGACAAGGAAAATCAAGCTAAAATTGTACAAGTGACAGAAGGTGAGTAGACCACTACCAAAACACAATTAAACGAGCAGATGTAGTACCATCATCATAACTGAGTGGTGCCGATATCAAAACTGAATATAACTAGCAGATTCAATGCCTTCATTGAATTTGGGTAGTGTAATTATCCATACAAATGATCACCAACAGATTTGTTACCATTCATCGAAAACAAATTATACTGACATCTTCACAAAAACCATACAAATATATATACGATGCTATTATAAAAAATGTATGGAATTGATGTTAAATCATAGCAAAACTAGATGGTATAGGATTACCTGAATTGGGTGAGGCTGCCAGAGAGTAGAATTGATCGCGAATTGCAGGGGTCACCAAATCAATGGCCTGACTCTTGGATTACCTTTTTGCTCCTCAAATAAGGTCAGATAAAATTCGATCCCCTATTCTAGTTCTCCCGCTTGCCGCCGCTTGGATTTCTTAAGAAATTTTAACAAATTACAGATTCGGTGGGATGAAAAAAAATTTTGGGCGGATGAATCTGCCTGGTGGAAATGCGGTCGGATTCCAGCAAAATGGTGATCGGACCCAGTTGTATGACCGAATGGGGTAAAGACAAAAAAAAAGATGAGGTACGATTGAGGTGGGTTTGGAACAGGGTATAAGATTAGGAAAGTGGGTTTATAGAGGTTAGGGTGGTGCTGATTTGGTTAGAAGAGGAGATGGGGTTTTAATGGGTAGAGAAGGAGGTTGGAGTTGGTCGGTGGGTGGAGGTGGCTTGACCGGAGACGGTGGCTTCGCCGGATTCCGACGGGGTGTGGTCGGAGAAGAAGAGATAGGGGAAAAGAAGGGTTTGGGTCGGATTAGATAGGGTCTGAGA
This sequence comes from Tasmannia lanceolata, assembly GCF_043159265.1. Lineage (NCBI taxonomy): Eukaryota > Viridiplantae > Streptophyta > Magnoliopsida > Canellales > Winteraceae > Tasmannia > Tasmannia lanceolata. The sequence goes on from NW_027518693.1 coordinate 4,784,835, forward strand.
AAATGACGGAGACGATGGTGGGAGAGGTGGAAAAGGGGGTAGCTAGTGGTGGTGGAGATAGGATCGGGTGGTGGGGATAGGATCGGATCTCTGGCGGATTTGCTGGAATCAATGGAGATTGGGGTAGGGAAATGGAGGCAGAGGAAGAAGATGATGGTGTGTGGTGCGATCGGAGCTCCGGCACCGTTGCCGGAGGAGAAGCACTCTCCCTCTCTCTGCAATCTCTCTCTCTCTCTCTCTCTCTCTCTCTCTCTCTCTCTCTCTCTCTCTCTCTCTCTCCGTTTTTTTTTAGAAAATGGGTCCTCTGTGATTTCTTCCTCCCCTTACGAGAATGGGTTTTGGGTTTTTAGAGGTGGTGGCTCTAATGGGTTTTGGTGGTGGCAAGATCTAGAGGGGGTTTTGGTAGTGGCAGATCTAGGGTTACCCAAATGGAGGAGGATTTGAGATGAATGGGTTTTATTGGTGGAGATGATAGCCGAGGTAGTGGTGGAGGGAGATGGCCAGCCGGATTCCGGCAGAGTTGCCGGAGAAGAAAATTGCAGAGGTGGGTTTCTATGAAGAAAGGTGAGATGGGTTTGAGCCATGAAGGGATAGGCAAATGGGAGGGTGGAGAAGAAAATGAACGGCTAGGGTTACAAATAGAGAGGGATTTTGGTGGAGTTTGCCGGAGATGGAGGTGGATTGGATTCCGGTGATGGTGGTGGTGGTGGTGCAGATGAAACGAAGAAGAAGGAGAAGAAGGAGATGGCTGACCGGAGATGATGGCTGGAGATGGGGATGATGGTCGGCGGCTGCAAATCTCCTTTCTCCACTCTCTTGCGGCTGTAGAAATCCCTTCCCCTTCAAACCCTAGTTTGTTTGGTATTTAAAGGGAAAATGATAAATTCTCACCCCCACTATTTCATGGACAGCCCCCTCTGCAGATAACTCACCCCCTTATACATTCAAACCACACCTCTTTCCCGGCTCGTCCTATCTGCTATTTCTCGGCAGATTTTGCCGAAACTTTACGGGGACCTCGGTGGGACCTTAAGCTGTCTCAGGGTTTAATTTATGATCCCAACTCACTGATTTGATGAGGTTAAGCACAAAACATAGAGGTGCAGGGCACGGTCAAAATGGGGTGTCTACAAGATGCCTTTCTTCTCCTCATTTCCACCCCACAAAAATCTACGCTGGATCTTTTCAATACGCAAGGCAACACTAACCGGGTACATAAAAAGAGACATAAAATATATAGGCAAATTGGCCAATAGAGCCTTAATCAATACCAACCTACCTCCCCTAGACACAATATTTCTCTTCCAAGTATCCAACCTTCTCCCAATCTTCTCAATTATCGGTTCCCAAACAGTTTTATCAGGTTTACTAACTCCTAACACTACAAGAAAAAGGAGATTCAGCGACGTTCACGACCGTCGGTAAAATCCCGTAAAAACGTCGCTTTACGTAACACCAACAGTTTGGCGTAGCGTCGGTAATTCCATCGTGACTAAACCCTTTTACCGACGTTTTCTAATAACCGTCGGTGTTTGTATTTATACCGACGCTTTAAAACGTCGGTAAAGTTACAGAAAAAATTGCATTGGAAAGATACATTCACCGACGGTTGAAGGTAACCGTCGGTGTATGTATTTATACCGTCGCTTTAAAACGTCGGTAAAGTTACAGAAAAATTGGCTTGGAAAGATACATTCGCCGACGGTTGACGTAACCGTCGGTGAATTATTTTACACCGGCGGTCATGAGCGTCGGTAAATGCCGGTTAATGACACTTCGATGCACTTTTCCGTTTCTATATACGACGCGCATTTGTACTGTCGGTATTTATGATATACACTAGCGGTTGTAACCGTCGGCAAAAGGTATAAAGGCGTATAGTGTTTCGATTTACCGACGGTTTTAGGACCGCCGGTGAATTTTTTTTTTTTTTTTTTAATTGTTGTAAACAGAGCAGCAAATTGGGGGACTTAGAACCTGTATAAATCCTGTACCCATTAGAAAATAACATGAATCTGTTGGCATCTAAACAAGAGAAAAATAAGGCATCCAAAGTCATCAAACAAATCATTAATTTCCATGTAAAATTAACCAAAACATTTACCCATTATAAAGTAACATGTACATATATATTGGCATCCAAACAACATAATAAAAGGCATCCAAAGTCGTCAAACAAACCATTTCCATCACTACAACAAAAAGGGTCTTTGGCAGCGGTCATAACCGCTGCTAAAAGTCACCAAAACCGCTGCTGGTACTTTTAGTAGAACATGTTTATAAACTTCCTTACAATATACATAAAACTTGTATACGCACATCACATTCACAAAACAATAACAAAAACTATAGCCAAGTCAAAAATGTAATCCAATCACTTCAAAAAAGCCTTGGATATATGTTCCCCTCTTATGATTTGCTACACAAAAACTTCTTGCATATATTCGCATATCTTGACATACAGGATACAAGTAGATAAACCGAGAGAGTAGACGTGATGATAAAAACTCCTCACATACATTTGTCAATCGGATGAATATCACAGAACCCTCTATAATTAAGGATACGAGAATACAAAGACATAAAGAACCAGAACCAGAACCCTCTATAATTAAAACCGGCAATTGAGTGATAGTTTGTGCTTCTACCTGGAAGGGTAATGAATTTACACCAGAGGTTTTGGTGGTTAGTGCATGCTTTCTCAAGCTTCTAAGTTCGTAATTCATGATTTGTTGGAAAGTCATTTTTCATCACGATCGATGATACTAGAAATTTGTGAAAACATTTATATAATAGATGCATTGGGAAGTAACAAAGATAATGGTCCATTGAGATGGATCCATAAAATATTAAAAAGAAAAATTGACCGCCATTCTGCTTTCTACACAAAGATAAAATCCAGTGGGTGGTAACAGGGGTGCAACCCGGGTCAATTTTTGGGAATTCAGATTATTCCAAATCATTTTTTAGCAAAAAGCTCAACCCGACCCCACCCAAGTTGCAGCTCTAGGTGGTAACGAGCTGCAGTTGTACTCTTCTAACTATCTATGAAACTTAGAATTCTATGAATAGTTTGGCAATGTAAAATCCACAACGAAACTATAACGAGCTTGGGACAATATATTCAAGAAACCAACTCTAGAAACGGAAAGGGATGAAAAAGAAGGAAGATGTGAGGTTGGGTAAGCACAGTCCAGTACTGGATATTTGAATGCTACACAGAAAGCTTGATCCTAAGAACACGACTTTATCTAATAATTACCTCTGCATTGGGAATGTATTGGGAAGGTTTTATTGCTTTCTACGTAGTTTGCATAAGGGCATTGGAAGTGTTTCAAATGTTTGGAAAGGGATAGAAGTAGGATAAAAGATAAATGGAGAAACTTATTGGAATCCAATAAGGATGAAGGAAGCTTCGTTGCAGAGAACAACATGAAATGTGAATGGTGGGAAGTAGGTATCAAATAATGCATAAAATTGGACAAAGACGAACTGAGGAGAAAGGCTTGGGATTCCAAATAAGAAATTGAAAATACAAAATGACTGGTAAAGGAGCAATCCATGGTAAAAAGCACCAATACAAACTTCAGTTTTAAGCATTCCCAATTCAACATGTAATGTGGAAGATAAGCATTAAAGCGGTTAATAGATACCTGAGATAGAAAATGCCTTTCAACAGCTTCCACCAGCTGCTCCTTTGAAGGATGGAAGCTCATGTCATCCTTATTACAAATTCACAAGGAATCAGTTAAATAGAACCTTATTACAATTTCACAAGGAATCAGTTAAATATAACACAACATCCGTCTGATATAAGAGTATATAAAAGTTATTCTTTTTTTCTTAACTAAATTGCTCAGATCACTGTTGCGAGGATAGTTCATTTAGCCCACTTCAATTGTGAAAATTAAATAAAAAACTAAAAAAAGAAGAAGAATAAGAAGAAGAAGAAAGAACATTGACTCACAAGTTTAAAATGCCTCCAGTATCGCCACAAAGCCGCAGTCTCCAATTTCCTTAAATCCACCGTCTGAAATGCATTTCCATTTAGTTGCAACCATTTAAGCACAATCCATGGAAATTTATTTTTAAATACAAAATAAACGAAAGATATAAAACAGTAACAGGCAAAAAAGGAAACAGCCATGAACAAATGAACTATCTGAAATAAATAAAGACGATATACCAGTGCCCTTCTAGGAGTGTTCCTTGACCCTAAATCTGAGCCACTGAATGAGACATCCCCACAGTCATAAATTTCTTCCTCTCTTGGCACTTCAATGACACTAAGTGCATTTCTCTGAAGTTTCACCTCATCGCCATTTGTTAGCACCTAAAAATTCATTACAGAAAGACACACATTCAGAACCAAAAGAATTCCCCAAAATCACGAAGAGATCATGCATCACAAAAACAGGGACTCTACCAGCCAGTGCCAACTGCCAAGTCCCACTGCCTTTTCCACAACACCTCGAAGACCGACCAGGACAGACCTAGTCCTATTGTTTCCCTGATACCAGGTCATCTGCAAGTATATTTGTGGCCCCACATACACAAGATGATTTTGAGATTATGTGATCCCTGATACCTGATTGAAATTGCAAAAATTACTGAGAAATTGTAGACAATATTCAAAAAAAAAAAAAAAAAAACACCGAGAATTTGTAGACATCGAATCTCCAAAAGGCATAAGGGCCCAGAGATTTAAATGGACAAACAAAAAATGAAGCCAAATATTATTCAAATAATTGCAATTTCCAACCATTCAAAAAACTAATTCAAATAATTGCAAACAGATCCACAGACCAAATACAAAATAGGCCCATAATTTATTCATCATACTATTATTTAAAACCCAAACACTGCAAGTAAAAATATAATGGAGTAATTTGATCAAAACTAACAAAATCAACATCCTTCAATTATGACAGAACGTGACAAAAAAAACAGCTTTTCTTTTGCATTATGTAGTCTCTACCTGTCACGGTTTCTGAAATCTTAGCTCAAACAAATGACTGCATTTCCCTCACACAGGGAGAAAATAATGTATGCAGTGCAGACGAAAGTCACAAAATACAATTTAAATCCAAAAATACAGGCATCAGAGGCCAAGGTCAGAGATAAGCAATTTCTCCTGTTTTGATTGATAACGGGAGATTCTACATTGAGAGATAAAGGAGATAAAATATTCCATGCTGTATAAAATGCCCTGCAGAGTAAATGTTTAAATCATGAGCACAGTATTAATTCACAGAAAGACTCGTGGGTGGGCAGGAATATCATCGTACTAGGCACTTTGCATCTATAACAGATGTAGCCTTGTGGAGGTGTTTTTCGTTCCCAGCCACCACCCCAGGCTGCAATTAAAAATTGTACATATCACAATCCCAAAGAGGCAAAAACAATTGATTCACATTGAAAAACATTGAGAGCATATGGAAATCCAAGAAAGATAAAATGTTTGCTAGTTTAGACTTTAGCCAAAGAAATGCAAAAATTATACAACATAAAGTGGACACAACACATAAAGCATATGGAAATCCCCGAAAGATAAAGCATTTGATAGTTTAGAGAAGGAAAGAACAAACTTATACAACATAAAGAGGACCCGACATGTATAAAAACCACCCACAAAAGTAGCTAGAGGAAAAATACCATGCGAGTGGCATGAAGAAGATACCAGGAAAATATTATATCACAACCCAATGTTTTAAAACTAAAAAGTAGAAAGGAAGAATTACCAAAACCACGGCCAGCCATCATTCTACCACCCATACTCCTCCCAAAGCCTCTTCCAGAGCCAAAAGCTTCTGATGTTTGCCTGCAATACCAAATTAAACTGATGAGAACATGACAGGCAAGGCAAACAAAAAATTCCATATTGGAAAACAGAAAACCCATTATCATATTAGACGGGATAATGTGGAAAACATCTCACCCTTGCCAGTCCAGAGCAGAAGTATTGATTAGTGCCTTAAGCTTGTTGTCCTCATCAGCCCTATCAGGAGGAGCAACTTGTATTGGATTGACTGGCTGAACTGGCAGCATTTCTGGAATAGCATATAAGTCATTTCCAAATTCATCCCACTCTAACTCTTCAGGCTGCAAATTCAAGTAAAAACCAATCATTATTTCATCTTGCCATTGCTAGCAATTTACTCACAATCACAGCACCTGGATATCATTCCAAATTCCGTGCAAGCACTGAATAAGACCAGCTCATGATGGAAAGAATAAAGCCCTGTTCGTTTAAGATTATGACAGCTGATTGTCAACACCAAACCAATTATTGGGCTCAAAATTACATTTATATTTGAGTCCAATAATCAGTTTGTCCCTCATAATCGGTTGTAATGATCTTAAAAAAATAGGGCCTAAACATCTGAGATAATTATTTTCAACAAAGCAATTTGAAGGGGCTTGAGCTTACAAATCTCATAGCAGATGAATCAGCAGCAGAGAAGCTGCTCTTTGGCTGAAGAACTTCTACATTATTCTCTACAACTGTTGGCCTGCAAACATAGCACAGACCCCCATCCTCAAGATCCTTGGTTACAATATTTTTAAGTAGTCACATTCAATTGTAATGGTACTAGAAAAAAATTTACAATAGAACCAAAGATCCATATGCCACAAAAACTCCAAGAATACAAGTCACGCTAAACAAGAAGAGCAGAAACAACATTCATCTTCATCAAGTACTTGAAACATAAAGCAAAAGAAAACGATTACAAATGATAAAGATGTGAAGTGTAAGTTAGTACTCGTCTGGTTTGGTAACAATGGGCATGCGAGCCAGTCCGGGAACTCGACGAACTAATACAGATGTATTTTTTGGTATCAACGTTGCTTCATCAGCATACTCTGAAATTCAACATGGCATAGAAAGTGTATAAATAATGCAGAGGGATTAGTCCAACCCATATACCCAAATAAAGAATGTCTGAAACGCGATTTGAATCATCCAATTAATAAACCTAGGGAAATCATGGAGTTGTGTTGTTTGCAGCAGCCAAAGAGCCCAGTCACTAGGGCATCGGTGTTCGAAACGGACACACGCACTAAAAAAACACAGGCAGCCTATTTCTGCTCTATGAATGCCCCAATTCACAGGGTGCTTTGGCAACTGCAGATAGTATTCCTCAATAATAAATCCTAAACATAATAATCTTAAAACCCAGTCACCCTAATCAAGGCAGTGATTCAACCCTAAAATTCTGACCCAGATCAAGGGGATTGAACAACCCAACTTTTCCTCCACCAGGGCAATTGCTTCAAAAGAACCCTAGGCCTCATATACCCCAAAAAAAAAAAAAAACACAGTGGCAATCACCAGAAAAAGACCAACGCCAGTGATTCAACCTTAAAATTATGATCCAGATCAAGGGGCAGATAGTATTCCTCAATAATAAATTTTAAATATAATAATCTCAAAACCCAGTAACCCTAACCAAGGCAGTGATTCAACCCTAAAATTCTGACCCAGATCAAGGGGATTGAACAACCCAACTTTTCCTCCACCAGGGCAATTGCTTCAAAAGAACTCTAGGCCTCATATACCCCAAAAAAAAAAAAAAAAAAAACACAGTGGCAATCACCAGAAAAAGACCAACGCCAGGTCCTATCCTAACCAGATAAGGTAAAACTAGTTGGACCTACAAATCCACCTTAAAAAGGAAACATAATTCTCTGACAAATGATCAGTTTGGGTGTGAAACTCGAGTGTAAACTGCAATCTATTAGATTAGGATTTATTATTGAGCTGAATACTGATCAATTTAACCATTTAACCAGAACGAATAATGTGAATAAACAAAATCTAGTCTTGAAAAAAAAAATAACAACCAACCTTCATTAGTCTGGGCATTGGAGACCATAAGGTCAAAATCAGTGCCCCTGCCCAAATGCTTCGACTCGAATATTTTTTCTTTCAAATTTGCAACTGATATGAAATGACCATCGATAGATACAGAGTCGTAATCTTTTGCACTTTTAAACTTATAATACACATCCATATTCCTTTTTTTTCAAATTACCCTAAACTGAGCAGAAAAAATCAAAGAAGAAAAAATAAACAAGGCTTGATATTACGCCCCACTTAAAAATAGAAGAGTAAAGGTAATTATCTGCTTTTTATCTGTGTCTTTCCTTTCTTCAACAAGGAACCCTAGACGATCTCTTCAATAACCAATGTATGAATCCAAATACACCAAATTTATCAGAGATTCTATAACAACGACGCTTCTAGATGAAAAAAATCTTCAAGATCTGAAGGAACTTCGTAGCAGAGCCTTTTCAGAACACATATTATTCAGTAAAACATGAAACTAAAAGGGAAGAGAAACATAAAAACCCTAGAAAGCAGTGCTAAAATTATGAAATAGAAAATAAGGGAAAAACCCATATCTTACCTCCAAACACACCTAGGGTTTTCTCAGATTTTCGTGCTCGAAATCTCCTCGAGGCGAACAAGAGACAAGCTTGAGGATGGATTGATTTTCATGCTAAAAACCTCCACACGCAGACTGATAGTCTCAAACAAACAGAGGAAAAATCAAGTTACGAAAAAAACTAAAAATTATACTGATCTTAACGAGATTGACTTTTGATTGTCTCACATACAAAGAGAAAGACAGAAACAAAGATATTCAAAGTGAAAATTGTGTTAGAACCAACCATAATCACACAGCTTACCTCAACATGCAGAAACCCTAGCTTGTCTTTGATTTCCGTGGAGATTGAGGGCAAGGAGCTGAGCTTGAAGTCGAAATCCACAAAGTTTCTGGTTTAGGGAAAGAAAGAACCAAAGTTTCTGGTCTAGGGAAGCAAATCCCAAAAGTTTTTGGGAAGAAACCAACCAAAATCGAAAATTTTAGGGAAGAAAATGGAGATTTTAGGGCTCTTCACTTTTTTAGGGCACGAAAGAATCGATAAACGCTTAGGTTTTTCTTCCCCGCGCGATCGGCTTCGTTTTTTCGTCTCCTGAATATTTTATCTCTGCCCTCATCGACGTTCAAAGAATCACGCCGGTGTTTTACCAAACCAGCGACGCTTGAGAAAGTCGGTAATTCCTCTTCTATTTAAACAGACATCTAACGACGTTTTAATCGTAAAACGTCGGTAAATAATCACTTTCAGTGACGTTACAGGAACGTCGGTAAATTATTAAGGCGTATTTTTTTGGGCGGGAGTGGTTAGTCACCCTTCACCGTCATTCCTTCAGTGAACGTCGGTGCATGTACTATTATTAGGGACGTTACACATGACGAACGTTGGTGAATGCCCTTTTTCTTGTAGTGCCCATTATTCAATCCCGTTTCAACCTTTCTTTGGAGCCCTTCATTCTATAGAAAATGGTTCAGCCGCTCTCTACTTTATAGAATGTGTAGAGATGTGTTTATTCTAGCATCTCAGAATTCTTCTATAGGAGTGGCCCAACATATTCTCAGACAGGCATTCAATCAAACACATAGTGGCCATCAAATGTCCAAACAGTTGTTCGATCATGGACCAATAGACTAGTTCAAACACAAGTTCAATAGTTGACAGAGAGAACTCAACTACTTGTTAATTGAAATGAAACTCAGCTGTAGGATCACAATTTACTTCCAAGTGGCAGTCATGCACTTACAGATCCTAGCTGAAATGAAACCAGAATTCTGAGACTGAGACTCTGCAATTACAGATCGTTGCTGAAATGAGCCTCTGCAATTACTAACAGATTCTTGTTGAAAATACCATCTGAATCTTATTCTAACAGATGTCCCAATTTAGAGATGAGATTTCATGAGAACATTGCTGATCTCTTGAAATAAGTAATTGCATAGGTAGAAAAACCACAAAATTGCAGCACAACTCCAGAAAATCTCTCTTATTCCAACAACTTTTGCATGCATTGAAGATGATGCAAAGAAATAATTAGCAATCTTTACAGAACAAGAATAAGGAAAAAAATCCTAAAAAAAGATTCGTAGAGAAAACAATAACCCTAAATACATTACAGAGCCAGAAATCTACACAGGAGTACTCATATTTCAATCTGTGCAAAACAATGTAATTTATAAGAAAAAAAATCGTAAAATTAAGAACATAAATGAAAGCACAATTGAGAAGATATCTGACTCGGATTAAAAAACTAAATCGAGATTGATATGAGAGCTTACCTTCAAAATAAAGAAATCTTTCTCAGAAACTCTAACGATGAGGCCTCGATCCTACAGAGCAAAATTGCTGAATCAAATAGAAAAATTGCAACAAATATTAGAGAGGAAAAAATAAAACCCTAACAACAAAATGGGATTTTTGTTAGTGACAAGATGGGGAACTGAATGGAGAAAAGAAGAAGGTTTCAGAGAGGAAAAAAGAAAACCCTAACGACTAAATGGGGTTTTGTTCGATTGGATGGGGAAATCAAATGGAGAGATGAAGTAGGTTACCTTGTTGGGTTTTCCTCAAATGAAATTAGGGTTCCTTCTCGATGATTTCGTTTAGGAACGGCGAATATGCTAGCTATGGGTTTTTTGAATGTGAGGGTTTCAATTCTATTCTATAGGGGAAATTTTTTTAGAAAGCTCGAGGGTGAGGAAACCTAAGTCTCGCGCGCCTTTTTTTCGTGTATATTTACCGACATGCGACATTCATGAAAAAACGTTGGTGGATCTCATAAGCAGAGACGTTTCTAAAACGTCAGAAAGGCCTAACATAAGTATCCATTTATTTAGCGACGTTTTAATTGTAGAAGGTCGGTAAAGAATCACTTTAGTGACGTTCACCAAACGTTGGTAAATATGTACAACTTATTTTTTTGGGCGGTGGCGCAGGAGTAACCATTCACTGTCGTTTAATTTATGAATGTCGGTGCATATACACCATTAGGGACGTTTATATAAAACGCCAGTAAGTGGACGTCGGTGAATGTCCTTTTTCTTGTAGTGTAAAGGTAAACCAAGATAAGAAGCGGGAAGGTAATCAAGATCACACCCTAAAATTCCGGCCATCTCTAAAGCCTCAGCCGGGGGAATATTTAGGGCATACATTTTAGACTTGTGAAAATTTGATCTTTGACCATAGATAAGTTCGTAACATCTTAAAGTAGCTTTCAAATTGAGCAATTGATCCTTATGAGGTTCACAAAATAAAAGGGTGTCGTCCGCAAATTGTAAGTGGGGTGATGATAAATTCCAAAGCTTTTTGCATATAAGATTTTATTAAAATAATATTTAGTTAGGGCGATGATAAATTCACACCCTCTGTAGGATAATTCGCACCCCTTTAAAGGAGGGGATGTGGCAGACTTTAACGCTTTTTAATCAAATCAAGTTAAAGGGGTGCGAATTATCCTAGAGGGGGTGTGAATTTGTCATTGCCCTTAAGTTATCCAAATAATTATTAAGGCCTTTTTGGATACCCCTCAATATTATTTACATATAATCTTACATGCAATTTGTCTTATTTGAATATAAAAATGATTTTGAGAAACTTTTAAGGTTTTTATGCAATTTCCCTGTTAATAATGTTCCATTTAAAATATTAAATAAATGTAACCCAGACAAGCATGGGGACGCATTACCTTGACGCCCCACAATTAATCTAGGGAGAATCAATTGGAATATTAGTTACCTTTTAGAAAGAGGAAAAGTGAATGCTAATATCAATTTCTAGGAAGAAAAAAATGTGAATCTCTCTCATGGATTATTCAGTCCCCATCAGTAATGTTCATCGTGATATCTCTTATGCTTTGACTAAACAAATCCACTAAACTCATAGTGGCCTGCCTTCGGTAATCTCTCTCTCTCTCTCTCTCTCTCTCTCTCTCTCTCTCTCTCACACACAAATCCACTAAACTCATAGTGGCTAGTGACTAATTCGCGAATTGAAGAAAATGGACCCTTTTAAATCAATGGTAGCTAGAGTAACGCCATGATAAGGAATAACTCATGATGAAAGTGTGTGCATGATAAGGAATAAGTCTCGTATGACTAGCTTACTTACTTTCACGATAGAGCCCTGTCGCCTGAGCGTGCGTAAGCTGCGCAAGCTGGAGAAAGCCGAGACAGCAACTGCTACCGGAAAAGAAGTTTTCTATAAGCCTGCCCCGGGAGATAGAGTTTTTTATCTACTAGGGAACGGAAGCTGGACTTGTCTCTTTATCTCGGCTTCCTTCATTTGAAAATATTAAATAAATGTAACCCGGACAAGCATGGGGACGCATTACCTTGACGCCCCACAATTAATCTAGGGAGAATCAATTGGAATATTAGTTACCTTTTAGAAAGAGGAAAAGTGAATGCTAATATCAATTTCTAGGAAGAAAAAAATGTGAATCTCTCTCATGGATTATTCAGTCCCCATCAGTAATGTTCATCGTGATATCTCTTATGCTTTGACTAAACAAATCCACTAACCTCATAGTGGCCTGCCTTCGGTAATCTCTCTCTCTCTCTCTCTCTCTCTCTCTCTCTCTCTCTCTCTCTCTCTCTCTCTCTCTCTCTCTCTCTCTCACACACACACACACACAAATCCACTAAACTCATAGTGGCTAGTGACTAATTCATGAATTGAAGAAAATGGACCCTTTTAAATCAATGGTAGCTAGAGTAACGCCATGATAAGGAATAGCTCATGATGAAAGTGTGTGCATGATAAGGAATAAGTCATCAAAGGGTGTGCCTGTAAAATCAAACATTGGAATAGTAATTAAGAAAAAGGAAATGTGAATGCCAATATCAAAATGCTTCTAAGGAGAAAAAAATGTTAATCTCTCTCATGGTTTATTCAATCACTACTTCCTGCCTTCGGTATCTTCATCATGCTCTCTCTTATGGTTTGACCAAACAAATCCATTAAACTCATAGTGGCTAGTGATTAATTCATGAATTGAAGAAAACGGACCCACCCTTTTAACTCAACCCTTTAAACTCAATAGTAGAGTAATGCCAAGATAAGGAATAAGCCAGCAGTTAAAATCTGATAAACGGTTTTTTGATGGAGCTCCATACTTGGTCTTCATTTTTCAGCACAGAATTTGTGGTGGCATTTATTAAGTGCACACGACTTGAATTGATTCGTAGTAGGCGATGTTGGGGGTAAAATTCGACCCCCAATTGAAAGCTAACATATTATTGGATTGCTGGAATCAGACACTAGAATCGGCATCCTATTCCAATTACACCCATTTCCAGCTGAAATTTAAAACCTTGTTTATGGCTACTCTTCCACTATTAGGGGATGGCCCAAGAAAGAAAAAGAAGAAATATGGTGAAATTTAAAAAGAAAACTAATTAACATTCACACTGTTAAAAGGGAAATGATATCCACACTGCAATGTTTTGATATTCCCACGGAAGCTTCTTACGTGTTAAAATTTAAAGGGCCGTCAAAGGGTTACTACAGTTCCCAAAAAGTTCTTTTACAAGCCCTTTAAATACTAAAAGACAAAGATGAAGTTGCTTCTAGTGATACTCTATCAAATATGAAGTCAGAATCTTTCCAACTTTTTCCCAACAAAGTGAAATAAAAGCATTCCTCCTCTCAATAAAAGGGCTGATATTGCCACTCCTAAATTATGATTTCACCCATGTATGTTTGTCTTATCTGGTAAAATAAATGTGAGAAAATAATGTTCCATGGAATTAACTGGAAGTGTGACAAGTGTCTAAACATATATATGGGTGTCACTACCATTTTTGAGTTGTAAGTGCCTGACTACTCAATTTAGTCAGGGACATAAAGGGAAAAGTAAGAAGGCTCATCATAATATTTGTCGAAGTTTTCCTTAAGGCTCTGTTCACTTGCGTTCCCGGGAAAGCAAATCCCTGGAAAACAGCCTCTTTTTTCTTTGACAAGACTGAATTCTGGTGTTCTCTTGCTTTCCTGAGAAAGTAACAAGCCTAGGTGGAAAATGTCTAATAATGACATGGAAATTGGCAAAAATGATGTGGAAATGTCTCTTTTCTCACAAGTGTGGGAAACCAAATCCCACTATTTTGGTTGGATTTGCTTTCCCGGGAAAACTAGTGAAAAAGGTGGGCAAGCAGTTTCTCGGGAAACCTTTTCCTGCACAGTTCCTGCGCACGTGAACAGGCACGAGAAACTTTTTCCTACACAGTTTCGCTGGATTTCTTTTCCTAATGCCACGTCAGATTCCCGGGAAACCTTTTCTTTTCCTTTCCTGGGAAAACAAGTGAACAGAGCCTAAAAGAAATCTATTTCAAATGATATGATAAAATCCTTGTTTAGTATCTGGAAGATATTTGAAAATAAGAATTTGGCAATTGGTTCTCTCTCTTCCATACATACAATAGAAGGATTGGGTGAATGTATAAATTTTCTACAGGTGCCTCTAATTAAACAAATAAATAACTTTATTAACTAAAAAATTAAGCATATACGAGTATAAGGGCGCAGAAAAAATTATTTAAATGAAGAACGCAATTGATTGTTTGATTTTTATGGATAACTAAAGCGTTTGGTAGTGTTTGGATTCGGGTATGGGCCCACATTATTTGGATGATCCAAAGTGTTCATTTGATGGGTCCTAACATAGATAGGGTGTGCCCAAAAAATCAGCTCCATCGGATCATCCTAACCCTTCAATCTATGGACGAACTTTCAGCTGGGGGGCAAACCTTAAACAAATTGAAACTACAGGGGTGTATTTGTCACTTTTTAAACTATAGGGGTGGAAGTGGATGTGTCAGAAACTAGAGGGGGTGTAAATGTAATCATCCCTTAATTCATTTATTGAAATAAACTGAAACAATAGAAGAGTACTAGAGGCATACCCCCAATAGAACATTAATTGTTCACTATAGAATATAGCGAAACCTAAAGCCATATGACTTAAAACAGACAATAAAACTATCCATGGTTACTAGATTAATATAATCATGCTTCTTCTTTTAAGAGTAGATCGTAGAGTTGTGGGTTCGATAATCGTGGCGTGGGTATAGCAACGACTGGGTTCGCTATCTTTATCACCTGGCCAAACTTGTCCGAAAGATCGATCTTGGTTCCCATCGGTAATTTCCAGTCGAATGAATGCAAGAGAGAACCTAATACATATTTCAGAGATCTCTCAGCCAAAGAGATACCTGGACATATCCTCCTCCCTGACCCAAATGGAAAATAACGAAAATCGTTGCCTCTATAATCCCATTTATTACCTGCAGTGGCACTACTCAAGAACCTCTCAGGAAGGAACTCTGTGGGATTGTCCCAAAGAGAAGGGTCTCTCTGTATCTCCCATAAGTTCACAAAGATGGCAGTGTTCTTTGGGATGGTGTATCCACCCACCACGCATGATTCAATTGCACTGTGAGGGATCAAGAAAACATTGGGTGGGTGCAAACGTAGTGCTTCTTTCACCACTGCTTCTAAATAATGCAATTCAGCACAATGGTAATCTTCAAGAATTTTATCCTTCCCCACTACTGATTCTAATTCTTCTTGAGCTTTCTTCATTATCTCCGGCTTGTGCATCATCTCAGCCATGGCCCACTCTAATGTGGTTGAGGTTGTGTCGACCCCGCCAGCTACCATGTCCTGCACCCACAAATCAAACAAACATGAGTCTTAATGTATGGTCATAAATTATATGAATGCCTAAGACTGCATATAATCAACAACACCACTATTATTTTGGATTTTAAGAATCGATTTTTTGTCTAAAACTGATTCTAGAAATTTTGGATGTTTGTTATGAGGTGTAAAATCATTTTGTACTCTGATAAATTCTACATCACAACAGTGTGTTATTTGCTTGGGCTGTAGAATCTATTTGAGTCCAAAATCGGTTCTAAAACTATCAAATTAAATGCACAATTTTGCCTTGAATCGGTTTTGGACTCAACACTGATTCTAAAATCCGAAACAAACAAGCCTTAAATATTCATAGATTCAATATAGAAAATTACCAGCAACAAGGCCTTGATGTGTGTCATTGTCAATGGTGTTTTGGGGTCCTCTTTATTCTTGATGTTCAAAAGGATATCGAGGAAATCCTTGTTTTGCTTCATGCTACTGTCGTGATTCGCCTCTCCTACCTCTGCATTCATTTTCATCCGTTGATCTAGGATAGATTCGAATATCCTATCGAACCAAGACATGAGGTTTTTTGCTTTACGTTGGACGCCCTGTATATCAAATCTGGCTAGAAGAGGAAATAGATCAGAAATGTTGGGTTGTGTAATGAGCTCCCCGATTTCCAACATGACATGCCGAAACTCCGACGCCACACTAGTCCCTTCATTCCCCTTGAGTGTGCCACCCCATAGTGTGCTCGTCATGGTGTTGAAGATTGTTTGAGTTATCTTCTCACCAACATTAACCGGGGTTTCAATTTTGGCATACACTTCGCTCAAGGTCTGATGAACCCGTAGTCGTCTATGGACTCGACCAGCGTCTAGGCTAGCAGTATTGAGAAGCTCTTGGATGCAAACCCTGCGGAGCATGCGCCATTCTGGACCATAGGGACTCAACACAATGTCGGACCCACCATAAGTGGCAGTAAGAAGTGCCGCAGCTTGCATGTCATGGTTAGCGAAGGTGGTGTCATGGTCTTTGAGGACCTCCTTTGCCATGGATGGGGAGCTTAATACAACACACAGCTTATTGCCGAGTCGGAGCTTGAAGATGGGGCCATAGATGGCAGATAATTTGGCATAATATCGATGGAGCTCGGGTTCCAGAAACGGAAGGTTACCGATCAATGGTAACCCACGTGGACCAGGAGGCAAAGGCGATGTGTTCCCCTTTCTGGATTTCTTGATCATCCATGCGATCCAAGATATCGCAACAATTGCAATGGAGAATATGAGGGCTTGTGAAGGATCTGAAGTCATATTTTTTTTCCTATAAAGGGTAAAACGAGGAAATTGTTTAAAGAGCAAAGGGCATCAAATTGAAGGTGATTGTACAAAAGAGCTTAGCCCCTATTTATATTGATATCTAGAGGGAAGGTAGAAGTGGAAACATTATGACATGTCAATAGAGGTGTGCGAGTCAAGGTCCTCCATGTTATTACAAGGAAACATTTGTGTTTCATGTCTTTGAAAAACAAAACTTCTTTTCCCACATAAAATGAACTTTTCACGCACTAATTGGAAGACTCCTTCCTTCAATCTTTGTAATGTCGTGAAAATTAACTAAGTGATGGGGTCCAAAATATGCAACCAATCGGCTGTTGACACGTGGCCCTCACACGTGGTCCTTCAGGCCCAGATCAGCCCTTCAGGTCCAGATCAGTCCTTCAGGTCCAGATCAGCCTTTCCGGCCCTACCATAACCTGTTACCAATTTTAGACCTAACACTAAGTTTCAAGACTAAGGTGCACTTTGGATCACTTCGGGGTAAAAAAGCACATTTGAGTTCTCATGTGTACGTGAAAATTGGCCCTCTTTCGAAATACACTATAATCTATAATAACCATTTTTTACTATTTCTAGTATAATATATAGAGAAGAGTGCCGTTATCAAAACAAGGAAGTGCAAATATAACTTCCCTTCTAAGAACCCTCTATTTAAAATTTAATATATGGTAATATGGGCAACCAATACAATAACGGGAACGCGTTAACTTGGGGTTCACAGCTTTGGAAAGTCTTTAAACTAAAGAGGACTGTGCGTGCCAAAATCAAACATGGGATTATCAATTGCCTTCTAGAAAGAAAAATACGAATGATAATAATCCGTCTAGGGGAAGTGAAAATGCGAATGCTTCCTTCCCTCTGTCTCTCCCCCTAATGAAATAGTGTTGTCCAATTTGTGGGTACTACCTAACTAGATTCTAAATTAGCCTAAAAATCACTATTGAGCAAGCACTAATAACTATTGGACTAAATGTCTTTTTAACGCTTTGAGCATGATGGAATGCTGTTTCTATATGGTTTTTTTGAAAATATGATGGATTTTTTCTTCTATAAATTATAGTTCTTGACCCTCCATTTGCAACCTCTCCATCCAACTGTTAGGATCACTCAATTCTTCTCGAATTGGCTCATATATATTCTAGCCCACAAAAGGCCTTCTTGCTCATGTGGACGGTGTCAATACCTCAAGAGTATTGATACTAAGGTCACTCAAGTTTAACACATGTTATCAGGAGTAATTATATGAACAGGCGTACACACATGCACTCATCATCCCATCCTTCATATTTGATCTAACAGTGATCAAATATTAAGTGCGGTACTTACATTGTTCCACCTTCACATGTTTGTATTCCCTTTCATCGTATAATTTCTCTGCTATCAGAATAACAACAGGACAATCATGAACGCAATAGTTCGTCCGAGAGTAAACACCGAGGTTATTGAGACGGATCATACTTGACATGATTTTGTCCACTCTCCTACTGGGTTGATTCCTTTGAGACAGTTGTGTACCTTATTTTCCAATATATTGATACAATTGTCTTCATTGAGGTGATCATGTGTGTTATGTGGAAATATAGTGTCCTTAAATTTATACATTTATACACCTGATGACATAAATTTAGAGACTTTTGGGGTGAAGATTTTTTTTTTCTACAATCTTTAAAATTAGTCACTATCCTACACTAAAAAAAATGAAAACCCGACCGGGACGAACCCAAGAAACTATATTGGGTAGGGTCGGGTTTACGAATCTTGGGTTTCCCTGTAAAAAATTAGACCCAACCCGACCCGAGATAATTCTCGGGTAGGGTAGCGTAGGGTTTTGGAAAACCCGACCCTCGCACCCAACCCGAGCTGCACCCCTATATTTAATATTTCATCTGTATTTGTTAGGCATGTTGTCTTTTTGACGAATTTGATTTTCCCTTTCTTTCATCCATGGTATCACCTTGACTGACACTGTGAACGAATCACCACGACTCTATTATTACAGTTCTTATTTTCTTGGTTTACTAAAACAATTTGTTAGGAGTTGGACTAATTCTCGGGTAGGGTAGGGTAGGGTTTTGGAAAGGATCAGTCATATTTTTTTTTGGTGTAAAATGGAAAACAAGGAAATTGGTCAAATAGCGAAGGGCACCAGATAGGTTGTATAACAGAGCTCAGCCCCAATTTACATTGTGAACTCTAACAGAGGAAAAGATAGAAAAATTAAAAGAAAGTGTCAATTGTGGTGTGCCTTAAAGGTCTTCCATGTTATTCCAAAGCAACCTTTTGTGTTTTCAAAGCTTTGAATTTGTACGTGGAAAAACAAAACTTCTTCAATGTATTAAATAATAGACTTCATGCACGAAGAGGGAGATGAGGAGCAAATAAACATATTTGAGCCATTATGTAAGAAACCAATTTGTGGCCACCAGCGTTGGTCCATATTTGCAAATAAGATTATTTTAGTTTAATCTTTATTGCAAATGGGACATTAAGTCTCTTTGGAAACCATTCCTATATCATTTCTTAAACTAGTTTTTAAAGTTATCCCAATAAGGCCCTCAATATTATTTACATATAATCTTATATACGCATAGTCTTATTTGAATACAAAAATGTTTTTGAATGTTGAATTATTTAGAGACTTGGCAAGGTTTGAACCCATTAACTTGTAAGGTCATTATGTTACCGTTCGTTTAGATGGTCGTAATCTCTACCTACTGAAACTATCGTCGGAAGCAAGAGGGGGAATTTCTTCCACCCATTAAAAAAATGATCACAGGGCTCTGAATCACCCTTTTTTTAAAAAAAACTATCTATTTTAACACTTTTTCCCCCTTGAGATGTATTTTTTTTATTCAACTATTTGGGTCAACCAATATTTTCTCTCTTTGCTGAGAAGCAACAATTTATATGTGTCCGAGCACATATAGAATGAGATAAGAAAGCTGAAAGTCGAAGCCTATAGCTTGGTGATTTAATAATTTATTTGAAAATCACATGTTTTTTGTCTTTTTGTATGTGATGATGGTGGCGCCTTCTTCTCTTGTATGAGACTAAGAGAAGTGCCATTATAAAATATGTGCAACCAAGTCATGCATGTTAACATGACGTCCCACCATAGGAAACTCATATACTTGAGGGAAGGGTGTGCCTCTTAAATCAAACGTTGGAATATCAATTGTCTTCTAGAGAGATGAAATGTGAATGCTAATACCAATTCCATTCTTGGAAGAGAAAATGTGAATCTCTCTCTTTTGTTATTCAACCATGTATGGGCAAAGCTTCCTGCCTTCGGTAATCTTCGTCTCTCTCTCTCTCTCTCTCTCTCAAATGCAATAAATTCAAGAACCCATTTAAGTTAATGGTAGACTAATGCTATGATAAGGCATACGTCATCCCATTTAAGTTAATGGAAGACTAATGCTATGATAATGCATAAGTCATCAGGTAAGGCATCATCAGTTCACATCAGATAAAGGCTTTTTTCACGGAGCTCCAGACTTGGTCTTCATTTTTCAGCGGAGGATTTGTGATGGCATTCATAGTTTATTCCAATTAAATGCATATGACTTGTATTGATTGGTAATAGGGGCGGCGATACCGAATTTCTTTCCAGATACGTCATATGCCAGACTTCTCTGATTGTTTTGGATCCTTCCAAACGGACTTGGCATAGGTTGAACCAACTCATCTTGAGTTAGTTACTCATCTCCTCACTCATTGAAGAGCAAAATTTGGCTTCAGAACAGTTTGGATCGAGGAAGTTCCGCCAGTACCCTCTAATAGAGGGAGTGTGGAAATATCAAATCCGTGGCTACTTTTTATTTTTAAAAAGGATTTGATATTTCCACACCCCTCGCTATTACACTATTAGCAACGGTCTGGGGAAACTTCCTCCAAACGGATCTGAAGCCAAGTTGATTGCAAGAACGGAAATAGTAGACTTACGAATACCAAATAGAGTGGAATGAAGAAAACTTAAAGGGTTGGCCTTTTTCTATTTTATTTCATTTAACTAGTTGCAGCCTAGTCAAGGGAACGAAAAACAGTGTAAAGAAAATGGACGAATATCTATCTACTACAATATAAGGGAGGAAAAAGAAATTTCTTTTCTTTTTATCTGGGATTTGGGATTTACACGTCAACATTACTATTTTACCATTAACCCATTTGCTGATATCTAACATCTATCTCTATGAGAAATTATTTGAGGGTAAAATCGTAATCTACATACGAAAAGTACTGACACGGGGTACCTGTCTATGACAATTACGGAAAAAAACTACCAAGAAGATGTACAAACATATGACAATGACAAAAGAACTACTTTATATTACTCATGCAGGACACTTGCAAAATATTGACGGATTCAGGACACCTGAATAGGAACAACAATTATGAAAACCTCTATCGATTAGAGGGCTAGGATCAGCCTATATCGATTGGAGGGCTAGGATCAACCTATGGAAATGATTTTACGGGCACAACCGATTGATGTTGTGTTCCATCACATGGACAGTTTGGATCAACCTATAACCCGCTATAGATCAGAGGGTTCGGATCAACCTATGAAAATTATTTTTAGGGCACAACCTATGTAGGCAGTGGCCCATCTAATGGATGGTTTGGATCATCCTATGGTACGGACCAGACCTTACATTTTAATAAAGTGAGGAGTGCAATCATCAAAATACGGTGAGTAGTGCCATTATAAAATATGGTAGTGAGGACATTAGCACTATATATAATTTGAAACTATCGTTGTTACTTGGATGTTCCCACGCGAGTCGGGTTCAACCCGAATTTGGGTTGGGTCGGGTTAAGCTTTTTCGCAAATCAGGTTGGGTTGGGTTGGGAAAAATCAACCTGAATTGGAAATCGGGTTGGGCTGTCGATCAACCCGACCCGACCCGAAACCCGAATTTGGGTTCCATCTGAAGAAGTTTTGTATATGTATTTTTCTTTTTCAACATTGAAATAGTCTCCACAGTCCACATTGGACTGTTTGGATAATCCTATGGTGCGGGCCATAACATACTTTAATAAAGTGAGGAGTGTGATAATCAAAATATAGTAGTGCGGATAACATTTCCCTTTGTTAATTGTTAGTCCCTGTTTGGTTTGGATTTTGAGAACCGACTGTGAGTTAAAAACTGATTATTGGTGACTCCTTATTGGTTCTCAAAACCAAAACAACCCGGCTTGAGTTGAGGTGGTCAATATTTGGTACCATATCAAATCGGGTCAACGCGACCCAACCCAACCCGAATTGGAAATCAGGTTGGGTCGGGTTGAGGAAATTGCAAATCGGGTTGGGTCGGGTTGAACCCAGTCGCGTTGGAAATCGGGAACTATTTTTCCTTATTCACTATGTGCGGGTCAAATTACGAAAAGTTTGATATTACGAATGCAAGACACCTGTAAAAATATTAACGAATTCTTGGTACCTTAAGAGGAACAACAATTATCGAAACCTCGATAGATTGGAGGGCTAGGATCAGCCTATGGAAATTATTTTACGGGCTATGGAAGTTTAGATTAACCTATGATGTGGTCTGTACAATTCTTTGTCGGCCGGTGCATCGCACGGGGTTTTTTGCTAGTATACTATATAGCATAAGATAAAATGAGAAAATTATTTGAATTTCTCCCAAAATTCTATGAGAATTACACATCACTTTTTTGACTTTTTTTAACAAAGGCACCCATTCAACCCACATATTTTCAATCCTACCCCCTCTTTATGCTTTTTAACAAACGCACCCATTAAAGCCACATAATTTCAATCCTACCTCATTTCTTTATGTTTTTTTAATTATGGAAACCTCTATAGATTGGAGGGCTAGGATCAGCCTATGGAAATGATTTTACGGGCACAACCTATTGATGTTGTGTTCCATCACATGGACGGTTTGGATCAACCTATGATGTGGTCCGTACAGTTCTTTGTCGGCCCGTGCATCGCACGGGGTTTTTTACTAGTGTGTGTGTGTATATATATATATGGCTACCATATATATAATTGAAAGTCTGAAACAACACGTTTGGGTCTACTTTACTCAAT
Organism: Tasmannia lanceolata; assembly: GCF_043159265.1. Classification (NCBI taxonomy): domain Eukaryota; kingdom Viridiplantae; phylum Streptophyta; class Magnoliopsida; order Canellales; family Winteraceae; genus Tasmannia; species Tasmannia lanceolata. The sequence goes on from NW_027518693.1 coordinate 4,807,764, forward strand.
TATTGTGTTTATATTTTTGTTCATCCAAGTTAATGGGAAATTTAGCAGATTTAAATTAAGCTGGGGAAATGGCCAAAAGTTTGAAAAGTTATTAAAGTATAAAAAAATAAATAATGCCTTGCTCCAACAACGTAAGCTTTTGGAGTAATTGGTAAGTTTTACATGGTATCAAAGCCATGTTCTGGGTTCAAACCTCCTTGGTAGCAAAGTCCACATACACTGGCCAAACCCAAAAGAGGGGCTGCATGTGTCACGTGTAGGCCAACCCTAAAAAGAGGGGGGCCACATGTGAGGGGGAGTATTAAAGTATACAAGAATAAATAACGCCTTGCTCCAACAGCTTAAGCTTTTGGAGTAATTGGTAAGTGTCACAAAGCTTTTCCTTTTCCAACTTTCCTTGCTAGCCATAGTGATGCAAAATGTGCGGGTGGATCAAATCTTTTATTTTTTTATTTTCTATTTTTGTAATTTTATTTTTAGTATTTTTTTAAGGCATCAAATCTTGTTCTTTTAGCATGGTTTTGGTATTTTTAAAAAAGTTTTTCGATTGCCTATCTAAATAGCCCAAGATTACGCGATTTGGACTTGATTTGGCTAAGTTATAAGCAGTTTTAGGATATGGTAAGTGTCTAATATAGGATTACTATTTTAGGATTATCTTAGAGATATTTCTTGCTTTTACTTTTGTTGCTTATGATAGAAGAATGCGAATAATTGGTAGGCAAGTATTTAGGGTTGCTATTCATAGATTTTAACTCTCTATATTATGTAATGGCATGAGGAAAGAAAGATAGATTTGAATAAAGTTTATTTTTGGGATATCACTTGTCAAGAGAGCATTGGCTCTTTCAAGTGGGTGAAGGAGCTTCGCTCCTTTTACGTGATATTGGAGTTTTCCTCCAGACCGTGGCATGGGTTTTCATACCCCATGAGATTATCTTAGCTGCTGCTTGTGTTGATCTCAATCTCGGTGTTACTGCTTCACGCTCCCTGCGTCACATAATGGGCTTAGGATAGTTGACACAAGTAGGAATCAAAGGTAAGTTATGAAATTACATAGTAAATATGATTTTATTTTATTTTCATTTTCCTTTTGGAGTGTTTATATGGTGCCCGACTGTCAAGTACCGTGCGAGTGGTATCGCCTTTGATCGAGGCTGCTGTTGGATCAAATATCAAGGATGATACTTCCATCATACCACCTACAGGGACTTGACGGTAGGGCACCATAGGATTTCTCTTCTTTTTATTCTTAGGTGGTCAATATTCGAGAAAAAAGGGTTTTTGCAAAAAAAGTCTTCTACTTTGCTTTATTTGCAAAAAAAGTCGTCTAGTTTGAAAATTCACAAATAGGTCCTGGCATAAATTTGTGACCAATATACCAATGGTAGAATTTTTTATCGTAAAAAGACCAAAATGTCCATATAAATGTGAAAATATGAAAATCACCTTCTAAAAGGATCAAAATACTTGTGATGCTCCTACAAAGCATGAGGTGTAAACTAGTGGCCCCACCCTATGCATCATAGGCTGTGGATACCGTGGGACCTACCCATCAAAACTTGAAGTAAAATGGTGGGCCCCACTCAAATGTAGGTATCTGACTTGAGTTGTTGGGACCCACCTCATCAAAAACATGAAATGTAAAAGAGTGCGACCACCCCATCAAAACATGAGGTGTAAAAAGGTGGACCCCACCATATGCATGGTTTGAGTTGTGTTGGTGGGACCCACCTTATCAAAACATATCGTTGAAAGTCTAAAATGGTGGGCCCACCCCATGCTTAGGAAAATCTACCGAGGCTCAATTAAAAAGCAGAAATTAACACACAATATGGGTCTTCCTTCATTGATCTTTCAAAAGATTACAATGTGGATTTCAGATTTACATTAACACTTTCAAAAAACAGGAAAACTACATGCAATGATTTACACTTTTCCTAAGGTTCCCTACTATTAGAGGTTAGGGGTAAGGTGATGGACATCTAGAAAATTTTCAAAACCATCTTTGTCGATTGATGCGTATGGTTCCCATATTTTGTTGGTCTAATGTACCCAAATGAAAGTGTGAGATAGTCAAGCCGGATCAATACTATCATTTTTTGGGTCCCACTAGTGATGGCCCAAGACATCCCATCGGTAAGATAAAGGCTCAGTAAGAAAAAGATTTTGAAAAATGTTTGCGATGTTTTAAATTCAACGAGCAGGGAGATGTTAGTCCTATTAATTTTTGGGGATTTTCTCTCTAAATAAGCTCAGTGTGGATTGTCTAACCACAAAAATATATGTATCACTGCATGTGGTTGAGACAGACCCATCAACTTCGTGCCGTAAAGCTGACAGTCAGGGACGGAGCCAGGGAGGGTGGCACTTGCCGCCCCTCAAAATTGAAAAATTCTCAATTTCACAGGATCTATATAAGCATGGACAAAGTGAGGGAATGAAAACATAGCGTTTTTTCAACATCGAATAGTCTGTGTCCAAAATTGTCTCAGAAATTGACTTTGCAATTAATACCTCTCTCTCTCTCTCTCTCTCTCTGGGATGAGAACATAGCATTTTTTTCAACTTCGAATAATCTGTGTACAAAATTGTCCAAAATTGTAATTGTCTAAAATTAACGCTTGCAATGAATACATCTCTCTCTCTCTCTCTCTCTCTCTCTCTCTCTCTCTCTCTCTCTCTCTCTCTCTCTGGGATGAGAACATACCGTTTTTTTCAACTGCGAATAATCTGTGTACAAAATTGTCCACAATTGTAATTGTCAGAAATTGACTCTTGCAATTAATACCTCTCTCTGGGATGAGAACATAGCGTTTTTTTTTTCAACTTCGAATAATCTCTCTCTCTCTCTCTCTCTCTCTCTCTCTCTCTCTCTCTCTCTCTCTCTCTCTCTCTCTCTCTCTCTCTCTCTCTCCAGCGAACTAAAAATCTCCTATGACATTGTGGATTTGTGGCCCACAAATGAACGGTTCGATCATCCTCTGAACTGGAACCTAGAAGAAAACTGGAATTCACGCATACACACATAATATAAAATCTCTACTGATACGCTCAAAATATATCAGTTATAATATGGTGTAAGCTCGTATAGTTCAAATTATTTTTTAAAAAGTATTGTATAACTTACCATAGGATGATCCAAGCTGTCCAATTGATGGGCCACATCGTAAATACATTGCACCCCAATGAAAATGGTTTTTGGGGTGCAATGTATTTACGGTGTTAGAGTCATAGCCCAAAAACTCATTTCGCTAGGATGATCCTAGGCCACATCGTAAATACATTGCACCCCAATGAAAATGGTTTTTGGGGTGCAATGTATTTTCGATGTTAGGGTCATAGCCCAAAAACACATTTCAATAGGATGATCCTAGCTCTATGATCTGTATTGGAATTGCATATTATGGAGACCTTTCATAGAGCTAGGATCATTCTATTGAAATGAGTTTTCTGGCATAGCCTTATATTGTGGCCTATCAAATGAGCAGTTTGGATCATCATATGGTAAGTTGTACAATACTTTTTGAATGATATCAGACTACACGAACTTTCACCATCCCAAAACAAATTACCCATGCCATGCTAGGAGTGTTAAATAGTGGGCCCAACCCATCAAAACATGTGTAATATAATTTGGCCCCACTACATGAAATGTAAGGGAAAAGTTATACTAACCCCCTTTTTTACTTAGGAGAAACCCTCTAGTGTAAAAGAGTAATGGGCCTCACCCATGTTGTGCCCCTCAAGCAAATTCCTGGCTCCTCCCCCGCTGACAGTAGTTCCTTACAATTTGAAGATTTGATGCATTAGACAATTGATTGTTTGGAGCTCTAGAAACATGATAAAACATTCTGAGAATTGCTAAAACTAAAATTCCTTCAAGCTATCAACTACTGGATGTCTATACCTGCTACCGAGTTTGTTGCGCCCCTGAAAACAGCAACCTGATAGAGAACATTGGAAAGCATCGTTCAAAAAAAAAAAGATTTGAGAGTCCAAAGAGAGTACACAAAAAAACAAAAAAACAAAAAAAAAAAAAAAAAAAAACTTATCTAATCATACGGATATCAAGTTGGAAATGCCAGTGAGAGCTGATGTTGCAACCCATAAATTTAGACACTTGCACCCGTGCTAGCCTGTCCTATTTGATATCAACAAAGTGGTAGGTAAAGTGGTAAACACAGTTGGGGAACATACGGTCCAAAGAAATACTTAATGGACAACACTTATCTAATAATTAATAGTCCCTAATACCTTACGTACAATACTCTGATAAACGTTGAGGAACATACGGTCCAAAGAAAATTAATTATCAGTCCCAACTGTACTATGAAGGACAAACTAAAATGGGTGAAAATGCCTAATTTTAGGTCATGTCTGGCATGTTTACAAAGGGCCAAAGAGGACTGAAGAGAGGGACAGATTTTTTGAGGGTGAGTGATAGGGGACTCATTTCCAGGAAAAAAAACAATTTCAAGGTAGGATTTTTTATTCCCTGAAAATCAGCCTTGATAGTATTTTTTTTCCTTGAAAATCAGCCCCTTCTCACTCTCCCTTCTCAAGTCTCTCTCTCCCTACCCCTCTCACACCAATTAAACATAAAATTCCATGGTTTTCTTCAAGGTTGCCAAACATGCCCTTAAGGTAGCAACACCACCTCACATAGTATACTAAATTAATGAGACTTAACTTCTTACTCAAAATAATAAATATGTTTTTTTAAATATCAATGTGTTAGCAATTGAAGATTCTTCTAAAACATAAGAACTCGGAGAGTATTTTCATATTTTGGAAGTTAAATAATAATTTTAAATAAGAAACCCATTAGCTTGTAATAACATTATAACTCAAAGAATATTTAATCTTATGGAAGTTAAAAGGACATTTCTAATAAGATATCTATGCCATCAATTTATCATTAAGGCCCAAAGTCACAAACAAAATGATTTTATTACTCTAATTAAGTTGTTAGCTTATGTAAGATTAATTTATAGAAGTTCTACTGTATTGAAAATGAGCATAGTTTTGGGACTAGTGAGTGGAAAAGAAGAGGACGTTGAGTTTATTATCTGGAAAGAAACTTGCATCTGCCCTTTTGCCCAACTATCACAAGCTTCTGTCTCCCCAAGATTGAGATGGCTACAGATATTTTCTTGCAAGGCCTCGGACTTTCGTGTCAAAATATGATGATGTAATGCGAGACCCTGGTACGTATACAGGATTTAAAAGAATCTGCCAATTCAGACACAATCAAATGATATAATCAATCAGCCAGGAAGCTCAACAAATATACCGCTCAAACTCGAGTGAAATGCAGGTGGAACTGAAATTCATTACAGGTCATATTACCCAAGCAACTCAATACCCACAACATAAATGGTACCTCGGCATTGGTCCCATCAACTTGAAGTAGAATGTCATCAGATAACAACTCCCACAACTCCATGAATAAGTTCAAGAAATTCAGAATGAACATATATTGAAGAAATTACTAAAAAGTGGAATGAATTGAAGAAAGGACCACTCTCCACACCACATAAATTAAAGAAAAGATCAAAAGAGGTGCAACAGGGCAGAAGCAACATTACCTTTATATATAGCTCATGGACCTCTTGGAAAAAGCTTTTTATCCCATCCTCGTTACGTGAGTCGTGAAGTAGCATCAATCTAGTGTGTATGATATGGAGGTCGAGGGAAATAAAATCGTGCGCAAACAATAAAAGTACATACTACAATAAAAACTTGTTAACAAAATTGTGACAGTTGATATCATATAGATATTTTGAGAATAAACACGTGGTCAAGAAAAAAAGAATTATTGAATTCCAGAACTATAATTCATACAGGAGGAATGATAGATGCAAGGGCCCTCTTTATGCAAGGGCTAAAGAAGGGCCCTTGAATAGGTCCATGTCATTAAGTGCAACCGAATTCAGTTTCTCAACCGACTTTAAAAATGGCGTGGATCTATTCAAGGGCCCTTCTTTAGCCCTTGCATAAAGAGGGCCCTTGCATCTGTAGGGTATGGATTTCCTAAAAGAAGTCTCATTATTTAAAAATTTACTATAACATTGATATGAAAAATATTATCTGGAAACAGAAAAGGATTATTTTCACTTTAAAGGTAGCTATTGATTTTAACAAGTTCAATATAATTCCCGTAATAGAGATAAAAAAAAACCAAAAAGATCTCCACAGATTCAACAAATGCTTCTAATTTATCATTCTACTAACACGATGTACACTTATGTTCCATTTCTCTGTCAAAAATACTTAGATTTTTTGCATTAATGTGAATGGTTGGAGTACCATATGCTTCTTTTGGTAAAGATAACAAGAGAATAGGTTCATCTTCAGAATTAAATGCACAATGCATGCATAGGTAGGATATGACCTGCAGTTACATAAACAGACACCGTCAAATCATTGAACCTGTCCATTGCCTTCAAGAACCTTTTTTGAGAACATAACAATTGGTAAGTTGTATAAGAGGACCATCTCGGTCCTCTTCTTGTTCAATTAAATTGGCGACCATTTTGGGAAAAAAAAAAAACAAGTGGTAAGTTGAAAGGAAAATAAGATAAGTACAAGCAGTACATCACAACACAGGCTCTTGATCATAAGAAGTAATTAGTGGAAGTATAAATGGTAATAAAACCTCACAAAGCACTTGTAGTCCATGCAAGGTCTTGAACAATATCCAAGGCTGCATGCAATATGAACTGGTGCTGATGAGCAGCTTCTTCTTTCTGTCAGATGCACCCCACGGATGTAATAGGCCAAAAATAACCAGGTTTTAGAACACGGATAAAAATCTTATATAGCAAACAAATCAGATTTTTTTCAATGGAAAATTGCAGTAACTAAATGATGTGACAAGGCGACTGAGTTGGTCCATACAAGCAAAACAAAGAAAGAATAACCAACATAAATAAAGAAGCCACTCCTCCCTGCCATCAAAGGGGAAGAAAATAAAAAATCTCAAGCCCCAACCTGGAAGCTCTTGAGCGGGCAAGAAGGTCGGCCTCAGAATTAGCCGATTGACGTGTATCCAGAAAAACCATTACATTGCCCTCCACTTTGTCTTTCACTTGCTCAATCACACTAGCAAAACGTCATGGATAACACTCTTCCTTCACCCATGTAAAGCGAATCACCTACTTCATTGATAAGGGTATCAAGAAAATCATGATTGATAAAATGAATACCCATTAGGAGAGCTTGAACTTCCACCATGTTACAATCTTGAACCCTATGGGCCGGAGAAAGACATGCTTACCTCACTCTGAGCATCATACAAAAGGCCCCCAACACCAGCCACATCCGGGTCGCCTAAGATGGAGAGCCACCAAAATTCAACTTAAATCAACCACGAGGAGGGGAAACCCACTTAGTGGCAGATTTATCCTTAGTAATGCAGCTGACCTGAATCTCATTCTAGAATCTCGAAAAGAAGATTCAGAATAGGGCGATGATATTCTCTCTCTCTCTCCCCCACCCCCCCCCCCCCCACCCCCCCACACCACCACGCAGTACGCATTTGCCCCCCTTCTAACGTGATTTGACGTCAAAAAGCATTAAAGTTGCCCCCTGTTCACGTTATAAGGGGGGCGAATGCGCACTACAGTGAAAATATCATCTTCCTTCAGAATAACCTCAAATCCCTGGAAGGACTGTTGCCCAATGGACAATAGTGTGTAAAGTCTGTTGTTGAATCGAACAGACCTTTTTCGAAATGCTTTAAAAGATTCTATGGTTTCTTTCTTTTGAAAGATTCCATATAGCTACAACAAGTGAGACCCCACCGATTGGCCTACGAGCAAGGAACCATTGTTAAACAAATCTGCAATATGCAAAGGAAAGGTCCAATCGATGCCAAACATGTTCAAAATAAAGGACCAAACTTCTCTAGGGACAAGGTAGCGAATAAATAAGACGCAATCAATTAACAATTGACTGGAAAAATTCACAAACCCTATGAGGAGCATGAATCTTCCAAGCATTCCTAGCATGGGAAGAAAGAGCAGAAGGAATGAGAAGGAATGAGGTGTCGGTATAAGGATCAAATTGAGAACTTATCATCTGACTCCCATATTCATATTTTCCTATCCATGCCGCAATTGCGAATGTAGATCGAGTGAACCCTACTCAAAATCGCATCCACACTACCAATCTCTCTGTAAAAGAAGTCCCTATGAAATTGGATTTTCCAGTCAACCTTCCCGTTATACCTATTGCAACACGTTCACAAAAACATTCCGATTAGTAGTCACTCTAGCCAGGTCAGGGAAGTCAGCAAAACGAGAACTCAGATCCACATCAATGATCCATCTAAAATCTTATTCTCATCCCACAACCAAGTATGAAACGAAAGCCTCTTTGGAACTGGGGAGAAATTTTATAACTATCTCTCCATATCGTTAAACCTGTCCATCTATAATTATCCAGAAACTCTCAACCTTAATGCTCAAACACATATCAAGGAATGTTGATGGGTGAAGATGGTTGGTCTATTGAAGTTAGTCTAATCTATGGAGAATGCATCAAAAATGGAAACAACTTATCAATATTGGAGTCACACTATGTATCTTCAAATCACTTACTGTTAGAACACTTTGATTTCGACTCCATCCTACTAAAATTCCTAAGCAGACATTCATACATTAATTCATGGCCGGGGGCAAAAATATTGATAATTACATAGATCTTTTACACCTCTTCATTACCCAAACCCTGTCTCAAACCCTATCTAATCTATATTGGCAAGTCATAGATGAGTAAAGAGGAGGCCTCCATAAAGACTTTACCCATCATTGGTTACTCCATTCTGTTTTGGGGCATCTTATGAGCCAATGATGCCATAATTACTCATATAATTGGAACATACTCTTTTTCAGCTTTGACAATTGAATGTTTGAAATCTAGCAGAGAGATTTGATTTTTTTTAACATTAAAAATCTACCTTCAAATTACCTAAGCCCTCTTGTAGGGTGTTGATAGATGCAAGAACGCATCCAATAGTTGATTCAGTTTCCAACGAGATTAAGTCACAACAAAGAAATGCCTAAAACTATCCTAGTCGTGTGCATCCCAACCTTCTAATCCCCTTTCTAAAGTTCCAACCCAAATCAATCAGGAAAATAAGGAAACTCTAGAGCACATAAAATCCGTCATTCTAAATTCCCTCTAAATAACTGACTTGATGTTGTCAATCATAATTACATAACCGTCAAAGAGATGACATTGATCATAGCATCTGCCTAATCTTCAAGGTTAGATTAAGCTGTGACCATACGGTACGGATGGATCAACTAAAATGACAACCATGTGTTTATGACAGAATAGCTCAGGATTGTTAGTTGAACCTGGTTCTTAGCTTCTTTGTGTATATTGTAAGTAGGAATTACCCATGAAACAAAAAAGAATAAAACAAAATATTTATATAAAAAATCAAATAAGTCAATAGATGTAGGACCTAAGACAGTTGGGTAATGCTAAAGTATCAAAGATTAAATAATGCCTTCTCCAACAGCTTAAGCTTTTGGAGTAATTGGTTGTTTGACATGGTATCAGAGCAGAGGTCCTCGGTTCAAAACTCCTTGATATTAAAAATCCACATCTAATGGCCAACCCAAAAAATGGGGCCACATGTGCCACGTGTCGGAAAACCATAAAAAGGGGGGCCACACGTGAGGGGGAGTGCTAAAGTATTAAAGATTAAATAATGCCTTCTCCAACAGCTTAAGCTTTTGGAGTAATTGGTTTTTTGACAGGTAATAATATCTCAATCTGAACCACAGAGACATAAATACACCTATGTACTTCATAATGAATACAAAGTTTCCAACGATAATTTGACATCAAAGAAAGTTCTAACAGACATACATGCAAAGGAGTACAATCCAAGAAGAAGAAAATATACCTTAAGTGTAGAGCTCACTTCAGCTTCATATACAGGAATGTCATTCCTACTGACAATAATAAAACATGCAGTACTTGCCATACTAATCCTCTAAACCAAGTTATCTGCAACACTATCTGGAGACACAGAGAAAGCAGAAATGGGAAACATTTACCAGATTAGCTCTCTCAAATATTAATAAAATTTCTTACAAAACAAAAGAGGATTGGGAAAAGTACATAGATCTCATGATTAGTAAGCATGGTTTGAAGAAAACCCTTGAAAAAGAAATGGGTAAGCACCATCAAAAAATTGTGGATTAAATATTAAGCCTAAGAGAACTATTGCATTCGGCAAAGTTATGAATTATAAAGCCCAGAACAAAAAAAAAGCATTGTAGATAACAAACATTTAATGAACAGTAAGAACCCAAGTAATGATTTCTTCTTGTCAAAATGCTCTATTTATAAAACACAATAAAATTTAAAACAGAAAAGAAACAAGAAAAACAGAAAGAGGCCAAAGTAGCTTGCAAAGATGATGAAATTAGGGAAAGATTATAAGCCTTTGCAGTAGAATCCATACCTTATCAACGAGATTCGAAGCAGATTTTTCAGACAATGGGTCAAATGGATATGCCGAATATCAAATGATTTTCAAGAAGAAATAACGATTTTGGGGAGACTTATGTAGGGGGTTTGGTCGTAAGGGATTTTGAATGTCGTGCCAAGGGGTGCAACTTGGGTAGGCTCAACCCGAACAGACGGGTTCAACCCGGCTCGGGTTGCGTTGGCATTTTCTCAAGTTGGGTTGGGCTGGGAAAAGCCAACCTGATTTAATTTCGGGCTGGGTTAGGGTTGAGGCTTTGGCAACCCGACCGACCCGACCCTAAACCCGACCTTCATCTTCTAGTTTTAACAAGATTTTCTTAGGATTATGTGTTTTTTCATGTATTAATTTGTTTGGCCCCAGATGATCCGGAACCCAATCTGAACCCATCCCGACCTGAGTTGGAGGCTGGATGGGTTAGGGTTGACCATCTTCAACCCGAGGCTCGAGCTGGGTCGGGTTAGAGTTGAGGAAATGCCATCTCGGGTTGGGTTAGGGTCGGCCTCGAACCGACCCAACCCGACCCTAGTTGCACCCCTCATGGGGAACTTTGAATGTGTGAACTGTCAAAGGACTTCAGGGGACTTTTAATAGTCACATGGATAATGAAATTGCACATTAGTCATCAACAACTACACGACATTGACCCATCAAAAAAAAAAAAAAAACTACGTGACATTGAAAAAAGCAAACCTCCCTGGCGTCAAGTGAGCCTCCTTAAGAAAATGAAGTTGAAGTTGGATAAACTCGACTCTAGGAGAATTTCTCATATTCTGAGGGAACGTAATGCAGTGGCGGGCATACTCTCCAAACATGATTTTCCGTACAAAGATCGCAGTATTTCTACTCTGATCATCTCATAGAATCTGTTGAAGACCATTAACGAAGATAGGGATGGATATCATATGCTAGGAAGTAAATCTGTGAAATGAGGATCCACCTTGAGCTAGTGCTGTGATGGCGAAAATCTCTTTGACTTGAAGTTTGAGACCACAGACGTCTTAGTCCATCATAGTTGCAATACATTTCTGGGCGGTTTGAACTTATCATCTCTTCTGGTGATTGTGATGAGCTGGAACTCCACCGAGTGTTGGCCCTCTCCCTCAGTTGATGCTCTCTTTCACAGGTTATATTGACAGTCATAAAAACAGTCTGTTCCCTATCCCTAGTCTTATTTTTATGTTTCTATGGCCGCTGGCTAGGCTTTTGTTTTGCTGAGAGCTTGTTCCCTGTTTGTTGGCCTTCGAGCCCCCTTAGTCCTGTAAGTTTCCATCTTATTTAATAAATTCTGGTGTGGTGGGGTCCTGCGTAACCCCAGCTTAATTACTTATCAAAAAAAAAAAAAAAAACTACATGACAATGAAGTCTTAGAGATTTAATATTCTTTTTTTACTATTAGCTCACGGGTTTGTAGGTCCCACTAATAGATCAAAATGCTAATAGCTAGTGTTCATTTCTGGCCTCCCCCCTAATATATCAGAACACTAGTGTGCATTGTGGGCACTCACTAGTGCCGCAAAATTGTTGTATGGATTTGATATTTTTGCCTTTGTCAATAATACACATTGTAAAGGATCTTGGTGGAAACATCCAGTCATACCAAATTTCCCAAGTGCTCCACCATTTGAAGTATAGATCCACATCTTGCTTTCATTAAGCATATGAAATTCGAGTAAGAAAAAAATATGGGTAAAAATAAAACCCAAAAATAAAAAATTTCAAATCCAAGAAGTGAAAATGGTTAACAGGAGGTTCAAAAGCAAGAGTAAGATTGCTCCTTTGGTAAATGGTAAAAGTTCTCTACAACGAAGTTTCATACCAGACCAATGGATCCATAAAGATGAGAGACTTCCTTCTTGAATCCAGAACAAAAATGCTAGTAAAATCGAACCCAAACTGAAATTGAAGCCCAAAACTCTAAAGAGGAGAATCAAGGAGTCATATATAAGCAACAAAAATTAGTTTTTCCGAATCCAAAACAACAACAGGACAAGAATGCGAAACAACAAAAATAGCTTTCTCGAATCCAAAACATCAAATATGGTACTTCAGTACTAAATAAATATGCGAGGAACAAAAAGTCATAGATGTACAAACCCTGCAGAAAATAAGGAAAGCTTTAACATACAAGGAGAGTGAGAGAGAGCTGAAATCATAGATGTTATGTGAAACTTAAACAAGCACTTGAGAAACTCAATCATACAGTAAAGAGACTTAGAAATTGAATAGCAGCAACTCAATTGAAAAAAAAAAAAACCAATTGAAGTTGTCCAAGGAAAGGATCTTTTCTATCCCATCATGAATTGCTCCATCAAAATGTTGAACTCCTAGTTATTCTTTTCCTATCCAGACCTACCCAGATCGTCATCTATGAACTAATGATTTTGACTAGCATCTTAGTTCAAACACATACTTGCAAAGAACTCAATACACCATCTTTTTCCTGTTGGAAAATTTGTTGAGGGTACTGTTGATGATAGAAAACAGAAACTTGTTGCTTCAAGGCGTGATATCACTTTCCTTAAGACAAGATTCGCCCCCACTAGTAGTGTGCAAAGGGGATCCGCGAATTGCCTCCAAGATACAATGAAGCCTAGTAGGGAAGCCCTACTAATGTTTGATGACGCGTAGCACTAGCGGAATCAAACCCGAAATGCCCTTCCGAAATTTCAAGGCTTAGAGAAATCTCTAGATTCTGTTTCTGGAGAAAAACAGTATCTAGAACAGTAAACAAAAGAAAAACAGTATGTAGAAATACTTGGGGATTTTTGTAGGAGTGTAGAAGAGAGTGTAAAGTCAGTCAGAATTGCCAATTCGATTTCTATCTGAAATGACTGAAGTTTGCACATTTTTATAGACCATCTGGTGTCTTTTCAGTGTGAAAAACACCTCTACAGGGCACCTTTCCAGAATGTTTGAAATCTGACCGTTAGATCGCACCCATTGATATTGAACGGTCCTGATCGATCCTAGATGTGACTGTTTGTTTGAGTAAAACCTCTCTCCAACCCAGTCATCGTTAGATCAACCATCTATGGTGTGGATCGCACCCCCTTGGCACATGACCGTTGGGGAAAGGGACACAACCCATTTGATCACACCCTTTGACCGTTGGAGTCATGGGCCCGTTGGGCCGACCGTTAGGCCCGAACCGAAGCCCAACCCAACTGAACCATTCGGCTTGATGGGCCTGCGAACCATTTGACCCACCCATCCGACCGGTCCACCTTCATCTTGATCTAACGGTGCAGATCAAATCTGGAAAAATTAAAGGCTCCAATCGCTCCTCGCGTACGTGCGAAGTGCAAAGTGCGCCTAAAAAAGCGCCAATAAAGCACCACTATGCGCCCTATAGCCCATTGCCCACGCCACGCGCGCGCGTGTGCAAACGGTGCGTTGCACCGTCCCGCGGGTCCAACCATGGGTTCAACCCAATGTGCAATCAACAAGAGTTAGAAAAGGTAGTGCTTTATAAGCCCTTCTCTTTCTTTTCTCTCATCCGATATGGGACTATCTTTTCAACTACACTTGTACATCCTTTTGTAAAAGCAAATATTTCCAAGAAAACATTTTCTTTTTCCCAAACGCTTTTGATAAAACATTTTCCAAAACACTAAAACATGTAATATACAATATTTTGAAAATGCAAAATCACTAACATTTCCTACTTCATAAAAGTGCAATTACTGCCTAAGGTACCGGATGTAGTAAAACCCAGATTGATCAGAGACACAGACTACCCAGAAAGCAAATAGGTGTACAAATGCCTACAAACAAACTTGATAAAAGTGCAATTCCCTAAAAGCTAGATTTTATCTAATAAAACGTCACGAAACTAAGGTTACAACATAGCAAGGGATGAAGAATCTGACTTTCTGGCACATTTTGTCTTATTCATTTAATTCACTTGACGTGCCTGTTCTCACATGCAAAAGCCATCCGTGAAATGGCTTTCCGCAAAATTGGCTTAATGAAAACTGCAAACCCACTGGGTGAAATCTAGCCTTTTTTGAGTTGGTTAGGAGAGGGGTGGGGAGCGATTTTTTGAGATGGTTTGATCATCTTCCTCCTTGAGGTGTCCTCTGCGTTGTGCTATTTCTTCTGATTTTTTTCTTTATGTAAATGGCTTTCCTCAAAATTGGCTTAATGAAAACTGCAAACCCACCAGGTGAAATCTAGCCTTTTTTGAGTTGGTTAGGAGAGGGGTGGGGAGCGATTTTTTGAAATGGTTTGATCATCTTCCTCCTTGAGGTGTCCTCTGCGTTGTGCTCTTTCTTCTGATTTTTTTTCTTTATGTAAATGGCTTTCCTCAAAATTGGCTTAATGAAAACTACAAACCCACTGGTGAAATCTAGCCTTTTTTGAGTTGGTTAGGAGAGAGGTGGGGAGCGATTTTTTGAGATGGTTTGATCATCTTCCTCATTGAGGTGTCCTCTGCGTTGTGCTCTTTCTTCTGATTTTTTTTCTTTAAGTATTCTTGGGTTTTCCCTTCGCCCCCCCCCCCCCCCCCCCCCCCCCCCCCCCCCTCTCTCTTTTTATTCAATATTATTTGCCATTTCAAAAAAAAAAAAAAAAAAGGTGAAATCTAGCCTGGTTTCGGGAACTCATCAACCAGTGAATGACCAGGTTGAGTCAACTCGAGCCTGGTTAATGGCAAGGTTGAGTCGACTCTAGCAACTCTTGAATCAACTAGTTTGAACTATCCAATTTAAGTGGGTTTCCATATCATTTCTTACTTCATTCTTTCACAATAGTCATGCCCATTGACAGTTGACACCCAGAGAGAGAGAGAGAGAGAGAGAGAGAGAGAGAGAGAGAGAGAGAGAGAGAGAGAGAGAGAGAGAGAGAGAGAGAGAGAGAGAGAGAGAGGGAGGGGAAAATCTACCTTTAAGCACCCCACACGAGCAGAACAAACTTAATTTAATCAGGTCTAGCACAGCATCGCTATCTAACAAGAGGATAAAAGGGGGATTGCATGATTGCGCAATTCTTCGAACATCTTCTTTCATCTATCACCTTCCATCCCTTTCCTTTTTAAATACACATTTATCTGTAATGAAGTAAGAGACCCACCAAAACACTTTTAATGGCTTTTAACGACCCATTATTCCCTACGGTATAAAATCTAAGATCTAACAACCCTACGAGAAGGAAAGAACCCTCATTTCTTAACCATTTTTTTGTATTGGAGAAGCACATGGACATGGGTGGTGTATCTTTACTTTGTCATTAAACTAAGTTCCATTCCTTAATCCACAAGTACATAAAATAGATTATAGACATTTAGGAAGGTCTCTACCCTATGCAAACCATTTTATTCCTCTAACCATGCTTTGCTTTTTTCCATGCATCGATGACATTTTATTAATTGTAACCTTACATCATGATTAGGTCATGCTTCGATGAATCTCCATCATTGGAATCAATTTGAAAGATCGTAACAGAGTGATGAAGCTGTTGCGGGAAGAGTAATTTGTAGTAGGATTAAGATATTCTATATGATTAACTTTATGCCAATAGAAACGAAATTAGGGTTAAAAAAAGGGAATGACATCCACGCGTGAACAATCACACCTACGAGCGCAAATTGGAGGATAAAACGAAAACCTAGGATGTATTGACAATGGACATGCAATCTACGGCTATGTCGGTGAAAATGACTCCTGAGCATGTGGACCCACTCGGACGCCCTCAGCCTTGAGCCTCTCAAACCATCCGATGACTTTGAGATGAGTTCACCTCTTCTCGAATTTGTGCTCTATGATCCGGGCTGCAACAAAAACTCGTTTCCATAGAGAAAAAAAAAGTTCCCAAGATATAGTTTCCCTGCATCCAAACAAAGGAGTGAAATGTAAGGGGAGGGCCATTATTAAAAGAAAGGGATGGAGATATCATTTTGCTTATGAAAAACACATAGGTTGATACGCCGAAAGCAATCTCGGACCCAGCTCATTTAGAAATCTGCTACACTTTCACTAGGGGTGCAACTGGGGTTGATTTTTGGGAATTCTGGTTGAGCTTTTACCATAAAATGGGTTGGGTTTGGGTTGATTCCAATTCATTTTTTAAGAAAAATCTTAACCTGAAGGGGCTCAAGTTGTACCCCTAACTTCTTCATTGTCCATCTATGAGGGCCACACATGCAGCCTTTGACTTGTATGTCAATTGGAACAGGTCTCTAAGCATGAACCAAACACTTAGGAGCATGTGCTGATAGGACAAAAGGAATGGAAAAACTCTCAATCATGATGCTTGTTTTGAGTGTTTTTTGTATTATTTACAGAATCCCAAAAAGAAAGAGAAACCGTAACATGTATTTTGTGTGGTTTTGCTTACATTACCAAGCACGTTTCTACTTTTTCCAAAATACTTGCATGTTAACGACAAATCAATCCAAATCAGAATGTCCTAAAGATAGAAACGTACTACGATCCCACTTTAGTGGTGATGAGACATGAGATGAGGTGCATTTCAAATTTAAGATGTGGGCTTATTTTTGGGAATTCAAGTTGAGCTTTTACCATAAAATCAGGTGGGTTCGAGTTGATTTCAATTCATTGTTTAGCAAATGCTCAACCGGACATGACCCAAGTCACACCCCTACTAACATCACAGCTGATCGAGAGTCTCTCTGCACTGTCCAAAGTGCTACACTTTTTCTTTTTTTTTTGGGTAAGTAATTTGGGGTTAGGCAGACTCCAACCAGAATATATTAAAGAAAAAGGAGATTACAACCGAAGATAGGATTTTCACGAAAAATCCTCCAAGAGAATTACAGAAAGATCAAGAGGAATGAGATTAAGAGGGATCGGGTTCCCTTTACATAAACAATTACTTTTTGAGAGGTAATCAGCAGCTCTGTTACCCTCTCTCCAAATGTGAGAAATTTTCCACGATTCCAATCTATTGAGAACGATGAGAAGGTTTTCTAATGCTGGAATTTTTTTCCAAGGGCAAGGCCATTCTTTTCTAATTATATTCACTGCCTGGAGGGAATCAGATTCAATCCATAGCTTTGGATTGGCGGCTTTGTCAAGCAAATGGACTCCTTGGATGATTGCATCTAATTCAAGCTCTGAAATAGGCCTATGATCGACATCAATGGAAAACATAGAATGGGCATCTCCACAGATGCCTCTGAGAATGCCTCCGATGGAAGCGGAATCATTGGACAACGAGGCATCAGTATTAAGCTTGACTTCGTTGGGCTACAGGGGGATCCAGACACAATATTTAAGCACTGGAGCAGAACGAAATAGTGAAAGGTTCCATATCTGGGCTATCCGAGCATTATCTTCATTATGATCATCTTCTAGCTTCAGGAATATAACTCGGTTTCTTGCAGCACAAATAATTCTGTTAAGAATAATTCTTTTATGGGTTTTTACCTGGTCATGAAGTCTGCTATTTCGTTCGGACCAGATGAAGAAGATAGCAGCAAAGAGTGCTACACTTTTGTATCACCCTAATCTGACCTACATTTTTCCTTCGCTTAAGAATACCCAAGCTTCTAAAATGAATGGGAAAGAGAGTGTTTTACTAAAACAAGCTACCCATCTCTTTAGAAGTTTTATATGATGAGTTCGCAGTATTTTTCATAATGTACAGTGGGGATCCAAACCGTTCAATTGATGGGCCACCGAGTAAATAGGTGTATCCCGTAAATCATCTACATAAGATGGTCCTATCTCTACCTTCTCGGACCGGAGCGTTGGGATCATCTTATGGAGGTGATTTACAAGGTACGGCCATCAATTGAACAGTTCGATCATTATAAGAAGTGGGCCCACTATTATTATTTTTTTAAATGCTAGACTTCACGCCCACGCATCATATAAAATCTCGTCTCTTAGAGCAATCTCATAGTTGACTTACCTATCTTAACGACCAAATGATGATGACTAGGTATTTAATCACTGAACGAGGATCGGATTTCAAGAACCCATGTTAGCCCTGTGCTGAGTGAAGTCAAGGACCCCAACAGCTCCAAATCCCTAGATCCTTAAGTTAATGAAGAATCATATTGTAATGCCTGAAGTTAATAGAGGAATGCTTCCCTAGGTAGTGACCACCACTAGAGCATATTGAGTCCCATCACTGATTGACTTGAACCGTCCACTTGGTAGGCCTAGTTCTGATCTCCCTATGGCCCAAAAGTTATGCCTATCATCCATTTCTTATATTTAATTAATGATGTGTGTTTTTTCAGTAAATATGGATGGCAAAAAGCTACATGTATACAATGATTCGCATTGAATAACAAAAAATACACAGTATTTGATGGTATAATTGCATGATTGGCTAATTTTGGGTCATAGGAGATCCAGACCAGTCCTATCTGATGAACTGTTTGGATCAATCGAAGGAAGGGCCCACTATGATGTAGGGGACCTCCCATTGCTTTTCTCAATCTTATTTGGAAATGGGTTATTAGAGATCTAAAGAGGGCCCAGACTTAAAACAAATAAACAACTCAAGTTTTGTGTTTGGGGAAATATTTTGCACAGGTTAATCCTAACCCTCCGATCTGACTGTTAGAGGATTGAACCTAAACCTCTATAGATCGGAGGGTTAGGATCAACCTATGGAAATAATTTTTGGGGCACAACCTAAGACGGTTTGGATCATCCTATGGTGCTGGCCATACCGTACTTTTAATAAAGTGAGGAGTGCCCCCATCAAAATACAGTAGTGCGGATAACATTTCCCTCAGAAAATTGCTAGCAAGTGACTACTTTACATTTCGTATGAAGGCAAAATTCCACTTCATTTCTCACTTGGTCCTTGTTTGTTTTGGAATTTGAGAACGAATTGTGAGTCCAAAAAGACTCAAAATTAAATGATTTTGAGTTAGATAATCAGTTTTGGTCTCACAATTGATTCCCACAATCCAAAACAAATTAGCCCTATATTCGTTTTTGGGTTGCGAGAGCTGATTGCGAGTCCAAAACTTATTGTTGGACTAAAAATTATGTTTATTTTTGGGAAGTGATATATCCACTCCTTTTAATAACCAGGAACACCGCCTGTCAGTGTATCAATGACTAAAGAGGGGCTGTTGTACTTATGTAAGAAGAATTCAATGCCCCTGATTGCCCAAAAACACTGACAGGGGGGGTGTTCCTGGTGATCAGAAGGGGCGGATATATCACTTCCCTTATGTTTTAGTCCAAGAATCAGCTTTGGACTCAAAATCGCTTCTCAAAATTCAAAACAAGCACGGCCTTATTGTTATATTAGAAATAGCGATGTTGTTGGATCCACTTTCTGACTTTGAGGCATGTTCCATTTTAAATCAGACGTTCATCGGAGTAACATATGGTAGTAACATAGGTCCTACTTACGTACACAGAGCTTAAGATTAGGGGAAGGAAGAGGGGAAAGAAAAAAGAACCGCTGTTTAAAAGACAAGTGGAAAAATGAGATGTTGTGTTCTTTTTTAGTAGGTATTTTTAGGGGAATGACATCCCTTCCCCCCACCCCGGCCGACAAAATCCCCCTTCTAACGTTATCTGTTAAGTTTTAAAGGCAAATAAAACTGTTAAAGGGCGTGAATTTATCCTCAAGCAGCGAACCATTCTAACAGAAACCGTAAATGGGGGGAAAATATAATTTCCCTTTTTTTTATTGTAATGAAATACGAATATGAATAGATACATAGATACATACGAAGGAAAATAAAAAGGGTATTTTTTTTGTAATGGCACACCCCTTTCCGATATACGACATAAGGATCCGATGGGCATGGCTAGAATCCAATTGATCGTCTGGGTCCATTGACACAGTAAGCAGAAATCAGTAACAAGTTGTGAATGCAGTGAGGCACATCTTACTATAATAGAGTGGGCCCCACATTTGGTTGATTTAGACGTCCATCTGAGAGGCTCCATGGTAGATTTCCAAAGATCGTGCGTCATTAGAGATCTAATAGTGCCAACCTCAAAGGATGATCCTGACCAACCAAATTCTGGGACCCATCTCATTCTGATGATGATCCCAATAGTAAGATGCTCGCTCTCCGAATGGAGTACCTCTTCGCGAGTTTTTATATGGTGTAAGCCTGTATAGTCCAGTATCTTTCAAAATTACTATATGGTAATCCATACAGTCCATTTGATGGGTAAAAAAAAAAAATCATTTTCATAGGATGACCTTAGCCCTCCCATCTATAGAGGAACTGCAAATTATAAACACCTCTGTAGATCGGAGGATTCGAGGGATGGGAACTTGATAACATCTTGTGGAAATGATTTTTCGGGCATAGCTTATATACGTTGTCGGTCCATTAAATGGACGGTTTAGATTATCCCATGGTGTAATCCGTACAGTACTTTTTGAAAAATACTGGACTACTACGGGCATACACATTGTAAAGTTACCTCTCTGCTTCCTATTAATCCTCACATTCAAATCAATGTACAAACTCGTAAAAACAGTATATAGTAATTTCTCTCGAAGACCAGTAATAAGTAAACTAATAGTGCCAAAGGAACAAGAAGAAAGCAAAATCTGAGGTGGGTCCCATCAACACGCCTATAAATTTCCTTTCTTCACAACTGAAGCGCCCAAAACTCACCCCTCTTTCGCCAACCCCAAAAGAAGAAAATACAAAAAAAAAAAAAAAAAAAGCACACAAAATAGACCAGAATCACACTTCCCTCTAAAACTCACACCCTTCTCCGGCTATGGTCGACGTGGACCATCGAATGTCGGGCCTGAACCCGGCCCACATAGCAGGCCTCCGCCGCCTATCAGCCCGAGCAGCAGCAGCCCCCACTACAAAAAACTCTACACCAGGCCCAGCCCGGCCCACGTTCTCCTCTCTCGCCGAAAAAGTCCTCCTCCACCTCCGAAACTCGTCCATCCCAGTCCAACCCGGGCTCACCTCCACCGAGTTCACCCTCATCGAAGCCGAGTTCAACTTCGCCTTCCCACCAGACCTCCATGCCATCCTCTCTGCCGGACTCCCAATGGGCCCGGGCTTCCCGGACTGGAGATCCCACCACCATCTTCGCTCCGCCCTCGATCTCCCCATTGCCTCAATCTCTCTCCAAATCGCCCGAAACTCTTTTTGGCCGAAATCTTGGGGCCCGAAACCCTCTAACCCGAAACAAGCCCTTCGTATCGCCCGACACGCTCTCAAAAAAGCCCCCCTTTTAATCCCCCTATTCAACCACTGCTACATCCCTTCTCATCCTTCTCTTGCCGGAAATCCTATTTTCTTCATAGACGAAAATCAAATCTTCTGTTGCGGATTCGATCTCGCCGATTTCTTTAACCGGGAATCGGAATTCCGGTCCTCCGATAACTTCCTCCGGCGCCGGAATTCTGTTTCAGATAAAGCCACCTCGTGGATTTTTCCCCGCCGGAGCTTAGATTCCGGCGGGAAAAACCCTAGATGGATTGAGTTCTGGAGTGACGCGGCAATGAGATGCCGGAATTCTTCGCCGGAGCGGTTTTTTGAGATTTCCCGGCGGATAATTCCGGCGAAATTGCCGATATGGCTTGATGGGTATTTGGGTGGGATTGCCTCTGTTTTAAGGAAAGGTGGGTGGGGGGAATCTGACGTGGAGGAAATTGTACACGTGTCGGGATTTGGGTTTTTTGAAGAAGAGGAGGTTTTGATTGATAGTCAAGTGGTTTTGGATGTGTTATTATTGAAGGTGGATCGATTTTCTGAGACTTTGAGGAGAGCTGGTTGGAGTTTAGAGGAGGTTGAGGAAGCTTTGGGTTTTAATTTCCGGCCGGAAAAGGAACGGAAACCGGCGAAATTATCACCGGAGCTTATCGAGAAGTTCGGGAGGCTGGTTTCCCGGTCTTGAAACAGCGGTTTTTTATGAACCGGGTTTTGTTTGCTTGCCTTTTTTTTTGGGTAATGAAAATTCGAGCGGGGGTTGTATTACTGAAAAAAATGTATAATGTGGGTCAGGGAAAAACATTAATATTATATTAAAATAATAAAATATTTTGATTTTGATTTTGATTTTGATTCTGATTTTTTTCTTTCTCGAGTATGGATCTGCCTCTGGCTTCTCGCTCACGCACGGGATGCTTGATTTGGAAAAAGAGCCGTTGAGATACCCAATGGGACCCATTACTTTTCTATAATTGCTACTCAATTCCAAAATGGGTCCCACAGTCGTACTACTAGAGTGCGCTGGAATGGGCTAGGGTAGTAGGCTTGGGTCTTGCTAAACTGCGCAGCTTGCATGATTTGATTTTGATTATTAATTGGAATTATTGGGTCGTAATTAGTAAGTCCTTTGATTTTAAATCCTAAATTTGAACCATTAGATCCTTAGTTTTTGATCTGTCGCTAAATCAATACATATTGCATTGTATTAAGGTGCTGAGTGAAGTGAGTCTGCTTAGTTCTTAAAATACAGTGCTACCATTTCGGCATGTTTGGCAACCATGAATTTTTCTTTCATGAAATCAGTTTAGCAAGAAGAGAATTGAGTAGGCACAGGTGAGGAGTTAGATGCAAAAGTCGAAGACCACTTAATAAACCAATATTTCATGGAAAAAAGCTTTCTTGGCTGCCAAACATAGCCAAGTATTATATGGGGAAAAGGGCCCTCCTCTGCAATTTTCTGTTGTTCTCTTTCATCATGGAGGAAAAAAAGTGCAGTAACGCTTGGGAGTGTAGGGTTAGAGGGTCAAAGAACTTGCCCTTATATTACATAAATGGGCCTTGTTTTTTTGGATCAGGAATGTTAGTCTACATAGTGGGTCCCACAACTTAGATGGGCCCTTGCATTAGGCTCTCCTTAGATCATTGATCCCTTGAATAAATTTTAAAATGTGGCGTCGAAGAACCCAACATAGTCTACAATATGAAACAATGGAACAGTGGACCCCACATTAGATTCCCAAAATTCGCTCGTTGAAGTTGATGATGTAAAAGCTCAATGTGGGTACACAAGGTTTTAAATTTCGTCCAAAATTCCGATTTCGGTCGAGACCGAAACCGAAACCCGAAATTGGCGAAATGTACCTGGGCTGAAATTTTGGAAATTTCGTCAATTTCGGCGAAATTTGAAAAAAAATATTAATTTTTTATTCATTTTACCGAATTTTCGGCCCAAAACATTCACGTTTCGTGTGTCTTTACCGAATTTCGGCTCAAAAAATCAGCGTTTCATGCGTCTTTACCGAAATTTCGGATGGCTGGGTCCGAAATTACCCCGAAACCGAAATTTAAAACCTCGGGGGTACACACCATTTGAAGTATTGTAGGGCCCACAAGTTGCCACTAAAAGCCGCATAGATGCTTCCAATTTTATTTCACCGCCAAAATACCTGCAACAAGCAGACACATTTTTCGTACTTGGGTGGATAGTTCCAATGACTTGACCTCACGAAGAACATAAATTTACGGAAATACCCTCCATGCACCCAAGGAGGGAAAACAAGTCCAAAACAAAAGAGGTACGCCTCTGTCGGCTTTGGAAACCAACAACTATAAAAAAAGGCTTCTCGACGCATCCCAAAAAGAAGAAAGTGAAAAAAAAAATGCAAAAAAGCAAAAAAAAAGCACGGAAAATGTAAGATCAACCTTTCTACTTGATAAGGACACTCCTTTTTAACTATGCTTACATTTCTTAATACACTTATAGCTATAGGGTTGGGCCTTTTGTTCTCTTTCTAGCTTATATGATCAAACAAGTGGGCCCATTGTTGCTTCACTCTCTCCTTGTAGCATCTTCTTTTACTCTTTAGACAGATTATGATTTTAAAGACAAAGGTAGGAATAATTTGGCCATGCAAACGATCGATTAGCGAAAAACCCATGAAGCCTTACATTGGATCCACTATGTATAAACCATTATCGCAAAAATACTTCCACTTTGCACCAAAAACCAAACAGAAAGAAGATCGCATGATGGACGGATTATATTCGATTAATCCGAAGATTTCATGGATTTATAGTTCCGTTTAAAAGGGGAGGTGTGGAGATATCAAAACACAGTGCATCTTTTCATTAGTTAGAAATTATAGTCCGTGAGTTGATTCTTCTGGCGGTGAAGATGAAGAGGAGGAGGCTACCGATTGCCACGTGTCCAAAGGAATTAAATGCTTCAACGGTCTCATACAGTTACTGAAAAGACTGTTAAATAGCACGTGTGATGCTACCCCTGGAGATGGCTTTTTATCTTCAGCACGTGATTGAGATGACACATGTCACGACCCTAACGTCGCAGCGTGTCTCCCGCCATGTGCGGATATTATATGAGGCAAGGTTCATCTCCCACATCAAATGAATCTGCAATTGGGCCCACCAAAAAGGATTAGGCCGTTGATGTGGTGGGCCCACTGTGGTAATGATGATGAAACTAAAAAATCACCATGATGAGGCGATCTTTCTCCTTCACTTGGTTCACACCATCTTATTTTTATAATTGCACTTACTCACTTTGTTTTTTTTGTTTAACCAGCTGTCAACGGTTATTACAATTCCCCGGATGCTCTTGGGAGCTAATTGAAAAAGAAAATACAATGTAAGTTAGTGCATGCCGATATCAATTTCCTAATTTTTCTTTTGATTTGCCTGAGGTGCATCTTGTTTGGATTGCAAGAATATGTAGGAAAAGTTTGGAAAGGACAAATATTTTTAAAGTTTCCTACGTTTTCCAAAGATGGCTTGAACCGGCCCTGTCCGAACAGGACCTTGAAGCTTTATCAGCTGTTTAAATAATAAAAGATGAGATGTTAGTACAATTATTAAAGGGAAATGATATATCCGCCCCTTTTTCCAAAGAAGGGCTGCTGTAATTATGTCAGAAGGATTCAATGCCCTTGATTGCCAGAAACACTGACAGGGGTGTTCCTGGTGATCAAAAGGGGTAGATATATCACTTCCCTTATTAAAACATGGAAGTACCGGTACGAATAGCCTTAAAATAACATCTTACGTTTTGAAAATAAGGAATTTGGTAGGGACCCTTCCATAAGGCATTTCATGGATCGGCTGTTGCATGAGAGAGTAGCCACATAGCCTCACTTTTCAATATTTATTTAATTCATCTGAGCTGAGCTGGTTGTTCTCTCATGCAACGGCCAGTCGCAAAATGCCTTTTGCACTGGTCCCTAGAAAATCCCTGAAAAAAGAAAAGTAAAATAGTCCTTGCTCGAGTTGCTTGTTAAAGTAAAATTTTTTTCCTTCCATATATTTGCAGCCAGATCGACTTTGCAGCCACATAGGATCACAACATAAAAATAAATGAACTTTAACTGCACCTCTGCATGTAGTGGTGGGACCCACATTCTATTTGCACATGGTATGATTGAAAAAAGTGGGTCCTGTTCACCTCAGTCAATGGGAGCTTGAGCACTACATGGCCCTAAAATTTGTCTCTAGATATCTTATCAAAGACGTTGATATATCTAATTGAGCATGGGGCTTGGCTCATGTCTAGTGCTCGTGTCTCCAGGCTTAAAGGCACCATGTCCCTTTCCACTACATGGCCCTAGAATTTGTGTCTAAATCTTACCACAACCACCCCATCTGTCCCTCTCCCCCTTCTCTCTTCTTCACTCCCCCTACCTCTGTAGCACAAATCACCTCTCTAAGATCTCAACTAGGACCCACCTCCCCGTCCACCGTCCGATCTCAATCCAACACACAAAATCTCGTAAATCTCAATTCCCATTGGGTTCGACGGTTCAGATGTTTCATGGGCCACCTCTCTGATTCGTACATGCGGCGAGTATCAAACCCACTTGGGACATGCATGCTCATCGACATGACATACCATGACTTGCTCACATATGTGTGGGGCCTATCTTGTCTATGGGA
Organism: Tasmannia lanceolata; assembly: GCF_043159265.1. Taxonomy (NCBI): domain Eukaryota; kingdom Viridiplantae; phylum Streptophyta; class Magnoliopsida; order Canellales; family Winteraceae; genus Tasmannia; species Tasmannia lanceolata. Next base: position 4,834,076 of record NW_027518693.1, read on the forward strand.
AGATCTCTCTTATATCTATTAGGGATGGGCATATTGTCATTCCATTGGACGACATTGTCACCCTCTTTCGATTCAATGTGCTCGGCAACTATCCGGTAATTCTCCGGTCAGGATCGTGAGTTCGTGACCACATGTTCTATGATCATGCCATGGCTGGATAGAACAGTTATGAAGCATGTGCTTCGTGGATTGGGACCAACAACATATGTGTAATGCCTAAAAAATACACCAATTTAATGATATTAATCACCCCATTATGGAATTTTGTTTCTGTCTTATCACTTAGATTATGGAATTTTGTTTCGATACACAATTCTAGTGACTTTCCTCGATCATCCAAAAGTAAGCAATTGATCGAGTGGTTAAAGATTTTCAATAAGGGAATGTGTACTAATTGGAGGGTAGAGATGAATTATTCACTAATTTTGGTGTGTATACAGATGACCATGCCTTTAATTTACCATCATGCTTATGTATATGCCATCTTAACTCGCTTAGTAATTTGACCATGATATAATGTTCTAATAAAATTTAAGTTATTAGGGACTTGCTAGGCAATTTCACGGAAAGCCATTTTGCAGCCACACAAGCTGACCTTTAAGCAGATTTTGTCCTATTCATTTATTCATCCGAGGTGGCTGTTCTCTCCCGCAAAAGTGAGCCGCCAAATAGCTTTCTGCGAAATTGTCTAACAAATAATATAAATTAAAAGGAAATGATATTTGCACTCCCTTTCATTGACAATGGAGCCATTCTTTCATCTACAGTTTTTTCTATGTATAGTTTGAAAAATATTTCATTATGTAAGTGGGAAAGTGTTTAATGAGGTCAAGAGAGCCATTGTCAAAACAGGGGGGCTGCAGGTATCATTTTCCAACAAATGAATACCTTCCAAAGAATCTTTGAAAAAACACTCCCTAGAAAAATTGGTTACCGACATTTGGCTAAGGCATTGTTCAACTAGAACAGTTTTCTTATTTTCTAGGAAAATGTCAACCCTTTTGAACCTGAAATTTATTTTCCACGGAATATATTTTGTTCCATAATTTTTTCTTGGAGATCCAAACAAACCCTTAATTTATTTTATATAATGTCTTACGTACAAATAATAGAAAAAATGCTAGAAGCCCTTCGTTGAAAAGTCCACAAGAGTTATGAGATGACATGCAATATTTGTCCCCCATAGGTTTGACTTGAATTGAAAGATACTGCTTTGCCAAATTACCACATTTGGAGCTGTCATGTTGCTACACCCATGAAGTTAGGCACTTAAACCATCAGCTTCTCCCATATGTAACAAAGAAACAGTAGCAAATAGGACAAAGTGATACAGGTAGAAGTGTAAAGACTTATTAGTGGCAATATGGTAGGGTGCAACTTGGGCTGGAACCTAATTTCCTGATTTTGGGTCGGGTTGCGTTGGCATTTCCTCAGATTAGGTTGGGAAAAGCCAACCCAATTTAATTTAGGGTTCGGTTAGGATTGAGGCCTTGCGCAACCCCACCTGACCCAAACCGGACATATCTTCCTAATTTTACCACATCCCGATTCGGAAAATTACGTTAGACAGGTTCAGCTAGGGTTGAGAGATTTAGAAGTGGGTTGGATTAGGGTTGACCCTCTTCGACCCGAGTCTTAGATTGGGTTGGGTTAGGGTTGAGTTAATGATACTTGGGGTTTAGGGTGTAAGTGAAAATAGATGATGGATGATCTTTACTATGGCTAATACGAGGTTTTAAGATTCTTGTATGCAAATCAGAATACGGATAAAAATTGAGGCATACGTACTTGTAGATTTTTACAGAAAACAGACCCAACACGGATTATAGTTGAGCGATTTATAGATGGGTTGGATTAGGGTGTACCCTCATCGACCCATGGATCAGGTTAGGGTTGAGGGAATGCTACCTGGATTTGGACTAGGATTGGCCTCAACCTGACCCAACCAGTTCCAAGTGCCATACCTACAATACAAGCCCCTTAAAAATAATTAAGCATTTCCATAACTGTGACAAAAAACAAAGGATTGACAGATCCTTCAAATGTGACAAAAACTAAGGATTGACAGATCCTTCAAATGTGACAAAACTATTGATCAGGTGGCCCACCACTAACCATGCAATGGTCACTGATCTGAACTCTTATGATCTACACCCTCAATTAAGACTCTATAAAGTCACTTTTGCTAAGGCATTTTTGTCAAGGACCCTATTTTTGTCAACCTTCTTCATGTGGAGAGGAGTTGCAACAGAGTGAATGAACCTCACTTTCCATCAACCTTTCATGTGGAAGCAAGGAGGGGTGGCCCAGAAAACCATCTTTATCAACCTTTTTCATGTTTGGAAAGAAGTGTCATGACATCCAACCCCTCTGATTTGACTTTACAGACACTGTGCATTTAAGACCTCACAAATTTTGGAAGACAAATGGCAATGTGGCCAAATACAATAACAACTTTGGCCCGAAATTGAAAAAACTAAAATCCAGGTCCCATCAACCGACATGATAAATTTTGGATCCGATTAGCCATTGAGTTTGGGCAATTAATACTCCTTATTAGGGAATATATTCAGGTTGTTCCTTCATTTCTTAATCTTGAAACCCTAATCTTCATTTATTTGCAATTAGATACTCATTTATTCGTCTAAAAGTCCTAGTCCTCATTTAGTTGCAATTAGATACTGCTCAATTCTTCATCTTAAGACCCTAATCCTCATTTATTTGCAACTAGATACTCCTCATTTCTTCATCTAAAAGCCCTAATCTTCATTTGTTTGCAATTACATACTCCTCACTATTTCATGTATAAATTCTAATCCTCATTTGTTTGCAATTAGATATTCCTCACTTCACCTAAAAACCCTAATCCTCATCTGTTTCCAATTAGATTCTCCTCATTTCTACATCTAAAAGCCCTAATCCTCATTTGTTTGCTGTTAGATAATGCTTCTGTGAAAAGACGTTAAGGTAAAAACTTTTGAAGAATCGATTAATTAAAGATTATTGGAAGTCGACCAAAATAGTTTTTGGCTGACAATTTGGACCCTTTAGTTCCTTTTATTTGAAATTTATGATTCTAAATGGAGATAGCGTTTAGCCTCAACATTTTCACCACCACTAGTAGTAGTAGTACTATTCTTGTTTCTATCACTCTTTCTATTATAGTTTCTTTCTACTATTAATGTTATAATCATAGTTGCTAGTACTAGAAGCGAAGGCTGTCAAGAAGGTGGGAAGCTCGAAGCATGAAGAAAAGCAACGAGAAGCGTGAAGGGAATCGATGGGGAAGCATGAAATAATTGAAAAAATGACAAAATTTAAATGGAAGTATATTCCGGTCATGGTTTTAAATTTCGGTTTCGGTACTGGTTTCGGACCCCACCGAAATCCGGCAAAACGATGAAAACATCATTTTATTCAATACCAAATTTCGGCAAATATTTCAGTAATTTCAGTAAAATATTTAATTATTTAAAAAAAAAACAGGTTTTTGGGTGAAATTTCGGAATTTCGGACGAAGTTTCGGAATTTCAGACGAAATTTCGGAAAAAACAAATTTCGAATTTTCCATTGAGGTGTTCAAATTTGCTATTCATCGGTACCTTTTAAACCCAACATACAATAGTCGATTAAATACCTACTTTGAACAACATAAGGTTTTTTATGTTATTTGAAAACAGATCAATTCCTTTTGCAAATCTTCAAATCAAAATTTCAATTTGATCATGGGAAAGTTTATCTACAACTCTACGGCCATGTTTGGTAACCATGAAATTGTTTTTTCATGGATTAACTTATCTAGTGTTTAGAGAGGCAGGGAGCGTGGAAAAGGAGAGAAATGAGAGTGCAAGAACGAGGATATTGTGCGAAGTGGCTTAAAAAATAAGTGAAACAAAAACTATATTTTGAATAGAGTTTTCTTTTGCCTCCTGCTTTTCAGCTACTGCTCACCCTCTCATCACTCATACCCTCTCAATTCTATCCCCTTCCCACCCTCTTTGCCCCTCTCCCAACTCTTTATAAACTAATATTCGATGGAAAAAAACTTCACGGCTGCCAAACACAGCCTACAAGTATTAACACTTCAAACACCATCATAACTTAGTTTACATCATCTGCTTGTGTTGAAAACATTACTCACATTGATGACAATTCTGTTAACTTGAACCATGGTTTAGAGGCAGACTGCAAGGTTTAGAGGCAAACTAAAATGCCGCGTCTTGACAATAGTTGGTGCCCATCAATGTGTAAGAGGTTTTTGCAATGTTATTGTTGAGATATGATGCAGGAGCATCCCATGGGCACTTTTTTTTTAAGGAAGAGTATAATTTCTAACCACATCTTTGCCATTGAGTGTTAGAGGAATTAGGTCAAGCAAGAGGTTGCTTGAAGCATTACAACCAAGGTATCTAATTTGGAATACCAAGTTTGTTGCCTCTAGCCTCTATATATATTAGATACACTAGGATTTTAATAGGTTAGTGGGCTCTAGCCCAAATAGGCCCACTACACCGGTCCATTATCTTATTGGGCTTATATTATAACATACATGGGTTATATTATATATCCAACAATTTCCTCCTATGTTCTACATATAGCACAATCTAATAGATAGATAGTATAATGTTCAAAACAAAATATTGAATCATCCACATCACTATATGGTCTATATCATAAAAGATCTGTAATCCAACTCAAAACACGAATCCTTTTATAAAAAACCAAGAGTTTTAGATATATAACAAGCAAAACTCAACCAAAAGGTAGTTTCACATATAAGTGAACCCCACTGATCTTAGAGGAATTCATTCATGGGGAATGATTCTCATCGAGATCCAAAATAAAGTTTTACAAACAAGTGAACTCTATACATACTGAAATGAAAGCATAGTCTTCATGACTTTAGAAGATTTACTCCATCAAGTAAGTCATCATCATCAAAGTCCAAATCAAGACAAGCTCCTCCTTTTTCGCCAATTCCTGTGAATTATCAAAATATGAATTTCATGAGAATGAATCCAATCAGTTGTGTAAAACATGAATTACACATGAAAGTATCTAGTTCTACCTTAAAAAGAACTTAGTACAATCCCATAATTCACGAAAGTATCTAGTTCTACCATAAGAACATAATATAATTTCTTAAATGACTGAAAAAGTATCAGTATCACTCTCACCATAGGCATCATTGTCAAGTTTCAATAAAGAACAAGACCTAAATAGCTTCTTTTGCAAATAACTATTCATAATTGTCAAGTTTCAATAAAAAACAAGACCAAATAGTTTCTTTTGCAAAGAACCATTTCATGTTTCTTTTTGGAATGTTACAGTCATCTTATCCATATTTGAGTTAAGCCGTATCATCAAGTTTGGAATGTATAATATTTTCCAAAAAATGACATCTCATCAAATGTGGAATGACACACAACAACTGTAAACATCATCTAAACATATCAAGTACCTATCTTGGCCAAAAGGGAGATTCAAATATTCAAAATAACATGGATGTAGATTAAGTCCTGTCTATACAGACTTTAACCCCATCTACCCCACAATTTTGAATATTTGATCTTTGTTCAGTCCCTTGACGAGGGCACACTTAAGGAACTAATCCTTAACTGGGTCAGTGGAATGTCCATAACCATAATCAGAATCTTTGTCTCCTCTGCTTTCATTTGCAACTGTTCAAATTCGCTATTCATCGGGACCTTTTAAACCCAACATGCAATAGTCAAATCTCATGGGCACTTTACATCGCCCGACTTTCCTTCTTAGCATAGGTTTTTACATTTACACTTAGTGGTAGTTAGTCATTTTGGCTATGGGAAATGATAAATGCGCCCCTTTTCATTACTTAGGACACCTAGGTGATGGCAATCAGATCCCCTCGATCCTTTCCATGTCATGTGCAGCTGCCTCTATGCAGATCCCTTCGATCCTTTCTGTGTGATGTGCAGTTGCCTCTATGCATATCTCTTCGATCCTTTACATGTGATGTGCAGCTGCCTCTTTGCAGTCACAGATAAAGTGCACTTGGGTGTCCTAAGTAATGGAAAGGGGCCCATTTATGATTTCCCTTTGACTATTTTATATGTCAATTAGGTTTTTGTATCTTATGATGGATAGTTTGGTCATTTTTTGTTATGGCATTTTAGCCATTCTTCTTGTAGGGCATTATATAAGCTAATAAGCCCATTATCATCTCTTTTTGACCCATTTGTTTTAGGGACTTGCTAGGGACCATCACATAAGGCATATCGCGGGTGGGCTGTTGCATGTGAGAGTGGCCACCTCAGATGAATTAAATGAATAAGACAAAATCTGAGCTTCTGTGGCTGTTCTCACATGTAACTGCCCAACTTGCAAAGAGGAGTTCGAGTGAAAATTCGTCCAAATGAAGGAACTGAATGCAAGAGTCGAAGGAAAATTTTAAGAAATTGCTGAAATTCAAGGTTCTTTGTGAGTTTATCTAGTTGACTCTTCTCGTCCATCAGATGTTTAAATGATACCTCTATCTTAAGTGGTTTGCATATCAAATTTGGCACAAAAATCTTGAAAATTGCTCCAATTGAGTGAATGTCCTACTAATCGCGCCTCTTAACTTCTACTACCATTGATTTCAATTTGGAAGTAATCTCTATAATAATTGCAAGAATTGGCATTGTCTCTTTGCTTCTAAAAAGATCTGGAACTTCTACTCCACTTCTAATGTTTGTAAGGCATAAACCAAATGGAGAATGCTAGATCTTTTCTCTTCTATAGACCTACTGAAATCAAGGCAAATTCCTCTCAAATTTGGAGTGCTTAGCTTTAATTCCATGGCTCAGATGTTCAGAAATGCAAGAAGCTATGAGCTTGTTCCTTGTATTGATGGTTGAAATTAGAAGGTTAAGGATCCAATTAATAGGATTTATGGAATTGATTTGCCCATCCCATAAGGCCATAACAGTCCTCTATTAATAAAGATGTAAATATCATCTGCATACCAATTGTGTGTGGAATGCCTTGTGACAGAAAGTAAAAATTGAAGACATTGCATGTCGTCAATTTCCATGGAATTTCAGAAAGTCTCTTGCCATCTAGTGTTCTTGTTTGCACCAGGTATTACAAGTGACTGACATGCTCTACAAGTTTTAAATCCTGAGCTTTGAACATTACAGCAAACATAAGGCTTAAAGTAACTCATCCTCTTGTTTGAGAATTATTACTCTTGAAGGTCATATGAAAATGAACGAAGAGTGGCTGGTCCTCCTTGTTTCTTTTATGGTGTGTTCTTGGTATAGATAATATACTCAATACAAGAGGCCTTCCTTTAAGGCTGAGATCTAAAGACTCTCACGATTATCATTTGGTTTTCTCAATGGAAAGCCTCCACTAGCCCCTTGGTTTTCCCAGGATGCCACATTGGCTTGCAATTGTTTGCTTGAATGGGAATTAGAAATTGGAGGTGATCCCTTGTTTGTGACAGAGTACTATCTAGACATTCAGTGGCTGAATTTCCCTATTTTACAACTCGTTGAACATTTGGCTGGTTTGCTTAATTGTAAGTAGTTAAAAGAATCACAGTAAGGGCTTTAGGGAGCTTGTTAGAATTTGGAACATAGAAGATCCCCACTTCATCTAAGAGGGACAAATCAGCCACCACTAGCTCTACAATTCAACAATTTAATCTCAAAGCTCACATTTTCAGTCACCATTTCATTTATCCACTTGGGCAAACTTGTGTGTTACACTTCGGTGACGTTTCACCTACATCAAGATTTAAGGCATGTTTGGCCATGGTTTTAAATTTCGACCGAGGGACTGAAACCGAAATTTTCCAAAATTCGTTTTTTCGCCATTTACCAAATTTCAGTCCGAAATTTCGATATAATGGCATTTATTTATTTAAAAAAAAGTGTTACAAAATTTTGGTCAGAAAATTTGAAATTTGGGTCTGGAATTTGGAACCAATTTACCAAATTTTCGGACCGAAATTTCAGTTTTCGGTGGGGTCTGAAACGGTTACCGAAACCGAAATTTTAAACCATGTGTTTGGCAACCATGAATTTTTTTTTATGGAACCCTGTTAAAACAGTGTGTGTTGGGAGCAGGGAGGGCTGGTGAGTGAGATTTCATAGGGCAGTCAATGAGGAAAGCATGATGAGCCTGGAAAATAGGGGGGGGGGGGGGGGGGGGGGGATTCTCTTTTTAAAATAGAAATTTCATGGAAACCATGCATTATTTATTTATTTTTGCTAGGCATGCCCTTAACTAAGTTAGACTCAATCATATCTCAAAAGTTAATTTGCACTATAAACCTTAGATGGACTGTCAAAAGTTATTACAATTAGCAAAAACTTCTCAAAAGCCAATTAAAAAATAAAAAAGATAACGTGAGTTAGTGCAATTATCAAAACATGGCAGTGTCAAATATCCGTAGCCAATATCCGTAGCCATACATATACGGACTTTGGCAGAAAGGTATTTCTCGGCAGGCCGTTGCATGAGAGAGGACCTCAAATTAATTAAATGAATAAGACAAAATCTGCTGAAAAGTTAATCCGTGTGGCTAACAAAACCAGACGCGGGAGGTTAATAGCCAACTTTAAACCAAAAAACCTATTGACGATTTATAACAAGCACATACATGGGATGTTAATAGCATGCTTTGATCAAGGGAAATGATAAATGCGCCCCTTCTCATTACTAGGGACACCCAACTGCAATGTACGATAAATGCGCCCCTTTTCATTACTAGGGACACCCAACTGCAGTGTACGTGGATCCTTCTGACGTTTAGTACATCAGCCCCTCTACAGTCGTTGATACACTGCTGCTGGGTTTCCCTAGTGATGAAAAGGGGCGCATTTATCATTTCCCAAACAAATATCTTTCAAAGATATCAACAAATCAATGCAGAGATAGATCAAGATAAACACTTTGTGATAATGCCTACAGATCTATGCAAAAGATCAACGACAAAGACCTTCTAGCCATGCCTATAGATCCTGGTTCGTCCTGACATTTGGACCCTTCCCTCAATCAAGGGTGGCAACTTGGGTCAATTTTTGGGCATTCCGGTTGATGTTTTACCATAAAATCAGGTCGGGTTTGGGTTGGTTCCAATATATTTTTTAGCAAAAACTAAATCCAACCCGACAAATTGGACCCCTAACTCTATCAACCTTCTCCCTCTATGACCATGTTTGGTGGCCATGAAATTTTTTCCATGAAATATAAGTTTATCAAGTTGTGGGAAAGGGGCAGGGAGAGTGGGATACATATAGTTTTCTTTCCTTATTTTTCAGACTATTGGCATCATCTTCTCTCTCACGTCTCTCAGTTCTCTGAGTCTCCCACTCCCACTCCCACTCCCACTCCCATATGCCTCTCTCACCACTTGGTAATCTAAATATACAATTGAAAAAAAAAACTCTCACTCTCCCACTCCCACTCCCATATGCCTCTCTCACCACTTGGTAATCTAAATATACAATGAAAAAAAAAAAAAAAAACAAGGTAGCCAAACATGGTCTATATCTCCACGGGAGGTCTTTGTGGTCTAGTCTGACCCCAACCTTCTCTAACATGATTCTTATGTTGACCAAATTATGATTGGACTAGTTGGTACTGACTCAAAACGTATAGTTTTTTGTGCGCCCAGGGAGCAAACCAGCGAATAAATTTGATTTCACTAATCTTTTGCTTAATTACAATCAATTCAAGGTGTACTTATACAGAGCACTTACATGATAAACATAGAATGGAATCAAGATAATTATAGAAAAGAGAAGATGCTAATCAAATCTACTTTCTAAATCTCTCTTGGTTGCCTCTTCTAATCCACTTGCCTAATCTATGTAGTTGCCTCATTTAAACAACTTGTCTACCACCAAGATGATCCAACGGTGAATCACAACTCAATCCAATATTGAATCTCAACTCAATCCAACGGTGAGATCCCACACATTCTAACAATCAGCCATGTGCACCAACTAATCAACATATATAACTAGGTTCATTGTACCTCGTGCTCAGGTAAGGTCACCGACGCACTCCTCACTTTCTAAACCACAAGGTGCAAGAAAAACAAAATAACAATGCTCAACTGAGGTTCGTGATAATGTGAAGTGCGAAGGGCACCTCAAGCACTCTTGACCCATGCCAAACACATGTACACTTGACTGAGTTCGAAGTACCTGGTGAGAGCACTCCACATGTATGGAAGCTGATACAAAGAACAAAAGGGAAAAGAGAACTTACATATGAGAAATTATATGGTGTAAGGCCTTACAACTGTAAGGCCCATGAGCTGCTGTTTGATCAAATATCAAAAAGTGAAAAAAATGCAAGACATATGTCCGAAGAATAAAACAAGTTTAATAGGCTTTGGTTCTTAAAAAAAATGGTTTGCCAACGTATATGCATGCATGTGTTGGGTCTCATGACTTTTTGGAAATGGGTGTGGATAAAGTGTTATTTGTTATTACCTTAGGGGTAATGATATTCGTACACATTGTTCGGTTAGAACCAGGCATAGCCCATCTTGGTTTCTTTAAGTAGCTGCCATTTCTTGTATGCATACAATGTAGGTGAGGCCCACTATGTACTATGGGTATGCCTCCTCATAGTACGTAGTGGTGCAACTACAGGCAGGCTCGACCTGAACCCAATGTGTTCACCCGATTCCTGCTCGGGTTGGGTTGGCATTTTTTCTTGGGTTACGTTGAGTTATGGTTCGAAAAAGCCGATTTGATTTAATTTTGAGTTGGGTAGGGTTGAGGTCCTTGGGCAACTCGATCACCTGAATCCAACTTTATCTCCCTAATTTTGCATGATTTGGCGGCAATTTTAAAATATCAGGGTTATGTTTTGGGCAATTTTATCAGCACTACTGTATTTTGATGAGGGCACTCCTCACTTTATTAAAAGTACGGTATGGCCCGCACCATAGGATGATCCAAACCATCCATTAGATGGACCACAGCCTAAATAGGTTATGCCTCAAATATCATTTCCATAGGTTGATCCTAACCCTATGATCTGAAGGTTAGAGGTTTGATCCTACGGAAATAATTTTTGGGGTAAGGATCAACCTATGGAAATAATTTTTGGGGCACAACCTATTTAGGCCGTGGTCCATCTAATGGACGGTTTGGATCATCCTATGGTGGGGGCCATACCGTACTTTCAATAAAGTGAGGAGTGCCCTCATCAAAATACAGAAGTGCTGATAGCATTTCCCTATGTTTTTTATTTTATTATATTGTTTTGTTTTGTTTTCTTCATTTGTCCTTGTTGAAAGATTTAGGGCATGTTTGGCTATCATGATTTTTTTCCCCTGGAATATTAGTTTACCCAATAGTGAGGGGCAGTGGGAGCCCAGCCCGGGCTCGAGTGGAACCCCTAATTAATACAACTAGGTGTAGCCACAATAACTCTCCCTCTAAACATTATGGAGAGATCCCAACCGTCCTATCTATAGAGGTTTGCAATCCCTCTATAGGAGATTTTGTAGGGTGGATGGTTGTGCATGCACATGCAGCCCAAAAATACAGTGGCCCACATTGTTTAGGTGATCCAAACTGTTCATTTGTTGGACCCTGAAGTATATAGAATTCTCTCCATAGGATGATCCTAGCCCTCAGAATTGTGGAGATTTCTATGCGCTGCCGCAATTATAAACATCCACATATCAGAGAGTTAGGATCATCTATCTACTGTAGGGCCCAACAAATGAACGGTTTGGAACACCCAAACAATGTTGGGGCCGATTTTTGTGCTGCACTTGCATGTACTGTCTCCCACCCTATGATTTCTCCCCTCTATAGATCGGAGAGCTAAGATCAGCGAAGCACAACCTATTTACGTAGTGGCCATCAAATGGACGGTTTGGATCATACTACAGCTGGGCAAATGACCGTGCGCATAGATAATGCCCTCATTTTAAACGCGCGGGCCACAAAAGAAAATCTATTTTGGTGTCCTCGAGCTGTCCGCCCTGTCTGGCGCTCCGCGACAGCTTGTTGAAGATGGAATTTCTATTTGCGTAAACCTACGTTCGCTCTCACATTTCTCCTGTCTACTCCTTTTCAGTTTTCAAAGCAAAATCCCATTCTCTGCGGGCCCCACCCTCCCGCTCCACTCCCAACTCCAAACCAGGTAAAATGAAGATAAATTCGCACCTCCTGCAGGTTAATTCGCACCCCTGCTGACGTGAATTGTGGTAGACTTTAACGGCGAATTATCCTATAGGGGTGCGAATTTATCACCGACAGCTCAGTCATTCGATTTTTCCCCCTTAGAAAGCGTCGGTCTCTCTATATGTCTCTCTGTTGAGTAGATCTCGCATTGGAAATTGATAAATCTCTCTGTAATAGGCTGTAAAGCCTCTCTGTCACTCTCTCTATTAATCAATCACGTTTCTTTTAATTCAGATCCTCAATCCTCATTCTTTCTCTCATCTTTATCTGTGATTATTATTCTCTTCTAAGAAGAATGAGAAGATGAGGGTTTTGGATCTGATTTCTTGAGTTTTTTTTTTTTTTTTTGGTAGAGGGGAAGAATGGACGGTCCAGATCTTGGAATGAAGCTTGAGAAGTTGAGATTGAGGGAAGATCGGGGTTTGGATCGTGGTGGAGGGGATTTTAGATCGCAGGGTTTGAATCTAGGGCAAGAGATTTGTGTTTCTTCGCCTGTTACTAGACAGAAGGCTGCTGCTGCGAAGCGGATTATTGAAAATCAGTATAGGAATCGTTCGCAGTGGGATCGGGATCGGAAGGAGAGGTACGGATAATCATAATTGATTTTTTGGATAATCGTAATTGATTTTTGTTGAATTCTCTGTTTGATGAGTATGTTAGATTGTAATTAAGTTGAATTGGTGGTTTTCATGATGTTATTTGTGTGGCTGTTCTTGTTTTACTGTAATTTGATTGATTTGAAGATATGAATCAGTTTGTGTTGAATTCTGTGTTTGATTAGTATGGTACAAGTTCAGTTGGATGATTGGTAGCTGTAATTAGTGGTTTTTTTTTGTGTTATGTAATTTGTGTGCATGCACTTGTTTAATTGAAATTCCTTGATTTTAGTCATGCTTTCGGAATTGAATTGGGTTCAGTTGGATTCTGTTTATGATGAGTATGGTGCAAGTTCTATTGGATGATAATTTTGTTGTTTTGCTGATGTTATTTGTGTGGCTGTTCTTGCTTTACTTTGACTTGACTGATGCTTTTGGTTATAGATCTTGTCTTGGAAGCATAATATACCCTGTTTAGTTCACATATATGCGATTTTTGTGCTTTTACATATAATATTAATATTCTTTTCTTAGGATGCAAATACACCATGTTTAGAAAAAGCTAGATTAGGGTGGTATTTCAGATGGAGGAATATAAGTTGTTTTCTTTTCCTTTTAGGTATCAGATATATCTATGATTTGTGGACACGGACACGAGTGTCGCATGTCGACACGGACACGGAGTGTCGGACACGACAAACTCCAAAAAGTTAGAAACGGGGACACGGCTAAATAGAAAGTACATAATCATGATTTGTGGACACGGATTTGTGTGCCGAGTTTTTACACGGATACGCGGTATCTGACAAGGCAACCCATAAAAATCTAGAAATAGTGCCACACTCATACACATACATACATATAAAGTCATTGACACTTATAGCAGTACATTTAAAGTTGTCTAAAGGGGTGTCGACACGGGTGTTGTGTCGGACACACGACACGTGTGGCGGTAATAAATTCAAAGTGTCGACCAAATCATAGAGATATATACTCTAATATAATATCAGTGGCAAGAAAGGAATCAATCTTGATTTTGAACATGTTCTTTCTATGATCCATCGTAAGTGAGGCCTGATAAAATTCATGAAATAGGAATCAATTTGATTCCATTACACATATTGGGTAGGATCAAGTCATACTTAAGAGTATTCCCTTTTCCTTTTCTTCCTTTCAACTCATTTATCATTATCCATCTGTTTTCCTTTTGACTTTTTTGCTTGTTTCTTGCTCGGCCATCCCACCTAGCCGAACCATTCCCCTTTATAATACCAGGCGGGGTCAATATGCGATCTGGACTGTTCATAAAGTAGGTGCCATTCTTGATGGATCATAATCACATCAATCAGATAATCCTAACCATCCGGGTTAGGGGACTTTTTAGGAATGCAAAGACTCAACTCAACTAAGCCTTTGTCCCAAACTAGTTGGGGTCTGCTAATGAATCCTTTAGAAAATTTACATGAAGAAGGTTTAGAGGGCTTTTGCGGAATGCAAATAAATGGTTAAAAGAAACAGTTTACCTAACAGTCAAATTCCACAGGTCAGAGTCCATCAAATCAGATGGATGGTGAGGATTATCCTATTTCGTGATTTATTTATTGTGGACCATCAAAGCTGCGGACTCCCTAGTAAACGTTTGAATTACATAAACATGTGCCGTCCATGTGTACCAGATTGGTGTCTAATATCATAAAGGAAAAAACGTTGACAGAATACATGCGCTTCCTATTCAGGCATTCTATCCATCTGGTTCGATGTAAAATGGACGTAAAGAAAATTTACATGTATTTTTCCACTTAAAAATGGGCATAAAATTTATTTTATGCCCATTATACTTCGAAAGAAACAGAGCCTAAAGGTAAGTACTGAACAGAAATGCTGGTTGTCTTTGCAAACAATCGAAGGGGAGGAGGGCATCTGGTTAGAATTATCATTTAGTATTAAAAATAAATACTGTAGATCTTTGCTGACTTCTGGGGTTGGGTAGTACATGGGTAACTTTCTTATTATTATTTTTTCTTTTTGAGGTAGAGAAGTTTTAATTCATTTTTTCATTTAATTTTCATAATTTTACAATTGATCTTTTGGCAAATTTTCAATTACCATTACCATTTTGAGGGGCAGTATTGAATGCATATAATGATCACCGTTGTACATGTTTTTTTATAACTTGAGAGCTTGCATGCTTGCGTTATGAGTATTTTTCTTCATTGAATTCAATTGTTTTTTTCATAAATTTCTCTCTTCACCTTATTATTGGTTGAACACTTTGTTCTACAAGTATCACATGATATAATTAACTATTGTTGTAATAAAATGGAACTGTTTGTTATCTTGAATCTCTCTGACATTCTGATTCAAGCATTGCTCATTCAAAATTGTGTTGCCTGTAGATGGAATTATCTATCCTCCTAAGTATGTCTTACTTTTTAAACATCTTGATTGGATAATTCCTTCCTATTTTGGTATGCTTGGTAATTTACTTCCTCTATCACTTTGTTTCAGGCGCCAGGCTGTTCAAAGAATAGCACGAGAAGGTCAAATTTCAAATGAAGAAGAACAAGAGATGCTGAGAACTTTAGAACGTAAAGAGACAGAATATATGCGAATGCAAAGACATAAAGTGGGAATTGATGACTTTGAACAATTAACAATAATCGGGAAAGGTGCATTCGGAGAGGTATTGTAAAGGCTACCATTGCAAATAACATGGTCTAATCAAATAAGAGTTATTTTTCTTTGATCATTCTTAGCATTACTCCATTCATTTGTGCAAAACTTAAATGAGTGGAAATCTACGCATCCCACGGCAATGAAGCACCGATACGGGTATGGGGTGCGGGTACGACACGATACGGGTACGTGGACATGTGATTTTAAAAAAAATTAGGGTACGGGTACGTTGGGGGTACGCTGAATATAATACATTTTATATATTTTATTATACATTTATAGAAATAACAAAATTAAATATTTTGTTAAAGAATTCAAATAATTTAATTGGAGAACTATCAAATAACAATAACATCACCAAAATCTAATATTACTTCTAAGTTGTTAGGTTTTTAATTTCGGGACAACCCCTCTATTGAAAATTGTTTTCGATTTAATTCGAACTGGGTGCGCACCCGATACGCACCCAAACCCCCGAACTGGATTTTTATTTTGTTTGATGCTTGGGTGCGTACAAGTACGCACCCAAAGAGTACCCAAGAGCACCTGCACCCGACACGGGTGCGTGGGCCTCCGGAGAGTACCCGTGCTTCTTAGTCCCCACGGCACCATCTGTCCATGGAAAATCTTAGGCCAGAATAGGAGACTGAAAATTTCTTCGGGAGATAGATCCCAATAAACTGATGAAAATTCTTCTTTGCAATTCTGTAACGAGAATTACCATTTCCAAAAACAAACAAAAAACTGTAACCAAAATCTCTACGGTGCAACAGGGCAGAATGCTTTGTTATACCATAATTGGAGCTTGCTGATTACAGAAGATCAATCATACTTAGGCCTTTGATGTGTTTAGCAATGCCAAAGAATGTGTGCTTAAATTACTTAGGGATCCAACTCAAACTCAAAGTGCTCAATTGATTTAAGAAAATAAAGAGAAATGTAGCAGCAAACTTGGGAGCAGAGTCTAGTCATGACTATGTTACATGATATGCGATATTTGGTAACTAGTGATTCACCGTATATTACGTGATATGAGATATTTGGTAACTAATGATTCATCATCATCCTGTAGGTATTTTTTATGTTTTATTTTTATTTTTTTGGGCACATTGAAAGGAATTTTTTATTGAGACTTGAAAACCGTTGATTCTAAAATTGAATGGAGAAGATCTACACTTCTTTGGTAGAATATGTCCATCAGAAATTTTTTGAGGGGTTGTCTCATGTACTGGCATAGTCTATTTTTGATGAATCTTGGGGAAGTGGCTTGGTTTGATTCAGTTAAAAAATCGAAGGTGCTGGAACTTACTTTCAGATACCATTATGAACGTAGAAGTGACTATTTTCAGGTATTTTTTTGGTCTCAAATAAAGTTTATTTTAATGAAAACAATCAGTTTGGCAATTAGTGTGAGATTGGATCATGTTTGGTTTCAACACATCTAGCAGTTCTGTGACACATTCAAAGTCATATCAGACCCAGGGAAGTAGTTAGATGGACCACCCTGGAGTCTAGATCATGATTTTTGTAGTCTGCAAAAATGTTTATCGGGAGAAGATCCATTACACAAAATAAAATAGCTGAAGAAAAAAATGACCCAAGTTATAAGGATTGGGAATTTGAAATTGTGATCTCATGGCTGCTATACACAATGCAGCCTAACATTAACTGAGGGTTACTCTTTTTTTCTTCTTTTTTTTAAGTTTGTTTTCAATGAGGGAAAGTCTCTATGGGGAAGCATGGAAGAATCTTGATGATGGGTTGATAGGCAAAATGTATTATCTTGCGTGATTAATAACGATATCTTATCTTTTGAGTACTTTTTTGTCTTAATATAGTTGATCCCTTTTTATAACATATGAGATTAGGACACAAACAAAAATAAAATGAAAAGAATGTCTGAAAATGTTTTAATTCCTCAAATGGAAATAGAATACTCTACATGTGAACCATGTTTGAGTGGAGAAGTGACCAGAAAACCTTTTTCAAAAGGTCGAAGATCATTCGAACTCTTAGCTATAGTTCTTCAGACACATGTGGTGCCCTAAATGAAAAACTCATAGAGGAATGGAACACTCTATAATGTTTATAGATGACTTCTCAAAATATAGGTACGTCTATCAAATAAAAGAGAAATCAGAAAAATAAAAGAAACCCCCTAGCTTGGTGGACATAACCTCTTGCCATTGGAGCCCGATCTTAGAGTTTTCTTATTAGAAGAAAACTTCTTCCTTCTCTATCAAATCCCATTGTTGTCAATTTCGTAACCTTTGTAATTCCATCAGCTACTTCTGTCCAATCAAGTTATCGTCATCAACTGCTGGTTTACGGCAAGGTACCATGATCAAACTTCAAGAAATTAACTCATGCTCTAATACCAAATGATGCAATGCGGAGGCGGAAAATGTGGTTCTGAGGGTTAAGAATCTGGCTTGTGAGATATGTCGACCAGAACAATAGGAGAAATTAAGAAGAGAATACCAAATTAACCCTTATAAGTCGACAAGAGCAATGGGAGAAATTAAGAAGAGAATACCAAATTAACCCAACATTTGCCTTCCAAGATCAAAACTCATGGGTTCCCCTCAACTAGTTCATTTACAGTTTGATCTTGAACTTCTATGGCTTCTAGTGGAACCCGGATTGCATCAACTTTGTTTTTGGTGATACTCCATTTCATTTGCATAATTTTGCATAATTTTGATAACTTATAGATTTGGCTAGACATTCTTTGCACTCAAGATTGCATAATGCTCCTAGACTTCTATTTATAGTTCTTGATTAACTCATCTTGGTAGTTCTTCTTCTTCAATAAATGGCGGTCCAGTGCACGAGGCTCCTGCCATTGCAGGGTCGGGGGAGGGCTAGATGTATGCAGCCTTACCCCTGCTTTGCAGAGAGGCGTAGTTCTTCTTCTTCAATAGTGGCATATTTACCGGTTGATCTATGAAGCTTGTGTTGTGGGCATTACTATTTCTGTAGTCATGTGTTCTCATCTTTTTGCTTGATTCAAGTTTCTTGTTAATGATCTATCCATTTTCAGACTATGCAATATCCATCTTAGACATTTCAGTTGATACTTGATAGTCTCTTGGAAGGACCACCCACTAATTGTGTGTGACCGCCACAT
Source organism: Tasmannia lanceolata (assembly GCF_043159265.1). Taxonomy (NCBI): domain Eukaryota; kingdom Viridiplantae; phylum Streptophyta; class Magnoliopsida; order Canellales; family Winteraceae; genus Tasmannia; species Tasmannia lanceolata. The sequence goes on from NW_027518693.1 coordinate 4,852,663, forward strand.
GTCAGTATATCTTGTATATGCAGGGGTACCATAGAAATGTATAGTACTCAACTCAACTCAACTCAACTCAACTAAGCCTTTGTCCCAAATTAGTTGGGGTCGGCTAATGAATCCTTTAGAAAATTTTCATGAAGAAGGTGAAAGAATCTACCCGGATCAAATTGACTGTAATCTTGACACTAGTTGGGTTCGTCTACATGCATCGGCTAATGAATCCTTTAGAAAATTTTCATGAAGAAGGTGAAAGAATCTACCCGGATCAAATTGACTGTAATCTTGACACTAGTTGGGTTCGTCTACATGCATTCTCTCCTATCCAAGGTCATGTTCTCTGTTATGTTCCTAGCCATCAAGTCTTTCCTCACTGTTTCTACGCAAGTTGTTTTCGGTCTTCCCCATCCTCTTTTTACTGCATCAACTTCGCACGAGTCACTTCTTCTCACTGGAGCATCCAAAGGCCTACGTTGGATATGCCCAAACCATCTTAAGCGGTGCTCTCTCATCTTCTCCTCAATTGGTGCCACCCCCACCTTTTTACGGATGTCTTCATTTTTAAAAATGTATAATACTCACTATCTTAATTTTAAAGTTTGCTATATCATGCAAATGTATATTACCGATGAATGATTTGATTTCATAACTGATTGGAACATTGATTGATTAATTGCTCGAAACTTGGTGTAGGTCAATGATTGCTTATTGGCTGGAAAATTTTGTTCCCATCCTTCTTCTTACATATGATCTCTTTGACTAGTTCAGGTAAGTCTTTGCCGTGCTAAAAATACAGGCGAGATTTTTGCCATGAAGAAATTGAAGAAATCAGAGATGCTCAGTCGTGGACAGGTGAATAAATCTCTAAACTAAAGACTCTCCAAAGTGTGATCTGGTTCCAGTGTTCTGTGGATCTGTTAAGGCATTGTATCTTTCTGAATCTCTTCTTCAGTTTACACATTCTAATATTCTATTATCCAGACAATTGAACATGTTTTGTAATACAATGTCTATTATCTTAATTGTTCTTGGGGGTTTAAGTATGGCAATGATACACTGTGATTGCACATGTTTCCATAATACATTGTCTATTTGGTAATTGTTCTTGGGATTTAGGATGGCTTGAAGTCATAATGACCACTTGAAGCTTATAAAGAATTGCTTATATTTTTGTGAGATTACAAATTATATGATGGAGAAGGTTGGAGCTTTATGAAGAATTTTTTTCTTATTGTTGTTAGATTACAAATTATATGATAGATAAGGATTTCCTTAACAAGCTATTCATGACGTTTTATCCACTTGTAAGTTGGATATAATCAATTGGACTGGGACAAATATAAAATTTGCCCATGAGTGCTATGGTCTTATATGTGTACTGAGTGAACAGACCAACTCTGAATGATCACGAGATCTGTCTTGCAAAACTTAGCATGGGCAGTACTGAATAATAAAAAATTAGGATTCTGTAAATGCATTTTGGATCATTATACAATCCATTCAGAAAAATTAATCTGGAATGCACAAAATTTTCTTCGTTAGCCTGATTTTTTGTCAGATCAACATCATCTCTTTCATGTATCAAAGATTTTTATTTTTCATCCCATTCTTTTGTCATATTTCAGGTTGAGCATGTTAGATCTGAGAGGAACTTGCTTGCTGAGGTTGATAGCCGGTGTATAGTAAAACTTTTCTATTCATTTCAAGATTCTGATTTCTTGTACCTTATCATGGAGTATTTACCTGGTGGCGACTTTATGACCCTCTTGATGAGAGAGGAAGTTCTTTGTGAAGATGTTTCACGATTTTACATGGCCGAGAGCGTACTAGCTATCCATTCTATTCACCAGCATGACTATGTCCACAGGTATTTACAATATCATTTGATTCTACATTTGAGTGGATAGAATGCTACAATTATCATAAATTATGTAAGAGACTTTTACTACTTGAAAGTTGTTCCTTTTGTTCATTCCTTTTGGAAGTGGTCTTGTCAATAGTTCTTAACTACTTTAGGATAGAGTGTATTCACTATCGTACATGTACAAAAATCCATGCATTTCTATCCATGGTTTTAAATTTCGGTCGAAATACCGGGACCGAAACCAAAATCACCCAAACCCGAAATTTCGGGGAACGGCCTACATTGCGTTACAATAATGAAATTTGCTTTTATTTTTTACCAAAATTTGGTATTTCGGCCGAAATTTCAGTAATTTTGGTTGTCGGAAACCGAATTTAAATCCATGTTTTTGTCTCTGCATTTGATTCTGGCAGTTGAAACCAAATTGTATGTCAGTGGGTTCGTTTGAATGGAATGCACAAGAGCTTTGAACTTGAAGTGCTTCTGTCTACAGGGACATAAAGCCAGATAACTTGTTACTGGACAAAGACGGACATGTGAAACTCTCAGACTTTGGCTTGTGTAAGCCCCTTGATAGTAAATATTCAACAATTTTGTTGGAAGATGACATCCTTGGCAGTCAGGCATCTGCACCAATTGAAGCTGACATGCAATCTGGAAGTGACAGAGCCCCTTGGTTGATGCCGAAAGAACAATTACAACAATGGAAACGCAATCGTCGTGTGTTGGTATCATTTTTTCTCATTCACTAATTCACTTTCTGTTGCTATTTTGCAAGTATGTCAAGCTATGACTGTCTGGATTATGGATAAAAGAGAAAAATTCATATTTCTTCCACACACTAGTCACACTTTTTAAAACAGAATTGCAGCCTCAGTTTGTCTAATGGTGCGTTCTAATGTTCTACAGGCTTATTCTACAGTGGGAACTCTTGATTATATGGCACCTGAAGTGTTACTAAAGAAAGGTTACGGGATGGAGTGTGACTGGTGGGAATCAGATCTAAATTAGTGTTTTTTTGCTAACTAAGGAATCATATTATCGTAGTATTCTCAGATACACACGAAGAAACTGATGTTCTGCATTCAAACAAATTCTGTTAGTCTATTTTATTTCGGCCTCCGTGGTGAATTTTGTGGGATGATACACCACTGCACTGACCATACAACAATACATCATAAGTATCTAGGTGGTGTTAGTTTTCATGTCATCCAACAGAAATCTCCTTACAACCACCACCAACGCCACTGGTGAAAGCAATTGAGACATGCTAAAAAACTCCTACAAGGTTCTGAAGTGAGATTACACCTTGAATTCTTTGAAACCTGACTCTGTTTTTTTTGTAATTGCCATATAGGACACTTACTGATGGAGTCCGTTACCTAGAATGGAACAGTTCGAACAGATTTTGATATTCTCTTAGTTTTGGTACTTTATTTTGTAATGTATTATATTGTTTCCAGGTAAATTTATTTGTATTTCGATAATTTATTTCTTTTTATTTGTTTGTTTCCATTCACTGAGGTTATTTCAATAATTTGTAATGTATTGCATTGTATTCTGTCCATGCATATTGATTGTTTTTTTAAATATTTTTTCCAAATTTTCAAAACCATAAATCCATGGAAAAAAGGGAAAATCATGCATTAATCCATGTGCAAATGCATGAAGTCAACAATTAGTTGATGCCTTGCACCATAATTGAATAAACAAGCAAACAACATATAATAAGCACTTAGCAATAAAAAAGTATAAACGCAAGCCCCTCCATCTATTTGGTCAAAATTTTGACATGTCGACCATAGTTCGGTAATTACATTCTAAAGTGGGAGTGTTACAGATGACTTTACCGATACATTATCGAAATTTATACGTATCGTTCGAAGGATTTTGTTTCGGTGGGGATGGAAATAGAAAAATGTTGGTTTTCTTTTTGTTGATTTGGGTTGACATTTAGAAAAATGCTATTTCCTCTCTTTAGAATAGCCTTGTTTTAGGGATAAAAATCAACTAGTTTGCAACCCCTTTTAAAACAAATCTGAGATCTTGAGCAAACATTTCTCAGATTTCAGACTCCTAGGATTATAGGCTTTGATATGAGGTGACACGATAGATTTAGCAAGTTTCAAGTATCGATGATACAAGGGACCGATAAGGATCGAATACTAGTTCACACTATTAACCTAATGCCACATTTCTATATTTCAAACATAGTGTTTTTTTTTGTAGACATTAGCTAACGCGGTCTAGACCAAAATAAAATATACTTTTTATTGTTTTACTTGTTGACTTCAATTTGAAGTTTTGCATTTGTTATCCAAAAGCTAGATCTTCATGTTCTCATTCTTAGAAATTTGCCCTTTATGTCCACCCAATTAAACTTGTGTAACGTCAATTTCCGCAGGAGGATTTAGTCCCCACTTGCATTTAACCACAACATTGTTAATTCAATAAATGTTGTTTAAAATAAGACGATCGAATAGTTTTTCTGAAATAGTATTGTCCATCTATGCTTCAGGTGGTCCTTGGGGGCCATAATGTATGAAATGCTATTAGGATATCCTCCCTTCTGTTCTGATGATGCAAGGATTACTTGCCGGAAGGTATTTAGTATTTGATGCTTCCTTCGTATTACATCATTAGAGTGTGATTTTTCCATTTTGTCACTCATTCATGCCAAATAATCTGAATTTTTTCTGGTAAACAGATAATTAACTGGAAAACATGCTTGAAATTCCCTGAAGAACCAAAAATATCAAATGAGGCTAAAGATCTGATCTGTCATTTGCTATGTGACGTCGAGACACGGCTCGGGACTAGAGGAGTGGAGGAAATAAAGGTATTTTCTGTTATAACCAGACATGTAGTCTTCAAATTTTAACTTAGCATGGAAATAAGAGAACGTGAAGTCATTAATTCTTTTATGGCATATCAGATATGTCAGTAGACATCATTACCCCTCTGTTGGATCCCCTTCTTTCACTGTGCATTTCTTTAGTATTTTTGTTACTTGTACTTAGGATCATAACTTCTCATCTACATTGCTTCTAACTATTTATTAGTTTGTTTTCTGTATCAATAAGCCGATTGTTTTTCATATAGTTCTTTTTGCCATTGTGCATTTTTAAAACAATGGCTTGTTCCAGAAATCATACATATCTTTATTAGCTTCGAACCAGCCAATTTTTCTCATTTAAGTTGTTTATTTTCTGTTAGGCACATCCATGGTTTAGAGGCATTCAGTGGGACAAGCTGTACGAGATGGAAGCTGCATACAAGCCAGTTGTTAATGGGGAGTTGGACACTCAAAATTTTGAGAAGTTTGATGAAGTAAGTATTGTAATAATCTATTTTTCCATCTCCACATGTATTCTTTGCTCAGACAATGTTATGAATGTTGCCATGAGCTGAATTATCAAAATCTGCATTTAATTATTGGAAAGTCACCATATTGGCAAGATGTGTTTAACTTAGTTTGCTTTTATTCTAAGAACTGTACAATTGTGGATGTTTTCTTTCGTAAATTTAACTCCAAATATGAGAGAAAATATATCAAGAATGACAAAAATATCATACAGTGATAATTTTTAAAAGCTTCTAGCAGTCCTCAAATATTTATTGCTGTAATTAGCTTATTGTGATCTTGATATCGTCTCTTGGGCTTGTAGAATTTTATGAGAGATGTTCTATAAATTATTTCTTACAGATATTTTGTTCTCTTCCATTACAAAAGAACAATGCACGTGAATATGGTTACCTCCAGCCATAAAGCCAGCATTGTGCTATGCTTAGGAAATCTTGGTCATCCCATCCTCGTGGGTTCCTTAGTTGAACTTTGATGGTTTTAACTAAGGGAACCCTGGTCCTGATGGAGGTATATTTAGATATCACGATGGCATTGTCAGTTGTGCATTCACTGATCTTATCAGAGTTGCCGATTCTAACGAGGCTGAAGTTCTTGTGCTCCAGACCGAAATTCTTCTTTTAGATCATGAGTTTCTCAACTCAATGATTGTGGAGGTGGAGAGGGACTTGTAAACCTGATTTGGTGGATTTGTGAGGGAAAAGGATTTCTGTGGAGAGTTGCCAATGGTTCGGAGGCAACTTCAAACCATGTTGAAGGAAAAATGGTTTCCTTCATGTGTACTGCTTGGATAATGATGTAGAAGATGACTTAGGTCAGGGAAGTGTGCATAGAGATTCCACTATGATTGATGACCAGTTCCCTTTTTTTGATTTGCTGTTACCTTTTTGTTATTCATTTTTTATTTTACCATCTCAGTCAAGGTTTTTCTGCTTCCTTATATCTTTTGCTCCTTTAATATAAATTTCATTACCATTCAAAAATAATCCAGACCAAGTTGTTGGTTTTATTCTTTTTCAATTACTCTAGCATTATATATATATATATATATATATATATATATATATATATATATATATATATATATATATATATATATATATAGAGAGAGAGAGAGAGAGAGAGAGAGAGAGAGAGAGAGAGAGAGAGAGAGAAAACGGTTCCTACACATATGTGTAGATAAGTTATCTACACACTAGCTTAAAATACATTGGGGGCCACATTATTTGGGTGATCCAAACCATTCATTTTTAAGGCCCTCACATAGATAGGGTGTCCACAAAAAATCAGATCCATAGGATCATCCTAACCATTCGAACTGTGGAGGCAAAAAATGGACTAATTTGTGAAGGTTTAAAGACATCCATTTTACCTCCACAAATCGTAGGGTTGGGATGATCCTATGGATCTGATTTTTTGTAGACACCCTATCTATGTGAGGGCCTTTAAAATGGATGGCTTGGATCACCCAAACAATGTGGGCCCCCACTGTATTTTAAGCTAGTGTGTAGAGAACTATCTACACATATGTGTAGGAACCGTTTTCTCATATATATATATATATATATATATATATATATATATTGTTGCATTAGATTTTTGCTTTATCCTATACATCAATTCATATCCCCCCCAATTCTTATCTTCAGAACAAACCACTACTCCCCAAGTGCCATTTTTATGTACAGCCATTACTTCTTGCATAACATTGACTCAATTTTCATCAAGACAACTTATACAAATGAAGAAGGTTCAATTGGTGATGAGGTGCCAACTTGCACGTTTAGGGCATGCCTGCATTTGTACTTGCTAACTTGTGCTTCTCATATCCTAAAGTACTTGTGGCTAAAATTCATGCTTTGCAGAGGCTTTCATGTCAAGAATCCCATGCCACCCGCTTTCTAGAGTTTTAGATCAAATGGTTTGCAACACAACTTCTCATGATGCCGTTTAGTTAAATCAGTTGCAGCTCAATCACTGACTTATGCTAAGAGTGGGGATGGATCATTATGCCATTCAATTGATTCAATGTTATCTGCCGTGCATTTGCCTTAATGTATTTAAATATTACATGCTGAGTAATCATCAAAATAAAATATCTATTTTGTGAAAAAATAATTTGCATAGAATCCAATCATACAACTCAATTCAAGAGTCCTTAAAATAGAAGGATGTCAATCAAATAACAAAAAATATACCTCCAGGAAAGCTTCTCTTGGAAATTGAATTATTTGTAAATAAATTTATCCTTGGAAGGAGTTTCTTGGGGATTCAAAAACCACTTACGATGTATATTAATCTTCCAAGGAATCATACAAACTTTGTTTTATGTGTGACATTAAATTGAAATGTTTTTTATACGTCCTTTTTAGGTTTTAGGTGAGGTATGCTTTTCTCTAAATACCTCATCATACTTCTCTGGGCATTCCTTCCTTTGACAGTACATATATTCTAAACTTTTTGCTCCATAGGTAGAAGGCCCACCACGAGAATTGTCAAGAGTGGGACCCTGGCGCAAGGTACTTCCTTTATGGTCTTTCAATGATCCACATTTTTGTTAGAAACTAATTTCATAAGTGATAATTCTAACTATGTTAAGTTTTTTTCAATCTAAATTAATTTTATAGTTGTTATCATTCAAACTTTGCACTTTCACAAGGGCACATTTTTAATATCCATCATATTACTTTGCACCAAGGTTGGAAAACTCATGACTAAAAGCCTGTCTTGGTTGCCCTTTCCTTTTTACTCTAGTGGTTGAAATGGCAAATAGGGTGAGCAATGAATCTTTTTCTAAAAATTTTAAATACAAAAGGTTCACAAAAGTATCAAAAAATAAAATATAAATACAAAAAACATAAAAAGAAAAAATTAAGAAGATTTACCATAAATGACATCTCTTATCTACAACTTGCAAAATTATATAGAGATAGAGATAGATATGTATATAAGGATATATTTCTTAGTTTTGAACCTATCAAACTTTAAAATTTATTCCTCACTTATAGCTTACTTTCTTATAGGAGAAGTCTTATATTTCTATTCTATTCAAAAGTAAACTCAAATATAGTCTGGTTTGAGTTACATAGGTCACCAATTTCATCGAATTACATAAAAAACCCACTAACATTCAGCCAAGTCATCCGAGTTACATCTGAGTCAAATGTGAGTTGTGTATACATTGGGCTTTGGCACGTGGTCAGTCAGGGTTAGGTCAACCGAGTCACGAGTCAGGTCAGCGAGTTTTCCAACCATACTTTGTGCAAGTGCAAATCTTTGAATATAAGTTTATGTTGTGACAGGTGGAAATGGTAGTCTTATGTTCGTTTCATGAATATTTAGGTCTTTGTGAATCATGTACACCCTGTTAAAATGTTGCAGATGTTGACGTCAAAAGATGCCAATTTTATAGGGTTTACTTTCAAGAAATCAGACATGGTTAAAGCAATGGGTACTTCAGGTTTGATCAATTCTTATGAATAATTTGTGTTATAGATTATTTAGTTCTCCTTACAATGGCTTACGTTGTTATTGATGCTAAATTCATTTTTTAATGACATATTTCCATTTTTTTTTCATTTGGGTGAGTTAGTGGACCACTTCTTTATTTCCTATTTCAATTTAAATTTAGTCATGTGATGTACAGACCATAGATGTCTTCATTAAAAAATAATATTTAATACATTTCGAAATTTAGGACCGAAATTCCGAAATTTCAGCCGAAATTTTGTAACATATATATATATATATATATATATATATATATATATATATATATATATTATTTTTTAAATTACAATTAACCGAAATTTCGGACCGAAATTCCAGAAATTCCAGAAAATCCGAAATTTCGGACCGAAATTCCGAAATTTGGTAATGGCCGAAATTCGGAATTTCAGGAAATTTCGGTTTCGGTCTCCACCGAAATCCGAAATTTAAAACCATGTTGTGGACTATGTTAGCTTGAGGGAGAGTGCTAGTTATGGTCGTGATTAGTGAAAGTGTATTTTGGTCATTTTAACCAATTCCCTTGGATTAGTGAAATTTCTCCTCTTCTCTACCTTCCTGGCTTTATTATGAAAATCACTTTTATTCTTTTTTATGGAAGAAAGTTATATTCTAGTGCAGAAAGAAGCTTAAATCATTTCATGGTCTACTACAGAAACCGAGTGTGAGTATAATGGCATTTGTACATATTGTTCGAGATATTACATCTGTAACGTCTTTACTGTAGTTTTTCTCTTTCCCTTCATTAAGGGCACTATTGTAATTTTCCTATACCGACTCGAGTGATAATTAAAGAGTGGAAATCCCATGATGAGAGTACTGTTACGATTTCTCCCAAAGCTTCATCTCTCTTCCCTTCTCCTCATCTCATGTTGTCTCTCCTCCCTTCTCCAAAGATTTCACATTTGACTAAAGAAAATCTAAGGGGCTGTTTGGATACGTGGATTTTAGAATCCAGGTTTTAGTTTGAAAGTGGTGTAAAATTCTGGATCTTACAGTCCATTATCCATTATTCTGGATCTTACAGTCGATTAATCTCTCCCCCATCTTGAGATTTCTAAAATCCTGAATTTAGGGTGATCTCCTACTCTCTCGCTCAACGAAAAGAGGGATGAGAAATCAGAAAACGATGGGACTGTCTCCTTCTTCCTTTGTCTGCCATGCAGGATTTTGAGGAAATCCAAGATTCTAAAATCCACGTATCCAAACGGCCCCTAAATGGTGTCCAAAAGCTTTCGTCTTTAGCCATCATCCATGATGACAGTCAATATGCAATTTATATCAGTTTTAATCAAGTTAATATGAGAGACAATAACTTAATAAGATACTAAGGTAGTTTTAATTTTGAAAAGTCGAAGCAGTATACATAAAGCCTATATATGTTCTATTCATTAAACTAGCTGTGGATGTCATGACATACTTCTCTAGAGAAAGTTACGACTCTCGCAAGAAAGCTTTCAGTGCACAGAAAATGCATCTCTACTTTTGGAGTCGTAGGGAATAAAGTGAGAGTGTGACACTATTTTGTAGTGACAGACTATTTTGTGTTTCTTGTTATTTTTTCCTTAGATTGAGCATATTTGCTTTATTTATTTTATGTCAAGATTATTTGTAAACTACCTAATTATTTGTTGTTTCTGTATTAAAATTCACAAATAGAATATAACTGGTTTTAAAATTTTAACATACTATCCTGCTATTTCCTAGAAACACCATTGTATGACTTTTTTGTTTATGAAATGACCTTGGCTTTGGAGATTAAAGATTTAAACATTTCCATACACAAAATGACACAAAATATTGTGGATCTTGGCAATGGTAGAGAATCTGTCTCACTAACTTTCATTGTAATTGCAGGTACAGACATGAAACCAACCAGTTCCTCAAAGAAATCATCTCTCATCTCCTTGTTTGGTATGGGTTTTTATCCGCAAATCCCTTAAATTTATAATTGTTTTTCTTGCTTTCATATAATGAACTACAGCGGGATGAGTAGATTTATGAAAAATTGATTTTTAATTTCTTGAAGGAACAATGTTTAATGCCTTCAAGTCCTTTCACATCCTGAGAAGACTTGGAATTACAAAGGCTACGATACAAGTTTAAGTTGCTCTGAATAAAAGCCGAAGGACAGTGTCACCTGAATTAGTATAATTGTGATGAAAATCTTCACTAGTCTAACATCTATGTGACCATGAGTCTCCTAAACAATTGGCTTACCTCTTAGCGAGACCATTGCATGAAAATAAAATGGTACCTGCAACATCTCTTTTGTCCTACATATCAAAGTGTATGCTCCAGAATCATCAGGGATTGTGAGTCCATTTTGTTCGTGTGTGTAGAATTCTGAATGAAAATGTTATTAAATTTGTTAACTAATGGATACACTCGAGAATATTTTCATGAGTGGTCATGTTTCCTTCCATTTCTTTAGCCAATGCATCAAAAGAGAAATACCAACCAAAGAATTACCAAATCACTTGTATCAATATTAGCAAATAACACATTAGTCTTTTAGGCGGCTTTAAGAAATGCAATATGTCTCTAGGTTTCCAATATAGTAGTATCGTGGAGCAAGTAATGATCGGTGATTGATCTTAATATCTCAATACATCCACTATTAAGTGTCATTGTTTTCCTCCATTTTCAGTTCATTCTATATTCTACTAATTGCATGTTATAGAAATTTAAAAAATGGAATCTTCCAAAAATGTAGGCTTCCATTTTCAGTTATTTCTATAACTTGTCATAGGAGTGACCTGCCGGGCTTTGTGCCTAAATTGTCCGCGAGAAAGAGAGAAAGCTAGAGGGGTAGAAGAGTTGATCTCCGCCAAGACCATGAGAGATGAAGGAATGAAGGCTCAAGATAAAAAAAAAATCAAGATCAGAGAGATCGAGATAACAAGGAGAAGGGAAGATAAAGTTCTAGAAGAGATAAAATCTAGAAAAGATGAAGATCAGAAAAGATGAAGATCTAGTAAAAACAAGAAACGAAAAGAGATCAAGATCCATGAAATATCAAGAACGGGAAAAGGGGAAAAGAAAAGATAAGAGGGAAAGGGGAACGATTTATAAACCCAACTGGGAAGGGTGGAGTGGAAAGGGAAGAAAAATGAATGTAGTATGTAAGAAGGGTGAAAAGGAGGAGTAATAGAGGGGAGGTGAAAGGGAGGAAAGACAGAGGGAGAGTACCCTGCAGCTGTGAGCACTTTTAGCTTTCTTCAAAACATCCAAATTCCTTAGGTCTTTATGTGGAGGCTGAGGAATCTTTTGCCAAGGTTTGTACTTACTAAAAATAGTAAGTCAGTACTTTCTAGAAGTAGTAAATTTGTATTTATTAAAAATAGCAAGTCAGTATGTTCACTATTTTGAATTAGTAATAGGATTGGGCTCGATAAGGGTAATGGGTAGTGGTGGGCCAAGCTAAATAAATGTTACTAAATCCGAATAAAATTCTATGTGAACGAAATAATAAAACATTTCCAATCTAAAACAACAGAATCTAATGACAACGACGGTTAAATCACATGAATTGTTGACATGAATTGCATGGGTTTTGTAGAAATTGATATGTAAAAACCTTAAGATCCAAGTGTGCAAATTTGGAAACCACATTTCACCATCATTCTTACGACTATTTTCTTTTTTGGCATTCAACTAAGTATTTCTTGAGATGACAATCAAATAGATGCTTCAAAATATTTTCACTAGTTTCATATTTCAACCGGACCTTTCTTTCTGTTCTTTCTTTCCTTTTCTGTTCTTTTTTTAATGGCACCTTTCTTTCTGTTCTTTTTGTTTAGGTATGCTGTTATTGTACATGTTACCTCTCCTAATTGCAAATTCACTAGATTTGATCATTATATGGCACTGAACCAACTCTTTAAGTTCTCAAATATCTTATAGATGGTGATGAGAAATACTGATCAGAATGCTTTTGGCTCTAATACTTTTCTTCATGATGATGCAGATCATGTTGACCTGAAAGAAGGTGTGGATCCGAGCAGTGAGCATAAACCTTAGTCTCAAAACTCTCCTGCGTCATTGTCAACTCGCCCAAGTATTTTCTCTTTTACCTTTGGCCGCATTCTTGTCCGAGACCACGTTTTCCCTATAGTCAATCAAAACTCCATTGACTCTATCGAGTTATGATCGCATCAACCGAGTACCCTGCCACGTCAACCGGGTACTCGATCACGCCACACCGAGTCGACTAGGATTTGCTTTGGCCACTTTTTGGCCCGCATCCACATTTTGAAACACTGGCATAAACTGTGCACCTGAGTTTGCGTTCTTTCTGTTTTCCTTCCCATTGTTCTTTGTATGCTCTATGACATGGCCAAATTTATGATACCTCTGGCAAAATCTGATCTGCTTGATGAGAATAATCCCCTTCATGTACAGGAATTAAACAAAAGGTCATTCAAAAGTTGATCTAAGCTTGAATAATAACACTCATGGCAAAATCTGGTGCAAAATCACAGGTGGGTTTTAGTTAAATGTTTCTTTAGGTAAAAATTTTCATAAAAAAACTTTGAAAAAAAAACCCGTAGCTGTGTGGTACAAGTGGGGATCCCTTCTTTATCAATGATCGAGACCATTAATTTACACAAACCGGAGGGCTTGAATTGTCCGATGAAGGAGAATTCTGATCTATGGCTCATCCATTTTAGTATCAAGTAGATCAATGGTTTTGGTATCGGCAAAGTGGTTGACCCTGTTTTTCCTTGGAAAATTGCGCTGGGGAACACAGGATTTCTCTTTTTAAAATAATTACACGTAGTTTTAGGCTTTTAGCCTTGTCTGATTACCGCCCTTGTCGCATAACTATAATTTTCAGATTGCCGATCATGTTTGCAGTGTGGTAGAAGAGAGTAATGCAGTTATTTTATGAAAAATGCTAATAAGGCAGTGCCTGTTAGGCTCATCTGTGACAGCCACTCTGGGCTCCACATGGACGCTGTGGATCTGATTAGATCTTTTGATCAGGCGGGTGAGCAGAAGTCTGGCTAATTACCATCAAGACCACCTTGATTGAATGTTCCTATTCCCCTTATCTATCGAGCTTCATTTAGAGCTCTGCAAACAAAATCTTAACCATTTAATTAAATTTATTTCATGGCTGAAAGAAACATCCTATGGCCAATGAAAATTCAAATAAAGCTTTCAGAAGTGCAAGAATAGGTTGCAAATAAAGCTTCTCTTCTCTTTCCTACAATTACAGACTCACTTAGCTAATCCCATTTCATAAGGAATAAACAAAATGGGTAATAAAGCCCATAAACTTTAACTATAAAAGTGAGGAATAGTAGGGTTTATAGCATTTATTTCTATAAACAACAACAAAAGCAAAAAAGATGAGAACCCAAAACCTCAATCTCTATCTTCTTCTTCCATCTCCCTAGGTACAGCACCAAAGTGCTTTATCAAGATATCCACCAGCAAGGGCACCAAGTTCTTGCAAGGCACGCCTTTCTTATAAACAGCTCCCAAATGAGAGTCACTCCCAATCCTCCCACCCAAGTAGACATCCACTCCTTCACAAACCTTCCCATTCTCATCCCTAGTCATGCACCCCATAAACCCAATATCAGCCACTTGAACCTGCGCACAAGTGTTTGGGCAACCTGTCCAATGCATCCTCACAGGCCTATCCATGGCGACTCGCTTCTCGACCTCCTCCGTAACCTTAAGGGCTCTCGCCTTGGTCTCGATGATGGCTAGCCCGCAAAACTGGCTACCAGTGCAAGCTACCAGCCCTTTCATAAGAAGGGCTGGCCGAGGAGAAAATCTCTCCTCTAAGAGTTGCTCCCTAAGCAAGGACTCGACCCGCGAGTCCTTCACATTAGGGATTATGATATTTTGTTCTACCGTGAGCCGGAGCTCGCCTGACCCGTATTCATCGGCAAGTCGGGCCAGCTCGACCATTTCGTGGGCCTGGAGCCTGCCCACTGGAATGTGAAGGCCCACGAAGTTGAGGCCCACCTGCTTTTGAGGATGGACACCAAGGTAGTCTCTCCTCTCCCATTGCTTTTGTACTAAGTCTTCTCCTGGTGACCTCTCCAGTTCTTGGTTTGGCATCCTCTTGACTACCTCTGATCTGAATCCTTCTACTCCCTAGATTTCAAGAAGAAAGAAAAATAAGAAAAGACACAGGTGATGAATTTATAAATACATGACATGAATTGCATATATATGGACCTTTTAATCCTAGCGAATGCATATTGTAGTCTGTAGGTACCTAACCAATATGCCAAAAGCTCGAGAACTGATGGAATGTGTTAGGCTAGGACAATTAAACTTTGTCCCATACCAGGCTGGATCCCTACTCAATACCAGGCTGGATCCCTACTCAGGACCGTAACATAGTCAGGATTGGATATGATCCGGGTTAAAAGGTGTAAATGATTACTTATTACTAGACTCAAAATTAAAAGTAATTTTTAGTTAAATAATAAGTTTTGGATTCAAAATCAAAGGGCCTACAGACATCTTGTTTAACACAAAATTGAGGAGATGACTTACAATTTCATCAATCAGCCACATCATTCTCGTCTTCTGGCGGTTTCCTCTAGCGCCGAGATCCCTATAAGCCTCCAATACTGCTCTGCACACGGCAACCACATCATCTCCGGGGACCCAAGCATCGAGGGGCACCGCCTCTGCGCACCGCTTGGGACTAAAGAACCCCCCAACCAACAAGTTGAATCCGAGCCGTCCATTCCTCATAGCCGGCATGTATGCCAGATCATTTATGTGAGGGTGCTCATACAGATCATGGGACCCCACCACACACACATTCCATTTCCTTGGCCTGCTCCACAAGTAATTTTAGGGTCATGTCCTAAACGGGTGGGGGCCTACCAGAAAGCATCTCTCGATCATTCTATGTAACCACTAATCTAAAGCCACGTTGTCCTATAGTGAGTTTGACTAGGCAATTTCGTGGAAAGCGATTTCGCAGCTGACTTTTGCATGAGAGAAGAAGAGCCAGAGGGGCTCACTTTTCAGCAGATATTGTCTTATTCAATCAATCCATCTGAGGTGGCTGCTCCCACATGCAAAGGTAAGCCACAAAATAGCTTCCCGCGAAATTGCCTAGCAAATCCCTTGTTAAAATATATTAGTGCAAATATCAGTTGCCTTTCTTAATTGGAAAAAAAAAAGAAGGAATGGAAGCCCAATGGAAAGAGCATTGGTGCCATGGACACTCACAAATTTGTGACCGTCGGATTGCCCAGACCGTTAGATGTGATGAATTGAGAGAGTAGATTCGTGTAGGGTCTTGTATCGATGATCTCGTGGGGATCAATCCCAGCCAGAGGATTCCCTACGGGGTTTCGCACATTGTCCATGCCGCTCTGGAGGCTAGTGAGGCCCACTTCATCAAGACCGTCCATTATTTCCGGCACGTGTGGCAGCTCCACGCCACGTATTTGCCAATTTTGCCTTGTTGTTACATCTGCACACCCTTGATCGCCGTACCTCATCACCACTTCCCCTAGGTAACGGGTCTGATTGCTCCACGTCACTCCATTTGGCAGTTTTAATCGCATCATGAACCGTCCATCTAGATATCACCAAAATTAATATAAAATAAAATGATTTGAACGGTTTAGATTATTACAATACAATATTTTATAAAACATTTTCGAGAATCCGTAATTTAGGAGTGCTACTGATATTTGCACGACCATGTTTTGTTACCGGCGAACTCATCTTGTTTACATTTGAGAAAACTTACATTGGTGCTTTCTTTTATGGAATAAACCAAGCCATTTGAGCCTCACGTCTATATCATCCTTACTAAGTTTCGATCCCTCAATCTCTTCCAAAGATTTCTTTGCCAACTCTTCAATCCCACGCTCCATCGCCAGCTTCATCGGCTCCTTCTCTAGCTTCACCTGCAAAACCCACTCTCTCTTCTTTCAAACAAAGAACATACACCCAACAGACCAATATATCCCTCCCTCCCTCCTCTCTTACCTTTTCTAGTGGATTTATGCCTTGTCTGAACTTCTCTTTAAGCACCCAGTATCCATCTCTCTCCTCAACCCTCGGTTCGAACCGCGACACATCTGGGTCCCCTAAGGGTGCGACCGTCGGGCTCGGACCCGATTTAACCCGGCGAGTCGGCCGGGTCACCGGCATGGAGGGTGTTAGAAATCGGAGTGTCGACGACATAATTGGGTCTTTACCGGTGCAACTTCGGATCTGGGTTAAGTACAAGTTGAGACAGATCGGAATCCCTTTTGTAGCAAAATTAGAGAGAATGTGTTCGGGCCTTTTCGGAGTTGCAAAGGGCCGCTTTTGGGTCTGATGATGTGGAATTACCATGTTGCCCCTACACTGAAAGGAACAGAGCCTTATCTTCGTGGAATTGATGAGGGGGCATTTTTGTAGTTTTGCGGAAATACTGTGGCCATGTTTTTTCTAGAGAGTATATGTCTCTCTGAAGATGCCAAGAGTCGTAGTTGCAAATCGCCACCACGGCCTTTGGGGTGGAGAAAACAACCTGCCCATGTGGGCCCAGGTTTTTTCTCTACCACGTGGCTAGTCAGGGAGGAGCAATAAAGAGGCGTGTATTTATCAAACGATAGGGGCCATTAATTCAATTCAACTCCTCATTTTCTGAAGCACAACCAAGGTTTTGATAGTTGCACTAACTCATCTTGTCTTTTATTATTTAAAGAATTGTCAGAGGTTATTACAGTTCCCATAGAGCCAGTTATAAAACAAAAGACAAACTAGTTTTGTGCAATCATTAAAACATGGTTGTGCTGATATCATTTCACTTTCCTAATATAATAGATGAAGGGGATTTGCTAGGGAATTTTACGGAAAGGCATTTCGGGCTGACTGTTGCACGAGAGAA
Source organism: Tasmannia lanceolata (assembly GCF_043159265.1). Lineage (NCBI taxonomy): Eukaryota > Viridiplantae > Streptophyta > Magnoliopsida > Canellales > Winteraceae > Tasmannia > Tasmannia lanceolata. Next base: position 4,870,264 of record NW_027518693.1, read on the forward strand.
AGCCACAGTGACTCACTTTTCAGCAGATTTTGTCTTATTCATTTAATTCAGCTGAGGTGGCTGTTCTCTCAAACAAAAGTCAGCTGCCATTTGCGTTTTCGCAAAACTCCCTCGCAAATCCCATAAAATTAAACGTTAATGCCCGATACCCCGAAGATTTAGATTTGGAATTTATCACATTTGCAGTTGAGATTTGGAACCGGATTGCATCCTTCAATTTCCAAATCAGCTACAACTATGGGTAGACATTATTTGGAAATCCATATTTGTGGCAATTACCTTCACCTTAGCTGCTCCACGACCTTGCTGCAGCAGCAGCCAAACATCTCTCTCTCTCTCTCTCTCTCTCTCTCTCTCTTACAACTTCAGCATCACAATGATTGATGTATTTTGTATCCAAAACTCAAATCCAAATCCAAATACAAAAACATGAGGTATCCAAACGTGGCCCGGAAGAAATATGCCTAGGGGTGTTAATGGATCTACTTGGGATAGGATCCACTGGTCTTACTTAATAGCCGTTGGAATTCCCTTACCAGTCAGATTCGTTTAGAGGCTTTTAGGATCCTATTCTAAGTTTAGGGTACGATCAACTATGAGTAGTATTTTTTGATATTACAAAAGAGAAAAGAGTTGCTGCGCTCGAGCACAGAAACACGGGGATGGGGCCATTGGGGGATGATCCTAACCATTCATTTGGAAGGGTGTCCACCAAAAATCAGCTCCATTGGATCACCAATGGGTGCCTATTTGTGGGGCCAAAAATGGACAGATTTGTGGTGTAAAAAATTGGAAATGACCAAAATATCCTAGAACACCCTTATTTCATTGGAAATGACCAAAATATTATTGTCTCATAGAAAATAACCAAAATACCCCAAACTCATTGAAAGTGGCCAAAATACCCCCATTTCAAAGAAAATGATAGGAAATGACCAAAATACCCCATCTTAAAAGTAATGACAGATTTTTTTTTAATTACCTGGAATGACAAAAATACTCTTATCTATTAGAAAATTGATCAAAATATACTTCTACTTATGAAAACTGACCCAAATAGCTTTATGCAAATTACATTATCTAAATGCTTTGTATATAGCTATAGATTTTTGAAACTGTAGTTCAATTTTGTCAGTTTTTATGATCCTTCTTAGCCTTATATACGGAAATTTTTCCACATGGAATATTCTAGTTTGCTACTTTTATTTTGAGACTAAGAATATCTTTCTTTGGAATCCCATACACCTCTAGACTCTTCTTTGAAATCCGGTCATCCTCCTTCTTCCACTTCTTTGGAATCTGTTACTCTTCCTCCTTCAATCCGAGACCCTTGTTTCAAATCCCTCTTTCCTTGCACTGGTCTTCAATTTAGGCAGGAATGAAAGAAACTGTGTATTCATCTCAAATGATCAACCTTTTTCTTCCACTTCTTTGGAATCTCGTACTATTCCTCCTTCAATCCGACACCCTTCTTTGGAATCCCTATTTCCTTGCACTGCTCTACAATTTAGGCTGGAATGAACAGAGTATGGATTCATCTCAATTTATGTAGGAAACTATGGATTCATCTCTTACCCACAGTTAGAGGTACAAAAGTTCCATTGTTGATTCATCTATTACCGAGGGCCCAGTTGGATTTACAAGCGGAAATCTTACTAGGCCCCGTTAGATGTACAAGAGGAGGCCAGTTGGAAATACAAGATGAGGAAAATCTTAGATGTACAAGAGGAGGAAAATCATGTACAAGAGGAGGCCAGTTGGAAATACGAAAGGAAAATCCAATTTAATTACTGAGGAAACTGTGGATTCTAGTGATATTATCAGTTGTCTTCATCGTTTTGATACAACCCTAAGGGTTTCTCTGCTTCACTCATGATGACAATCATTCTCTAAATGCTTTGTTGGTGTCTTTGTAAAATCCAATTTATCCATAATGGAATCATGAATCCCTATCGGTTTTTGAAACCATCTCCCCAACAGGCCCATTTGGATGTTGAACCAGAAAATTTTGATTTACCATCTCCCCACTAGACCATGACATGTTGATGTTTTACAGAAAATCTTGATTTACAATCTCACCATCAAGCCCGTTGAAGATCAACAATGAAATCTTGATTCATCAAGCCCATTCCATCTAAATTTTGTTAGTTTCCTCCAATATCTCAAGCATATGTACAAATGTATGAAAAGCACCTGAAACAAATAAAATGGAAGATTAGAATGCTATATAGGTAAAGAATACAATTATTTAAGAAAAATAACTTTTCTATATAAAAACACTGATGTTGTACCTTCGTTTTTACTTAAAATTGAGAAGGGATGCAAAGGTTGAGTTTAACATAGAAAATAGGAATTTGTAATGGTTACTTAATTGTAATTTACTCACTCTAGGTTTAGATAGTGTGAAAATGAACTGAAAGAAGAAATATTCTTGTGTTTGATCAGTCACACTAAGAGTGTTTGATTCCATCATGTTAAATTAGGCTATACTGTTGTCACGCGATCATATTGGTTAGGATCACACTAATAGAAGTGATTCTAACATGCTAAATGGGATCGTAGTTGTTTTCACATGCTTTACTTGGGCTAGTTACATTATATTGTGGGACCATCGTGTATACGGTGAATGGGAACTTGATTCTTTTCAATTTTCCTTGGAAGGTGCGTTTTGTTCTAGATGAGGGTTGATGGTGAAGCATACGCAGGCCCACGTACTATGTAATTAGTTTTCATCACAACCATTACATCAGTTATTTGAATTATAATACGAACAAAGAAAGAGAGAAAGTGAACGACTATTGATATAATGGCTAGCTCTAACTATGATTGACCTATTCACATGTGCTCGGATTATGTGGGTGATCGGGTCCATTAATCTAACTAACTCTCTAACTTTGATTACTCTCTGACGATCCAGAGTCAAATTCGGATAGATTGATTTCCAAGGCCAAACCATTCCAATCACACCAATCAAGCTTCAAGTCCAAAAACTAAAGATGCCAAGATCCGTGGTTGCAACTCGCCACCCTGTTACATACTTCTCTGCCATGTGGCTAGCCAAAGGGAGGAGCACAGGGAAGAAGCGTATATTTATCAAACGATGGGGGGCATAAATTCAAACTCAATTTGCTAGGGACCATCACAGAAGGTGCTCTGCATATGGGCTATTGCATGTGAGAGCAGCCACCTCGAGATGAATTAAATGAATAGGAAACAATCTGCTGAAAAGTAAGCATGTATGGCTGCTCTCACATGCCATGGTGCCTAGCAAATACCCACACAGGCTCACTTTTTAGCAGATTTTGTCTTATTCATTTAATTCGTTTGAGGTAGCTGTTCTCTCGTGCAAAAGTCAGCTGCAAAATGCATTTCTGCAAAATTCCCTAGAAATCCCATAAATAAAACATTAATAGAAAAACGGGAATTGCTAGCGTTCATCGCAAAAGGCATTTCTCAGATAGTCTGTCTCATGTCAGACCAGCCACAAAGGGTCACTTTTCAGCAGCTTTTGTCTTCATTCATGAGGTGGCTGGTCTGACATGCCATATACCACCTGCGAAGTGCCTTTTGCGATAGACGCTAGAACTACGGGTGTTAATGGATATCAGGATATGCTTTGGATTGGATTCACCTGTATTGCTTACTAGCCGGTTGAATCCCATATTAGTCGGAGCTTTTCAGATCCTATTTTAATTTTGGGTTACGATCTTACAACAAATTTTGAATTGGATCATCCTATCAGAGTGTACTGAGACCTATTTATATTGTACACTATTGGGCTTAGGGTCAGGGAAAGAAAATAAAATGTAGAAAGTGAAGTGGGGTTTGGGAAGTGAGAAAAAAGAGAGAGAGAGCGAAGAAAAAGAGAGAAGGGGAGAGAGAAGAGGAAGAAAGGGTTTTTCTTAGGTTTTCTCTTGGGATTTTTCTCTTGGATTCTCTTGGGGTTCTTCCTTTGGTGTCTCTTGGGTTACTCTCGGTGTACGGTCTTGGTGAGAGCTGCAAGGAAAGGGTCACCACAACTTTGTGGGTTTTAGTTAATCCATTGTAATCCCTGTATATTGTTTTTCTCATAGTGGAAGATCGTACTTCCTACCCGTGGATGGTGGCTTGGTCAAACCACGTAAAATCTTGTGTTCATGTTGTGGCTTGTTTCTTATTTTATTTTATTTTTTAATTTGTGCACAATCGGATCGGATTTGCCCTGCTGATTTTCTCGACATTTTTAACATGTCCAAGGTCGGGCCCCGCAGAGTGGGTCAGGCACGATTAGTGCTGTTGGAAAACAAAACCGCGCGAGGAGTATGGGTAAACCCAAAATCAGACAATATTTACACACAGTTGGTTCAGGGCGTGATAGGACCCACCATTTTACATCTCATGTTTTGATTGTGCGGGTCCCATTTGACACCTCACTTTTTAATTTGCTTTTCTATCCTACGTGAACAAAAAAAAAATCTGCGGAACCCCTTCTAGGAATGGTTGGCACGCAACTTGATGGCGTGGGACTAAGATCATATACATGAACTCATGTGATCAAAACACATATGCGCTGTTTGGGATCCAATGTCAGTGTATAGGGTACCACAAAGACATTAGTCACAAAAGCTTGTGTGGGCCTCAAGATTATTTAATACCTTATCAATGTAAAATACCCTATAAATGGAAATTTCTATAGCTATTAAATATCTTTTACATATCAATTTCTCTTCATAGTTATTTATTAACTTTAGATGTAAATTTGTTTATTATTATTAAATGCATTGCTTTTTTAAAGCCCTTTGTTACTCATAGCCAATTCTATCAAACGTCCAATTACCCATCAGACTCGCCAACGATACACCGGGGCAAACTCCCAAATAACCCTTTAAAAATTTGGGGAAATATCTTAATAAAGCTAAGAAAACACTTCGAAAACGGGAATATGATTTCCCTACTGAATAACAGAAGTGAACCCGACAAAACAGACTTTAGAGTACAAGTACAAAGTGGAGTCCAATCAAATATCTAATTTCATGAGAAACATCTTAATTCAATGGAGTTTCATTCAACACGGTAAATGTTAACTTACCAACTTCTCCAAAAGCTTAAGCTGTTGGAGGAAGGCATTATTTATCTTTTATGCTTTAACACTCCCCGCACGTGTGGCCCACTTGGCAAACACGTGACACATGTGGTTCCATTTTGGGCCGACCATTGCATGTGGATTTTTGCTATTTGGGAGGTTTGAACTCAAGACCTTTAGCTCTGATATCATGCTAACTTGCCAACTTCTCCAAAAGCTTAAGCTGTATAAGATCACTCCATTGCAAACAAAAAAAATCCTAAAAAATTAAAACAATAATCAGATCACGGAAATTTACACCCTGAACTGCAACATGAAACTCAGGCAGAACAGCCATATCTCATCTGACCACCCAACAGACTCGAAGATGTTACACCGGGCTCGACATCCCCTTTTATCAAAGACCACAGACGATCATCATAGCTGATATCCACACATAAAGGCTCCTTCTCTTTACGCTCTACAAACTTCAAAACTCGTTCAAATAACTCAATCTCGCATGGAAGCTCTATGGGTCCCCGTTCATCGTCTCCAACTGCGTCTTTTGACCGACTAAGCAATGCTCGGAATGTCTGGGAAGATAAATATTTTGAAGGAACCACAAATTTTTTGCGCTCTTTACCTACAAAAATCGTTATGGTATTTTTTGCTTCTTTCCACTTCTTTGGAAGTACTTTCTTCCAAAGAGAGCTGATTGCTGTGCAGCAGGTCATGGTTGGTTTTTTGGAAGAAAAGGAAAAAGATGGGTGAATATGGAAACGTATGAAAGAAAAACGAAGGAGAGCTTGTACTTATAGAGAAGAATTCTATTTCAAACAGGTGTATGTGTCTAAAAGAAACTCAGGTTAAGAGTCTTTATAAAGAAGAAATAGAGTCTGATAAGGTGTAGGATACAACCTGATTAATCAGTCCTCCGTAAAGTAAATATTATGGATATATTTGACTAAAAATCAAACACCCAGAAACCCAATCACATAAGAAAACAGGCAGAAGAACTCTAAAGGGAGATGATTTTTTCACCCTCTGTAGGATTATGCTCCCCCCTTATAACGGAATTGTGGGTAGACTTTAACACTTTTTGACATCAAATTACGTTAAGGGGGCGCATAGGGGGTGAAAAAATCATCTCCCTTACCAAAATAGAAGCTAAAAAGGTGGAGGTTGTTAGGTTCTTTCCATTCAGTGGATCTCCCTAACCAAAAAATCATCTCCCTACTCAACTCTAATAGCAACTTCTGTGGAACCTCACCTTGATCGGATAATCCTAACCACTTAATCCAACGAATGTCATTTAGATTTCCTCCAGATAGAGATAAACAAATAAGAGTTGAGTAGTTTTTGAATCAGCGTGAAAATTTGGTATCATCTAGTCTATAGGATCCTCCTTATTTCATTCCAGGGTTAGGATGCATAAAGCAAGGGGTGTTTATGTAAATAAAGATGGACACATGTTTAATATTTAATTAGAGTTACTACAAGAAAGGCGTGAATTTATACTTCAGCAAAATATGTCCACCTATTGATTGTCTGCTATCCATGGGAATAACAGGAGTATAGGCATGCTCTCTTCCATTCAGTGGAGTAATATATTCACCCCCTTTTCTTCTACAGTACAGCCACCTCTAGTGCATTTACGACTATACTTCTGTACTACAAGGGGCTGTTCCATGGAAGAAAAAGGGGAGAATTCACTGCAAGAAAAACAATGTGTTGCGGCCAAAATCTTGATGAATGCTGAGACGGCTCTGAAGACGAAGAAGCACGAACGAACGGCAAGAAGTTCACCCAAAGTTTGCTCTTCGGGAAGGTCCTCTAATGCTTAAGTCAGTGACCGGCAACAAATACATAAGAGAAAAAGAGTATTGGTTGTAGAGCCCCAACCTTTGACCTTTGAGTGGTTTATATAGGATGAGATTTCCAGATTAACTGAGTTTCCTGGAATTCTAAGTTTCCTTCTTTGATTAAGCAAGTTTATTGGAATACAGGATTTCCAAGATTATCCTGTGGCGGCTGCGTTTCGGAGCCACAACACAAGAGTTCAGGGTTTTCACATATGAGGTGTGGAATTACCCCTTTACCCTTGGCGCAATTGAACATGCACCCCCAGCAGATGCCCTCCACTTCCTTTGGCCGGTTTGGGCTAAGGAAGTAGTAGCGCCTTTGTAATTTCTGGGTCAACCAACAGATAAAGAGAGAATTCCCGACGATGTCTTTTGGAGACATGGAGCCAAGCGGGTTTGAATGATTCTGACTCCAAATTCATTCCCTGCAACTCTTCCTTTAGATACCGATCTTGCTATCTAGGAGGTGAGAAGCCTTAGCGCCTTCATCTAGCTAGTCGTCTTCCATGTTGGTGTCTTCGACCATGGCGTCCCAAATAGTGAGGTGTAGACATCTGTTTTTTGAAGGGGCAAGCCTTGTTCGTCGTTTGATAATGAGATCTGAATTCTAGTGCATCAAGGGCAAGGAATTGCAAGCCCAAATCAGTTCGACTGAGTGGGTGCGTGTAGGCCGATGTGAGGGCAACTATGGGTGGCCGTGTACGCTCTTTGGTAAGCTCAGACGTGTGACGCAGATGATGTATTGTCTTCCTCCTCGACGACGAGATCTGTATCCTCAGGGGACGAGGAGGGACTGCAGACTACATTAGCTAACCTATGACGTGATCAGGTCGGCTGCATGCCGTAGCAGAGGAGCCATTCTCCATACTAATAATGAGGTCTGAATTCTCGGGGGAGACAATGAGATGCTACCGACTACCTCAACAATTTTAGGTCATCTAGACGAGCTGCACAAACTCAAGTGTTGCTCGGCCATTGGACAAACTGGATGTTTTTGTCGTTTTGTGCACATCAAGATGTGTAGCTTGGCTGGACGAGCTGCAGAAGCTGAAGTGCCACTCGGCCGTTGGGCCCAGCCGGATGTTTTCTCGTTCTGCGTACATCGGCATATGTAGCTCGGCTAACTTAGGTGCATACGCCGACGTGCCACCCGGCCGTTGGGCCCAGCCGTATGTTGTCATTTTGTGTACATCGGCATATGTATCTCAGCGAACCGTGGTGCGCACGCCGACATGCCACCCACTCGTTGGGCCTAGTCGAAGGTCTTTTATCATTTTCTGCACATCACCATATGTAGCTCGGCTAACTGAGATGGGATGCGTTATGCGAAGAGGTGCTGAATATGCCAAACACGCAAGGGACATACTCAACACACTAGTATTTATAGTCTACTACCACTTCCTAATGCTCAATGGAAAGATGTTAGTATGGATTTCATGGCTGGCTTGCCAAGAACTCAAAGAGGTAATGATTTCATTTTTGTGGTTGTATATAGCTTCTCTAAAATAGCTCATTTTATTCCTTGTAAGAAGACTATGGATGCTTCCTATGTTGTTAATCTTTATTTCAAGGAGGTGGTTAAGCATCATGGTATTCCCAAGTCCATTGTTTCAGATAGAGAAAGTAGCTAAATTCCTTAGTCATTTTTGGAGGTGCTTGTGGAAAAGGACTGGTACTAGCTTTGTCTACAGTAGTGCCTATCGCCCTCAAACCGATGGACAAATTGAGGTGGTGAATCAAACTTTGAGAAATTTACTTAGGAGTTTGGCAGCAACAAGGCCCAAAAAATGGAATCCGGTGCTTCCTCAAGTGGAGTTTTCTTATAATTATGTGGTGAATGGTTCTCCCAGTAAGAGCCCATTTGAAGTGATCTATGGAAAAGCTTCAAAATACTACCTTGATCTTACACCCATTCCTAATACATCAATATCCAACAAGAAGGCCGAAGATTTTGCTATCCCCATGACAAAGATTCATGAAGAAGTGAAGAAGAATCTTGAAAAAGGTACCAAGAAGTACAAACGAGCGGCCAATACTCATCGCCGAACGAAAATCTTCAATGAAAGTGATCTTGTGGATTTATTTGAAGAAAGAATGATTTCCCTCTGGTTCTTATAACAAGCTCAAGGAGAAGAAGATTGGTCCATGCCGAATTCCCAAGAAAATCAACAACAATGCATATAAGATTGAACTCCTTCTGAATATCAGTACACTCACCCAACTTTCAGTGTTAGACTTGACAACATATCATGGATAGTTTGTTGAGAACTCGTGGGAAAATTCTTTCTCACTCGGATATGATGATGCAATGCCAACGTGGCAGCCATGGGTGGAGTTCCAAGGTGCATTCTCGTCATAATGCTGCAACCCGATTTTGAACCTAATTTTTGGACTTCTAGATGGTAGAATCTCAAAAGGTGATAACCTAGGAAGTTGTAGATCTTTTTGTGATATTTCCAACAAGTATAGGCACACATAAATCAGGCAAGTGGTTTGATATTTATAATTGTTTTGGTGGACTGTGTTTGTGGGTTCCCAAACTATTCATATTTTGTGAGTTCCAAAGCAATTTATGGTATTTTAGTCCCCATGCTAGTTGGTGGAAGATCTTGAATGAATTTTATCTTGGAGTCTGTCATGGATAGAAACCATCTTTAGAAGGGGATTTTGAATGTTGATAAACTTATGTAATTGATAATATATCATTTTGGTGGAGCATTGCTCCCATTCTCTTCTTATCTTAGTTGTGTTCTTGTGTTCTAATTTCTTCTTCTTCCCCCTTAAGCACCCGCATTACATACCTACGAAAGCCCCTACTTAGAACCATAACAATTTCCTACCTTTTGGCAGCAGAGTTTGGTACAGGTAAGACAGACTGAGGGCTTTGAACCTTGACTACCACACAATCTTCCCAGAGTTGGACGCAGCGCCAAATTAGTCATCTGAAGCATTTGCAACAATGGTGTTTTCGAAGAACCAGCATCATCTCTGGTAACTGGCAAAGAAAGCTGTGCAATTGCTGGCTTCCCTTGGATTTTAAGCAAGGATTCAAGTTTTGACTTCCACCTCATGACATGGTCAGAGAGAGTTGTGTTTGATGAGTGAACACTGGACTATGGGTGAAGGCGCCGACACCAAGATGCAGTGAGATGCATGATGCGTTTCTGACATACGATTGGAGAAGAGGGCAAGTCATGGGTGCACGACACTATCACGTTCCTGGCCTTGTCTTCGGTTCGGGGGGTGATGAGATGGTCAGATAAGAGATTTGGATTAATTAAATTCTGTTGTGGTGTCCTCTTGTCAGAATGGAAACATGAACGTCAAATATGCATTAAAAGAAGAGGAGTTCCAGCCATGTCAAATCTTCACATTTCCTACTTGGAGCTCTACAGTACTAACAACACATTTAAAAAAAATGTTCTATCTGAGCATCCAAAACACTCCATGAAAAAGGTTGATGGTTTCAAAATAATCATATAAAATAATTCAATAACAAAGTTCAGAATTGCAGCAATGTCAATGAGCTTATCAATTGAAAACAGTTTAGTAAACATGGACAATAACACTATTATTAAACCAAGTAAAGAGTAATCAATGGTGGTGAGGAACGATGCGTGCTGCAAGAGGTGTTTTCATCCTAAGAATGAAAGTAACATCCTCAGCCAAATCAGGGAGTTGCCCTTCAATTGCATTAGACCAGTGAAAATTACAGACCAAATTGGCCAGGTTCAGTGCAACTTGCAGCTTTCCCAACTCCATTCCTGCGCAAATCCGTCTCCCTGCGCCAAAGGGAAGAAAAGATCGTTCCATTGCTCTTGCATCCGTAGTTCTGTATTCATTTTTTGAAGTATCCAAAAACCTTTCAGGCATGAATCGATAAGGTTCTTGCCATACATTCTCATCGTGAAGCACTGCATAAAGGTTCACTATAAGAGAAGTACCCTCAACCACCTTGGTTCCCATCAATTCAGTATCCTTCACCACCTTATGAGGCACTGCCAAAGGCGCAATCGCCTTTAACCTCATTGATTCCTTAACTACAGCATGTAGATATTCCATCTTACTCACCTCCTCTACGCTCACTGTCTCTCTCTGGTCTACGCTAACCTCCTTATAGAGTTTCTCTTGGGATTTTTGGTCATGTATGAGGAATGCGAGCGCCCACCCAGTTGCGTTTGAAGTGCTATCTACTGAGAGCAAAAACAATTCAAAGCAATTGAAGATAACAACTTGTTCTGGCAAGTTTTGTGAGAGGAGAAAATTCAAGTAGCAATTTGTATTCTCTGATGATTGATAGAAAGAGATGCAAGGGCGAATGAGTTCCTCAATCCTATGTTTCAATTCACTGGCCTGTTTGAGTGGATGATTGCGCCCGGGATGAAATGAGCAATGTAGAAGACATCGACCAGACGAGTGATTGTCGTGAGCCTTATGACATCTTCAACTGCTCTATCCATACCTTGGATGAAAGACTCATCACTGAAATTGGAGCCGAAACAAAGGCGACCCAATTAGGGATCAATATTTACGGGTGATTCGGATTAATAATTAGGGATACATATTACTTATCTTTTTCTCCCCTTTCCTTTTAGCCATTAACGATATTATTTCTAGCACTACTACTATAACCCTTAATAATTTTCCAAATAATCATATTTAACTTGAAATAAATGCAAATAATTTTTAGAGATATACAAAGAGATCCTATACAATGCCTTTTTATCTATTAAGTTTCTATGATTTGTTTTTTAATGGTTAAGCTGGGGTGAGGCAGACCCCGACTAGTATGTTACATAATGAAAGATGGTACAATAGCAGGAACAAGACCACTTATCCTTAGAACAATGTCTAAGGAAAAGGGTAGAACCACTAGGGTCATGATACCCTTGAATACAAACTCAAAACAAGCATGAGAAAAGAAAATACATGAGCTGGATTTGTGCACTTGAAGGGGCTTGGGAGACACGTGATCCTTAGAGCCGGACCTATACTCAGGCGAAATGACTAGATCAACGTACCTCATCACCTGCATATGCGACTCAAGTGATGTTTAAACTATTGTAAATGCTGCTACAAACTTCCAAATAAAGCTTAAAATATCTGGCAAGGGCTAATAAAAAACAGTTTAAGGAAGATAAAAGAGTTTTAATATGATTTTCCTAGATTGTCAACTTATTCAAATGGTGCTTCATGTGACACCTTAAACAACAAAACTAGATCTCAAAAGATCACCACGTTCAAAACAGCTAAAATAGAAAAGAAGACATCATGGTTTAATTACATGGGTCGGGTTTAGAAATCATGGTCTTGGGTAGTGTCGGGTTTTAAATTGGGAGAGCCGCTTGGTAGAAAGTTGGAGCTTATAATGCCTACAACAACCACTCTGATGCTTTTTAAAATACACATGAAAGAAAATGGTAAGTGGGTGATTTGAGCAGCTCTTGGATAGAAAATTTTGCTTTTAGTAATAAAATAGAAAAAGGAAATTTTCTTTCTAAGCTGGAACTTCTAACTTGGGACTTAGGGAAATAACTAATATGGGAAGTGTTTATTTAGGAAATTCCTAATCTAAAGTACTAGCAAAATAGGAAATTACATCTATAAACCTTTCATTTATGAAGTGTTTCTATAAACCATGTCAATCACAATTGGAATCAGTCGATTTGGGCCATCGATCTTGAATGGACTTAAATCTCCTAGTAACCATTGATAGCATCTTCGGCCCAATCGGCAATATGAATTGTGTCCAATGGTCTGATCATCCATATAAAACATTGAATTACCTTATCTTTGATCTGAGCAATTTCAACGGACTCGATTACAATTATAAAACATCATGCTCTTGATTTGCTGAGATGCACCAGCATCAACGACCCAGGGTGCGGCCGGGTGTAACACAACCCCTCATTTTAGTATTGACACTCCTTTCTCCATTTTACACTACTGTCGAACTCCCAAATAAATCCTAAAAAAATCTAGCAACAACAAATTAAAAAAAAAAAGTTTAATAAAGATAGGAGTACAATTATATAAGAGTGCTAATATGATTTTCCTACTGCATAATGAAACACGATCATCTTTATAACGAAATACCAACCAAACACTCACACTAACTAAACACAAGATAAATAACTTAATCCAATATGCAATGGGGTTTTCATGTAATACCTTAAACAATAAAACTAATTATCTCACTCAATTAGAATGGATGCGTATAATTTTTAGAGATATCCAAAGAGGTCCTATAGAATGTCTTTCTATATGAAGGGCCTAAGATCAGATTATGGTGATAAGCATGCAACTGGAATGACTTCTGATGGTAACTTTCCTCCTTGCCTAAGATCATACAGTAAGATCAGATCTGGCATTAACTAGTATCCATATCTCTACCCTGCAGTATCTTATCCTAAGAACAACAACACATATAGCATTCCTTTCTTGATTTTTGATTTTAGGCTACTATCAATATGCTGATACAAACTTCCAAATAAACACTGAAGAATCGGTTTTAATATGATTTTCCTACTAAACCTTGAAACTAAAGTAATACCATCCAAATACTCACTCTAAAAACTAAATAAATTAAAACTAATCACCCCATTCAATTAAAACACAAAACAGAAGAGATCATGGAAATGTATGTCCAAGAAACAGCCTCATCGACCTTCAAGAGGCGGCCATCAGACCCGTGCCATTTCTCCTCACATGAAAGCTCCTCTAAACTAGTTCAAACTGCCCAAGCTCTAACTTTAACTCCTCGCAAGAAAGCTCCATGGGCCCAACCTCAACGGCTATGCAGATGACAGAAGGACTATGTTTCATCCGACCAAAAGAATATGGAGTAAATTTCTGAATGCGATTAGAACATCCTGAGAAACTATTTTCGTATTGTACCAAAAGAATTGGTTAATTTCTCTTCTCTATTAATTCAGCGAGGAAAATCTTGATACATAAATATGAAATACATGGACAAAGGATGAGCTGAAATTATCTCACAAGGTGATGAGAATTTGGATGAGCTGAAATTATGAAGGTGGGGGTGACAGCGTGTCGGGTAACATGAGGGCTCCCTGCTAAACAAAAATGACTTCAAACTTTGCACAGGGATTTCTCTCCACATATATACCAAAATCAGCATCACTACTGAACTGAAAAGAGTACAATGCTTGTCTTTGGGTCAGATTAACAGGATATATTCTGTATACTTTCAGTTCATCCCCTCCTCTTATACTTTGTGGCCTTTCTTGCTTCCATATGGGAATATGATTCAGAGATTTAAACTTCGTGAGTACCGCCGTTTCCAATGCTTTTAATGTCAAATTGCTAGACCTGCTTACTCACCAATGTCAGGATGAAAACAATACAGTTACTTAAATCAAATATGGGTCCAAAATAACAATGCCAGGTGCTTATATCGCAAAATGTCTAACTCTGCATGTAGACAGAAATAAAATCAATAATCAAGGGTCCGACCGTATCCTTGATATGCTCAAGGTTTTGAAGAGATAAACATGAAAATAGTAATGCCAATACCAAAGTGGAGACTCAATGGTAATTAAAATTATAGAGAAGAGGAAAAGAAAATTAGAGAAATCTGGTAACCTCTGATTTAGTCTGAAGTATAGTTGTCAATTCAGTGTTCCGTTAGTTTAGATGTACTATTTCAGAAATCTTAAAATTTTAAAAAATTAAATAATTAGAAAAATAAAAAACCAAAAAATAAAAAATAAAAAAACAGAAATAGACAAATATTATAGTAAACCAACTGTTTTTTTTTTAATGGTAAAAATCAAAGTGCAAGGCCGAACGAGAAAGTCGACCCAAGAGGGGCAATACAGGAAAGATGGGATACAAATGGAGAAAAAACCTAAGGGGGACAGAAATAGTAAACCAACTGTTTGTCGCTAATTAACTATTAACACCAAATCTAAAATTAATATAATGTAAGTATCATCCAAATAAAGATGGGCTTTTTAGAGTGTTAACCTGATTTCTTTTTTTTACAAAATAGGCCCTTCAGGGCATTTAACTTTTCTAGAAAAAATGATTGAGCAATGTATTAAACCTGAATAGACAGAAAAAATGATTGAGCAATGCATTAAACCTGAACAGACAGAAATGATGAGAATAACCAGAACATAGGCCATACATTAATCCCTTTTCCTTACAGAGAGGAACGTTTAGTTCCACCAAAAACAAAATGGGATTGACAGCAATGGTCTTAAGGCTGTCATTGAGAAAATCAAATGTACCAAGTAAAACAGTAACGCCGTTCATGTGATATCTACACAAGCAATGATGTTCCTATTACTTCTCCAAAAATCAAGGGCATTTTAGTTGAGTACATTCAGAGATGAAAGTTCTATGTGATAATACAAAAAGGCCTGCTCCAATAATCATTTATACAAAACCGGTAGTTTGCCCCAATCTCCATCACACGCATGGCACATACAAAATGATTGGAACGGGTCATTTGGTAAGGCCAATTATGAAAAATCATAGGCCAAAAATCTATTCGACAGGACAACACCATCACACCATCGATCCAATCAGTAGCACATTGATTGAATAGTTAGGATTGCCTAATAGGTGTTGGCGCTGGCCCATCCATCATGGGTCCCATCAGTTTACTAATTCCAATCCCCATGCACGTGACATATGTATGGTGAAGACTAAGTAAATACCATCCATTTACCCTAACAAGAAGCATATCAATTCTTATAGAAAAACGTAAAAAAAAGCATCAACTCTAGAATCAAGATCCTTTCAGAGTAAAAGCATGAAAAAAATTACCTCAGGAAAATGGACTCCATCTCAAATCTCCCTCTTTCTCTTACAAACAAATGATACACAGTTCCTACACCTCTAGTGCAATTGCAAGGGCGTTTCTGGAACCTAATGCTCCTCTCTTCTTGCTCTCTTATCTTCGTTGCAAGATGAATGCAAAGCCGGCACGATGAGTGGACTGCTGCCATGTCCACAAGAGCTTTGAAAGAATCAGATGGACCCTCATACTTCCATCTACACAATGAAAACCCACCATTAGGGAGATTTGCTATGAAGAGCCAGAAGAAACAGGCAAATGGTTCCCAGACATAACAATAAACAACCACCATCTCTTCTTACATATCACGGGCCCCAAAATACTCTTTGACTATGGTTCATGGATTATGCCAGTCATCACCTTTTGCCCAGAATACTCTTTGACTATTGTTCAAAAGATTAACGGTTTTGAGGATGATAAGGGTGACCATTGCATGGGTTAAAGCTATTCCAAGCTTTAAATTTGTATCGGCCTTTGATCTATGGAATGGATGGATAGAGGTGTGCTTCTGTGTAGGGCCTAAGAATAAAATTGTGCAAGAGTGGGTCCCCCCCTTCGCCTAGCTTCTTGAAGCTAAACTTTGATGGATCTAGCTTTGGGAATCCCGGTCCAGCCGGCGTTGATGGTGTTTTGCCGAATGAGCTAGGGGAGGCTGATGCTACGGAGGCCAAGGTGATAGCTATTCATCAAGGTATAAAGTTGCTTGAAAGTGGCCAAATGGATAAAGTGGTGATTGAAGGGAATTCCCTTAATGTGATCCGTTGCCTTAAAGGGTTCCACCCTCATCCTTGGAGATTCGATCGATTTTTTGATGAAATGCATGATTGGATGGGTGTGTCACCTATAGTTTTTCAACCATTCGTCGTTCCGCTATTGGGGTTGCCGATGGTCTAGCTAAAGAGGATGATAAGGGTGACCTGCCAATTACTTGCTGATAGACTTAAGATCTTACTATTCAAAAGCAGCAACAACAAAAAATGGAAGGCGAAGAATATAAAGTCAAAATTTACCTTACAGAACCCAATAAATATAAGAAATGTCACTCAAGGACTCTATTGGAAGGCTGCCTCTCATTCATAATGAAGCCAATGAAACAATAATAGAAAAATTGTATCTCAACCACCTTGAAATTGCCGGCAGGAGTTCCAATCTTTCTATTGAGATGCTAGAGATATTGATCATTTACCCTACAAGAAATGATGAATGTTTACCTCAATGATTGATTATAGGCATCAGGATTTTCTGCAAGATATTTCATGGTCTTGGCAATTGAACGAACATCACTCTGTTCTTTGATATGTAATATTGAACCACTAGAAGGTGCAAAATCTTGGATATTTGGAGCACCAACAACCACGGGTATAGTGCCTGCAGGGTTTCAATATAGTAGCACAACATCAACACCAAAAAGTGAAGTTTTTGTTAGTTAAAGGCTTTTCTGCCGGACCTAAACCATATAATAAGTGACACAAAAGATCTATACCCTAGAGAAGGAACAATTATTTACAATGACCTTCTAAGACCATCTGACATCCCCAAATGATATAGAAATAAGATCATTTCTCATGACAGCACAATCGACATACCAGCAACAAGAGACTGAAAGTATTTCTCTGTAACGTAGTCCTCCTCATTGGAATTCTCAAAAGCCAAGCTGAATTTATAGTGCTTCAAAGTTTCTACTTTATCCACTGTAAAACATGAGAAGTTGAATATTCTATGCCGTAGTTAGTTAGAAAGCAAAAGCTCTTAAAACAACATATCAACATACAATGGTTGCAATAGACAGCGACAATCAAAGTTACAACAATACTCATTGGGAAATGTTATCAGCACAACTGTATTTTGATGAGGGCACTCCTCACTTTATTCAAAGTACGGTATGGCCCTCACCATAGGATGATCCAAACCGTCCATTAGATGGGCCACATCCTAAATAGGTTGTGCCCCAAAAATCATTACCATAGGTTGATCCTAACCCTCCGATCTGAATGTTAGAGGGTTAGATCAACCCTCTATAGATCAGAGGGTTAGGATCAACCTATGGAAATATTTTTTTGGGCACAACCTATTTAGGCTGTGGCCCATCTAATGGACGGTTTGGATCATCCTATGGTGCAGGCCATATTGTACTTCGAATAAAGTGAGGAGTGCCGCCCTCATCAAAATACAGTAGTGCTGATAACATTTCCCTAATCATTTCATAAATATGTACACGATACTTTTCCTTACCATAAAATGATCAGAAATGGGATGCAAAATAAAAAGCTTCATACATACCTCTACCATCTCGGTTCCGATGGCAACCACCATAAGAATCTATTTTGATATTTAGTTTTTCTAGCATATCAAGGGCCTGCAAACGGAAGTTGCGGGCCCCACAATTGGAAATAAAGGCAGCTGCAAGGGCATCCTCAGTCTTCGAACGAATTGGTGCCATAATGTCGTACTCAGCCCATGAGAAATATCCAACAGGAACGTCAGATGAGAGACTAGTTGTCATCACGACTTTGTACCCTCGCCTAAGACACGCAAAAGTGGAGAGTATCAGATTTCTATTGAACATCTGATAAAGAATGGATGGTACAAATGATAGCCAGAATTGGGACTAACTAGTCAGAAAGATGAAAATGGTTATTTAGGAAATTAATCACTGCATGTATCATACCCTTATTTTAATAATGGCGCTCCTTCTATTTTTCCATTATTTATTATTTCATTATATGCAAGATTTTCGCAACAATGTCACCCAAAAAAATGTTTGAAGTTTGAAACCCTCCTGACCTGAGAAACTATCTCGACTAATACTTTCTACTATGACTCCCAGCATTACTGCAAAAAGGCATAAAAGAGAAAAAGGATAGCATCTCTTGACACCTTAAAAGTTAAACACAAGGGAAGAAAGTCAATATAGTTAAACTAATAACCAGCAGTGGGTGGTTCCTAAATTTAAAGGCTATTTGATGGTGGTGTATTCACGCAAGCAATGTTCAACTAGGCTTGTCTTAAAGGCTGAATGGAAATGATGTTGGGTGCTTAACTGCCCAAGAAGTTAATTCTTTATATACAATATGATCCCAGCCTAGAAGGACATTTGCTTAGAGAGTCTATGAAAAGGTTTATTGATTTTTCCATCTTTAATTTTCATGCATAAATGTCACGGAAAATGTTATTAGGACTGCCTCCATCCTGTCAAAAGAACGCTTCCCGGATGATAAGATCTGTTTCTTCAAGGAATTTTTTTTTTTTTTTTTTTGACGATAAGTTTCTAAGATTTTCTGTTCCTAGAAAGCAAACCTAAAGAGTTTTATGACTTTCTAATTATCAGCCAACTGAAAAACATAACAGGTCAACAATCTTGCTAGACATGCCGCAAAAGAAATCTAAATGTTGATTTGCTAATACAATGTGCAAAGATTGGTTTCGACAATTCAATATGCAGCAACCAATGTACCGTCCACTTTATGAACTGATACATATTGGCAGCTTTTTTTAAGCAAGTGCATTTATTTTCATTATTAAAAATCTAAAAAATAAATTTTGATCGATTAATAAAACGTTGGTCCTATATCATTTAGAATTTTAAGTCAATACATTTTAAATTTTTTGCTTTATTGCTTATAAGTTTCCCTTCAATATTTTCTTTATAGTTTATATTATTTTTACAAGAGATTGTTATACCAATGATGTGACCCCTCCATGACCAAATATTAATAATTAATTAATGATTATTAAGAACAGTTCTTACAAACATCATAATTTACAACGAAAACACCAAAAGGGTAACAGCTCCAAACTATTACGGCCATCATTCCACACTAAGAAACTTCAGATAACAAGACTAAGACTCTGCAATTCAAACAAAGCTCCATAAAGTGCACCAAGAAAGACAACTCAAAAATCTCAATAAATAAAAAAACTCAAACTGTGCTTACCCACCGTCGTGCCTGAGCAAGGTTGTTCTCTGCGTAGTAGGTTGAGGCTTCCATGGACCGGAGAACACCAGCTATTACTGGGTCATGAGGTAAACCAAATTGAGCATCAGGTTTCTTATCAGGTCCAACATTATGTGTAAACTTACAAGCCACGGAACAGGAACGCCAGTCCTGGATAATAATGCATGGAAAAGATAAATAAAATTTCATACAACGAACAAGAAAGACAGACACCAAAAAGTCACTATTTCTCTGCTACAAGAAATTCAAACTAAAAAGATATTACGCATATCAATATGCAGAGATTCTCAGAAACCAAAAATAAGAAAAGCAATACTTCATTTTGGGGAATAACAGCTGAGGAGTTTTATACGGTGAACACACAGATACGCGTGTAGAGAAAAAAAAATGCAGTGGGGTCCACATATTTGGGTGATCTAAACCATTCATCTGTTAGGCCCCGGTGTAGAAACTTCCACAAATCTGAGGGTCAGGAACATCCTATGGAAAAGATTTTCGGGGATCCGCCTATCTACGTTGAGGCCTAACAAATGAATGGTTTATATCCCAATGAGAGCCATACCCCTTGTGTTTATAAAGGCAGAGGCGTTAAGCGAGGAATTCAACCCTCTTTTCAGGCAAGGTGTAAGCATTGTGGAGTGAGGCATAAGCCTTGTGAAGCTTCTAATTTTTAAAAATTAGAAAACATAAGAAATAAGAAAACAAAAAATATATAAATAATATAAAATCTAGAAAGAAAATGAACTTTATTTTCAACATTTTCAAGCATAAACCATCATTCAACTAAGAGTAAAAAATATTAACCTCAAACATTTAAAAGATAATAGATTATATAATCTAGAGTTTCATTCCATGATGGCAGCCAAGTGATGGTTAAGACAATTCATATGTCCAGTACACCATTGATTACAAAATTTAAAATGTAATATATCCACCGGTTGATCTCCAACTGCTTCCCCTGCATATTTCCATCTATCACAACCGAAATAACCTAATACACTTCAAAACAACTCAATTTAGAGAAAGTTGCAATTTAATATAAGGCATCTAGAGTACAAGCCACATTACCGGCATCTATATTCCCAATTTTTAATTCAAAACTGATTGTAATCACTCATCTTTTCCTCCTTTCAAATAAAACATCATAACAATCAAAATATGCTCTGGCAGGGATTAAGTCAGGATACTTGATGGATCTCTCTCCTCCATTTCAGGCAAAGGTTTCGTCTTTGTTACATCCTCCATGCCCTTTAAAATATGTTGAATGCCCCTAATTTCTCTACAACCAGTCATGTGATGCATTTATGGGATTTATCATTGTGTGAAAGACAAGAGAAGAAATCTTGCAAGAATCTATCAATATTTCAGTCTCCCTACAATCAGACCATGATTCATATTCTTTCAACCATAGCATTTCCAAAACCAATACCTTTCTCAATTATAAAGTCAACCCAAACTACAAAAATTCACACAAATTATGGAATTGAACAAGAGAATCAAAGATACTATACCCACCTTCTTAATCACTTACAAAAACCCAATAACAGAAACAACAACAGGTAGAAGAAACAAAAGAAATTTCAAAGGAAAAACAAAACAAAAAAATGAACAAACCTTTTCCGCGCCAGAAACCAAAACTGGGTCCTTATCAAAATCTCTAGAAAACACTACAGAGTCTTCTCTCTCCAACCAATCTTCACAATTTATCTCATCTTGACCCGATAAATCAAACCCCTCCTGTCTCCCACCCACCACTAACGATGATAAAGAATCCATAGAAGGATAATAGAAGGTGTTAGTCCACGTATGAACCAAAAAAGCGTTGTTAGCCATATCTAAACGGGTCAAGAATGCAATCTCTGCAACAACAACGAGTGCAACGAAAAAGGGCATCAGACTCGACCATTTTTTCTTCGTTGAAGACCCAACAGACCCTTCTTGGGATTTCTCTCTCATTTCTTTAAATTTTTTTGGTTCCGTTTGAATTTCACGGAGAATTTGGTTCTTTCTTAACAAATCGATAATCTATAGATTGATCTTCTCTTTCCCTTTTGCTCCTGTTGTTCAGAGTCCACGGTAAGTCTTATGCAGAGAAGCAGCCATTTTGATGAAATGACGAAACTATCCCTAATTTAGTAATTTTAATTTTCCGGGGCTTTATTATCTTAATCCGATTGGGATGATTAACCGATTGTTAGGAGCAGTTTAAGCTGTGGCTTTTATTGGAGCTTCTATCATACACGTGGCACTACAGGCATATAATCTTCTACTGATTGGAGGGTTAAGATTAGATGATTTTTAGGCCCCATTTATATTTTGGATCATTGAATAATGTTGGCCTTGTAAAAGCCTCTATGGATGGGAAAATAAATTTTTCCATGGAAAATATATTAAACGGAAAAAGAAAATTTTATGTCTACTTACTAGGTTTGTAATTTTTCGTGAAAAAATGAAAAGTTTTCAATTTTGGAAAAAATAATCTACGCAAAATGAGTTTACCAAACTATGGAAAGTGAAATCCCCTGAATCCAAACAAATGTTGTTAGTTGCACCAAAATAAGTTTACTTTCTGTGGTGGTTGACATCGAGTATATTCCTTTCTATTATTCATCATTTCATCTCAACCATTCCCAATAACCAGCTTTCGTTCCTTTGCCATTTGTTTTTCTTTCCAAGAAAAAAATTATTGGAAAACATTTTCCTTATACCTCATTTTTTGTGTTGATTGAGTGGGACCCAACAACATTTTATATCCAAGCATAGCATGGGTAGGGGCCCACCATTTACACTTGATTTGTTGGACCACCATCTCTACCCAAACAAATGCATATAGTGAGGTCCACTATTTTTCACCCCATTCTATGATTGGGTGCCATGCCTAGAATGGGTGGGATCCACCATTCTACACCTCATGTTTTGATGTGGTGGGCCCATTATCTCCACCTAAACTCAAGCATAAAGTGGGGCCCACCATCAACATGGGGTGGGGCGCACCATCTCTACTCGAACCTATGCATAGGATGAGCACCCACACATAGCATCGGCCTGGTATACAAGTAGAAGTCAATCCAAAGGAAAAGCCAAGATTAATAGATTATGGCATAATTCCAACCATTAGTGGGGTCTTCAACCATAAAAGAAACACTAAATCATCTCAAGTAGGGTTGAGCTTTTGCTTAAAAAAAATGAATAGGAGGAATCAACCTGAACCAGACCCCATTTTAAAGGTAAAAGCTCAACAAAAATTCCCAAAAATAAACCCGAGTTGCACCCCTAATCTCAAGAGACCCACGAATTACAATCAAGCACTCGAATCTCCAGATTTATTACTCACATCCTCGTGGTATAATCTAATCATCAAGATTGGGTTACCAAGAAGAGAATCGAGAGATTTAGGATGTGTTCCACCCTTGAATTAGTGTTATCCACAAAACTTCTCATCTCCGAATTAACTCCCTGATTTACAGGAGTAGATAAACCGATTACTCTAACAACCCGCAAACAACTAAAGTAGATAAACCCGTAGATTCAGTGGGGGTTCAACCCCTCCAGTTACTATTGCCTTTTCAACACGCACCACATCAGAGAGGCCCAAATAAGAATTTGATTGTTTCTGTTATTTGGGATTATGACAACCGATTGTCACCCCCCAAATTTGAGTCCAAGATAATCGGATTGGAGGGGGTGACAATCGGTTGCCACAATCTTAAACGAACAGGGACGTCCAAATAAAGGAATATAGACTTGAGATGATACACATACACCATTGTGGCACATCTGTGTTGACACACCACAAGCAATGGATGGAATTCCCACTAAATCAAGTAATCAACTATCAATGAGGAAACCACATCTGTGTTGACAACACAATGTGTGAAATTCCAACTGAATCAAGTTATCAACTATCAATGTCGAAAACCCATCTCTCTAGAACACTCAAAATGGGGGAATGAACTATCCAAGGGAATGAATCTATTACAACATGAATACTGTCCACTCAAAAAAAAACATGAATACTGTCAACACACAATCTGGTTCATATGACCACTCTGATCTGTATAATTCATAAATCTAGGGATTAGGATTTGGTTAAGTGCAATTGATAAAGCCAATACTTGACATAATGTACTTTCATTTATGTAGGAAGGCGAGTAGGATTTTGAAGAACCTGAACCGCCATTTTCCATTTGTTCAGCCATATCAATCTAGAATTGAGAGAGGAGATTACAAATGCAATGTAAACATTTACAATTTTATATCTAAAGTAACGTTTTCTAATAGATCTAATGGCATAAGAAACTATGCATATTTTCTCAAATACAACCCCTAATAAGGAGTTAAGGACTACAACAAACCAGCCTCCTAATAAACCTTTTATGATGGAAGGTTCACAGATAATTTTAACTTCCATTCAACTACTCTATTTTTCAGATAATGACAGAATCTTTTAATATCAAAAAATAAAGTTTTTCAAGATAAGGATTCAACTCAGAATGAACCGAAAGGCATAGGCAGGTCAATTTGGACGAACTTTTCATTTACTTGGTCTGGTTGAGCAGTCAATGTAAAACCTCTAAATTGTTCAACAAAGAACAAATATAAAAAGTGTGGGAATATATGTACATACGAAAAAAAATTAAATTTAGCTGGTCCTAACAGGTTAACAAGTACATATCTAACTTCTCAGACAATTCCATGTTATGGA
This sequence comes from Tasmannia lanceolata, assembly GCF_043159265.1. Lineage (NCBI taxonomy): Eukaryota > Viridiplantae > Streptophyta > Magnoliopsida > Canellales > Winteraceae > Tasmannia > Tasmannia lanceolata. The sequence continues at coordinate 4,894,655 of NW_027518693.1, forward strand.
CAAGGGGACAAGGAAGGAAGCAAGTGACCAGGAGCCTATTATCACCTTTTAAAAGCCCACCAAAAGTCTATTAAGAAATTTCAACCTCCACTACTAGACGGCCTATCAAGTATTTGAAAAAATAGCAATGTCCTCTAAAAAGGCCCTTGCCTCTTACCTCTGCTCGTTAAAGTTCTTGGTAAAGAACAATAGAACAACAATCACAAGTTTTGGACTTCAATTCAACCCAAGACAAAACCATCACATACCTCAATAAATGACAATGAGGGTAAGATATGGTGTTGCCTCAAAGAGTAAATAGGATAGATGACAAAAGGTAAAACTCCTCGCATAAACATCAAATTCATAATTAATAAAGAAATCCCCAAAAAAGTGTCTTACATCATACAAATAGATTCTTTTCACCAGCAAAATGCCTTCCTAGACATTTTCTACACACGTTCTAACATTAAAACACTTCTAAGATATCATAAACAAGGTAGAATTCTTTCAAAATAAAAATAGACTTTCCAAATAAAATAAACCCGAATCTCCTCTATGAATATTATTTACTATCATAAACTATTTCTAATTATAAACTGGCCTTAATTCAATCTTCTAAGTCCAACCTAAAGGTTCTCAATTCAAAAATGAAACTCTAGCAGCTTCAAATAGCCCCACCATATTCCAAAAAAACGAACTTTTAAAAATCCAATAAAAAATTTCAGAAATACAACTAAAACTCACCAAAATTCATAGAAGTTTCTTTCTTTTAACATTATTATTCGTTCTCCTACTCTCCTAGTTGAATAGTTCAACTCTGTCAAATTGGCAACCCTACCAAATTGTCTTCTAGTTCAAAATGAACATATTGTCAAAACCATTTTCAACCAAATGAGGTATGTGGAGTAGATACCCATACCCTTCTTCACAAATCCTCTACATGCATACTCAAAAAATCCTTGTCCAAGTACCATCCAAGGAATCATCTTCTTGATATAGATTTGTACGATCAATATGAATAACACGTTCAAAATCATTTCCTAGAGAAATTCATTCTAAAACTTTTATTCATTCTAAAGAATTCATTTAGCCGACCCCAACTAGTTTGGGACAAAGGCTTTGTTGAGTTGCGTTGAGTTGAGCTCCAAAGTATTGAATGTAACCTGCAAAATCAATGATATATGTGACTCCACCATCAAAGGTATAGTCTTCATCCCTTCCATCAATTCATCAGTTTTGTCATAAGAAACTGGCTCGTCGAAATTTTCTTACAGATCCTAATGTTCATCTTAATATTCAACGAAAACAGATGCCCCATAAAATCCCATAGATCCTAATGTTCAATTCGACCTATTGAGTTTGATTCACCAAATTGAACCCCACTTCCACCTCTCAGTTAGTTTAGGGCCTGACTTCCTCCCAAGGCATAATTCCATTTGATTGGTGGGATTCTCTAAAGGATTGTCAACCTCTGTCAATGTGGTCAGGCCAATCTTTGTTGTAAAAGCTAAATCTTGTGCATAACTTATCCATCTACCTAGTCGAAGTATATACTCATCTCATCATAACATAAACCATCTAAAAAGGTTGATTGACATTTCCTTAGCCTCAAAAATTTCCACAATCATGTTTCTCAGTCATGTTGTTAAATACAGGTCTATCTCATTCAACTTATTCTGATAAGTGCAGCAGAAATAGATTAGCAATCACAAGTAGCAAACAAAGCAAAACCAAACACAAACCTCAATAAATGACAAAGAAAGCAAGATATGGTACTTCCTCAAAGAGAGAGTAAAACTTCTTGCAGAAAATTCAAACTTGTAATTACTTCAGAACTCCTCAAAAAAGAGAGTCTTACATCATATAAATAGACTATTTTCATCTCTCTAATGACGTTTCACTCCACTCTCAACTCTAGGCAGTTGTTCCAAGCTTATATTTAGAAGCTATATCTAAATGCTAAGAAAATAAGAGAAATGTCGGTTTTACTTGCCCTAGGAGAAATACTCTGTTACAAAACATCAAAGAGGATTTCCAAAATTATCTTGGCAAATATTACCAAATCCTCAATATCTACTCCTCCAAACTCTGCGAACTCCAACACTCAATTGTTGCCTTACACAGCTCCAAAATGCCAAAAAAGAAATTAATCAAAAAAATGCCAAAAAGAATCTCGAGGAATTCCACGTTTTGCACCTACAAAGGAACAAAGCTAATTTATCCCGACACTAGGCTGTGACTGATGGATGGTGAGCCAATGAAACAAAATCACACAATTCTAAGAGATGTGGCAACTTACCCATGCTTATTTAAAACCGAGAAAAACACGATATAGAGGGCGGCTTCTCTTGTGCCATCCATCCAATAAAGGCATAAATAAAGCACACAAGGTAACATTATAAATCACAAATAAAGCACTTAGTAAGGCAAACTGCAAGTCACACATATTTGGCCTTGGAGTATTGACTAAATCTCCATGGTAATTTCAGTGAAACAAAAAGGAAACAACAAAAACGAAAATTTTAATCGTTTCCTTAAACAAAACGAAATGTGGCAACTTACCCATGCATATATAAAACCAAGAAACACGATTTAGAGGGCGGCCTCTTTTGTGACATCCATGGAATAAATGCATAAATAAAGCACACAAGGTAACATAATATTTCACATATAAAGCACTTAGTAAGGTAAACTGCAAGTCGCACATACTTGTCCTTGGCGTGTCGACTAAATCACCATGGCAACAATGAAACCCAAATAAAAATTTCCATAATTTACTTAAACAAAGCAAATGGCCCAGACTAAGATTTCTTATTTCCTTTTGAGCAATAAAGAACTGATCCATGCTATGATCAAATTACATATAGAAGACATGGGCATCTATAACCCACACAAGAAGAGGACATGGGTACTCAAACTCCAAACTACTTTAAGAATTTGAGATACAAATGTAGATTTTTTTTTTTTAACCTAAGATTAGTTCAACATCAATTTAATATCAATGGGCCCTCACAATATAGATTGCTCACAGCTTTGAAGGCTTAGGGAAAATGTCAGGGGTGAATTTCTGCGCCGCACTCAAGCTACCCTTAATCTTCATCGCTCCCCTGCATCCATATTATAAAAAAAACAAAAAAAAGCAATCCAAATTCATTGAAAACCCTAAAACCATTAAACAGAAAGGCAAACTATATACCTCATGAAAGCGATTTGTGGGTTCATCTTTCCCGTGGCAACAGCAAGAAAATCAGTATCCTTAAAAGAAAATGTGACATCGGGCTTCCCATCGTACGGCCCTAAATTCCAAAATCAACGGTAAGAAAATCAAGAAAAATTGTAAAACCCTAATACAGTATAAATAATTCTATCATAATTTTACTTTGGTGATGATGCCCTAACCTTTGGAAAGCTCTCCTTTCTTAAGGTCGACTACGTAAATCTCCTCATCGATTCCAATTTTCTTTAAAAAAAAAAAAAAAAAAAAAAAACAAGAAGAAGAGAATTAGGGTTAGGGTTTTGAGGGCTGAAAACAAAAAGGAGAAAAAATAATATACCTTGGGAGAGATGTTGAACTGATAAACGAGGCCGATCTTTTTTATGAGTTCTTTTCCGGCATCGGAGGAGAGATGGAGCTTCATCTGCTCCAGTAGAGCGGCGGATTTTAGCGGACTGGAGCCTGCCATTTTCTAAGATGCGCGTGGGGGTTTTTTTTTTTTTTCCCGGATTCAAGACGGTGGAAGAAAAACAATCAAAGAAGCGATTTTTTTTTTTTCTTTCGTTTCTGAAAGTCTGATATAAGGAATTGTTTCAAAAGGTTGGTCGTCACGCAAACCAACAAAATCTGGTAGTTTTTGGTTAACATCATTATTTTGGAGAGGCCTCCTCCCTGAGCCACACCTTTTAGTTTTATCAATACAGTAGTGGGGTGGTCTGGGAAGAAAAGTGGGAGAATATATCACTTCCAATTGTTAGCTCTTAAATGCTGGAGTTATGTATTTCTTATCGAAGCAGCAACGGATGAATAAATAGTGGGCCCCTATCATTAATTAATTATGATCCAACTGTTACCTAACTGTGTGATCATGAGCTTTAATGAACGGATAGAAAGGTGTCCTCTAGACACAAAGTTCGATGTAAAAAATCTCATTGTCTCTGCTTGGATGATAACAGTCAGATAGTCATCCTTGGAACCGGATGGCTACCGGTAGTTTTGACAGTGGTGTTTCAAAATGCGGATGCAGGACAAAACACGGCCAAAGCAAATCCTAATCAACTCGGCACGATGTGATCAAATGCTTGGTTGATGCGGCTAAGTGCTCTGTTGATTTAGTCATAACCATGGTTTCAAATTTCGGTCCCAATTTTGGCCTTGGCTGAAACCGAAGTTTCGGCTGAAATCTAATAATAGAAAAAGGGCGATGATGTTTTCACTCCCTGTAGGAGTGATGCGTCCCCTTTTAACTTGATTTGACGTCGAAAAGCGCAAAAGGGGGCGCATAATCCTATGGTGGATGAAAAAATCATCTCCCAAGAAAAAAATTATTTATTACATCCAAAATATCGGATGTAATTTGGTGAACCTGAAATTTAAACCGAATTTTTGAATTTTGTAAAATTTCAGTTTTGGTTTCAATCGAAAACTATCAAAATTTAAAGCCATGATCATAACTCAGAAGAGGTAAAAGAAGTCTTGATTAACTCTGCAGTTCTAAGTCATAAGCTTAAGATTTTTAAAATTGCGACAAAATTATGATAAAACCCGAAGAGCTTGTGGTAAAATTAGGAGAACTTGCTGCATCAATACTAAACGAACCCAAAATTAAATTGAGTTGGGTTTTCCCAACGCTAACACTACTCATTCCGAGGAAATGCCAAGACAACCCAAGCCAAAATCAGCCTGAGCCCATCACGTTCAACTTGATCCCCTCCCTAGTTGCACCCCTAGTTGTTGGCAGCCCATGGATAGATATCCTTGATGGCTATCCACGCAATTTGGTACGAGATATAATTGTTGGGTATATGATATAACCCATGTATGTTCTAATATAAGCCCAAAAAGATAATGGACTGGTGTAGTGGGCCTACATGGGCTAGAGTCCATTAACCAGTCACTAACCCTAGTGTATCTCTATATATAAGGGCTGGGGGCAACAAACTTGGTATTCCAAATTAGATACCTTGGGTGTAATGCTTCAAGCAACATCTTGCTTGACCTAATTACTCTAACAATCTTGAAGCATTACATAATTTTCTATCGGTTTTTTAGCCTGGATTTTTACTCCTGAAAGGATCGATTTGGGCGTGTCTCTCTCGGGTCTCTCTTGTGTGTTTTGTTCTGTTCCCCAACAAGTCTTCACAGAGACACGAGTCACATGAATCCTTTCACATAATTATTTTTTTTTTCGTTGTGAGAGGTCTGCTTTTGTTGGGAAGAGGAACGAACTCTAAAAGCTATCGTATGCCTCTATCTCTTGTGTTGTTGTTTTTGGGTTCTCAAAACACAGAAACAAACAAGGGTTTCAAAAAAAAAAGGACGTTGCTCTCTCTCTCTCTCTCTCTCTCTCTCTCGTCTGCCTCCTCCAATTGATTAGAAGAGAAAGAAAATCAGAGATGGAATTTCATCCTTCTGGTACACGATCACCGGCTTGCTCACTTGATCTTCTTCTGTCATTGCTATAGAGAGACACCGGACCTGTAAAAAAAAAAAGAAATCATTGTTTGTTCCACCGAGTATTCCATCAAGGACGTCTGCATCCTTCACCAAAACCGATCCTGCTTATTGATTGGTGGAAACGATTTTCCTAAAGACAATATACAATTTGTTGGAACTTGTGGCTGAGATTGATCTTGGTCTTACCATGTTGATGGGCTTCGATTGATTCAATCTTAGCACTTTCTCTGATTCGATGCTTTCTTCCCCCACAAGTAAACCCACAGACCCTATCCCTCTCTTGCTCTAAAAACCGACCTTGTCTTCACTAGGCAAGGATTTGTTTGCTGTCGGTTCTTGGATTTATCTCGACTCAGAGTTGGGCATGGGTGGTTAATTTTGGTCGTTGGACCATCATCAAAATTTAATATATTTTGTGAGGATGTCTGGCATTCTCTCTATATTCTGTGATTACAAATTTAGAGCATTGAAAGAGAAAAAAAAACAGATTTGAGACAATACACCATCTTGCAGACACTCTTCCCCTTGCCGAATCTGTTGGGGTGTTGGGTGCTGACATCAAGCCGTTTGGAGCTTACTTCCTTTGGGGCTGAATATTGGCTGTTTCACTAGTTCTTTTGGGGGTGAATATTGGTGGTCGTCTGGTGCCAAATCAATTCGTTTGGCTGCATGTTGGTGGTCATGTGGAGCCGAATTCCTTGGGGCTGAATATTCTACGGAATAATTTGGTGGCGGAATCTTTGGACCCAAACTTCTCTCGGCTTTCTTGACTTTGGTTCTTGGATTTGATCCTGAGTCTCCCAAATCAGGTGCACACTTTCTATTTTTGCTTTCTCTAAACTCTACAATTGGGAAGAATGCCATCCCAATTGAGATGGTCAAACTTCAATCCTTTGGTGGATCTGAGTTTACTTTATGGCAGCGAGGTGGATCTGAGTTTACTTCATGGCAGCGAAAGACTCAATTATATGAATTGTTTTTACACCGTTTTAAGTACCTTTGCTAACTCGACTGAAGATGTTGATGAATCTCAATGGCATTCTTTTAAAACTGAAGTGTATAGGAAAAATGTGCAAGTGGGACTGGATGATCTCATACGATTCATTCGAATCGAATATGAGAATCGAGCCAGGAATAACTTGGAGATGGTTAGACAACAACAGTCTGCTGCTAACGCGATCACAAATCCCAAGAAATTTTCATGATAATCCAAGTTACCTCAAAGTGACAATCCTAAGTCGGAGGCCAAAAAGACAATCTTTCAGAAAAAGAAGGGCAAGTGCCCCAACTGTGGAAAATGTGATCACTTTGCGGCAGATTGTAGGCTACCTAACAAGTCTAAATCTGACATACCACAGAATGAAGCTCATATGATGGTGGGTAAGACTGAGCCTAAGAGTTTTGTTGCTACGTTGGGCAACGGTAAGGCCAATACTTCTTCAGATTGGTGGTTCGATACAGGAGCCATTTGTCATGTTTGCAACTCCAAGAAACTACTAGTTGATGTTGTTACCGCGAAAGAGACCATTACAGTGGCCAGTGGAGCAGAGGTAGAGGTGACTCACGCTGGTACTGCAAACTTGGTCATTTTTTCAGGACAAATACTAACTTTGAAAATTGTTAAAGTAATTATTGCTCTTCAAAAGAATTTAATTTCTATTAGTCTTTTAGACTATGCTGGCATATGTACTTCATTTATGTGTGGTAGAGTAACTTTGATTGTTAACTTATACTATTTTGATTGTGCATATTTGATAGATGATATGTTTGATTTGAGTGTAGATAATGAGACTGTTAGTTAGGATAGTTCATCGCTAATTGCTCCTAAGTTGTTACACAACTGATTGGGACATGTGCACTCTCAGAAAATGGTCTAACTTACTAATACTCATAACATATCATTATATATGTCAATTACATTTGACAAGTGTGAGAGTTAGGAGTGATAGAGAAGGAGAAGAGACACATTGACAGGGTTCAATGAATTTTGTGCTTCTCAGGGCGTAATCATTAAAACTACTGCTCCTCTCTCGCCTCAATCAATTGGCATAAATGAGTGTAAGAACATGACGTTAACTTAAGTGTTAAACTCCATGTTAATGTCAGCTGGCATGCCTAGTTGCATTTGGGAAGAGGCAGCTTTGGCTGCAAATCACATCCTAAATCTCTATATGCTCCTTCATGTGATAGAGTACCCACGAATTTGGTGAGAACTTTGTGACCTACCAATTGGAGAATGATCCATCATCATATCAGGACGTGATGAGATCTAGGGACTCTATATTGTGGGCATAAGTCATTCATGATGAAATGAGTTCTCTGTGAGAAAATCTAACTTGGTAGCTAGTCGATTTGCCAAAAGGGGCTAAGACTATGGGCTGTAAGTAGATATTTATATGTGATTATACAAAGTTTATTATGGTCTTAATCAAGCACATAAATTGTGACATCAGAAATTTGACATAGTAGTAAAGAGCTTTGGGTTTCTGACAAATTACTCGGATAAATGCCATTACTATCGTTTTGTGTCGAATAAGGTCATGATTATTTACTTGTATGTAAATGTTGATTCTTATTTCCAATCTCTGTGTGTGATGAGTAATGTGAAACTACCCTTGGGTAAAGACTTCGACATGCAAAGACCTGGGTGTTGTTAACATCATTCTTGGTATAAAAGTAAGTTTTTGAAAGGCAAGGAATCACCCTTGGCCTAGCCCATTATATGAAAAATTTCTTTCATTTTGAGGATGCAGTGAGTGCAAACCGATTGAGACACCATTTTAATTATACTAAGAAACTGATCTCTAAGGAAGAGACAGTGTGAGTCAGTTAGATTATTCTAAAATGATTGGTAGTCTCATGTATGATTTGTGTTGTACTAGGCCAGACATAACCTTCATAGTTGGCATGTTGTGTCGTTTTACTAGCAATCCTTGCCATGAGTATAGAGATGCCCTTATGAGGCTGATGAGATACCTTTCGTGTACTCAAGATTATGCTCAAAACTATGGTAGCCATTTACTTATCGTGGAAGAATATTTTGATGAATCATGAGGATCAGAATCAGGGGACAACAAATTTACTGCTGTTGTGTGGAAGTCGAATTGGAACTTTATGCTCTAGCTTCAGTTGCAAATGAAAGCAGAGGAGATAAAGATTTTGATTATGGTTATGGACATTCCACTGATGCAGTTAAGGATTAGTTCCTTAAGTGTGTTATGTGATAATCAAGCTACAATTACGATTGTGAAGAACTCACTCTTTAATGATAAGAGGAGACATCTTAGGCTGAAACATGCGATACTGAATTATCTCATTGAACACGGGATTATCACTTTGATTGATGTGAGATCGAAGGCTAATATGGCCGATGCTCTCGCCAGGAGACTGAACAAAGATCGAATATTCAAAACTGTGGGGGAGATGGGGTTAAAGTCTGTATAGACAAGACTTAACCTACATTCATGTTATTTTGAATTTTTGAATCTCCCTTTTGGCCAAGATAGGCACTTGATATGTTTTGATGATGTTTATAGTTGTTGTGTGTCATTCCACATTTGATGACATGTCCTTTTTGAGAAATGTTGTCTATTCTAAACTTGATGATACAACTTAACTCAAATATGGATAAGATGACTGTAACATTCCAAAAAGAAACATGAAATGGTTCTTTGCAAAAGAAACTATATTGTCATGTTCTTTATTGAAACTTGACAATTATAAATGATTATTTGCAAAAGAAGCTGTTTAGGTCTTGTTCTTTATTTAAACTTGACAATGATGCTTATGGTGAGAGTGATACTGATACTTTTTCACTCATTTTGGAATTGTACTAAGTTCTTCTTCAGGTAGAACTAGATACTTTCGTGAATTATGGAATTGTACTAAGTTCTTCTTCAGGTAGAACTAGATACTTTAGTGTTTTACACAAATGATTGGATTCATTTTCATGAAATCCATATTTGGTAATTCTGGTAATTCACAGGGATTGGCAAAAAAGGAGGAGCTTGTCTTGATTTGGACTTTGATGAGGATGACTTACTTAGTGAGTAAATCTTCTAAAGTCATAAAGACTATGTTTTCATTTCAGTATGTATCGAGTTCACTTTTTTGTGGAACTTTATTTTGGATCTCGATGAGAATCATACCCCATGAATGAATTCCTCTAAGATCAGTCGGGTTCACTTATATGTGAAACTACCTTTTGGTTGAGTTTAAATTGTATCTGAAACTCTTGGTTAATCATAAAAGTATTCGTGTTTTCAGTTGGATTGCACATCTTTTTTGATATGGTGCTATGGATGATTCAATATTTGTTTGGGCATCACATTATCTATCTATTGGATTGCGCTATATGTAGAACATAGGAGGAGATTGTTGGGTATATGATATAACTCATGTATGTTCTAATATAAGCCCAATAAGATAATGGACCGGTGTAGTGGGCTTACATGGGCTAGAGTTCATTAACCAGTCATTAACCCTAGTGTATCTCTATATACGGGCTGGGGGCAACAAACTTGGTATTCCAAATTAGATACCTTGGGTGTAATGCTTCAAGCAACCTCTTGCTTGACCTAATTACTCTAGCAATAATATCGTGTTATGTTATTTTGGTAATGATACTCTCACCCTACTAAAATAATTTGTTATTGATAGCAATGCATGTGCTGGAAGTGACTTCATTGTAATAAAATGAAGCAGAAGCACACTTTGTCATGGTGCTTCCTATATCTTTGATTGATTTAAATTGTCCATTTTAGGTGGCTTGCTTTGGATCTAATGGCCCAAAATCATGACAACCATATCACCCAATGGTTGCAACCATGCTTATATAATATAATCTAAGGAAAAAACACTTCCAAGATGGGATCCCTTTTTGGTGAAAAAAACAGTAAATGAAAATGGTAAGATTACCCTCATCCAAGTGTCGAATTTTCGTACAAACGCCATCACTAGTAATGCAGTTACAAGCGTTCAGATTAACAACAAAAAACAAACATTATTGGATGTTAAGATTTCATTATTCGTATGATTTTGGGACATCTATCAAACATAGGACCCCTGGAGCATAGCTGCTAGGGCTGCACAAAAAACTGGCCAAACCGATAAACCTAACCAAACCGGGCCTTTTGGTTTGGTTCAGTCACGGTTAAGACTTTTACCGAACCGATCCGGGGATTGGTTCAGTTGACGATTTTTGAGTTTTAATCTGAAAATGAACCGAACCGAACTAAACCAATGGGAAACTGTAGACACCCCATTTTGGCCACCTCTTGTAGACGCCCATTTTTGCCCCCCCCCCCCCCCCCCCAACTCAAAATTGCACCTCCTTTCTTTTGTCTTCTTATTAGAAGGCATTTTTACCATTTTGGGTAGTCTAGGGGTAATTTTGTCATTGTAGTCACCCTAAGGGTATCAACCCTAGATATAAATGCAACATAAATGCCTTATTTGAGGGATAAACCGTGAACCGAACCGAACCGAACTGGTCAAAATCGGTTCGGTTATATGCCCCATTGGTTCGGTTACGGTTTGAATTTTCTCCAAACCGATGGGACTGGTTCGGTTAAAAAAACCTCCCTAAACCTCACCGGACCGAACCGTGTGCAGCCCTAATAGCCGCCACAACTCATTGTAGTCACCCTAAGGGTATCAACCCTAGATATAAATGCAACATAAATGCCTTATTTGAGGGATAAACCGTGAACCGAACCGAACCGAACTGGTCAAAATCGGTTCGGTTATATGCCCCATTGGTTCGGTTACGGTTTGAATTTTCTCCAAACCGATGGGATTGGTTCGGTTAAAAAAACCTCCCTAAACCTCACCGGACCGAACCGTGTGCAGCCCTAATAGCCGCCACAACTCATTGAATTACAATGCTTGCATGCCCAATTTTTTTTTGGGGACTTTACATCTTTTAACAACTAAATAGAGAAGTGTAAAATAAAGAAAGAAGCATGGTTACTAAAAAGAAGAGACGGGATATTATTTTGCCATGGTAAGTCATTTGAGGATCTTAATATATTCGATTAATGGTCGATGGTGTGATCACTATACTGTACAACGACATATAACCATCTCCCATCCAAAAACGAACAAATTGTGAAATGCCAGAAAGGCTGTCCTTGTGTTTTAGCTTTCTCCCTTCTTTTTTTTCTTCTTCTGAAAGGCTAGATATCATTAATAGATTAAGAAGAATATACAAAGCCAACTGATAAGGTCGAAGAGAAAAAACACAGAAGAAAACAAAAACGAACCAAGTCAGCACGGAGGGAAAAAATAAAAAAAATCAAGCTCTTGCTTCCCTACTCCTTCCCTTACAAGACAATCTACCTCCTCATTAGCCGATCTTTTGATGTGCTTTAAAACTACATTGCCCCACCAATCCGATCTCTAATTTCATCTATCAAACTCCCAAATCTCCAAGGGACAGACTTGCTTCCCTTCAGCCCCCCAATAACATTAAGAGAATCTCCCTCACTACCTCCTCCTCCAAGTCGATAGACTCTGCTAACCTAATGCCCTGCAGAGCTGCCCTAATCTCCGCCTCATTAGAGTCTGCAAAACCTGTTGGCCCAGAGAAAGACAACAACGCATCTCCCGCAAAACCTGTTGTCCCACCACTCCGTTCTCTAATTATTTAGCTCTTAGAACCGGTTCATTTTGGATTTTGAGAATAGATTGTGAGTCCAAAATTGATTATTGGACTCAAAATTCAAAACAACCAGGGCTGATTATTGGTAGGTTTATGTAACATAGGTTGGGACATAAAGGCATGATATAAATCAAATTATAGAGATGCAAATGATCAAAGAAACATACGGAGAAAGAATATGTAGCATAGAAATAAAGAATTGGGCAAGACCATAGTTAGCAAAACTCCGTTTTAAACAGTGTTAACATATAAAACGCCGTTTAAAACTTTTACAAAGAATAAAACACCTTTTTTTTTTTTTTGAAACAAACGTTTTAAACACATTTTTTGGCCAAATTTCCAATTTTACCGCCACCATATTTTGTAAATGACAAATTCTTGTGTTTTCATTTTTTTTACTATGTTTTTTTAAACCAGTACCATAGTATACTTGAATTTTTACAGTCCCGAATTTTTGCCCAATCACGCTTTGCTAACTATGGGCAAGACAACCTACTCGGGGCTCTGTATTAAGGACTTTTTATTTCCAAACATGAAGTGTCCTTTGTATAATTAAAACACTTTTTTTCACATCACACAAAACAAGTATGTTTTGAATAAATTTTTTTTTTTTTTTTCATTTTTAAAGACAAGAATATCTTAAAATCATCTACCAGTACCTACTGCAGGCGAGCGAATGCGTACTGCAGGGGGAGTGAAAATATCAGCGCCCTATATGTATATAGTATATATAATTAAAATCACTACTTCAATCGGTTTAACCTTGATCTTACCTTTATTTTTCTGGTGTAGGAAGGCTATAGTTATAAGAATAACATGCTGTGGGCATTGATTCTCCTGGCAGTCGCATGTTCTATTTAATTAGGTCATGCAATTAACCTCATTTAGCAAGTGCTTTAGAACTAGTAGGGTTGTAACTTGTAAATGTCAGCTCCCTAATTATAACTATGACAACTCTAGTTCACACTCCCTTGTTTTGATAATGACACTCGTATCTTTATATTTTTCTAATCATTTGTTACGTGCAAAGCGATTGAGCATCTAGCTCATCTAACTCAATGGTGCAAGGCTTTGTTGGTTCAATCCCAGCTAAGCTACCCAAAAAAAAAAAAAAAAAATTATACAAACCGCTCCAATACAAGAGGAGATCATTAGAAAACTAGGTATCATCTCTCCTAAGAAAAACTAAATTTTCAACATGCAATTATCAGAGTATGATGTTTTAGTCTTATACAGCCTTACTTTAGCTAAGATATGGAGGATCATGTGAGTCATGGGGAGTGCGTGCTTGCTGTGGTCAGAAAGAAAATGTGAGTTGGGTTTAGGTGACAATACCAAAGCCTAGGATAGAATTTACTGGGCTTAACTGGGCTTCAACTATTTTATTAATAGGAAAGACCAGCCTAGCCCGTATTTAAATGGGTCTACTGAAACAAAATCTGCAACAAAGTGGGTCAGGTATTTGGGCTTTCGGGCCTGACCCTTGGCCCATCTAAATTGGCTACCATGGTTTAACCCAAGGCAACGTTTCTCACATTTATGGAGGATTGATATTTCTTACCTGTACTCAATTCTAAAATTACCAAAAATCATTAAATAAACAAAGTAAAAGTATAAAATGTAAACCCTTCTAGAAGCAAATATATGTAGGTTCAATTTTAATTTGAGTATCAGAAATAAGATAGTTTCTAGAAATGACCAGAAAGGAGTATAATAGATCTGTTCATAGGAATGCTGGATTGTCAATAAATCACAAAAGCAACTGGCTAGAAAAGCTTAGATTTACAGGACAGCAGAACCTTGAAAGGTAAAATGACAAAAAGGGCTTAGTAGAGAAGCTTCCCCAGCATTTCGACAAGCATCGATATTGTAATTCTAATGCCCGAACGCTGTTCTCTTCATCATCCTGAAGAACTCATCAACATCAACTTCGCCATCGCCTACACACAACAGAAATTATATGCCCATCAATCCATCAGCAAATTCGCTACATATTAAGGAAAGTAAGGTGTAATGACTAATAATTTCAAAATATGTAAAGAGCTAATCAGTTGAAAATGACTCCAAGCCCGTCCTTTCATGGGTGACAATGCTATAAACAATATAATATGGCATGATAGGGGTGTTGAACCATAAAAATATTCTTGAATTAATCTCTGGTCTCTGATCTGCAACAGTTGCAGTTTTTGGTTATTTATTTGGGGGAAATTTTTCCATTCGTTAATCTGTGAAATGCATTTAGTCAATACCACAGCAAAATTTTCCAAAATCTCATCGTCGCGCACGTGTGTGTCTATCATCCATATCGTTTGCAAAGGTGCTCGCCACCCTATAAATAAAATTAGTCTCTAATCTTTTTTGAAAAGGAAAACTAGTCTCTAACCTACAACAGTCAACTGCAACCGCAATGTTCAGAATCGTGTTAAGCCCAAATATCATTGCCCCTGCTAACCCATTGATTATATTGCAGAAATCAGCTAGAAACCATAATGACAACAAAAGAAACACAGCAGTGAACTTTTCTTATTTCTATTCCCGAAAGAAAAAGAATAAAACTAGTCCTCTGCCAAAGTGAGTTACTGAGTACATTACACACACATTTTGGGGTTTTCCAGTTGTTACAAAAATAAAATTAGATCATCAAACATCATCAGCTAATTGTACACATCATGGCAGCAATCTCAGGAGATAATACAAAAAGTGAAAACAATGAAGAAAGTTGAATGATATAGTGAGCATGTTTTAAAACGAAATAGTGGAATTCTTAGCTTTTAGAAAATGTGTTTTGATGTTTAATAAATGGTGATTGTCAAACCTGGATTAGTGTGATCTGATTCTGATCCATAGCTAATTCCTTTAGGGAACCATATTCACTAAAGCGGTCTACTTATAAGCAAATAGTAGATCAGATCAGCAAATATGACAAGGAAAACATAAAAGGAAAGAAGTCAAGTTGATAACCCAAATAGAGGAATAGCCACCCAGAAATTGGAAATTAATTAATAAATGAATTAACTGTAACTACAATAACTAACAGAAACAACCAAGATACAAAAGTAGACAGTGAACTAAAAGACCCCAAAAAATTGAAACAAAAAGGGAAATAACTATATCATGAATACGAATATCTAGACAACCAAACATGGGTCTTTTATACAAGGTAGTGATCTTGCTCTAAAGCCAAGCAATTGTGGGTATCCCAAAATCAGAAATGGTTACTCATTGCTCGTGCACATTCATGCTCTAAGAGAATCCCTAAATGCTGATGACCATTTAGATAAACTTCAAAATATACACAATAAAAAAAAGACATGCATATAATATATCAATGTAAAACTGAAAGAACCAAGTAATGGTGCATTCGTAACTGTTCTCAGGCATATCCAAACATAACAATTTAAAGAGAAAGTGGCATGTGCATCAATATTACTAACTAGTCAGTGGTCACAATAATAGTTTATTGAGTTTCTCATCCTACTACCTTCAAAGGTTGATAACTTGTGTTTCAATTTTTCAAATAATCAGACGGTAGATGGGATAGGAAAAAAGGCACAACAGAACATTGTTTTAACACTAGTAGAAGTTGCCATCATCCATGTCATTTCAAATAACTTTAAGACACAGAAAGGTCCATCTGAAGCACAAAGAGTGCCGCCATACCATTTCGATCTGCCTCCTCAATCATCTCTCGAATCTCTCCAGGACTGAAAGACTCACCCAGCTCTTTCGCAATACGCTCAATGTCCCCAGCAGAAATCTTGCCCTAAATTTAGACCCAAAAATGTTAATATCCAATAAGGAAAGACAAATGAATAAGATCATTCGAAATTACATTACTATCATGATCAATAATGCGAAAAGCTTTTGTGAGCTCTTCCTTGGTGTCCCTTTCTCCGATCTTAGCAGTCATCATGTGTACAAATTCATCGAAATCAATTGCCCCACTACCATCTTTGTCGACATCTGCAATCATCTGATTGATTTGCTGCAATAATATAACAGGTCTATGTTTTAGGCACATAATCAGAGTTTTACCACATAGAATCATGATTCAAGGAGAAAAAAATTATAAAATTGGAGGGGTAGAAAGACAATCGAAAAGAAAACAATAAAAAATACAAGAATATAAACGACTCAAGGAGGGAGGCAGTCACACATCTCCAGCTCCGATCTCCCAACCCCCTCCCTTGCTAACCCATTTGCCTCCTTATTGGCGGATCTTCTACAATGTTTGAAAATGATTGACGATCCTTCCAATTTGTCTTAGATTTCCTCAAACAAGGGGGCAAAAATTATTGACGATCCTTCCAATTTGATGTCGGTTGAAGTTGAGCCAATGCTCCACAAAAATGTTAGAATGGAATCATCTGCAGATATTGTACCACTGGAAGATCATAAAATAATTTCTCCATCATAGAAAATTGCATTGAATGCAGTTCCACAAGCGGCCTATGTTATTTCTAGACAAGAAACAGCACTATGGTGTCAATCTCGTAAGTAGGTTTTTATTTATTTATAATATTGTGGTTCAATTTTAAGAAACAAATTGGAGCATCATATTCCTTGAACCGGAAAATCACTTTTTGTAGCAATGGATGTGGTAAGAATACGCATTGTCCTCAATTCTTGAGTCTTAGACCAGGCAAAGTTGACAAGCCAACTTGGGGTGGAAAGGGCTTTTCTGCATTCTAGAGCCATGCTATACTTTGGTGAAAATCTATTCTACCGACCAAATCAGATGTTACCAGGTATCCATCATAGAAAATTATATTAGAGCATGTCCCTGGTCATCACTTCAGTGAGAAGAGCTCTAGAGGATAAGGTGGATGTGTTATTGATCCTGATCAAACTCAAAACTATTACTAGACTTGAGAAGTTAGGATTAGATATCAATACTATTTGGTCAAAAAGGCATATAAATGTGTTCACTTGTGGTGATTTTGAAGAGGCGGTATTTCAAAGAGGTAGAAGAATTTAAGATCAATGGGGCAGTTGGGCTGAGGAGGGGCACTCAATGTGTGGTGAAACCATCTGGTGCTTCTGTCACTGCTTAGGAGCCAAGCGCTTACTAATAAAATTGAACTCTTTTTTTTTTTTGAAAAAGTAATAAAATCAAACTCATGAAATGGTAAAAAATGGTAAAACACCCCGGGATTAAGTAGTACCTCTTCGTTCATTTCAAACCCCAAAGCCCTGCACATGGATCATTGTATTATTTGTATTAGCATTACCAACGAAAGATATTAAGATAGCAACATTAAAAACATATAGCATGCAATCAGCAATCCCGTACCTCATGGCCACATTCAGCTCTTTGGCATCAATTGTGCCTTGATAAAAATGAAAATGACCAAATAGTCTCATTAGTTTGAAACAAAAAAGGAGAAATTGACATAATTATAAATAAATTTCATACCTGAACCATCTGTGTCAAACAGTTCAAATGCTTCCTTTATCTCTTGCCGCTTCTGCTGGGTTAAACCATGATGGCGACCCCTGTGCTTCTCTTTCCTAGACACTCCTCCCCTAGGTTGAAGACTTGCCTAAAAAGACATATTTATGCAATTTGAAAGGTCATAAAAACCTTATTTTCATCAAACACTAAACAATATAGCCCAATCCATGGATACTTTGAAAGAGTGACCAGAAAGTATGTTTGTGATAAATCTCAGGAAGATAATCCTGAGAAAGTACTTTCCATGCAAATATGTATTCTTACATTATAAATTATACAATGAGCATTGAATGCTGATAGAAGTTTACAGCTTTGTGGGATTAATTTTTATGACAACATGGTTCACACTATAGAGAAACCCTTTTGGGTTTTCCATAAAGCTGATCTCATGTTTGCTTAATAGATATAAAGAGCAATAAAAGCATGTCTACGCAAATGCACACATCATTTCAGAGCAAATCTTGCCCTGATTTTTTTCCGATAAGAACCATAAAATCTGATAAAAATCGTAACATCAATTTTTTTTTTTCAATAATCATCTCACCAACAAATCCCAATACAATGATCATATTGTTAATTTTACTAACAGATATAGAAGAGTAGTACAGGGAAACAATGTTAGATAAGTTGTTGGGGAAGGAAGCCAACAAGATTTTCCGAATGGAGGGAGATGAAGGTAGAGTCAAGGAGCTCCTTTTACTGCTTTAATCAGAAAAGAGGAAGGGTTCTTGGTTGCATGGTGCATGAGAATATCTAAGGCCATGAAAGAGCTTGTCTGGTTTTTCCAGGGGATTTCAGTAGTTAGCACGCGAATCTTTTGTCTGTTTTGAACGAGTACCAAATAAGAAAATGTTACATGATACCTAGTCAGGTATCTATATTCCTAGAGTGAATGATTATGACTCACTTTTTCACCGAATATATTGAATATAAAATAGAAAGTACACCTACTATGCCTATTATGCCTGCCTACTGCTCAGCTGCTATTCAATCGCCACCACCCCAAGTCAAGAAGATGCTCGCTGTTGCACCATGTGCTTAAGCATGGGTGCTCATGAGATCACCATGAATACAAAAGCCAAAACTATGAAAGCCTAAAAATATGCATGGCTGGTTGAGATGTTATATGATTGCATCATGGTGCCTAATATATCATTTTATTGAGTAGTTGGATCACAGCCTCTAACCATAAAAGTCATCGCATGGGCAGGGCAGCAGCACCAGCCATGAGAAATCCACCAATCCAAATGTCATGTGGGAACAGAGAAAGTCGTGTACCATAGTCAGAAGTTGGTATAGATAGGGCACATGGAATACAAATGGTGAGCCTAATTTCTCCCATCGCCTCTTCGACACCCTAAACTACCAAAACCCAACTTTAGAAACCCTAATCCATCCTCTCTCTTTTTTTGGAAGTTAACTTTTATTACGGAAAAACCTATGGACATAGGAGGGGACAAGAAGTCCCACACTGAAATTACAGAGATAATCAATAGTGGCCGCAGTCTATGATTTGGGCGACACTTCGAATTTATTGCCGACTCACGTGTCCTGCCATGTCCGACACGACACGCGAGTCCACACCCCTCCTCCATAGGGACTTGATTACTAGGAGATTACAGTGCCGTCTGGACCGATTAACATTCTGATTCGTTAGGAGAACAATAACAAGAATAAAGGCGTGTTAGAAGGGATCCATCATCATCTATTATACAAAAACCCTAATATCCTCCCTATCACTCAAAACCTTAATTTCTCTATCCAATCTATTCAAAACCATAATTTCTCTATAAAATCTATTAAAACCTTGAATCCTTGATCCCATCTTCCAATCAAAACTCTAATCTCTCCATATTACCTTTTCGAAGCCTTAACTTCTCCATCCAATCTTTTTTAAACCCTAACCTCACCCTCCACCAATATGACTTCATTTTCCAATAACCCCTTATCTTTTGCATCTCTTACCCAACTTGTAAGTTGTAACCATTAAGTTGTCTCATGGTAATTTTCTTATATGGAAGGGGCAGATTACTCCAATTGCTCTCTTTAGCTCTTGTTGAGTTTATTAAAAGAGACGGAGGTGATTCCGCCATCAAAGAAGAAAAGGCCCCTTCTAGGAGACATCCAACACACGAAAAATGGTTATGCTGAGATCAGCTCATCGCTGCATGGTTGAATTCCATGCTTACGCCAGAAGTACTTGCTCAACAATTTGATATCCTATCTTCTTGCAATTTGTGGACAGCATTACATGAGCCATATTCATAACAATTTGAATCTTGTACCATACAACTTCGCATAGCGCTTCACAACTGTTGCAAAGCTAGCCTCTATATTGTTCTGTTTCTCAACAAAATCAAGGGTCTCTTTGAATAATTTGTTGCAATCCAAAATCCACTCAATGAGCATGCATGATAAGTTTCGATACATTTTTTTTTTAATGGTTGAAATTTCATTCAAAGAGAACTGAGATGGTCAACCAGGAAGTACAAAGAGAAGCCACAAGGAAACAAATAGATACAATGAGAAACAAAAACAAAGATCAAGGGGAAGAAATCAAACATCTGCAACCCCTGCTTCCCCACTCCTTCCCTAGCAAGTCTATCTGTCACGCTGTTAGCGGACTTGCTGGTGTGTTTAAATATGATTGACGACTCTTCACCCGGTCTTGAATCTCGTCAAAGAACTGGGCGAATCTCCAAGGAAGGGTAATCGATCCATTAAGCCACCGAATGACATTCATGGAGTCTCCCTCCATAATAACCTTATCCATGCAATCTTTATCCAGACAATTTAACCTCTTGTGGACGGCTCTAACCCTTGGTTGCATCTACAACCCCAAGAGGACCTGAGAAGGCCCAAATAACATTATCACTTGAGACTCTTAGGACACCACCTATACCTGCTCGACCGGGGTTTACCCATACTAGAGCCATCAAAGTTTAGCTTAAACAACCCATTTGATGGGGCCTCCCATTCTTGAACAATCAATGAATGCCTTTCTACACTAGAGCACACCTCCTTTCAACCCTCCAATAGGTCGAAGGCCGAGGCAAACTGAAATGAAGGAAGAGCACTCACCCATGCTATTGTTAGGGCTATTACATTAATAAATAAGATTCTCTCTGCATTAGGGAATAATTATGCGATGTTTAACATTGCAATCTCCAAGCAACAAACTCCACCTATGTATAGCGGTCGTGGTAGGGGCTGGGACATGGTTATGGTTGAGGAACTACTCAAATCAACAACAAGGTTATAACCAAAATTAGCACCCTTGCCAAAAACCTAAATAGGGCCAAGGTCAACCCAATTTTAACAGGGTCGCTATCCCACCCTCTGACCTGTGATCCGGGATCGCACGATCCCAAACGCGTTTCGTTTGTGACCCAGATTGTCAAAAATGGGGACCCGCAGGAGAGAGAGAGAGGTCAATGAAAATGTGATGACTGATCATTGGAAATAAAACCCTTTTTTGAAATTAAATAGATCAAGAAAACACAAAATCCAAATAGCTAATTCTCATTCTATAAAAGGAGTTCCCACTATTAAACTGCCAAAACAATTTGCATGATAAAAAAAAGTATTAAAAAATCAAAACAATGTTGAGGCCTCCGCATCCTACATTCTAATTTATACATCCTATAAAATTCAGTTCATACCAACCAAACAGAGTAAAGAGGGAAGAAAAAACTCCTAGACACGGGCAATATATCATAAGTAACGCATTCCAATCACAAGCCCAAGCAGAAACCAGGAAAAAAACACACACACACACAAAGATAGCTCTCATAAATTTCAGTTTAAGACACAACATCCAAAATACATCTCACCCATTTCAGTTCTAAACAACATGAACCCTAATTCTTTCGGGTTTTAATTCTACAGAAGACATCAGAAACTAAATCTCATCCAAGAACTTCATTTATATAAAGTACATAGGGAAAGAAGAAATGTGAAAAAACAAAACTCTTTCTTGTTGAGCAAAATTCAAGAACATGAACAAAAAATTGGAAAGAATAATGCAGGGAACAACTCTATATTCAGGAAATCAATCAAAATGGATGCTCTTTCATAGGAAATCCAGGCTAAGGAAGCTTTTTACTCGAACAGACAAAAAAGGTTTAAACAAAAAAAAAAACCCCTAGAAATCGTGTGATTTGGATATAAAAAAAACGTACCATGGGTAAGAAGGACAAATAAGGGCAAAATAGAGTCCTTTTCTTCGCTTGCTAAATCAGTAGAAGCCTGCGATATAGGCCGAGATGGGAGGAGGGAGAAGAGAGAGGCGAGAAGAAAGAAGAAGACCTAATGTCGTAAGTTTTGAAAAGGGCTTTTTGTTTAGGGAAATGATATCAGCACAGCCATTTTTAATAATTGCACGTTCCTAGATTGTCTTTTCTTTTCTAAAGGGCTCGTAAGAGCTTTTTGGGGACTAGATGATTAGTGAAAATAACAAAATTTGGTTGTGCTGATATCATCCCTACTCTGCAAATTACATATTTACCCTTAACCACATTATTTCTCTGCGGGTGTGTTCAGTTGCCATCTTTGGTAGGAAAAGAAAAAGAAAAGGTGGGTTTTATGATTTAGGTTGCACTTGGATGCCCCAAGTATTGCAATGATTGTCTACTAGTTTATTTAGATGCCTTGTTTGATGATCCAAAATGGAATGATTAGGGAGATAGGTTAGCTATGTTGTTTGGAGACTCAAAATGAGTTCCTCTTTTCAGTAGAATTTCCTTCTCATGGTCTCCAAGTTTAATGGCATTGTATGAACTAGGTAGTTTTTTCATTAGTTTAGTAGATGTCTTGTTCTTCTGCTTGATGATATGAGTGGGAACTTTGAGGGAAATGTGCTGAATTTGCTTTTTTGAGATTGAAACAGAATTCATCTTTCAGTGTTATTACCTATTCTGTTGGTGGTTTTCAAAATGACTACTCCACATCCTTTTTTTCCCCTCTTTAGGTTCATCTCTTTATCTAGAAGCTCAAAATGAAAACCCATTCTTTCTGATAATATGATTGTCGCATATCCACCTTAACTGTTTCATCTCCATCCTTGCCCATCAAGGATTGCTTTATGGCAGGGCTTCTGTCCCAGTACAGAAGCACTCTGAGTAGAGGAAACAATCTTTGGAACCACCTTTTTCAAAGTTTAGTCATAATCTTGGAAGTGGCCTTATAAACAGCATTACATAAACTAATGGGACGAAATTGTGATGAGTGAGAGGAACCTTCACCTTCGGGTATAAGGGCAATGAAGGTATGATTGAGGCCTCTAGGCATGCTCCTAGAGGAAAATGTGAGTCGAGAGTGTTGATTGGGTGGGCGGTGGTGGGTGAGGGGAGGAGGATTTGATATCTGAGTTGAGTCCATGAGGATCAGCTCTGTTTGCAACCATTTTAGGTTTTTTCAATTTTTGTTTTCTTTGAATGTTCCAAATATTGTTTTTCATTTATTAGTAACTCAGCATAGAATATATTTGCCTTGATTTTGTTGGAATTGTGGTAATTCTCTTGGGGTCCTTTCCTTTCTCCTCTTCTTTGAAGAATTTCAAGTTGCTATCTTCGTTGTTATGGCAATCATCGGATCCAAAGAATCTCAATTGGGATCCTCTGTTGACACAAAATTGCTTTTTCTGAACTTATTCAATCCATCAAAATAGTGTCTTTGAATGCTTAATCGACTCTACTAGCAACCAATGTTTCACTTTGCTTTGCGTCATTGATTTTGCTTCTTTGGTTAGTCCTTGACATATTTGAGTTTTTTTTTCACCCTAGAGGTCTCATAGGGGAAAGCTTATACTCATTATCACTTGGAACGTCTATTATTTTTTGCGCATTTTTTCATTTAGCTGTAGTTTATCTATATAAATAACCTTCTACTTTAGTCTTTTGAGTATTTGCAGTTTTCAATTTGTCCTGGCCAAGTTATGTGTTTGGAGAAACAGAGTAAACAATTCATAAGCAATCTTATTAGAAAAGAAAGTGAAAAGTCCCACCATAATTTGCTCATACGAATTTTCTCAGTTACATTTATTATCTTCAGTCCCTACAGCTTTTATCTGCAGGGTAAAATCAATTCCATGCTAAAACAACGAGTCAATGCATGAGCCTGTTTTTTAGTTGAGTAGAATGACTGACTAGAGAATTGTTCTTTGCTAATAATTCTTACAATGCTAGTCATAGAATTTTACTATGAAAGAGTTGCTTTAGACAAAATAATTTGGGTTTCGCTCCTTTTTTATGGAGCTTTTCTGGTCAAAAGTATTACAACTTTTAAAAATTACAAAAGGCTAATTATGCACGCTTGCGATATCATGCAGTATTCATATGCCAAGTTAATGAAATGCAGTAGTTGTCTTCCTATGTCCTAGTATCTCTCATCTTGTGTATTTTTAGGTGTATATTCAGTAATATTATCTTTGTTTTTCTTACAGCCATCATTTTTTATAAGAATCTCATCCATACCCTTTTAGTTTAATTTCAGAATAAGTTTGATGTTCTTTTTTATGATATAACTCACTTAACTGTTAAGAAAATTTTGAATTCTCTATGTATGCATCTGCTTATTGTTGGTTTCATGGTCAAACCAGGAGGATTTGATTTACTTTTTGAAATTAGATCTACCCTTTTTAAACGAGTTCCCAAGGAAAGCCCTTTTAGATGGAATGACCTTTCTTGCCAGCCAAACAGGCCCTTAGTTGTGGTAGATTTTTATCGTAATTTGTGTGGAAGCTGCAAGTATATAGAGCAGGCGTTTACAAAAACTATGCAAATTGTGTAACATTATTTAGTGTGTAATGTATATTATTTATGATTTTTTATGAAATCCACTTTTTGAAAGCTTGGTGTGGATATAACTTTTGTTGCTTGAATTTCCTAGCATTCTCATCTTTGAATTGTGCATGCTCTCCATCTTTTTTAACATTTTGTAAATCCAATGGTAAATTCTGTTGACCTAGACATGGAAATAACAGTGCATGGTTCTGAGATCGCATATGCAGACATGGAGACCAGCCCTTTTATGTTCTCACTCTATCTTCTTCATTATTTGATTTGTTTCCAAGCTCATTCCAGCATCCTTCCTAATCTTTGAGTGCTGGTATTTACAGATTAGAAGAATGAGTACATTCTGATTTCTCGTTGTTCTGGAGAGTAGTTTGTCATGGATTTAAGCAAAGCTGTCACGACCATCTTCGCTATTGAGCATTGTCTTATGCTGATTATGAGCAAATCCATATAAAGTAATTGTACCACTTCCTCCTTTCTACCATATGTCTATGTCCCTCAGGGCCAGGGTTTTCCTTTTTCATTAACATATTCCTGCATATGCATTTGGCTGTAGCTTTTGGTATGCTTCTTTTCTTTCATGAAGAATTGTTGATTATGTTCATTCTAGTATATTTAGCGAGTGTGGGTAGTTTTTTAAATTTTCTTTTGATATGAACATAATGTAATACAATGAGATTGAGAGAAACCCTAAGCTCTCTATTCTCTTTCTTTCATTCTTCTTCTTTCTTCTTTCTTCTTTCTTCATTTTCTTCTCCATATGAGATCTAAATAAACAAACCAGCTTGGTATTAGAGCGGGATCACATTATAACAGGCGGAAGTTGATTGAAAAAGGAAAAAAATTTGATCTTACGGAATGTACAAAACCATAGAGAGCTGTATGTGTTGTACTGAATGTAGGGTTCTGGAAAAAAATAGATAGGCTGAATCGCCTCATCTTCCTCTTTATATCTTGGGCCCAGATCCTTTTCCTATACTGTAAGGTGTATATGCATATCTTGAAGGGGAGCAATGTAAACGAAGTGCCATGCTACATCCTGTTGTTCAGGAGAGGTAAGCTTTAGCATTTGCATCCAAGAGGGATGGAAAATAGGGGAAAAGAACTGTGAGAATGGGATACAGGGAGAGACCATTTCTGAAGCTGAAGTATGGTTATTGTGTGAAGACAAGGCGTATAAAGGACCACTTTTGGAAATTTCAGGGCAGGCCTACCCAGGGGCATGATGGATGTTCATGAGGTGTTAGGAGATCTTATCACACTTCATCTGTGGACTCATCCGATGCACCATCTATCACTACTCTGTGTTTGATCTTCCTTTCTCGGGTAGAGATATAGTCTCTCATGCAGTTCATGGATTGGTGGAGGCTCCCACTGCCATGACTACTACCACTCGAGTATCCTTGGGATTGCATGTAGTTCATCTCTTTCTCCTCCTAATCTCTCTTCGATCATCCTTTCTCGGGTAGAGATATAGTCTCTCATGCAGTTCATGGATTGTTGGAGTCTCCCACTGCCATGACCACTACCACTCGTGTATCCTTGGGATTGCATGTAGTGCATCTCTTTCTCCTCCTAATCTCTCTTGGATCATTGATTTAGGAGCAAGTGATCACATGACAGGTATGCCTAACTTTTTTCTTCATATAATACTTGCTTATGTAGGAGAAAGTTAGGATTGCTAATGAATCCTTGTCCTCTATTTCAGGAAAAGTTACATCTCTCCTTTTTCCTTTATGTCTTTTATTCTATGTTACATATTCCTAATTTCTCAACTAATCTATTATCCATTAGTAGCATCACCAAGTCTTTGAATTGTTGAGGTACTTTTTATCCTTCTCATTGTGCTTTTTAATGACTTGGACACGAAGACAACAATTGGAGTGGTAGTGAGAGGAGTGGTCTTTATTTATTGGACGGTCAGTTACCAGACGACTCCGTTGCCTTTAATCAAGCTAATAAGTCAGATAGATGTGGAAGCCTACCCTAGTTGATCAACTAATAAGATGCTGTCAGAGATTAGGCCATCCTTATTTTCTTTTATTAAAAAGGATGTTCCCTTCTTTAACAGATAATTGTGGTACTTTTTGAGTTCAATTGTAAAGTTTGTGAAATGGCTAAACATTGTCGAGCCACATATTCCCCTAGTTTGAATAAAAGTATTGCACCTTGTATGCTTGTTCATATTGATGTGTGGGGTCCATTCCGTTCTACTTGTCTTTTTGGATATCACTGGTTTGTTACATTTTTTGATTAATTCTCTCGCGCAACTAGAGTACATTCGATGCATTCAAAGAGTGAAGTTTTCTCTTATTTTAAGAGTTTTCATAATATGATCCCTACTCAATTCAGCACCAGACTAAAAATACTCAAGTTGGATAATGGTATTGTTCACCAGACGACATCTGTTGGAAGTAGTGAGGACTCCACAATCTTATTGGGGAAATGCAGTTCTTACTGCCACCTACTTAATTAACCAGATGCCATCTCGGGTGTTGGGATTCAAATCTCCTTTGGAAGTTTTATCAGCTAATTCCTTGCTTTTCTCCTTGTCACCTAGAGTGTTTGGTTGTGTCTGCTTTGTTCATATTTGGGGGAGATCTAGAGGGAAACTTGATCTTAAGTCTTAAAGTGCTTGTTCTCAGGATACTCAGTGAGGCAGAAGAGATACAGATGTTATGATCCTCTAACCAAGAATAAGTTTGTGAGCATATCTGTGACATATTTTGAATCCATGATGGTAGCTTTCGCTTGGACAATAGCCAAGAAGAGAATAAATACTTCTGATCGGCTGAAACGAAGGAAAGTTCAAATAGCTAGTCAGTGTGTCTTTTGTTGCTGCAATGAAGAGACATTGGATCATCTTCTAGGTCATTGCCCATTCTCATTTCGACTGTGAATGAGAATAATAACAAACTTTGGCCTTCAGTGGGCGTTCCAAAATTCAATCAAGACGATTATCCTCGAATGGAGCTCGGGGCCTTTTGGAGAGGTTGGTAGAGCCATGTGGAAACTGATCCCTTATGTATTGATCTGGCATCTTTGGAAGGAAAGAAACGATAGAATATTCGAAGACCACATGCGCAGCTGGGGAAGAATAGCCTTCGATATTAAAGCGGCCATTATAGCGTGGAATAGTAATGGGAAGGACGCACCAAGCTACAGCATAAGGGCCATTTTAGGAAATCGGAGGGCTATTATCCATGAAAAGAAGAAGCAAATCGAAGCACCAAGGTGCAGCCCCCGCCAAGGGATGAATCAAATTGAACTTTGCAAGTTCAAAAGGAAACTCAGGATGAACGGGGATTGGTGGGTTATTCAAGGATTCAAGTGTAACTATCCTCCTGTCATACCCAAGACTGGCAGGGTGTTGCGACTCAAGGCATTATTATGGGGATTGAGGTGGTTAGCAAATCATGGAATTAGTTAACTAATCATTGAAAGAGATTCCAAAAATGCAATTTCGCTGGCGACCAACAAGTTGGTAGGTCCTTGGGCGCTAGCTGATGTCGTCACGGAAATTAGGGATTTGGTGACAGCTATTTCCCTAAAACTTCAGCATAAACGTCGATCCGCCAATGAAGAGGCCAATAAATTAGCGAAAGAAGGTGCGGAAAGAGGAGATGTTCATATTCCAGGCAGATTGTCAAGGGGGGAAGGGGGAATTAAGGGGCAGTTGAAGGGTTGTGATCTTAGTGCCAGCTTTCCATCTGGGATATGGAGAAGCTACCACCTCGTGAAGCTTGGGTTGGGAAGATTATGTATTCAGGGATGATGCAGTTGCTAATACACCAGTGAGACGCCATGTCCCTGTCATGTAATATGATTATATATGATTAATAAAATTGTTACTTTTCAAAAAAAGAAAGAAAAAGATCATGTTTATATGCTAGATGTATTATAACTGTGCATCTAATAATTGGATTTATACAGGGGTGATGACTGACTCCATATACTGGAGTCAATGTACTTCAATCTCTGTTTGTAAAGCATAATATTTCATTTCAATGGTTAGTTGATTTTGTTACCAAAATGGTCTGCAGTTTTTGTATTTGCATCTGTGACTTCGTTTCTCGATGAATAAAATCAAATACTCATCCATTTGATCAAGTCCTTATCAATACATGAACTCAAGTTGAGGTTGACCAAATCTAATGCAATTTGGTCCAGGAAGAGTCAGAGTGAAGGCTCAGCGTGCAGAACCACCGTCCCATCGGCAGATTTGTGCTACTATTCCTGGCTTTCCTTCATATTGGTAGAAGTATTTTATAGATAATATTTTGTATAATGAGACGGATCCCCAATGGGGAGGTGGACAGATTGGCGAGAGAAGGTGTTTCTAGGGAGAGTTTAGAGCTTTTTTATTTTCTCCCTCCCTAATTTGTTTTTTTTTTTTTTTTTTTTTTTTGAAAGATAACTTTGATAAAACGATTACAACCGAGGGGACAATAGGTCCCCCGGAGTATACAATTTCAGGGCTTGTTTGATATACAAGAGGTCCCTCCCTAATTTCTGAATTTGCTGTTGTATGTCTTCATTTTTTCTTTTATCTGTTATCATGCTTTTCGTTGATCTTGGGGACCCTCTTGGTCTCATTTTCTTTAATGAAATCCTTTCACCATTCAAAATATATATATAGTGAAGAATCTTGAAGGTGGATAATAACAAACTGGGTAGTCAGTACCTGCATTAAGAATGTATTCCAGATGCTTGTGTAATAATATGCATTTGGGTCTGCTTGGGCATGCTTACTGGCGTGTTTAACTGCCCCATAATGAAAATCGCTGGGTTGAACTTATAGTCAGATGTGCTTTGAGTATGCTTATCCCCATTTTTTACATGCAATAACTGTTCCCAGGTGTACAACAGTTTAACTTGCAGAGTAATTTTGTACTGATAAGTATAAATTTCTCTGATGTGGTAAAGTTGTCTAGAGCTCTTTTGTGTTGCAACATTATCTTCTTTGTATTACATTCTAGTGGCTAGAGCAAAATAAAATTGCAGTGACATACAGATTGACGAAGTTGCACAAGGTTGTATTGTTTTGAATCTGAAAAGTAACCCAAATGGATGCAAGTAATTCGTGCATTTTTTTTCCTGGAAAGAACTGACCCATTTACTGATAACTTGATTTCTTTTTCTGGAAGATATTGCATTGTTAGTGGGTGAAATATGAGTCTGAAGGAAATACACGTTTCAGTTGTATCAAACATACATTGTCAATGCCTGAGATTAATGGAAAAAATTGGAAAATTTCCTAGAGAGAACAAAAATCCCAAAATACCCATCGTGGAGGGCCATTATTAAAACAATGGAGTGTAGATATCATTTCCTAATCATCAAAACTCCAAGTAAAGCTGGTGCTTGTTCCTGCATCGGGCCATTGAAACAGAAGAGGGGTAGGACCCTGGCCTTTCAAGAAAAGGGGTCATTTGAGATCATTCACCACCATCACTTGTATTGAGGAAACTGGGAATAGGAATACGTTGTTCATGAAAGTGGGAGTTAGACCAATCTCATCTAAGAGTTTGGAATTGTGTAGATAGACATTTTTCAATAACATAGAAGTGGGCAGGAGACCGAGAGTGAACCAGTACTGCGAGGGAAAGATGAGATTGGCCTGGGATCACACAAGCAATTTCATAGGACAACCTTAGTTTTCTAAGGCCCGAAAAATGGCACAACACACACAGCATCCAAACTTAGAGTATGTGATTTCAACCACCACTCAGTGCTGTGCCCCACAAAGAGTTGGGACTTAGACAATCTCATCTAAGAGTTGGAATTGCGAAGATGGACATTTTTCAAAAATAAGAACTGGGGTGAGGAAGATCCCCATTCCAATATTATAAACACAGAAAAAAGAGTTGATATAGGTAGTCCTGAAATGTCCACTATACCCGTATATCCTACCCGGGAACCAAAGAGCCCTCTTGGCTTTCATTTCGAGGGTTCTCGAGTTGGGCAGTGGCAAATTGACAGGCAGAATAAACTACTTTTAGTTAATTAACCTTTGTGAATGGTCACCCTTGTGGGTTTGGGTCCATAGATCCTTTAAAAATCAGAAAAAAGTGGAAATGGCAAAGCACACACATCTCATGGGGATAGGGACATTGAAATCCATCTTGGGAGGCACCAAATGTGGTTTACTTTCCAATGGCACCCACAAATTCCAAATCCACATCAACAAACGTTGTGTTACTTCACAGGGTGCCTTCCAGCTTAGGTCTGCCAATCATTAACCAAACGTGGCACTTCAACAGTCACGAAGGGCCCGTGAACGACACCCTCCCTCCCGCTGTGAACCCACGTGTCCCTTTTAGAATATATGGTAGACATTATCTGATCTTATGGGGCCTAAGGATCAAGTTAGACCGCATTATTTCTCACTTTTAATATATGAATGCAAGTTGTAAAGGTGGGGAGGGGGGGCCAATTGAGAGAGAGAGAGAGAGAGAGAGAGAGCAAAATTCAACATTTCTCGATTAAAATTGAGAATAAAAGATAGTCAAGAAAAAAGAAAGGCTTATTTTTCTCTTAGCCTTCTTTCTTTGCAGCAAGAGCTAATGTGATTGTGGGGTGTCATGGGATATCATGTGCACCCTTGTCTTCTGGCTGCCCGACTCCTTCCAAAACCTTGCAGGAAGGCCATGCTGAGGTACTGGGAATGGGCCATACTGAATCCCACTTTGGGTTCCCACAACTATCCACCTGCAAAAAATCACAAAAAGCGATTTAATTTTTTTTTCCAAAGCTGCCAAGATCCTCTCTATCATACTAAGATTCTACTCATTTACTACTTTACCTTTTTATTATATTATATTCAATAATACTCCTATATTCACTCCCTTTATCAATTTTTTTTTTATTCTATATACAAATGAAATCATACCCAAGATTTTTCTCCATAGATTTTTATTTTTGCATGCTCCATTCTAGTAATTTTTAATTACACATTTATTGTATGAAAAAAAATCAGGAGTACCCATGTCAAATATCCCTCTCTTACCTAAACTTGGTCACTAAATGATGTACCATGATAAGCATCTCTAGCTTGGCAAGCTCATTTCCAGGGCATGCATGAACTCCATTTCCAAATGGCATAAATGTATTGGGTTTTGGTGCTACCTACATTCACCATATAAAAATACAAAAAATATGAGAGCCAAGCCTCAAAACTGAGAAAAAGAGAAAAAAAAAAAAAAAACAGAAAGAAAAACCCACCAATCCAACTTGGCAACATCAACTTTTTATCCTACATACCTCGAATCTTGAAGGGTCAAACTTGTGAGGGTCCGGGAAGAATTCAGGGTTGTGGTGAATGTTTCTGAACAAAGGCAAAACCTTCCACCCTTTGGGGATTAAATATCCTGCCACAATTCCCAATGCCTTCCTGTTTTAAAAACATAGAAAGAAAAACCCACAAATCCAAAACCTCACACATCCATCAACACCATCATCTTACCTTTGTATTCAACATCAGCAACTGCTTCCCTAAATGTGAAAGATATGATACTTGCCATCCTCAAGCTCTCTAATACAACCTGCAATCCTCACTTCTTAGTCAGCCATGCAAACAATAAAAGGAGAGAAAAAGTTGCAAAAATCTGTCAATCTGGTGTTTAATAGAAGCCCAACAAATAGAAAAATTAGAGAGGAAAACACATCAAGATCACAAATAATTTGTGGTGAAGATGAATGGTCTAGGACCAAAACCTTATATAACATCCACACCATAATAAAGTACTGCTATATATTTTGTGCTTTGGGGGTACGGAAGGCCCTTTTGGCCCACATTGTAATCTTAGGCTACCAAAGAAAACTACTTTATACTACATGCATTAGAAGCTAATGTAATATTACCTTATAAGTAATTGGCATGTTCCTTGTCTGAGCCCATGCCAAGGGCCGTTTTCCTCCCTCATTTGATTCATATATTGCACTTTGTTCAGCCTGTGAGAGAGAAGATTATCGTTAATCATGATCATTACTCGTGATTTAGTAGCTGTTAAAAGTCAAATTGATGTTGGGGCTTAGCTTTTCTTTGTTCTTGTTGAAGTATCAATGATTAAATAAGCTTAAGCTTTTGGAGTAATTGGTTGTTTAACATGGTATTGGAGCTATTGCCTCACGGCAGGTCCTGGATTCAAAACCCAACCAATTCCTTGATATAAAAAAAAATCCATGTGTACGGCCAACCCGAAAGAGGAGCCACATGTGAGAGGATAAATGATTAAATAACATCTACTCTAACAGCTTCAACTTTTAGAGTAATTGGTTGTTTCACAGTTCTTACCTTTACAGCTTCTAGAAGTTTTGGGTCATCATGGAGGTATTTTATAATCCACGTTAGAACGCTTGCGGTAGTGTCTTGTGCGGCGAAGAGCACGCCAATGATGTTATCAGCAATTTGATCATCAGTGAGAAGGTCACCCTTCTCGCCTTTCGAATTCATGAGACAATCCAATAAATCCTTCTCCACTGTACTCGTTTCCCTCCTCTCACAAACAATCTCGCTCAGAATCTTGCTTAGCCTTTTCCTCGCCTTTCCAAAAAGAAGGAAGAGATGATCAGTATAAGAACTTGGAGAGAAGAAATATCAGACTAGTTTTATTTGAATCTTACTTACCAGGATTGCTTTGTTGTATGTAGTTCCTGGTAAGTTTGTGGGAAACGAATTGTAGCCTTTATCGACTATGATGTAGTTCTGCTTCAGCTCTTCTTTATATCGATCGTCCAACCGACCAAAGATTGAAAGAATTCCCACATCAAAAGACAACTGCAAGAACATATGAAGAAAACCCAATTAAGATATATGTCAACCCAGTGTTTCAAAGCATGGATGTGGGTCAAAATGCAGCCAAAGCAAATCCTAGTTAACACGGCTGAGTGACATAACTCAGTAGAGTCAAAGGACTTTTGATTGACTTTTGTACGGTCAAACGCGGACTCGGGCAAGAACCTTGCCAGGGTAAAAGGGAGTCTGACTCAAGGGAGTCCATGATGACACGGGGGAGTTTTGAAACTAAGAGTCAAACAATAAAAAACACACAAAATCTCAAAAAACAGGCAAAAAGATTAAAATCTAATAACATCTAACAAACCTTCTTCAATTCATGAAATGTGTTAAGCACACGCCCCCCATCCCAAGACTCCAATGTAGAGATCACAGCGGCTTCGATGTCCGGGACTAGATTTCTAATGGTGTCTGGCGATAAGGAGCTCTGCACCAACTTTCTTAATCTGAAATGGTAATCCCCTTGGTGGAAAAACAGAGCAGATGGGCCAATCATCTGTTCTTTGCTTTTGGGATAGGTGGGCTTGAACAAGTGGGCTTGAGTTACCAACACAAACTTAGCAGCTTCCGGGCTAGCCAACATCACACTAGGACATCCAAGAATATGGGTCTTGAAAATCTCTCCATACCTACAAAACCACCACATTCAATCCATGCACACAAGAACCCAGATAAAAAAAAGGAAAAAAAAATCATAATCTAGACTTATATTCAACATGGGAGAGATAAAATTAAACTACCTTTTTTGTTTAGTTGCAAAGAGGACATTTGGGTTTTGAGAGTAGAGTTCAAGGGTCTCTCCTATATAAGGCCATCCCAAAGAACCTGGTGGAAGCTTAGCTCTTGTTTGGGTTTGGTTGTGTTTTCTTATGAAGAGATGGAAAACAAGAGTAAGGAGAGGGAGGACGATGCAGAGTAGAACAAAACTCATCTCTATCTCTCAATAAAATGAAATGGAGATGAAAGATCTTCCTATGTATGTGTTTGTGTTTTGTTGCTGAAGTTCTGGAAGTATCTGTAGTACTAAAGGTTGTTGTGAATGGTGTTTGGATAAAGGTTCGAAATCGTAG
This sequence comes from Tasmannia lanceolata, assembly GCF_043159265.1. Classification (NCBI taxonomy): domain Eukaryota; kingdom Viridiplantae; phylum Streptophyta; class Magnoliopsida; order Canellales; family Winteraceae; genus Tasmannia; species Tasmannia lanceolata. The sequence goes on from NW_027518693.1 coordinate 4,929,085, forward strand.
TGAATTTGGTTGTGGAGAGAGGGCTTTATATAGGAGGTTGGGGATGGTGTTAAGGACTTAAGGGGGATGGATAGAGACTAATCTACATGAGATTCTGTGGGATAAATTTTTGAACGAAATGAAAGTACCTGGAGGGATGTAGTAATGATATTGGCAGAAATCCAGCAAGGACAGACTATCACACAAGATTGTAGAGAATTTACTATTTACTTACCTTTTGTTCTTGCATGCCATATCTTCTCGACTCTCTTTTTTCCACGTGTATCACCCACAAAATATGGTTTTCTCATACCAAGTCATATAGATTCCATGACGATCTGCTGTATTGACCACATAAATATTAGAAAAGACCCTCTCAGCTTTCCTCATCGATTTCATCAGAATAAGACCAAACCATCCTCTTACTTTTCAAGTTTTCAACATACCCATGAAGGATTTTAGAAATATTATGAGTAATATCATGTTAATTTTTTCTTGAATTTTTTTTTTTTTTTTTGAAAAATGATCTTCCCAAGGTTTGTTGTTTTAAGTTTTTTCCACAAAAAAATCTCAGAAAGATTTACCTAATGTAAATTTTACCCAAAAAAAAAAAAAAAAAGGGATGAACAAACCTGCCAATCCTAGTAGGGATGTGGGATATGCAAAGTAATACAGTGTACGTGTGTCCGATACCACATACCCTTGATAGTTGATACATACCCTTGATATTTAATCAAATATCTAGTGTGCCCATAGTTAGCAAAACGCGATGTTTTTGTTAAAAACACATTTTATTAGTGTGTAGTTTAATACTCCGTTTAAAACTTTTACAATGAAAAAAGCTCTGTTTTTTTTTTAGAAAACGTTTTAAATGCGTTTTTGCCCAACTTTCTAACTTTACCCCCTCTCCCTTTTTTTTGCCGAATCATCGACTGTTTTTGGATCAAATATCAAGGTCGGTACCCGGACTACGTACAGCTACACCGTGCCGACACCATATAAAATTAAGTCTCTGTAAGCTATATCTCATAAGTCATAACATTTAAAAAAACTCAAACTTACAATACAAGTTGGGCAGTGATATATTCCTCCCTTTTCTTATCAGGACAGCCACTCTAGTGTATTTATCACTACCCTTTTACGCTACAAGGGGGTGGCCACTGAAGCAGAAGGGGCAAATATATCATTTTCCCAATAATTTGTACATGAGTACATCATCTATAAGTAGCAATTACATAATATACATATACTTAAAATATGTACGGAACGGGAAGAAATGAAACTAAAGATTAAAATATTAATAATAGTAAGGGATTTGCCGGGCTGTTGCATGTGAGAGCAGTCATACAGGCTCAGATTTTGTATGCCGTCTGCGATTGACCCTAGCAAATCTCACATAATAATAATAATAATAATAATAATAATAAGGGACCAGCATAAGATATTTTGCGAACAGGCTGTTGCATGAGAGAGCAGCCACATAGGATGCCCCCAGGTGATGGCGGCAGCCCAAAGGAGATTAGGGGTGACAGCATCCTTACCTTCAGGTGCTCCCTCAAGAGTCGTCGGAGCTAAGGATAAAGCCCACAAAAAAGGGATCTACCCCGCCCCGGGGATTCTGCAATTTAAGCGGGGATGGGGATGGGGATTGCTCCGCTCCGGCCCCGCCCTGTAATCCCCATACAAAATTGAATTTTCTGCTAATAAATTTGGGTTTGCCGCTTTTAATCTGGGTAGCCACACTTACAATCGAACAAATTTCTTTTGGTATTCTTAAATTTTCCATAATATCTTTCTCAAATGCATTTTTAATAGAATTTTTCAATTAAAAATTCCATCAAACACGTTTTCTCGTAGTGTGCGGGACAGGGATGGGAATTGGATTTTCCTTGCGGGGTGGGGACGAGGATTCCCCACCATCCCCGAAGCGGGGGACGGGGCAGGGATGGGGAATTTTCCCCAAGGCGGGAACGGGGGTAGAGAATGCAACATCTAGCCCCGCCCCGCCCTCTCGCCACTTTTTTTTTTTCTGACTCATCTCAAAGATCTAAATTTAGAAAATTTTCAAATACTTTTTAAAAATCAATTTTTTAGGGCAGGAGTTAGGGAGGAGTAGATGTACGCAGCTTTACTCTTGCTTTGCAAAGAGGCTATTTATTGGACTTGAACTCGTGATCACCTAGTCACAAATGGAGCATCCTTACTCCGAGGCTCCCAAAGCAACCATTTTGTTGTATTTTTAGTAAAAATGGCTGCATTTTCACATTCATTGGGTCGTCATTTTCTTCATTTATCAGGAAAAAATCAAAGAAAAAGAGGTGAAAATGCTGAGAAAGGGCAGAATTAGAAATATCATTTCCCTTATCTAGCAAAAAAGCAAAAAACAGGAAGGAAATTAGAATAAAATTATAGGCATTGGTGTTTCTAGCAGGGCTACTTTCGTCATTTCGTTTTCTCAATTCAGTATCGTCATCGCATGTGCGTGTGGCGGGCCCCACAAAAAAGTAAGTGCCTTACAGCTCATTTGCCTTACCAGCCGTCCGATCTAGCGCTTCTGGTGGCTTTGGACGGCCGTGGAACTTTCCCGAACTCAGGTGGTTGTCACCGTCAATGCCAGCTGACATGACACGTGTCGCAATCTCGGTGGTTCATTTCGAGAGAGTTCGAATACGAGAAGGAAGGGAACGTTCGTTGCGACTGTTCGAAGAGCGGCGTGTGGGGCCACCAACCATTTTGGGCATTTAAAAAAATCTCGCTCGCCCACATTAAATTACGATTCTATCCCTTTCCTTCATCCCAATTTACACCTAGATGTTTCCATCATCCCATGGTGAAAACACGTTGCCTTTAGAAAGAAAATGACACATTTCTCTTTTCCACCGTCATTTGGTTCTTTGATTAATATCGAAAATGACAACTGTTGCGGTCAAAATTTAGTTATGGCTGAGCTGGAGGTGAAGAGCGGATGGACGATCTTGATTTGTCCTCGCTACTTTGTCCTACACACACGCGCGAGAGAACGGTTAAAAGTCCAACACGGAGGGGATCCCCGCGAAGGCCCTTCGATACTTAAGTCACTGACCACAACGGATGAGGAAAACCCAAATGAAATAGTAAGTTTTTGAGAATCGTGTCCTTTACCTTGGGTGTGCTAGGGCTAATTCGTAAATACCGCTTCTTGTAGGGGTCTTTTGTTGAGTGTGGAGAATTACTTTCCAGCCCCTTTGCCATCTGAGGGCCCTTTTACACGTGGAGCTCTCTGATTGGGTGGTCATTTTCATCCCCATTAACAACCGTTCACGAGGATAATTTGGGGAACGCCTTAGACCCAATTTGTTTTGGATTTTGGTCCAATACTGATTATTGGACTCAAAATTTCATTTAATTTTGGGAACAATAATCAGTTGGGGAAGATATTTTCCCCAAATAAAACAAACAGGGCCTTGATGTTGTTGGGATAATCACATCTAGAGGACCCACCTCTCTTTGCTTTTTACCCTTATCTATTTGGCTTTTTTAAAGGTTTGTTATACCTCTAATGAAACTATCAAAAACCAATAAAAAGGACACTTTGCTAATAGAGTTTGCTATAAATCTAAAATGATATTTACAACCCAATATAGAAAGTGGGAGAAGGGCAATTATCAAAAGTAAGGGGTGTGGATATCATCTCCATTCTATTATGGTGCAAGTTGGGGGTGTCCACTGTGTAAGATGATGTAGCAAGTTTCCAGTTTCAGACTCTCTTGGAGTTATAACATGAATGTTGTCGTGTTCAAAAGGGTTGGATTTGGGGTCTTTGTTGTTTAGAATCTATCAGTTTCTAACAAGGGTTTTTGTGTGCAAGAAATCGTAATTACACCCCCTTGTAATGATATTTCCACGACTAACTTTGTTTTAGAATTCTCTCATTTTCTTGTAACAAGGAAAGTTGAGTTGAAATGGAAACAGCTTGAACAATCAGTGACAGTAGTTCTGTTATTTCTCGGTGCACTTAGAAAGCCAATGACCTCATGCCTATTATACTTTTGGTTCTCATTTCACACTCATGGAATCTTTCCAATGCTCAAGTTCAGCCCATTTTCACCGTGAAACGGATGGGTGAAAATCAGGATTTTGCCTGTGGAATTGCTCGTGGAAGTAAAAGTTATGAAGTTTTTCAACTAACCGGATGCCTTTGATCATTACACGTGAGATGCCCATATTTTATTGTGGACCCATCTCGTAACTTTGGGATTACAATTTGGGTGATGCCCAATAAGGGGCTAGGAACAAGTCTTTGGGTTACACAATAGACTTACTTTAGGTTGCTCCTTAGACTTATTAGGTTATAGAGATGAATCCACCACCCTAATAAAAAAAAAGGATAGCCCAGTGCATGAGGCTCCTGTCATTGCAGGGTCTGGGGAGGGCTAGATGTACTCAGCCTTATCTCTGCTTTGCAGGGAGGCTGTTTCTGTGACCCGAACCCGTGGCCACCAGGTCACAATGGAGAATCCACCACCCTAATATAGGAAATTATTTAAGGTGAGTTCCATTTATCTTTGGACTTGATAAATCTAGTTCCATGCTTTGATAAAACTGATTTATCTATAAGTTTCAATCTGTACGATGTATATAAATATTTTCGAAAAGGAATTTTTAAATAACTTTATGGAAGTCCAAAAACCAAGTTAGGCCCATAGTGAATTTTTGTGGACATAGGGGGAGATATAATCTACCCCTACAATTCTCTCTAAATAAATATTGGTTGGTAGAGAGGTTAAATTGTAAGTCATGTAGGAAGGTTTACTTATAATTTCTTTAATATGAGGATTTAACTAACAATTGTGTAGATACTAAAACAAATTTTATTTCTAAGAGACCCATACAGCTAATTATGAACTACTAAAAGATCCCACCCACGTACATGCTAACTTGATAGTCCAACCTATATAAGAAATATGTAGGGCTCCACACGAAATTAGAAGAACCATATACCAAAGTGAAAGAATTTGGTGCATGTTAAGGAATAGATTGGCAAGAGAAAGTACAATTGAACTTCTATCACTAATACGCCTTTTAATCATTTTTTACTTATTTATTGATCAACTATAGTTATTGAAGATAATATGAGACTAAAAATTTAAGATTATGCAACCTTTAATAGTGAACATGAAATCGACTTTCAATGGTATTAGAGCTTCGTTCAATTATCTATGAAATTATTACTTTTTCATCTAAAATTGACTTTGAAACTCTCTTTGAAGAACATTTTTTTTTTATGATTTTTTTGTGTGAAATTAAAACAAGTTATTTAAAATAGAAGCTGAGAAGTTGGATTTAGAATTCAGATAAACTGGAACAACAATTCCATGCGGCCTCTTCTTCCCATTATCTTCTTGCTTTAACTCTACCCAATTACTGAAAAACTTAGGGATTTGCTAGCGTCCGTTGCAAAAGGCATTTCGCATATGGTCATCAGTCGCATATCAGACCAGCCACACAGGCTCACTTTTCAACAGTTTCTGTCTTCATTCATGAGGTGACTGGTCTGACATGCGAATGCTAAACTCATAGGTGCCCTTGCAAAAAGCGTAAAAGGACGCCCCATCAGTCAATATGCATTTATGATAGTTATCATCATAATGTTCTATGTATCTGATATTGAACAATGGAGGCGCCCTTTTACCCTTTTTTTGCAAGGACACCTTTGAGTATAGGGTTCCTCTTATTTATATTGAAAAAGGGGAAATGATATCCACGAAATTGCCTAGCAAATCCCTTCTATAAAGCTATAATATCACCCCCTCAAAGGCTCAAAGAGGTTATGGTGCATTGTGAAAAAAGTAAAAAGCAAGGGAGGGCCCAAACCACGTTGGAAGTACGGGTGGCTTCCCTCACCTTTTTATTGGCAGTGATAACACATGGTGGAGCCATCACTTATCAACATGTGAGCAAATAGGGGTGTGAGTACCACACGTTTTCTCCCTCATGCGCAACTGACGCTAGCATCCAGCAAATGAAAAGAATCTGAGTGTAATGTGAAAAAAAAAAAAAAAAAACTCATTTCCAACCAAGTCAAACCGTACCATAAACCCCTACGTTCCATTTTATTGGTCGTGATAAGGATTCCTCTCTCTCTCTCTCTCTCTCTCTCTCTCTCTCACTCTGCACATGCCTAGTGCTAAATTTTCCAAGGCTAGCTTTAGAGCTTTTATTTTCATGTCTTCTTTGAGTGCAATCGAGTGCAACTCAGCACAAAATATTTTTCTGTTCGGAAAAAAGAAGAAGCAAAGGGCTTCTCCATGAACAATGATACATGTTTGAACTTAAAAACATGTACAAAAAGATGTAGACTACATTGGTGTCACTGACTAAGTGCGACACGCAACCACGTCCCTTACAAGTGTCGGAATAGGTGTCGATCACAGACAAGTTGGCCTAGTCCGATCACGTTCAAACCACGGGGCGAAAGATCTATTAGGATATTCCCTTTTTCGATTACAAAACAGGAGTCCATCAGATGGCTTGCCAAAATACTTAGATCATTCTCATTTGGAAATGCACTTGCATGTGCTATGTACTTTGAAAGAATGCATAGTGGGGAAAGTTGGGGGGAAAGTTTTTGTTTCCATATGCAAATTTACCCACGTTTTTTTTATAGGGTAAATTTTGTTTTTGTGATGGAAATAGATAATTGAAATTGTTTTTCTGTCATTTTCGCGAGCCACGTCCGAGACAAATGGGGTGGTTTTGGCTCAGTTCTCGGTTAGCCATTGCTTCAATTGTTCAGTTCCTTGTGTTGCAACCTTGGTAGTGCGGTCAGATATTAGGTGGGTCCCCGATGGTATTATTTTGTGTGATCCTAGAGGAATGGTGCATGCATCATCAATCAGTGGGGATGTTGATATTTGTAACAAAGTAACAAACCATTCCCATCCGTATGTCTTGTTCGGTTGGCAGGAAAGTGGTGGAAACATGTGGAAAGGACAACCATTTTCAAGGTTTCACCACTTTCTTTTGTTTGGTTATGTAAGGAAAGACTTCCCAAGATGAAATACATCCAAAAAGGAAAACACTCACTTTTACAGATCTAGGGTCCATTGCTTAGCAAATAAATTGTTACCAAAATCTCATTTATAAATTAGCAATTGAATTCAGGCCCGGCCTCTATGTATGTATAGCTATAAATCATTGGTTTTTTGTTCTTCACCCTCCTTACCGCTCCTGTAGATCATTGATTCAATATCCATGTGAAGGCCTGTTTTTTTGCCACCATGCCCTATATATGGGTCCCACAATTATATAATTATTTACTATACTCGTGCGCCTCAATAGTTTTTACCCGATGGGGCCTACATCTTTGTTGTGTTGTCCAGCCCCATGACCCCACAACCACGTATAACATAGGACTCCTACCGGAATAAAAGGAGAGAGATTGTGCGTGGTGTGACTAGTGAAAAATGGAAAAAGTTGGATGAATTATTGCTGCTCAAATCCGGCTGAAAGTAGGAATGGCTGTCTATGTAAATTTGGGTCCCACCCTCTGTTTGATTGGGATGGAAGGGAGCTTTTTTTGGTCTTGAACCTACGCTAAGTTAGGGACATCCGGAGTAGGAACTCTAGGGAACCATTCGACACTCCAGGCAACAGATTAAGAGCTGAACATAGAGAGTGGTGAGAGGTGGTTAGGTGTTCCGAATAGGATATACGCACCTTGGGACGAATGGGTAATTGTGCCTTCTTTTTCTTGAGTGAAGTGGAGAGGTCCCTTTCATAGGTGGAGGTTCAATATATGTCTCGCGGGTGCGATGTGATAGTGACGTAATGATGTGTGATGGTTGGTACGGGCGTCGACAGACCGACACTGGGTAAGCCCGTCTACCGTGGATGTCAGGTCCATAATGTAATGTATCATCGGACGATCTGCCGCCGACAGTGATGGGACCATACGGTTTCGGAGGGAAAGGTGTTGCACGATCCTTGGAAGTGGCGAACAAGCAGGTTGGCAGGCTCCGTAGTGCCATGCAGTCCTTGGGTGCTCTGGCTTGTCTGTGGGCCGTGGGGGCCTCGACGGAACCTAGCTTTTGGACCTGCTGTAGGGGTTGACGATCGTAAGTGATCAGTCACTAGCCAGCCGAGGGATCTCCTCTCGACCAAGGTAGCAGTGAGTTTGTGTGGCAGGGCTTGGCTGTGGGACTTAGCCCCGAGGGCCCCTCTCGGCCTGGCTCTTGCAATTTCAAACTTTGTGGGGCAGAGTAACTAGTGGTACTCGACCAAGGACCGTAAAACAGCCTGACAGGTTCAGGCGCCTGCGGGTCTCCTACCACATGTCAACGTGCTATTGTAAGACCCGATTTTACCCCAACAAGAAGAAACACAAGGGTTTCTTGTGTGTTTAGGGTTTCGATTTGGGATCAAAACCTAGCGCCGTTTTGGGCATTCTTCTTGAAGATTTTCCCTGCTATTGAATCCTCTTGATGCACAAAGCCTTCGTGATGATTTGATTTTTCCATCTTGAAGATTGGAATGCATATTTGCCGCGAGAAAGTGGAATTTCTTGTTCTCTAAGAGGCAACCCTTGTATCTCTTTGATTTCTTGTATTTCCTCAAGTTTTCGGTGAAAAAATGAGAGAGATGATGTATTACCCATTTTGATTAGTAGATAATTAATCGGATTCCCCCATGATTTTTTCCTCTTCATTGGAGGGTTTTCCACTTAAATCTCTTGTGGTCTCTTGTGTGAATGCTCTCTTGATTGTTGATTATTTAATTCTCATATAAGCATGCTTCAGAAATCTAGTGGGTTTTTTTAGGTCAAAACCCCTAAAATCTTAGCCACACTAGTAGATTATTGTTAAGGATACATGTAGAGTCCATTGTCTTTTCTGAAATTAGGCCCCTATATAGACCTCACCAGTATACCACTCATTACTTTATATCTGGTTCCAATTGGTTGTCTGATGTTGGCCTTCCACCTTAGCCTCAATGCTAGATCAGAAAATAGTATACATTTAGGTTTAGTTATTTACATAACTCATTGGCATAAATGAGCCCCGCGGACCATACTATAAAATTGAGTATAAGTGTTCATTTTCTTTTCGAGGTAACATGCATTTAAATAAGAGAAATATTTTTCCAAAACATGTACCTCATTTTCATATTTGCTGAACCAGATAATTAAAATATCTTTTTTTAGGGAAAGTAATGGAGGGAGAAATCTTTCCTGAGTGGAAAGACCTTTCCTTCCAACCAAATAGGCCCTAAAGTTCAGCCATCTTACTTCCAAGGAACTTCTCAATATACGAGCCTTTTGCTTTCAGTGTTTTGTGAGTTTGTTCTCTAAACTTTCAAACAATTTTCTTTGACCTTGTCAAGTCCTTGAAGAGTAACTGTAAGCATATTACTCGTTGTACCTACAAAAAGGCCAGTTGGTTCACTGTCTTGGGCTTTGATCAATTCATGGGAGTTCAAAGGACTAAAGCCAATTTCTACATTCAGTTCTTATCCCAGTACAGGGTTTGAAATTGATGTTTTAACCCAACACTCAACAGTCCTTTTGTGATTCAAATAATTGACACTTTCGAAAGTAGGTCGATAACTTGATTGTGTAGTGGGCCCAACATTGGGTCTACAGAAGGTATCTTATTTCTACAGGCCTAAGGATGGGGACCATAAAGGATCCACAACTATTTAGGAGGTGGGCCTGATAAGAATTTTCTCCTCCTTGGTTGCTTTAGCTTCCCCTTTAAACACTTTGGAAAATATACGAAAATGTCCTCTGTAATAATCCCATGCTCATACATGTTAATTTTTCATGCTTATACACACGCGCATGAAACATTAAGCCTTAGAGAATGAAATTTTGAAAATGATTTTCACATTTGTATGATGTAGATTTTTCTTTCATGAATCCAAAAAATAGTAATTTATTACTTCAATTATTGTCTTAGAGTTTGATTTGGAAAATTTTGAGAAATATTGAGAAATATTAAAAAAAATGTGTAGGTATTTTTCAGAATCTGGTGAAATTTATATTATCATTTAAAAAAAAATTAAAAAATAGAAATATGCTGGTGTTAAAAAATTTGTAATTATAAAATTTTAATATCCAACTGGTTGTAAACACCTCATTTTGTCTTGGTCTAGCACGACATTACTCGATATCCTGATGTTACAATCCCATGATGAAACGTGTGTCCAAGCATGTGAATAATTATTACTTGAACAACCTAAATATTGAAGTAGAAATAATTGTTATAAACAATACGGGCCGTTTGGATACGCGAATTTTAGAATCCGGGATTTCTTCAAAATTGTAGCTAAGAGACAAGAGAAGAAGAGGACCAGCCGTCGTTTTTACTTGTTTTTTACTTCTCTTCCTTCTTTCCACTAGCAAGAGAGCAGCAGATCCTCCCATATTTCCGGGTTGAGAAATCGCAGGTTACGGGAAGGATTTTTAAAACCTGAATTTCTCACTCAAAATCCAAGAAACGCTATCAGGACAACATACAACAACTTGATCATGAACCCTCTTTTACACTGGTTTTAGTTACTAAAGACCTGTATTCTAAAATATGTGTATCCAAACGGCCCTTACATGTTTGTAAGATATATCCAAACCTTTCAAATACATAATCAAAGCCATTTTTAAAGTATCCTTGAATCCCTAGACTTGGGAATAATGTTTTAGCTAAGATTTTCAAAAGGCCCATATGTGTTTCAAGCCTCTTAACAACTAAAATTGTCACTTCATTGCCTGCAAAGTCGATTTCATGGACAGAAAGTTGATTGTCCCAAAGAGAAGTGGATCAACTTAGAGTCAAGTGGAATTTTTTTCATGGAATATTATCTAGGTGAGATGGACAGAGTGAGGTAGGGACAAAAGGTTTAAAAATAAGGGAAAAGAACTCCACTCAAAAGACAATTTATTTTCCCCTGTTTTTCCCACCCTCTCCTCACACATGCCCTCTCAAGTTCCTCTTATCACAACCATCATACCCCTCTCTCACCACTCGATGACTAATATTCCATGGAAAAAAAATTCATGCTTGTCAAATATTTTGAATTACTGTCTAAAAGGTTTTAATAGGGCTGCTAGCAAAACGGGAGTACGTTTGAAAAAAAATGAAAAGACGAGACCCCATCATGCACCAAAAGATAAGTGAGCTTGGAACACCACAAAGTGCAAAAAAAACAATGACCGAATCGTCAGTCAATCACACGTTCATCTTTATTTTCCAAACGAAATCCCGTTCTGGAAGTCTTTTCCAGGTTCTAATGTTTTGTTATATGCCTAATTTTATATTTATACCAAAATTATTGATAAACTGAAGGGAGCCTTTGCAAAAATCTAGCACAAGGGCACCCCATTGGATCCACATTTATCACTGCATTTATTCTTTGCAGTTGGGTTTTTGCAAAGGGGTACCTGTTGGGTCCCAGGTAGAGCTCAAGCTAGCCTTTAAGGGGAGGGTGCCCAAACCCTTATATTTTTGCTTTTGCGTGGATCATCCTCGAGGTATCTTCTCCATCCACGAGGGTACGCAAGGATTACCCAAATCTTTCCTGAGGGATTTTTTTATATCCTCGAGGGCACACGAGTTACCACGTTCTGGCTATACCACTTGTTGGGAACCGAGTAGAACTCACCCTTAAAAGCTAGCCATTAAGGGGAGGGTACCCAAGCCCTTATATGCCATTCAACATCTCTTTCACTATTCCGATGTGGGATCTTTGCTTTTGCATTGAACCCCAACAGTCCCATCATTTAATCAGTAGAAGCAATTAGACTTCAACTCCGGGCATTTCTCTCGTGCATTATGGAGATAGTCCTCCATAAAGGAATGCACAAACTTATTCGATACATGATTTTTCGTGTGTAATCGAGGCCGTTAATCATGTAGACCATTACGAGATGACCCACATAGTCTTGGTCACATAACAAAAATTAATGATTTAGGGCACATTTGGCTACCATGAATTTATTTTCATGATAAATTAGCTTCTTCAATTGGTGATAGAGGTTGGGGAGAGGGATTTATTTTCTGGAATACGAGAGGGACTCGGTGAGGGCAAGAAAAGCCTGAAAAATCAGGAAACAAAAACTCCACTCCAAATTTGATCATCTTTTTCCTGATTTTTTAGCCACGTCCCACCCTCAATTCATTCTTGCCCTCTCAAATCTCTCCTTCTCCCGGCTGTCCTACCCCTCTCACACCACTCTGAGAAACTGATTTATCATGAAAAAAATTTCCTGCCTGCCAGACATGGCTTTAGCCTTTCTTGGTTGAACTATAAATAAGCCAAGTGGTTAAAATCATCATTGTATCAAGGTGGCTGGTCTGACATGCGACAGACCAGCGAAATGCCTTTTGCGATGGACCCTAGCAAATCCCTTTGTAGATTTAAGCTTCGACACAACATTTTCATTATCCACACACAGAAAATTTACAACCCCATAATAGAGACAAATTAATGTTTCGACATCACATTTTCATTATCCACACACCGAAAATTTACAACCCCATAATAGAAAGAAATTATTGTTCCCCATGCTTATCACACAAATTAATTAGTATAAAAATGCATGAATTATTTTGGATTTGTTGGTTTGAAGCCATACCTTTAACATCACATATTCATTATCCACACCCCGAAATTTTGCAACCCCAATAATAGAGACAAATTAATATCCCTATCTCTTCCAAAATTACATTCTTCTGTGGCACAGTCTCTGTCACATAACCACGATAGAGATAGATAAGAGGCTACAACCTTTGAATCGAATGCAATCCATTCTAAGGAGGATTTGCGGCCACGGCAGTCCTCTTACAAAGCTGACTACCGGATAAGTACCCAAAAATCACAAAAGAAAAGACAAAAAGTATGGGCTCGTGCTTGAAAAGAAGCCAAGTCGCAATCAAATTCAACCTGATCATGAATAGAAGAACACACACACAGAGAAATAATAACAAGAAGCATAGAGGTCTTTGTTATTTGTTTCATCAACATGGTTTCTTAGAATCTCATCAATTCCATTTTCTGCCATGATAAAGTACAAAAATCTAATGGCATTTGATCTGTGGTATCGATTTTGTGGACATGGGTTCTTGTTTCTATGACAGGATCTCTACAATCTCTACAGTATTATTAATTTTCCATGTCCAATTTAGTATGTATAAGAAATTTTTGTGGAGTCTTTTTAGTCCCAAGAACTGAATATCTTGTAATGATGGAATTGAAGGGGAGCGTGCTGCAAGATGATTTGCAAATCTCTGAGGATATTACCAAATGCAATGCATCCAACACCCATTATACCCCATATCCACATTCAAATAAAACATAGCCTTAAAGTTAAAGATCAAAAGATTGAAAGTCTGGCCATTATATAGATATTGTTTGGATTATACGGCTACCCATCCCTCATCTCCCTAGAGATATACCACATCAGGAAGACTGACAACCCAATTTGGTATGACACTCCTCCATGGATGAGGACAAGAGCTCTGATTTTTCCAATCCAATCACTATCAATGGAGGAATTTGGGGTGTTTGTAGAAAAATCCTCTTTTTCTTTCTTCTCATGTGGGGCCATTAACAGTAGTGATGTGAGCTGATGTGGCCCCAATTCCATCTTAAGTATCATCAAAATGCATCAATTATCTTGCATTTGTAGATTTATAGGAATTCTGGGACTTGGATTCTACAATACAGACATGGGTGTATCTAAATCCACTGGCACAAGCTTTCAATGTTGGTTTTCTCTAGGGCTGGGTGTCCTAATTTGGTCAATCAAGACAGGTGTATCACCACCACCAATTGAATACCCTTTGGGCGGAAGCAGATTTCTCTCCTCCAATTTTCTTTTTCGTTCCAATGTTCAATCCACACGTTGCAGTTCTTCATAGATTCTTTTGTTGGTACACGCTTTTGCCTAGGGTTGGATTCCACACCCACTTCATCAGTCGTTAGCTCCCAACATACACCAATGAAAAAGTGGTATGAATTTGGGAATATAATTGTATTATATATAGACCTGGCAAATGGGCGGGGTGGTCCGGGTTTGACCCGGCCCGTACGGGTCAAACGGGTCGGGTCAAAATGACCTGGAAAATTTACTGGTCACCAAGCTTGGACCCGCCCCCGGTTTTTTTAATGAATTTTTGTTTTTTCTGTTTTTTCAAGATTTTTATACGTAAATGCTAGCCACCTTCTCCAATGGCTACTTCTCGCCTACCCTTTGCTATTGTATGTGTTGAGAGATTTGTCTTATTAGACGTGGTGAAAGCTGCACGGAAATACTATTTCTGGAAAGGTGGCTAGAAATAATAAGTACCGAACGAATTTTGGAGGAAAATTAAGGAAAAAGTGATGTAAAGTAGAAAAATTACGGAAAAAGTACCAAAAAAGGGTACCTTTATATGACAATTACGAAAAAAACTACAAAGAAGAGGTATAGAAATATGAAAATTACGGAAAAACTACTTTGTTTCACTTCTACGGGTGGGCCGGGTTGACATGCGGGTCCAGGTTAATTCTTGCCAGGTCTAATTATATAGATGGGTGCTGATAAATTCTCCCCCTCCAAGGACGAATTCGCCCCCCTTTGGGTACAAGGTGCAGGGGTCTCTCTCTCAACTTGTACTTGTATCATTGCTCTTAAATGTAATAATATATTATTTCATGTCTGTATTGGTTCCGAGACCTCTTTCTTGGATGCAACCATCTCTTAATATAGATTTTTATGACAACAGTTCATAACTGGTCATGGCATTTGGGAGGAAATGGAGCAATCTCTATTGGCTTCGTTAGATGTGATGGCCAAATATTCTCTAGGTGGGCGAGTAAGATTCTTCCACGTTGAGGACTCTTTAACGCAAAAAATACTCAACTTTCACGAGGACCATAGTATCCCTAAACCCTTTAATGCAGCAACACTTTTAGGCGAGAAAAAATATCTTTCTTGAGGACAATAGTACCCACGCAACCTGCACTCTTTAGATGAAAAAAATTATCTTTCACGAGGACGATAATACCCCTAGTCATATTAGTTTTTCATCAAAAATAGACTTTTACACAGTTTGCGCAAGTGAGTTTTGAAAAAAGTAATGATATATCCCCCCCTCTTCTTCCTTGGGCCAGCCCACTACATTGTATCTATGACTACCTTGTTACGCATCTTGCCCTTTTAAGGATTTTTTCTTTTTCCTAGAAAGCTTTTACAAGGAAAGTCGGATAGGAGATAGATTGAAGGCCGAAGAGGAATCGAGAAGGAGAAAAGAAAGTATAATAGGGCAAAGGGTACGATTGTCCTTAAAAAAAGTTAAAAAATTTTTTGTCTAAAGAGTGCAGGCTGTGTTAAAGGGTTTAGGGGTACTATTGTCCTCATGAAAGTTGAGTATTTTGTGCCTTAAAGAGTCCTCAACGTGGAAGAATCTTACTCGCCCACGCAGAATTGCGGAGCAGATTCCTACTCAATGTTGAGGAGCGAAGTTTTGTTCAAATTCGACATCTTCACTAAGGCCATGCTTGGCAATGTTGATTTTTTTTTTTCGTGGAATATTAGATTACCAATCTAACCCTCCTTGCCCCTCTCTTACAACTTGATAAACTTATATTCTATCAAAGAAAAAAAATTCATGGCTGCCAAGCATTAGCCTAAAGGACTTCTTGTGTGGGCATTTCTCCTGTTTCAAATCAAATTGATGGTTTTTCATCTAATCTGTCAGCGGGAGGAATTAATGTACTAAACACCATATTTTCTTTGTTAACTTATATTCAAAATACTCTCTATTCCATAGGATTTCTAACCTTGACCGTTTGGACAAAAGGATTTTATAATTCTGGATTTACAAGCTAATGAATTTTATAAGCGAAAATTTGGATTGTGTTTTTTCAAAAAATGAGAATAAGTGTCATTCCACATGTAGATGGAATTACATTCATCATCATTTTTTTGAAACATAAAGTGCTTTTTAACTACATATCTTATATCACGGATAGTTGTGTGACAAAACTCATATCTTCGAATAGATCCTATCCTTGAAAATCTATCCTTCAATGCAAAGAAAAGCTGACAAAGATATCAGGGATATGTTAGAGACCCAATGTTACAGGTTTATAAACTTGTTGAACATGACGCAATTGGTTTGAGATCAAGTACTTGGATTTATCGGTGTACTTCATTTGGTGTGTTTTATATGTGACTGCCTGCAGTGTGATATTAACAGTGAGGCTTATGGGTGCTTTGAAAATAAATAGACCTATGAGTGTCTGAACCGTAAGTGAGGCCTGAGTCCCTTGAAGATAAAAAGACCTATGAATTCCTATACTTTGATTTTTATAATGATGCCTATTTGACTTTGAAAACTTTTTTGAATGTTTTTGAATCTGCAAATCTAGATGGAAGACAAATGCATACTTGTTAACGTAATCAGAATCCTCTTATTCTACTAACCCTGTTTGTTTTGGATTTTCATAATCAATTTTGAGTCCAATAATCAGTTTTGGACAAAAACATATATCAAAATTCAAAACAAACGGGTTTAATTTATACCTGTAAAATATCTATCCTGTGATCAAAACACTTCATATTTTGTGCGCGACTTCTAATAGTTTATAGTGGTGGAAATTTTGAATGTACCCATTCTTTACATCCAATGGTTAAAATAAAAATTCAATGGTAGTATGGATAGAAAATCTTTCAATTTCTTATTTTTCCAAGTTCAACTCTAAACATTGAATGTACAAATATTATTATAAAAGAGTTCCAACAAATGCCATAGTACATGTTGTATTAATAATCCAATAGACATCTTCATAGAAAAATGATCAGTTTATACTCCTTCTTATCAACTTGACATTTGAGAGAAGAGAGAGAGAGAGAGAGAGCTTTTGGATGTGGAATGCCCAGTTTTACTGAATAGATTTTAAGTGATGACCATAGAAAGTAAGATGTGGGCTTCTTTTTTTTGAATAGCTTGATATGCTAAGACCCTGTTGGTTTTGGATTTTGAGTCCAAAACTGATTATTGGGCTCAATGGAATCCAATAATCAGTTTTTAATTTTGAGTCCAATATGAGTCCAATAATCAGTTTTTGACTCAAATTTCTCACACCAGATGAGTAAGTCCAAGAAGAGAAAGCCAAAGGAGAATAAATCACACCAGACAAGTTGCAAACATTGACGAGTTACTGATCAGTTTATACCTTAGATCCACAAGAATAAAGGAGGATTCTAACTATGAAAGTTATGAATGATTGGGGTTGATATCATCCATGATTATGTTGGACCACTATAAGTAGCGATGCATTCGCCTATTGGAGACTAGCACTTGTAAGTGCCAGCTAATCTCAACAATAACT
This sequence comes from Tasmannia lanceolata, assembly GCF_043159265.1. Lineage (NCBI taxonomy): Eukaryota > Viridiplantae > Streptophyta > Magnoliopsida > Canellales > Winteraceae > Tasmannia > Tasmannia lanceolata. The sequence goes on from NW_027518693.1 coordinate 4,946,413, forward strand.
TAGTGGGTTACACTATCACCTTTCCTCACTTGTCGGAGGAATCTCCGTTCGTCCTTGAGATTCCTTCTGATTAGATGTTTACATCTTCATCAATCTAATTGTCCTGCTTAGATATTTTAAGCCTCGGAATGTGGTTGGTCAATCAGAAGTAGAGATGTGACTATAGGGACTCGAGGTAGAGGGGTTTCACGGGAAAGCAAAAGATGGCACGTCGGAAAAGTAATAGATGTGGATGGGCTTATAGGGACTTGGGCACCCCCCCGCGGGGTTAATGGCTAGCTTTTAAGGCCCGTGAGCTCTACTCAGGTCCCGACAGAGTCATGATCAGTGACACCAGTTCCTTTGGCGTTTATCGCTTACTTCCCTTTTGATTAAGCGAGGATAAATGTTTTCTCTGTGCAAGCTAGGGGTGCAATTTGGGTCAGGTCGCGTTGAACTTTTGCTAAAAATGAATTGGATTCATCTCAAACCCGACCCCATTTTCTGGTACAAGCACAACAAAAATTCCCAAAAATCAACCCGAGTTAAAACCCTAGAATTGAGGGTTGATTTTGGCCCGGTTTGGATTTGGATTGCAGGAATTTTATGGAAACGTTTGGAGAAGAAAATTTTCTTGCTTTTTTCATTTTTTACACATAAAAAAGTAACTTGAACCACAGCAGTTCAAGTTAGAGAAGACTTCAATTCATAATGGTAACACTATAAATAAGCTATAATTATCATTTTCCTCTCAATTATGGAAAATATTTCCTAGGAAAAAAATTCTGCAAGAAATACTTTTCCTGCAATCCAAACAAGGCCTAGGGAATAGACACTCCCTTTTGTTAAGGCTGATTGACACTCACGGAAAACTATATGTATTATAGCCAATCAAAAAGTGATCAATAGAACTAGGCGTCTAGTTATCAAAACAAGAGTGTCGATCACAGTACTAAAACCCCTCTTGCCAACTCATAACTCGTCCGAGTTGACTCGACTCACCTGTAAAATGAGTTTGTCGTCTAGAACTCAAATAAGTCACCTGCTTATTAAGAAAACTAGAAGACCTAGCCAGCTAGGTTACAACTAGCAAGAGGAGTCTCCATGTTTTGAGAACTCCGTGTTTCCAATTGCTAACGAAGTTGCAGCATCTGCCCAAATCCGTGTTTCCAATTGTTTATTACACCCACTTTTGAATTTAAAATAGGCCGTTTTAGACTAATTCATTGGTTGATGATTTATCTATTAGAATTAGAATAGTTATTCACCAACAGTTGTTTTCTCAAAAGATAGCAACGGGGGCTATTCTTAACGGATTAAAATTCAAAATGGAAGTTGGTAGCTATGACAGGTTCCCTCCCAACGGAATCGAGCACTTGTAAGCGGTTACAACAGAATTTTATATACGGAGATGCCTACATTCAAGGAAGAGATCTCAGAACCAACATCAAACTTGTCTTTAGGGCTGCAAATGAACCGAGCCGGCTCGCGAACATGTTTGGGTTCGGCTCGTTAAAAGCTCGGCTCGGGCTCGTTCGTTTACTAAACGAGCTGAACCTGAGCCCAAAAATTAGGCTCGCCAAATAAACGAGCAGAACTTGAGCTTTGTATAGTTCGGCTCGGAAAAGCTCACGAGCTTTTTAGGCTCGGTTCATAAATGAGCCGAGCCGAGCTTTAAAGCTTGGATTATGTTTTTTTGTATATATAAAATAAAAGAATGTGGGTTGTTTATCACAAATGAAAGTTTGGCTGTGTGGTTAAGATGTCTGGATTTAGAGGAGGCAGGGTTCAAATCCCACAGATGCTCGGCTCGTTTGCAGCCCTACTTGTCTTAATTTATCTTTACATTTATCCATCACTTTGGCACCGCGTCCTTAGTCTGCAATCCAATCCCAAGGGACATAATTGATTATCCCTCGAATTGAAATTTGGACCCTCACCCTATTAAGTGGCAGGCACGTGCATTCAACACACCACATACTACTCCGTACCTCATCATAATCCAGGTAATCGACAAACAAGTATTCAAGTTTTTAAACTATGGTGCATATATCTTTCTCTTTAATTACACGTCAAATATACTCTATGCTTTGTCAAGTTTTCAGTTTCTCTGCATTTATAGAATCCATTTATAACACGAAATCATCCAAGTTTACAACATTGGGTTGTTTCAGCACTTCAATCTGATGGGTCATTTCCAAGGAGAGAGAAAACTCCAGGGAAATGAATGGCTTGATCAGAGTAATTGTTGAATCTTGTGCAAATGCAATGTGCGGCCCACTATGTAGACGGTTTGGATTGATCGAGGTCTTGCCCACTTATGCAATGTAAGTGAATGTGGAAGCGCCCACTATTTCATTCCTCTAAAATAGGTATCATGTCTTTTACATGCCTCAGTATTTTGTATTTCAGAAGTAAATGTTACTTTTACAATGAATGGTAATAGGAAATTTGTAGGTCCTACAAGTTTTAGGGGCAGACGTTTGGAATCTCGACCATTGATTGGGAATAGAAATGCAACAAGTTACTGGAGCAAGCTTACATCGCGCTTTGGTAATGCTGTTCTCCTAGAAATCAAAGCTTCATTTCTTAATTTTTGATATAAAATTAAGTAGGGAAAAAATGGGTGTGAAATTTGTTTTACACCCCTTCTGCGTTATAAGAAAACGGGCTTAAATAGCAGTGATAATTTTGCAAAAGAATCAAAGTTGGGTGTTGCTCAAGTGGGATGCTTACATGGGCTTGCCTCTATTGAAGCCTCCCGTAGCTTACAAGTCCAATGTGACAAGTAATAATCCTATTTCAACCATCCTTTGCATTTTGTCTCCCACTTGCAATCACCATTTTAGAGAGGAAAACTCAGTTGCAGATGCCCTTGCAAACTTTGGCTGCTCATCAAGATCCAATTTTTCTATCCCTCCTGGGCCTCCATGCCTCACCTGGCAAGAGGGGTAGCAAGATGTGATGCACTTGGCCTTCCTAACATCAGAAGCACGATCAACTAAGGGCACTCCCTTATAAGCATTGAATGTTGTCTTTTCCCCATGGCTTTTGCTTGCTATTTTGTCAAATTAGAGGCTTCCTCTCCTCCTTACTCTCTTTCTAGGGCTATGGCTTCCTGTATTCATGGCTAGGAGGTTTCCCCTCCTATTGTATGGCCTCAACTTTTATATATAAATTTGCCGATCCGCCCTGAGGTCGCTATCTTTCCGGGTTAAAAAAGAAAAGAAAAAAAAGAAAACGGGCTTAAATAGCAATGATAATTTTGCAAAAGAATCAAAGTTGGGTGTTGCTCAAGTGGGATGCTTACATGGGCTTGCCTCTATTGAAGCCTCCCGTAGCTTTGAGAGGGCATAATTCTTCTACAAATCCAATGTGACATGTAACAATGCTATTTCTCGGCATGAAATTAAAAAAAAAAAAAATAGAAGTGAAAATTGAAAAATGGCATTTATTGCCCAAGGGTGTGGTCTCATGTGCTACATTCGGTAATATAAATTCCTAGGCTTAATTAAACTTCTCATATCAGTGCAAATTTGCAAAATGGGAGTTTCTCCCCGAGCATGGGTCCCATGGCAATGTGCTAACTGCTACGTTTGGGTACGTAAATGCTATTCCTAAGCTTGGGAATTCTCAATATAAGAGTAGAAATTCAGAACGAGCGTTCTTGTCTGGGACGATGGGTTCCATGTACCATGCTAAATTAGCAGTGGAAATTGGGAAGGAGTTATTGTCCGAATTGAAGGTGGGTCTACATGTATCACGTTTTGGTAATGCTCTTCTTTACTTTGAAATTTCTAAATTAACGGTAGAAATTTAAAAAAGGTCTTTGATGACTTAGGGTGGCTCTCATAAGACGTCCTTTGGTGATACTATTCCACAGCTTCAAATTCCTAAATTAGTAGTGGAAATTAGGAAATGGCATTCCTGTCCAAGGATGGGTGACAAAGTGAAATAGAAATCAAAAACATTTTTAGCAGAGGGCAGCCCTCTCACCATCCAAAGCATCAATATGAGCTCACGGGTCACTACGGGTGCAACTCGGGGCAATTGTTGGGAATTTGAGTTGAGCTTTTACCATAAAATTGGGTCGGATTCAGGTTGATTCTAATTGATATTTTAGCAAAATCTCAACCCGACCTGACCCAAATTGAAAAGCATAGATGGTAGCTGCAATAACAAAATTAGGGTAAAGATTTTATTTTTTTTTTATTTTTTGAAAAGATTTGCAATCAGCTTACAATGCAGAAGCCCTATCGCGTGAGAAGGGCTACAAACCAAGAGAACAAAGACTGGATAAAACTTTAGAAATAATATCTAAGGAGAAGGGACAGCACAAAGAATCTCAAGAACCACTCGTAATCAAAAGCATCTTTCATCTTCTGACTCAACTTTCTATCTCTCTGGCTCTTCCGCACTTTTTGGTGGGTCTTTTTTCTCACCTCCTCCCGCCGCTCTTCATGTAAGGATACAACGTTTGTAAGATTGGGAGGGATCTTGTTCTTTGGAGGTTAACTCTGAGATCTTTCCTTCTTCTGTATCGTCACCAAATTTTTGATCTAATGCATCTTCTTCTTTTTCTTTTTCTCCTTGTATCTCATCATCTTCAAGAGCTGAAAAGCAATTTTGTAGAGGAATGCTTTCTTTTTGGCCGTCCACCGCCTTTTCTATTAGTTTTCCACCAGAAGGTCTACCTTCCCTTCGGCTTTCTACGATGATAGATGGAACTTCTTGCTAAGTCTTAGGTGCCTCCTTGATTGGATGCCATTCTTGCAGTGGTTTTGAAACATTCTTCTGAATATCTTTGGGACATTCGTCAATTTGATGGCTGAAATTCATACAATTTTTGCAGGCTATCGGTCTCCAATCGTACTCAACCCCATGAATAGGTATAATCTCAGGATAGGGAGCACCCACTTCAACTTCAATACATAAACGCACAAAGTTCAATCTTGTTTCCTCCGAGGTTTGAGAATCCATGTACAAGGGGTTTCCAATATAGCTGGCAATCTTGCTAATCTCCATAGCACTCCAAAATTCAAGAGGCACGCCGGAAAATCGCACCCAGATAGGAACTGGAGTTAGTTTGAGCTTCTCAAATGGAGTCCCAGGTCTCCATTTTCGCAGAACTAGTGGCCACCCCCAGAGTATGAGTGATCGCCCAATTCAAGAACCCGATCACAGTCTTCAGGGCAAGAAAATTGGAAGAGATAAAAACCATTACTCAACGTAATGGTTTTTACCTTGTTCTAAAATTAGGGTAAAATTAGGATAAAAATTAGGGTAAGGATTGATTTTTTTTGTTCTAAAAAAACTAAAGTTCAATTTTGATGCATATAAAAATGGTTTCTAATTAATCCATCATCTTAATATGATTGTTGGGTTTTAAGCAGGTTATATTCCTGGTTTTCATATCATTTTTTGTAGTCACTCTTTTCAAAAATTCAGACTCATGGAGAGCTTTGGTAGGAAATCGGTGCAATGACACACTTGTAAGTCTATAATTGTCCCAAACTAATGGTTTATTATTGCTATGCGTGTCCATCTAGATTTTTTTTTCTGTAGAGCTACTCAGAGTTGCTTCCACATATTCTCATTAAACTGTTTCCCCTCGTTTACTTAAGTGAATGAGAAGCGCCTTGCTGAACAGATCCTCACCTGTTTGGATTGCAAGAAAAACAATTTTGATAGAAATTTTTTTCTCAGGATCTTTTTTCTTTCCTTGGTTTAGAAGGAAATAATATGACTATCATTAATTTAGAGGGATACTATCGTAAATCGAAGGTCCCCCTAAGTAAAAATTGAATAATGTTGGCTTAAGTTATATTTTTTCGTGTCTAGAAAAATACAAAATTTTAGGAATATTTTCCTTTCCGAACTTTTCGAGAAGAAGACTGTTTGTCTACCTAAATTCGCAAAGCTCATTTCTCCCATTTGTGCTGCTAAAAAAAAAGAAAAGATGAGAATTTTTTGCAGTCACTTCCAAAGATTCTCATCGTAAGTTTCTACCGGTTTTAGTCAGGAGAGAATGAGATGGCCCCGTTATAACACACCCTAATTATCCATTTTATGCCTTACGAATGGATAATTACAATTAAAAACTAGAGATTAGTAGGCATCAATTGCAGAAGGCATTTCGCGGATGGTCAGTTGCATGTGAGAGAAGCCACAGAGCAGCCACACACGCTCACTTTTCAGCAGATTTTGTCTTCATTCACGAGGTGGCTGCTCTCACACCCAACATACCATCCGCGAAATGCCTTATGTGATGATGGATGCGAGCAAATCCCTAAAAACTAATCAAAAAGTTAAGATGACCCGGTTAGAACAACTTAACAAAGTCCATGGTTGGGTCTATGTGCATGGACTCTATCGGGATCATTACTCACCGTCCGACTAGCAAGGAAATAAATGGCTACTGTTATTGACACTACTTTGATACTTGCACTAACTCACCTTGTGCAACTGCAACACTCTGTCTTTAACCGCGTTATCACAATTTCCAAAAGAGCTCTAAAAAGCAAAATATAAGAAAGAAAAGACAAAAATACGTGACAAAAAGCACCAAAAGAACACGCCATGTCATGGCCATTTTACCTCGGGAAAATATCTTGTCTTTGTTGGCGCTAGATATCATCAACACTGCCTCCGTGGCAGAACGACACGTGTGAAGAGGTGCCATGTGTAAGGTATTCCGGCTCAAACCCCTCTCCGTCCCGTTAACTTTTTCTTTTTCAAGAAAGACAGAGACCATGAAAAGGGTTTTCTGGTGAAAGCGTTTTGGGACTTCTTTTTTTTTTTTTTCTTAATCTGGGAAAGATTCAAATAGAAATGGATGAAAATAATCTAAATCAAGCAATGGAGAGCAACGAGGAGATTGGGATTCGATCGAGTTTGGAGACTTCAGGAATAACGGGAGAAAACAGTTTGAGAGATTTGGTAATAATTTCTATTTTTCTTTGTGCTTTGAAATGGAACAAATCGTCTAGAGTTTTGTTAAAATCGATTTGGGTAGATGGGTTCTGCATTGATTCTTTTTTCTGTTCATGGGTTTTTTATTTTTTTTATTTTTTTTTTTGGGGGGGGGGGGGGGGGGGGGGTTGTTTTGGGAATTTATGAAGAAGAATGCTGGTCTGATGTTGTTGGGTTGGAAAATGGAAAATGGGTTGATTTTAGAAAAAAACATGCTCTTTGGAGGGATTCATCTCAACCCTTCACAGGAGGGATTCATCTCAACCCTTCACAATTTCTAGTTATTGTCATTTTTGTGGGTTTTCCAATTATGGGTTTAGAATCTAATTTGACTAAGAAACATAGTAATGAATTTCCTTATTTTGTGTGTTGTGCTACCAAGCTATTTGATCTCGTTGTTAGAGAAGTATAAGATGCATTAATCACTTTTGAACAAGGTTTTATTTTTAAATTTTTTATTAATGTTTTTATTAGATGATTTGAGTTCCAGAGGAATTCACAATGTGTCACTATTTACCAGCCGATTATCATCAAGGTTTTTAATTTCTCATATTATTATAGAACTTCTTGGTTCACAATGTTTCATATAGTACAATTGATTACTTATTACAAAGGTTTATTTAAGGAGGAGAGAATTAGGCTGTGATTTGTGGACAGGGACATGAGAGTCGCGTGTTCACACGGACATGGAGTGTCGGACATGGCAAACCCCCAAAATTTAGAGATCGGAACACGACCAAATTAGAAATTATATATAATCATGATTTGTGGATATGGATTCGTGTATCGATTTGCGACATGGATAGAGGTGGTGACACACCCATACACTTACATACATATAACATTATTGATTACTATCATAATTTGCAATAATATAAGTATTGTATCCATTTAACAAATTAATGAAGTTTATGATTAATGGACTATAATCTAAAACAAACATGGGATAATCAAATAACAATGCATTCATCTTCTTCCGTCTCTAGTTTGTTGTGAGAAAGTAAAACCAATAAGATACAATGAATATAATATTGGAATAAGAGTTTGTTTAGGATTTTAAGTTTAGACGAGGGGATATATTAGTTAAAGAGTTTATAATAAAAGAAGAGTTAATAATAAAAGAGGTAAACACAATATTCAATAATAAAACAGAGTGTCACATTTGTCACATTACAAAAACGTGTCGGCAGGCCCACATTAAGTCTATCACTTCTATTTGTACATTTAAAAGCATCGAAAGGAGTGTCGACACGTGTGGACACGAGTCTCGTGTAGGACACGACATGTGTGTCAGCAATAAATTCAAAGTGCTGGTTAAATCATAGGAATTAGGCCGTACTCCTTCGATGCAAGCAATGTCCTCAAGCACATGCATTGTGCTTGACTGGTTCAAACCCCTCACCCTTCTCTGTCTTTTTCCTTTTCACTAGAGGAGTTTTGGAGGTTTCTTCTAATGCAAAAGGGAATTGGGATCTTTCGAAAGAAAGTCATATTATCTTTGTACAAAACTTAATTAGGATAAATCATATGAATCGTACGATTTACAATCGACTTGTAAGATTTAATAAAAAAAAATCGCAAGAATCAAACAGATTAAATTCAATCATGGGACTCAAATTAAAATCCACAAGATTTGATTGAATTGTAAGATTTGAATAGTAAATCGTAAGATTTTTTAAACAACGTTTACAACAACGGGATAAAAAGGGTGAAGATTCAAAGAGAGAGAAGACAAAAATGATAAAAGTTGGTAGAAGGCATTTTGGTCTTTCACGTACAGTGACCCTATTGGTTAATAGTTTCCAAAGTCAACCTCTTTTGGTAATTTCTGCAACTTGTTGTATGTAGTTGGTAAAAAATCCAATTTTTATTCATTTGCACTGAATATTGGATATTACCTCTTTTGGTAATTTCTGGAACTTGTTGTATGTAGTTAGTAAAAAAATCCAATTTTTATTCATTTGCACTGAATATTGTATATTTGCTCTTAAACCTTTGTTAATACTTAATACATAACTGAAAATTTCATGCGATTTCTATAATCAATTTTTCGCAGATCGAACAAAAATTATGGTCTAAGCTAGGGATTTCTTGAAATTCATGTGTTGCATCAGTCATTGAGACAATTTGTTGATGTGCCAACAAAAATATACCTCCAGATCCATTTCATTGTGCTGAATCACCGTGGATGCTTATGATATTTTCGCTTGCATTCTTTTAGTGAAATTCTCCTATAACTAATATGGAAAGGTGACCTTCACTATCAGTTGGATAGTATGTCCTTCAGGTTCCTGTTTTGGCCTTCTATGTTGTTCTTCTGTGTACTAAATACTGATATGCTTGAGCCCGTGCATCATATTTTGTGAAACAACCAATTACTCCAAAAGCTTAAGTCTTTGGAGAAGGCATTATTTAATCTTTTACACTTTAACAATTTTCATTGCTAGTGAGAAAAATTATGGTTTTGAATGATTGAAACTTCATATCACAGGGCCTTCAGATGGTAGAATCTATGCGCAGTGAATGGACAGATGAGAAGCACAGTTTGTATCTCAATCTCATAGAAGCATCGTTTGTTGAACAGTTACACAATTATGACTACCGGTTGATGGATTCAAACGGTTGGCAGTCAAGAAAACAAAAACTGCTGGATTCAAAGTCTTCACCTTCAAATGCCAACAGTCGTTCCTCTTCAGGCCAGGTTCACAATCAATTCCTTTCATAAATTTTTATTCTACAATTGCTTTTATAAATCAATCGCTCTTTTAACTAGATGTGTTGTTATCTTTTTGTAGTTTAAGGTTCTCCGACGTGGCTTCTGGGAAAAACATAACTTTGAAAAGGCTCAGACTCAGTTGGACACTGGAAATGAGTCTCGTGTTCTATTAGCAAACCCGTGGATCCAGCACTTCAGGTCAGCTTCCTCTGGCAAAGGGCTTGAAGTGACATCAGTCGATCTGCAAGAAAATAGTGAAACCGTCCACCTAGGTGGGCGGAAGAATGAAACCACAACCTCTGGAGTACCAACGAGCTCAAAGCAACATCCTGCTTGTTATTCTAGCATGCATCGTCAAGATTCTGTTGGCAGCATTACTGGTAGATTTCAATAACAACTTGGTAGTTTGTGAAGTCTTTTGGCGAAATTTCTTTCTTCCCTTTCCGCATCCCCAATGGGTCTTCAAGTTTACTTTTTTCATGCATCCAATTGCTCAGGCCCTGTTCATTTCAGATTATGACAACCGGTTGCAAATCCAGAACTTATTATTGGACTCAAAATTAAACGTGGTTTTGAGTCCAATAATAGGTTTTGGACTCACAATCGGTTGCCATAATCTAAAACAGACAGGGCCTTAGTAATGACAGTTCTGTTATATATTTCCTTGGATTAAGTATGATGCCCTCATTAATTGTTCAAATTTAATTACCATTGGAAGGTATCATAATTTTAAGACTCAGGCGTGACTAGTCTATAATTATTGTGACCACAGCTTACCATGTGGTTGAGAAGATGAGGTAGTAATTTACCTTTTTATTGGAATTATTTTAAGTTAATAAATTACAATGAAGGAGATAACTCAATAATGTTGAGCGTTATATTGTCATTTTTGAATTATGATCATGATTTAACTTGAGTCAACTATACATTGAAATTATTCAAGACTAGAATTATAGTTATGATTTATGAACCATATAATATTGAGTTGCAGTATTATAAGAGTGCTTCATCCTCTAAACAAATAGACTGAGTAGAAGGGAATTAGTGTGCTTTGATTGTCTTCTTTTGTATTTATGTTAAATGAACATACTGATTCCGTCAGATAATCCCCTAGAGCTAAAAGATCCAAAATTCCATCCTATGTTCTAATAGGGTGTCCTAATTAAGGTTCCATAATAGATTTAATCAAAGCATATATATAAAAAAAATAAGATCCTAAGCATACAAATCAAGAGTTAAAATTAAAGTTATGACATGTAAATTAAGGCATGCAATCCTAGATCATGCAATGTTAAATCAACATGTAAAATACTTACCTGTAACCCAAACCCCTTTCTACCCGAACCCAGCTCACTTGGCCAAATGTCATAAGCCCATCCCTTGGATCTCTAAGTCCAATTCCTTGAATGTAGGTGATTCCTTGGAACCCATTCCCATTCCTAATTTCAAATCCAAATCCCAATTGAGATGAGTTTGGTGCAAGGAGAAGACTTAAAGGGAAAACCAATGATGGACAGTTTTCTTATGGGATACAAATGAAATTTTGGTCGTAATTGTGGTTCTTCTGTTGTAATGCTGAGAAGTTTCTTATGCGATACAAATATATTTTAGTCAGAATTATTGTTATTCTGTTGTAATGTTGAGAAGTGATATTTGTTAGTTTCCTCAGCTCTTCATTACGGATAGATTAAAGACAAGTAGAATGGGAAGCATGCTAAAAACTTTGGAGGTTTATTGTTGATATAGCCCTAATTCAATCCACAAATCATGGAGCAAGACAGATATTGAAATCTTGAAACTATCTTAAGATGAATTAAAATGTTCATTCCTTTGTCCGTCTTTTACATACATGTATTGTATAAGCTAAGATTGAAAAAAAGAAGAAGAGAGAAACAAAATATGAGGGGTATTCTCTATCTAATACTAAAAAGGAACATATTTTATTACTTATTATGTCAATGAAAAGTACAAGATTACCCTTCAGTGAATAAATCTGCTACTTGGTCTCCACTGGAGATGTCTGTTGGTGTCACCTTATGTTCACGGGTTAATCCCATTGTAATCCTTGTATATTATTTTTGCATGGTGGAATATCGTGTTCTCGCCTTTGGATGTAGGCATCTTGGCCGAACCACGTAAAATCTCCATGTTAATCTTATAGATTGTGTTTATTTTCACTTTTCATTTATTTGTGCACGATCAGATTGGATTTTTCCCGGCGGATTTTCTCAACAATGACTGACCAAGATGCCCTGACTTACGATGTTCAACTAGTGGTTGGTGTATGTTCTTAGGAGATTCCCTTATCTCATGGAAATGTAACAAACATGATGTTGTTTCAAAATCATTAGCTGAAGCACAATACTGATCCATTTCAGCAACGTCTGATGAGGTTGTGTGGATTCGAGCACTTATCTATGAGGTTGTGGTGTAGACTGTCAGCATATACATTAATGCTATGACAAAGGGTGACATACATTACAATGTGTCCTCAACAAATCAGCTTGCTGATATCTTCACAAAAGCAATGACTCACGCCATGCATAATATTTTGATTCACAAATTGATGATGAATGACTCAATGCATCAATTTGAGAGAAAGTGCAGGACATAGGCAACATATATACATCATAAAGTCACATGGTAAGATAATTGCTTCTGTAGATACATACCATTCCTAAGTGTACATAATCAATGCCATCGGATAAACAATGTAACAAGGCTACCATTGTAATTGTATATATCTCACTTATTATATAAGAGACAAAATACAAGTCATGTGACTTCAATCTCTCATTTCTCGAATTCTTGTGGGTTGCTCGTGTATTCGTGCTGAGGTGCTAAAGCTGTCATGGTGGACTAAAGTTTCAAATGTCTTTTCGTCTCCTCTTTAAGATGAAATGCAACTTCATCTTTTATACAATGGATTGTCATGCTGATTCATATTGCATGCAGAATTGCATGTCCCGTTAGTTGATGTCAAGAAGATACAACTTCTTGCAATTGCTCATCAACATTCAAGATGGTTGATTGCCTGTAGAATCTCCAGGACCGCTAGTTGATCAGAAGGTTATAGCATTTGATTTGTTGATTATGATTGTAGAATGGAGAAACGGAAGAAGAAGAAGAAAGAAGAGAGTGAGAACAGAATAGAGAGCATGAATGGTTGCTCCTGGGGTGGCCAAATGAGGCTTAGCTGATCTTATGACTAAGGAGTCAACATGAACAATTAGAACTTGACCAGATTGGATCCGTTCTCCATATTTGGATATCTAATTGAGTGAGCCGTGGATCATAAATGATGAGCGTAGCTTAATTTAGCTGATCTCACACCGAACTATAAATAAATATGTGAGTGGCTCTTTATAGAGACTTAGCCCAATGGCTACCGCCGGAAGAGATGCAAATAACCTTTTCAAGAAGGGAATGCTCGAGACCCCCTGAACCCGAATTCTTTCCAATTTCTCTATATAGAAACATGGGGCCACTTGGTTGAGGTATTAACATAGCCTCTTTTTTACTTTAGTTTCGAGCGTTTCGTAACTAGATTTCGTTTCAGGGCCCTTCTGTTCATTTTTAGATGAGCGTGAACTTCAATATGATGATGGAAATGGAAACCAGAAGCACAACTGGGATCTTTGTGGTCTGAGATAATACTTACATAAATCACAGTAACGTAAGCATGAGAGTTTTTTGGTAGTACCAGTGAACCAGATGGCCGCGGTAATTGTATTTATTCATAGAAATGAGTATTACATAAATGCCCTCAGTAAATAAAGGGTAAATATCACACATGCGCAGCTTGCACAAAATTATATGGTAACTTTTACAATCAACCCCTTTAGTCAAGATATCTGCAAGTTGATCTCTTGTCCTCACAAATTGAGTACAAACAAGGTCGATACTTAGCTTCTCTTTGCTGCAATATCTGTCAACCTCAATATGATTCATACTGTCATGCTGTATTGGGTTATGAGCAATGTTAATGATTACCTTATTGTCACAATAAAGTCTCAAAGGGTCATGATGATCAATATCAAACTCCTGAAGGATGATTTTTGTTAAAGTATAAAAGATAAATAACGCCTTTCTCCAACAGCTTAAGCTTTTGGAGAAGTTGGTAAGTTAACATGGTATCAGAGCCAAAGGTCTCAAGTTCAAACCTCCCGGATAGCAAAAATCTACATGCGATGGTTGGCCCAAAGTGGGACCACATGTGCCACGTGTTTGCCAAGTGGGCTACACGTGCGGGGGAGTGTTAAAGTACAAAAGATAAATAACGCCTTTCTCCAACAGCTTAAGCTTTCGGAGAAGTTGGTAAGTTAACAATTTCTAACCACATAAACTCGCAAAGCCCATGAACCATAGCTCTGAGCTCGGCCTTTGTACTTGGCAACAACATGTGTCTTCTTACTCTTCCATTTTATTAAATTGCCACCAACAGAGGTATAGTTGCTTGAAATGGATCTCCTCTCGTCAATTGAACCAGCCCATTTTGCATCTGTATACTCAGCAAACAATAGTCCATTTCATAAAGCAAATTTCAAGTATCACAGAATTCTAAGCACAGCTTCCAGGCGATAGGATCAGGAAGCATGCATAAACTGACTCACTAAACCCACCGCGTAGGCAATATTTGGGCGAGTTTGAGATAGATAAATAAGTTTCCCTACTAGCCTCTGATATCTTCCAGCATCCATTGGATCACCCGCACTGTATTTCCTGAGCTTGTGATTAGGATCAATAGGGGTGTCTCCGAGTTTATATCGAAGTATTCATGTCTACTTAAGGAGGCCGAGTAAATACTTCCTTTGCAACACGAAAATACCCTTTTTTGCCTCGCCACTTCTATTCCAGGAAAGTATTTCAGGTTCCCAAGGTCCTTAATCTCGAACTCCTGGGCCAAATGAGTCTTCAATTTCTGCATCTCTATAGGGTACTTCCCATATATCACAATATCATCTAAGTAAACAATAAGGACAATTGTTTTAATTTAACCTAAGAGTGCTTTATGAACATAGTATGGTCAGCTCGATTTTGCTTATATCCGTGTTGTAGCATAGCTATGTGAAATCTCTCAAACCATGCTCTTGGTGATTGCTTTAGACCGTATAGCTCCTTCTTGAACCTCCACACCTTGCCTTCATTGGATGGGGACTAGAATTTGGAGGAACATCCATATGAACCTCCTCGTTCAAGTCCTCATGAAAGAAAGCATTCCTTACATCGAATTGTTTAAGGGGGCAGCTTAGATTTGCTGTTACGGAAAGGAAAGCTCGAATTGAATAAAGAAAGCATTCCTTGCATCAAATTGTTGAAGTGGGTATCTTGGATTTTCTCCTAAGGAAAGGAGAACTCGAATGGAATTCATCTTAGCAACTAGGGCGAAGGTCTCCTGATAATCATTACCGTAGGCCTGACTAAAGCCTTTGGCTACTAGTCCCGCCTCATATTGCTCCACTGATCTGTCAGCGTTGTGTTTTAATGTGAACACCTATTCGCAGACAACTATCTTCTTTTCCTATGGAAGAGTCACCAATTCCCAATGTTGTTTTTCCCAAGAGTTCTCATTTCGTCTTCCATGTCTGCCTTCTACTTAGGTTCTCTAGAGCATCCTTCCAACCCTAAGGAATAGACACAGAACACAAAGACGATACAAAGGCACAATAGGAAGGTGAGAGACAATGATAGGACACAAAGTTATAGATAGGATGCTGAGTAAATTTTTAAATTTTGGTTTCGGTTACGATTTATGTCGCCACAGAAACGGATACGTTTCGGTTTTGGTGGCAATTTTGGTGGAAATCCTGTATGAAAACATATGCAAATGATAGAATCTGAAGATGAAACTTCAAGAAAAGCTAGCATAAGCACAAATACACTTCGAAATCATTATATAAGCAAGACAACCATCCATAATGGTTTAAAAACATCATACACCTAATGACATGGACTGTCACACATATCCAACAATTTAGTGCCTGCCAAAGTTCACATGTAATTCATATAAATATTTATAAATAATGCATGTGGCCAATGTAAGAGGGAGTCGACTCCCGAGTCAACGCGGACGTGGGGGAGTTTTAAAACTATGGTCAGTATGGTTCCGTACAGTCCATATGGCTGGGTCTTTACCCCTTTTTCCATCAAATTCCTTCTATGCTTATAACTTCTATGATACCAAGATGATATGTTGATTAAGACTGTAGAATGGACAAAAGGAAGAAGGAGCTTAGGGTTTCTCTCTGTCTCATGGCATTTGTATTTATCCACATAAAAGAAAATTACGTAAATGCCTTCACTAAGTAAATTGACTGCCGACTTCATACAACAATAACTTCATGCAACTGCTGAACTCCGTAAACTTACTGCAGACAACATACAATAATAACTTCATGCAACTGCTCAACTAAGTAAACTTACTGCTGACAACATACAACAATAACTGCATGCAACTGCTCAGCAACTTCTTCCTTATTCTGTTTTGACATGGGTTTTAACTATGGGTTGTTGCACGTTTTGATAAATTACATAGGAGCCCAAAGTATTCTATCTTTGATTCTCAATTCAAACGGATAATCCTAGCCTACCAACTCCCCCACCCCACATACACACATCTGAAAAATAAATAAAGAAAAAGGGAGAAGAAACATAGATGAATTCTATTATTGTAAGTTGAATTTTAATATTGAAGGTTCTGTTCCAGTGAAAACACTCATAAGCTTACACGCAATTTCTATACATAATCTGATGCGACAAAGTTGTGGATTGAAACAACTCTCATGAATCATCATGGGTCATGAGTAAACTAAAGTCCTGTATCTTCACTTTGCAGTGTGGTGGCATTAGAGATAAAATCCTCCCTTCTTTCTGCATTATACTTAAAAAAATCTGTGAAGTGAATTCTATGGATATATGGTAATTCACCATAATAGATGGTCCTCTGTAAATGTTGAAGCTACTATTAATAATTGGGGAAAGGAAAAGTGGTCTATATTCTTTCCATCATGTCAAATTCTAGCTCAGTTTTCGCTAAAACAGGTAAATTATTTGGGCTTTCGCAGAGGTATCAGATCAGAACTTTGTGGATGAAAGCTTTGGCTGTGGTGAAGGGAAAAACTTAAGCAGTCCATGCAGGAAGAGAAAGGTGAGGACTGCACTTGCTGATGTTTCGAGCGAAGATCGAGTAATTTGTTCCCATAACAAATCATATTCTAGACATTACATGCAAATTTAAAATCATTTCATGTTGTTGGTGAAAAATCTCACTCTACTATTTTTAATTGTATTTTCAGGTTGTTCCATTTGAGAAGTCTCCAATAACACCGAATCCTAATAAGAATCACACACTTCTCAGAGAAGGAAAGTTGGAGATTGTAGAGGTCGGCAATCAGAGTGTCCAGAATCTGAACCTTTCTTTGAAAACCAATAGCTGAATGAAGGCGATGGTGATGCTTTGTAACAACTATTTTCAACTTAAGTGCAGATAATTAACGATGATTTCTGATCTCAAAATCACATTCTCCGGTAAGAAGATAAGCTTGACATACAAACCAGGTAACGACAGATGGGTGCTGTGCTTTGTTGTTATGAGAAACGGCATGATGTAACTGGTATTAGGAGCTGTTTTTAGGAAAACTTGTAGGATGAACTGATTCACTGTTGCATATCAATCAATCTTACTATCAGGGATGCTGATAGTTGGTGGCCTCCTATAACTCCTTTAAGTGTTATACATAGTTATACCTACATATAGATTTAAAATATGTATATGGGAAGATAGGTATAATTAACAACCTACCAGGCTAGTCAGCTACATAGGAAGAGTTTTTACTTCTTTACTGGGCTATGTATTTCTTGATATGTTGTGGACTTAATGGTACTATGGAGTGTTGTGTTATTTAGGAAGTTTTTGAAATAGAAATGTTTTGCATTCCCCCATAGTAACGGTTGGGAGCCAAACAACTTAGGTCTCTTCACTCTTCATGTCAAGAGCACAGAAAATGGGAACATGGGTGGTGCTATCAAAATCACAGCTAGCTCAAGCATTCTATCTTTTTGATTGAATGGTGTAACAGTACTCCCTTGGCTTGCTACCTTGTGGCAACCAAATACCATATCATTTTTGTAGCAGCCAAATACGATTTCGTAAGCTGGTTTTATAGGATATTTTCGAAAGTGACTTTTTTAAGTGGTTTTGAAAATAGAAAGTTTCATTTAGAAAAAATGGGTGCTTTTGAAAAGTAGTGCAGAAGAGCTTGTGGGAGACTAAAAGTTTGATCCCCACATTGGAAAGTGAGAAGAGTGGGATGGGTTAATAAGTCTCCCTTCATTGTTCACACAACTTTAAAAGCACACGCCTTTTACAAACTGTGGCAATAGGATGGTGCAACATAAAGTCTACTCATGCTCGCCTGTAGGGAGCTAGCAGTGCTTTTTGGCACTCCATTCACACTTCCACAGGGTCCTTCCACAGCGTCACGAGGTGCAACCAAGCGCCTTTAATTTTTTTTCGATTAGATTTGTGTCGCTGATCATGATTAGCAATTATCTTAATTGGTCGGTGTGATTGTATGGCGATCAGATGAGATCGATCCCGAAGGGTTGCAATATGGATAATAGGATTGTGCCGAGGTGTGTTCTAAGGGCCGACTTGATTGGGTGTGGTCCAGACCATAGGATTGCAGTGTAGCAGTCGAAAGCCGATCAACTGTGATGTAGTCTAGACCTGGCAAGAAGTGACCGCCCGCGGGTTGAACCGGCCCGCCTTTATTTTCCTTGGTCCGGGTCATTCATTTGTGACCTGTTTGAAAACTACCCGCGGGTGCCCGTAGGAGAGTGAAACAACATTTGTGACCCGTTTAAATTGTTGATTTTTGTAGTTCTTTATCTTATTCCAGTGAATGGAAGTGATGTCTGTTTAGCATGGGACTCAGTCCATGTGGGTCGCCTCATAATATTGTTGGTGCAAATAGGGAAATTATAAAATGAAACCTGCAATAGTATGATCTTACCCAACAAATATCCTACTAGATCAGTGGTCCTGGTTGTACATACATGTCCCCGTGTGAAACCTTTCTACACAGCTGCCCATTAAAAGGTCAACATTTTGTGTAATAGTTGCCGCATTATATTACAAATTTACAATTAGGTCGCACCCTATTGAAGTGTTTGACAGGGTTCACCTTGACTATCATTAGATTAATGTTATTGCCATTGAATTGGGAGGCCATGAGATGAACGGAAGGAAGAGAATTCTATTACTCGGATAAATATCTTCATGGTTTGAGATTTTTTCCTTGAGATTTCAAAAGACTAGACCAAATTGCAACTCTTACGTTGCTTTCAGAAAATATAAGTCAAGAAGAGAAAATGATGGGTCTGGCTTACGTTACTATTCACGGGAAATGATAAATTCTCAGTTGAGAAAAGTACGGAATGAGGCTGATGTTTGGAGTAATTACGGATTGCGGGCACCTTTTAAAATAAGAACAAAAAAGGGGCTAATCTTCAAAATCGGATTGAAAAAAGACCCTGATACCCTTCTGACATCGACAGAAATGTCATTCAACTTCATTTTTCATTACTGCCTATTAAATTGGCGAGCTTCACGAGGCTTCTTTTGGTTCGTTTGAATGCGTATTTGAACCGAAAGAATATTGTGTTCGTTTCTATCTGGGCTGTCGGAAATAACTAGAGACAGGTGGATGCTTGACAGGTGTTGAAAAACTTTTTGGAAAGCTGACAACCCAAAGTCAATCATTATCTTTTCTCACTTCTCTTTTGGCTTAAAACGGTAACGTTATTGAATACGTCTCTTTTGGCTTTGGGTTTGTTTCTATCTTTTCACTTCTCTTTTGGTCCTCACTTCTGTTTTGGTTTATAACGGTAACATTATTGATTACGCCTCTTTTGGCTTAGAACGACGACTTTATTGAATATTTTATTATTTCTCACATCTCTTTTGACTGAGAACGCCGCCGGATTCAGGAGTACGACACCGGAATATTAAGAGGTACGCTGACGGAAATAGGGTGTAAGCAGAAATAGGGTGTATGCTGGCGGAAATAAAGGGGTACGCCGGAGAAAGCGTAAATAACGGGGTAAGCCGGCGTAAATAATGAGGACCAAAAGATAAGGGAAAAAATTCTAAGCCAAAAGAGAAATAATGGGTACGCCAGCGTAAATAATGGGGTACGGCGGCGGAAATAATGGAGACCAACAGAGAAGGGAAAAGATTCTAAGCCAAAAGAGAAATAATGGGTACGCTAGCGGAAAGCGTAAATAATGAGGTAAGCCGGCGTAAATAATGAGGACCAAAAGAGAAGAGAAAAGATTCTAAACCAAAAGAAAAATAATGGGGATGGCGGCGTAAATAATGGGGTACGCCGGTGGAAATAGGGTGTACGCCGATGGAATTCATGGGTATGCCGGCATAAATAATGGAGACCAACAGAGAAGAGAAAAGATTTCTAAGCCAAAAGAGAAATAATGTGTTCGCCAACGGAAATAATGGGGTACGCCAGCGGAAAGGCTAAATAATGGAGTAAGCCGGCGTAAATAATGAGGACCAAAAGAGAAGGGAAAAGATTCTAAGCCAAAAGAGAAATAATGGGTACGCCGGCGTAAATAATGGGATACGCCGACGTAAACAATGGAGACCAACAGAGAAGGGAAAAGATTTTAAGCCAAAAGAGATGTATTCAATAATGTTACCGTTCTAAGCCAAAAGAGGAGTGAGAAAAGATAATGCTGCCCACTAAAGTATTCAGTAACGTTAGCATTCCAAAAAGTTTAAGTTTTTCAACACGTGTCAAGCATCCATCCATCTATAGTTATTTCCGACGGCCAATATAGAAACAAACCAAGGTTCTTTCGGTTCAAACACCCATTCAAACAAACCAAAAGAATTCTCATGAGGCGTGCCAATTTAATAGGCAGTAATGAAAAATGAGGACTATGTCGATGTCAGAATGGTATCAGGATCTTTTGACCACCCGATTTTGAAGATTAGCCCGTGTTTCGTTCTTGTTTTAAAAGGTGCCCGTAATCCATAATTTCCCAAAACATCAGCCTGCATTCCGTACTTTTCTCTTCTCAGTTTGAATCCTTCCCACATGAAGTACAACAGCCACTCTGCAGTCATAGATACACGAGCTAGCTGTCCCAAGTTAAAAAAGGGTTGAACGTATAACTGTCCTTGTTTTTGTGTAATTTGATGGAAAAATTGCCAATGAGAGACATCAAAATACTAGAATTGCCAACAGGGGACACACTACAGAAAAATTGCTAAAGAGGGGTTGATAACTAGGGGTGTTCATTATTCGGTTATAACCGGACGGTTTGGTTCGGTTTTTTTCCTTTTCGGTTCGGTTTCGGTTTTTTTTCTTTTTCTTTTGGAAATTCGGTTATTCGGTTTCGGTTACCTAAAAAAAAAAATCAGTTAACCAAAATAACCCAAATTTTGATAAAAACCATTATTTAAAATTAAAAAAAAAGTGCTATATGGGCACTCCGTAGGATGATCAAAACCGTCCATTTGATCGATCACAACTTAATTAAGGTGTGCTCAAAAAATCATTTCGATTGGATGATCCTAGCCCTCTGATCGAAACCGAGATTTTGTTTTTTCCATCTTTTTCTCACACTAACCGAAATAACCGAATTTTTTATCGGTTCGGTTTTTAAAATTTTCAGTTATCAAATTTCGGTTATTTCGGTTCGGTTATAACCAAATAACCACCCCTATTGATAACCCCCTTTTGAGAGTTTGATAACCCCATTTAGAGGGTTGATAACCCCCTTTTAGAGACTTGATAACCCCCATTTCGTCCCTCTAACAATTTTTCAAAAGTGTGTCTCCCGTTGGCAATTCTCGTATTTTGATGTCCCCCATTGGCATTTTTTCCTAATTTTATTTTCTGGTCTTTTGTTGAATGGGTCTTTAGTGTATGAGCCCAACTTCACTCGGTAAAAGCATTTATGCTGCCATTTTCAGGTCTTAACAACTAACTACTACATTAATTAATGTTTAAGGACCTTATTTTTTAATCTAAATATTAAAGTCTACTTAAGAATTGCTTAGACTTTAGTTTTAGGCAGGAAGTATTATTTGAGGAGTTCTAAACTGAAGAGCCCCCTTGCAAAAAGAGGGATGAAAGAGCACCCCCATTGGTTGCATGCCAACAATGTGCATTCAATGCTCTTTGAATTTTCAATTCATTTTATGCACTTTGGTGAATTACAGCCAATGGGGGCGCCCTTTCATTTCTATTTTTTGTAAGGATGCCCTTCAAGAGAGAGAGAGAGAGAGAGAGAGAGAGAGAGAGAGAGAGAGAGATGCATCTTACACAAATCCGGAGTCCAATTTGACCCCCTAGACGCATCTTACACAAATCCGGAGTCCAATTTGACTCACTTTCAGTCTTCAAATAGCGGCACATGGTTGAAATGTGTGATCCAACCATTGAATCAGGACTACAATTAATGCCCTGTTCGTTTTGGATTTTAAGTCCAAAACTGATTATTTGACTCAAATTTTTTGTTTAATTTCGAGACCAATAATCACTTTTGGACTCACAATCAGTTCTCAAAATCCAAAACAAACAGGGACCTCAGGGATTTGAATGGTTCTAAATAAAACGGTTATTGGTGTGAGGGCATGTCAAACTAGCAAATATAAAAGTAGAGCAAAGAAGCCTACGCGAAATGGACCCGTTTCATATGTAAGTTATAAATCTTGAGGATTTAGGCCTGTAGCTCAATGGTTCGAGGCTTTGTATATCACAAGTTCGTTTCCAGCTTACCTACTTCCTTTAGGCCCTGTTCGTTTAAGATTATGGCAACCGATTGTCACGCCCCAACCGAGAGAGTGGTTATAGGGTCCACGTTTAGCGACTGGTCACGAACCAATGGTCGGATAAGGGTTAGATAGCCGTCCAATCCAAGTGGCCCCAAAGTCCAAGTGCTAAGTTAAGTTTCAAAATGGAAAGACATGAAATTAGCACTTAAAAATAGATCCAGCACATAAATCCTATCATAACATGTCCCAAATATTTTCCCTTATTTTTTTACACATGAAAAAAGATAATTTGAACCAAACTTACTAGATATGTGCTTCAATTTTAAAATAAGAGGCATGACGTTGGTTAGGTAGATGTGTTTATTGAATTAAGATGGGAATTCAATTTTTGTCTTGCCTTCCTTGCCAGATTTACAGGGCCTTAATTGTCGGATCATCCCTACAAATGGAATGACTGTAGCCTTCAAATCGTCACCGATTATCCTGCCAAACACCATACAAGGAAAACGACTATGTAACAATGACTTCAAAATTACCGGATGATGTGATTTTAGATTTTACCGTAGTTTCTCCATCTGTTCCCATTTGTTCACTAGGGTCGTCGGACTTTACCTATCACTATAAGGAACAACGACAATTGAGGTTTAGAAAAGGAGAAGATGACGGGTCCACGAGTGGTTAATAAGTAGAGAATAAAATTGTAATTTTCAAATTGTGAATGACAGACATTAATCTTGAAGGAAAATGGTTTAGAAATTAGTTTTTAAAACCTTAAGTTGTTAAATAAAAGATTATTCTTAATGACTAATAAGAAGATATTTTACTGAATAGGGTCTTATTACAAAAAAAAATAATCCTTAGAAATGTTTATATCTTTATAAAATAACAAAACTGCCCATATTTTAGGACACATTATGACATTATGGTTGTTCTCTATGAAAATAACTAGTTGAGGTTTTTTTAGGGTAGTGATAAATTCACCCCGTTCTAGGATAAATTCAGCCCCTTTTACCGGTTGTGAAGCTTTCACAACTTGTACAACCGGTACTCTCTCTCCAACATGAACTGTTGGCGGCGCACAACAATTGATTTATTTAAATCTTTGAACAAGGTAGGCCCCACCCATACTTATCCTCACGAGATTTCATGAAGTCCAGTATTCTTCAAAATGGATTGTACAGCCCATACCATAGGATGATCCAACCCATCCATTTGATGAACCACGACGTAAGTAGGTTGTGCCCCAAAAAATCATTTCCATAGGATGATACTAGTCCTCCCATCTATAGCGAAACTGCATATTATAGAAACCTCTATAGATCAGAGGGTTTGATCATGAAAATGATTTTGGGGTGCATAACCTATTTACATTGTGGCCCATCGAAGGTTTGGATTATCCTATGGTGTGGGCCGTACAGTCCATTTTGAAAAATACTTGACTATACTGGCATACACCAATAAAAACTTTATTCAAACAACCGGTACTCTTATCTCTTCTATCTTTGAACAATTCATTCGTTGCGACCCAACGTAGGTACTAAGCCTTGTGCCAAAAACATCTCCCTAGTGTGTTCCTAACTCTTTGATCTGTGGAGATTCATATCTGGTGTCGGAGGAATCGGGTCACAAAGTACTTATGGTGAAGCTCAACAAATGAATGGTTTGGATGGCCGAGTGAATTTTCTTAAAAGTACGCATTATATGATGTATGCACGTAGGTGAGGTGGGCCCAGCGTATGATGGTCGGTTCGTAGGTGAGCATATATTTCGAAAAATACAATGAAGCCCACCATGTTCGAAAATCCAAACCATTCAGTTGTTGGCCTCCATCGGATGATCCTAACCCTTTAATCTATAGATAAACTACACTATATAGAAGTTTCTATAGATTGAAGAGTCAAGATCATCCAATGGAGAAGATTTTTCCAGTATGACGTATTTACGTTTGGGCCTACCAACTGAATGGTTTAGATCTTTGAGCAAGGTGGACCCACTTTTTTTTAAAAAAAAAACAAATAAAAACAACCTATAACACGCATATTTGTTAGAAAATTCATTGCGGCCCTTATCCCAATATCTTAATAGTTCATTTGATGGACCCAATGTAAATAGGCCTTTCCCCGAAAATCAGATATGATCCTAACTCTCGGATCTATAGAGGTTGATCGGAGGGTTTGGATCATCCTATGGAATTGATTTTATGAGCAAGGCCAATTTACGTTGAGGACCAACAAATGAACGGTTCGGATCTTCAAATCAGGTGCCCCAAGTGTTTTTTTTATTATAAGAAAAATACACTTTTTATGATGTCAACCTTATTCATAGATCTAGACCATTCATTGTCGGCCCCCTTCAAGGGTTTGTGCTCAAAGACAGAAGGGAGAGAGTACTAACTATGAGAATAAGTGCAGGTGTGGTCTCTTTCAAAAATCTAAACAATTCTCTTGTTAGGCCCCACCAAAGGTTATGTTTGGAGAGAGAGAGAGAGAGAGAGAGGGAGAGAGACTACCGGTTGTACAAGATAGGCGTGAGATTCAGGTATGGTTGGATCGGGTTGAGTCGAACCCTAGCCCAACCCAAGATAGCATTCCCTCAATCCTAACCCGCCCAACCCGAGTCTCGGGTTGAGTGGTGTACCGAAAATTTGAAGATAAACTTACCCAAGCAGCAGGATAGTTGAAAATGTCAAACAAGTGGGGGGCTGACGTCTTATTTTTCAGTTGACAAAGCTGCATTCCGAGTTGCAAGAGAGAGCAGCCACGTAGGCTCTCTTTCAACAAATTTTGTCTTATTCATTTAATTAATCTAAGCTGGCTGTTCTCTCATGCAACCGCCCGCCCGCAAAATGCCTTGTACAATGTTCCCTAACAAAATCAGATGAAGAAAAAAAGAAAGTTTAAGAATCTGAAAAGTGGATAAATTCAAAGGGCTACTCGAAGCGTCTAGAAATTAAATATAAAAAACAGTTTATTCCGTCCCTTTTTTAATGCTTCTAGTTCTAGTCAACGTTTTTCATTTGCCCGAAGTTTCATGAAAGAGAAACTTCTGCCGTGAAGACCCAACTGTTAATTCATTGCTTACAGAACAATTACTTCATTATCTCTACCTTCAGAAAATTCTATGCCACTTCTTTTTTTCTTCTTTGCATGGTTTTAAATTTCAACCCGAATTTTCAGATTTCGGTGGCCACCGAAACCGAAATTTCCCGAAATTCCAAATGCCATTTTTAAAGAAAAAAAAAAACATGTTTGAGACAAAATACCAAATTTCGGATTTCGGTGGGTCCGAAATGGGTACCGAAAGCGAAATTTAAACCCTTGCTTCTTTGTATTGCTTTGATCATTAATAATTTAATTCATTGCCATTAAAAAAGGATTATTTATAAGCAAACATAATGTATAAAGAAGGTTGCCGAAGTCAAATTCACCTTTGAGAAATTTCCAACATTCTACAGAGAGAGAGTCTCGGTGGGAAAGGATAGAGAAGAAAAACAAAGAGAAGGAAGATAGACTAGATTCATAACACATGTATGACTCTTGACCGTCGGATGAGGACAACCTAGGTAGAAGCTTCCTAAATAACGACGAAGTGGTTTCAAAGGAAAAGCGCGTTGTTTTGCGTCCTCCTCTTATATTATTCTTATTCTCATCTTTCCTTCACTTTGCCCTTGAAATTTCTCCAAACCGACCTTCCTTCCTTCTTTTATCCTATCTCTTCTTTCTAGAGTAATTATAAATATCTTCTTCACGAAAACGAATTTCTCTTATTGCAGATTCGAGTCATGTTCGTGGGTTCTAATTTTTTGTTGAGGATATTGGTTTGTGTTGCTCTCGTTTTCATTGGATTCTCATGAATTTTGCTTTTGTTTCTGGATTCTACTGTTGGGGTTGGGTGTTTTTAACGGCCCTTTTGCTCTTCTCTGCCTTTTATCTCTAAAAAAAACCCAAACCTCCTCCTCTTCTTCTCTCTTCCAATTCCATATTTTTCTCTGTTTTATTTTGTTTTTGTGGGTTTGTTGAGGGAAGAAGAGGAATGACGAATAGATGTATTCCTGCACCATTTTTGACGAAAACTTACAATCTTGTGGAAGATCCAAACCTGGATAGTATTATATCATGGAGCGAAAGTGGGATGACTTTTGTAGTTTGGCAGCCTGTGGAGTTTGCTAGGGATTTACTTCCAAATTACTTCAAACACAACAACTTCTCAAGCTTCGTTCGCCAACTTAACACCTATGTACGTTACTACTTTCTCCTTTCTTTTTCCTTTCACTGTTTGATTTCTTTTTTCTTGAAAAAGACTTTGTTTTTAGATAAAGACAAACAAATGGGGGTGAAACCCAGAAAAGAAGGGGGGATATATCCATTTCTTTCTTTTTCTAGCTTCTAGGTAGGTATCGGTGCTAAAGTAACAAGGTTATTCTGACCCAGATGGGGCAGTTTAGAGGAGAAAAAAAAACTCTTAAACTCTTAAGTTTCTTAACCATGAGTGGAAGTAAATGAGAGTTTGGTTGCCTTTGGTTATTGGACCACATCACTTTACTTTTCTAATGAATCCGCTTAGGATTGGACCCAATTATGTGTTGGTCGATCACTATCCATTTGAATTTCTTAGATTGGTTCCTTTTGGGTATGCTACTTAAATGAGTTTTTAATGTTGTTAAAATACCCCTTATGACTAGGTATGAATGAAATAAAAATATGAAAGGTATATTCCTATACATTCGCACCCTCCATTTGGATTTAGGCTGATCCGAAAATAATTTCAGACCTTAGGATAATTGATCCAATGGAAACGATTTGAACCAGCTGCTTTGCCCAAATCCTGTTCGTTAATTTTCGACCTTAGGATCCATAGGGCATTTTGAGTCCATTGACACCCCACCCCTATCTGGTATCTTACAAGAAACAGATTGGCTAAGAAAAACAATGCAAGTCCTCTGTTTATGAGTTTCTCGACACTACCATTTGTTAGAAGTGCCAATATCAAAATAAGGGGGGCTGATGTGCTGATGTGTGTGAATCTTGTCGGAAATCGGCGACCAAATCTTTTTTACCATTCAAACAAGAAAAGCCTGTGATTGTCAAAGGTGGGCCCTTTTTGTTGTTGGGGTTGGCTGGATTATGTGGGCCAGTGTATAAAAAGTCAAGAAACTCCTTGACTGGGCAAGGACTCGCCCGAGTCGACTCCTTTTTATCTCGGCCGCTTTCCACATTTCACCCCATCCGCGTTCCGCATTTTGCCCTCAAGAGTCAATAAACTCCTTTGACTCTCCCGAGTTATGACCTTGTCAACCTTGTCATCTGCGTTCTTGGCCGCGTCCGTGCCCAGTCGACAAGGATTTTTCTTGGCTACGTTCCGCGTCAAATCCGTGTTTTGAAACGCTGATGTGGGCCCACTTCTCATTAAAACGTTTATGCTCTGTTTGGTTGCTTGTAGAAGGCTGGGAGAATAGGAGAAAAATAAGTCAAAGAGAATTAGACAAGAATGGAAGAGAATGGAAAATGAGGAGAATATTAGGAGGGAGATTTGCGAGTAGTGTTTGGTTGCGCGAGAAAATTAGCGGAAGATGTAGGGTGTTATTATAAAATATAGGTGGAAGAGAGAGAAAAGTAAGAGAGAGAAAGAGAGGAACATCTCCGTCACGTAGGATAAAAACCAATAATAATGTCTAGAAGTTGTCTAGTGGTCAAAGGTGTAAATGACAACCAAACATGCTTTGGGGAGATCTCCCTCATGCATTTGAAACTCCTACAATCCCCCCAAAACAAGCAAGCAAACATAGCATTAAGTATTGTTAAACATTGTTTTGCACCTGATCACTCTCCAAATAACATATTGTGAGATCACCCTTTGTGTTTAGGTATGTCTTGGTGATTTTCAAGGGAGCATTTAAGACAGCTATTTATTGCAGTCAATTTTGAGGCTGTAATATTGACATTAGAAGTCGCCATTTTTCTTTGACCTTTTCTCTCTCTCTCTTTTTGGGGACTATAAATTGATAAATAAATAGGATATGATGTGTACACCCACTTTTGTTTGTCTTTCCTGAAGAATTTTAAATAGGGAAATGATATATTTGCCGCCCTTTCTTGCCGGGGCCGCCCCATGACAAAATAAGTAGTCATAAAGCACACTAGACGGTGGTGGCTCACCACTTCACTTAAAATAGATTAAACTTAAAGATTTGCTAGAAACCATATCAGAAAGGCATTTTGCGGCTGGCTTTTGCATGCGAGAACAGCCGCACAAGCTCACTTTTCAGCAGATTTTGTCTTATTCGCCTTAAAATACACTAAAATAGGCACCATCATCCTAACTGTCTCTCCCAATATATATTATTCAGGGTTTTCGAAAGGTGGTCCAGGACAGATGGGAATTCGCGAATGACTTTTTCCGCCGAGGAGAAAAGACACTCCTCTGTGAGATCCACCGTCGAAAAGCACTAGCAGCATCAACGGCTCAGGATCATTCCATCGCAAAACCCAAACGCGAGGACGAAGTCTCCTCCTCCACGTCATTCCCCGACCCTCCCAAAAACAATGTTTCGAGCGATATGACCGCGATAACTCAGGCCTCCGATTTATCAGACGAGAACGAGAAATTGAGAAAAGACAATCTTAACCTCAGCTTAGAACTGACACGAAAAAAGAAACAGTGTGACGGGCTATTGACATTTCTCTCCAAATACGTGGATCCGGATAAGATTAATCGGATCATGACAAAGGGAGAAAATTCGAAGCCGGATCAATTGATGGGTCTTTGTGAAGAAGAAGAAGAGGAAGAAGAAGAAAAAGATGAAGAAGAAGAGGTGAGAATGAAGCTGTTTGGTGTGTGGTTGAAAGGGTCCGATGGGAGTGAAAGGAAGAAGAAGTGTTTTTTGAAGAGGAAGAAATGGTGGGCCCGCTGAAATTGGATTTACAAGAGCCTTAGGTTATGTAGAGATCGAATGAGCTTTGATTCCTTATACATAAAATTGTTTACGTTCTGCTTTATTTTGTGGATTTAATTAGCAGCAAAGATGTGTTTGTAAGGGCTAATAAGTCCAAATGGGGCTTTGGTTCCTTAAACGACACACAATTGTTTATATTATACTTTGTTTTGTGTAATTAATCAGCATCAAAGATGTGTTTATAAGGGTTAATTAGTCCTTCTATCTCATCTCTGGTTGTGTTGAATAATGCCCGTTGATTATATTATTTTCAATTTGAAGATCACTTGGGTCAGATGGTTAGGATTGTTTTATTAGACCCACTAGATCAACAATCTTCAAAAATTTATCAAATTGGATGGATTTGTAAGGCACATGCATGCATCGCTTTGCATGTTTAATCAATGGATGTTTCCATTTATTGTACCAGACAAACAATCTTGCTCATTTTAGGGGGTCATATACGGCAGTTTATTGCCACAAACATGGTGTAAAATGGTGACCCCACCATATGCATGGGCCAAGAATCCAAGATGGTTGTCCTAGCTAGGACCCATCTCATCAAAACATGAGGTAAAATGGTGGACCCATTGATGCATGGGCTTGAATGGAGTTGGTGAGATAACCATATCAAAACATGATATAAATGATTTGCCTCACTGTATTCATAGTTTTGGGTGGAGATTACGGGTCCATTCGTGGATGTAAAGTGGTAGGCCCCACCATATGATTGGGTTTGGGTAGAGATGAAGGGCCCTACCATATCAAACCATGAGGCTGTATCAGAAGGTTTGTTAAAATTCTACTCATGATCCTCTAATTGTGTGGTTCATTCCCTAATTTAAATCAAACAACTCTGTTCATTCCCTAAATAAAATGAAATACAAGTTATTAGACATCATGACCACCAGCTAAACTAAGGATAACTGCCGGCCAAACCGAGGTTCCTTCATTAAATTTTATCTTTAGAAGATTCCTGATAAACATATCGTCCAATGCATCTCAATGACTGGGCCTCTAATATACTATTTTAGCTATGACCTGAACCTTCCTGTGGCTCAGCTTGTTGCATTAGTTGACTGGTCCAAAGCCGTTTTCTTTTCACCACTCTTATAAATAAATTTAATCACTCGTATTCTAATGAGAAGTACCTGGGTACATTGAATTGTTCCACTGTCCTTTGAATTCTACTATAAAAAATATTTGAATTAGTTGGTTATGTAACAGTAAGTACCTAGGTACGTTGAGTTTCTAATTGTAGGTTACTTAAGTTTGGCATCTAACATCATCTTCAAACAATGGCCTAATCCATGAAATTCTTACTTTAAAAATAGAAACACATGCAATTAAAGGTATAATGCAGCTAGCAATGCATGGTACTTAATTTATGGTTTCAGCACATTATGTTTTTCGGCATTGGCAGCTGATGACTGTATAAGCAAAGGCAAGCAATCGACTTACATGAAACTCCCGTGTAGCTTCCCAGTGACCATGATCTAGATGGTAGAATAATATCTGAAGCGTTTTCCCTTCTTAATTTTTGTCCCTTTTTGCTTGCACCAAGGAGATAGAAGTTCTACTGCTGCAAAAATTCAGTTGATACTTTGGAAAAAAATACCTTCATATAAAATTTATCTAAGAAAAATCTAAATTTCATCTAAGAAAGGAAGCACATAAGAAGAGAAACCAAAATCTCATCTGAGAAATCAGAAACTAATCCCATCTAGGACAAAACAATTATAAACCCATGAGACGCATTGAAGAAAAAATGCATGCCACACCAAACCAACAATGGCATCACATAATAGAGAAAAATGGCAGACTATTCTCTCCCAATTTCCCATTGCAACACCCATCGAGAACAACACTTCCTCTGCTATTCATTCTATAACACTTCCTCTGCTATTCATTCTATTACACTTCCTCTGCTATTCATTCTATAACAGTCAGCTCCATTTATCATTCAAAAAAAAAAAAAAGTCAGCTCCATTCAATTCAACTGTATTGACTTCCATTACCCAATGTTTGAAATCCAGTGCACAGCTCAAAATACAAGTAACAAAGCAGCATAAAACACGAACTAGTTATCTTTGATCAAGAAATAAGTCAAACCAACTTGAATAGGTATTGCTAAAACCCAACCGTCAAGAGAATCCCAATAAGGGGATAGCTTATGCTGGAAAAAAAGAAAAGAAAAAAAAAGAATACATAGATTTCACCCGTCCAGAAAAAAAATCCTCTAAAATGGAACTAAAATGCTGTAGATTTCACCTTTCTTCTTCTAATACTCTTACTTTTTTCAGTTCAGGGATGGGAAACAAGACAAAGTTAAGAGAAAATCTCAACTAAAATGTAAATAATGAAGCATCTTATTAGGCCTTCCGATGAAAGATTTGGATGAGCAGGAAATTGCCCAAGTGTAAATAATGAACTACAATTATGAGAGTCAGTTGGATTTCAAACTGGGTTAATTAGTCTAAGAGGGAATGATTTAAATTGTTGAACCCAACAGCATGAATCTCATCTACCTTTACAATGGATGCACAAACTATGAGTCTATGGCTCTTACATTAGAGCTTGTTTTTCTCTGTTGGATTTGGTCCATGGGCCTGTTAAAGGCCCAAGTGATATTTAAGCTAGGCTTGGGTTGTTGATGTTGGTGCTATTCGGTTGCTTGGGCGGGACAGACCCATCAGACTAATGTAAGCATTCTAAGGCCAGATTAGTATTTGGCTGGGTTCATCTGGACCTCAGCATGGCCCATGTCAGTTTAATGAGAATTGAACAACTGGACTTCTAGAATTACTAATCATTTGTTATTTGTAGAAAATGCATGCTTATGTGGGTGTGCAAGCACTCTGACGCATACCAATTAAGTGTCCAATTTCAGTTCACAAGTGCACCAATAGAAGCCTCAATTACTATCAAAATGAAAGCTGCCAAAGTGATGCCTAGCATCTGCCACTGGTGACCCCATTAGGTTTTTTCTAAATGATGTTAGGAAAAATAGTAACAATTGCAAATCTACGTACCTTACTTTTTTATCAGTTAGTTTACAAATAGCCCAATAAAAATAAAGCCAGATTCAGTAAGGGGCCTTCGTTTTCTGATTTCTCGACGTCCCATGTTTCCAAGTTTTAGAAATCTCAGGATGCGGGAGAGATTTCTAAAACTGGATTTCTTTCTTAAAATCCAAGAAACGCTGTTAGGACAGCAGACAACAGCTTGATCATGAACCCTCTTTTACACTGTTTTCAAACTAAAACCTAGATTCTAAAATCCGCGTATCCAAACGGCCCATAAAACAAATTTTACGTCCATTTTTACATCGAAAAGAAACAGAGCCTAAAAGACAAACAAAAGGGGTGGGCAAAACTGCCTAAATATGTTAGAATACTTGGAACTAGAAGCATGCTTTTAAGGATAGGGGGGGATTTGCTAGCGCCCACCCCAGAAGGAATTTCATGGATCCAACAGGTCATCCGCGAAATATATACACACATAATGCTTGGGAAATTTGGGCTTTCGTGGGTCCACTGCCACATGTTATCATACGAGTGGTTGCTTGGTTTTAACCCAACAACTAAACTACCTGCGACTACGTTTAAATGGTATTTAACCTTATAAAACTCCAATAGAGGTAACTTAATTTGCCTTTCACATTTGAAGTTTTTTTTTTTTTTTCTTATATTAAATAAAGAATTTGCTAGCTCATGAGAGAACAACCACATAGGCTCACTTTTTAGAAGATTTTATCTTATTGATTTAATTCATTTGAGATGGCTGCTCACTCGTGCAAAACTAACCATTATCTCCTATATCTTCCAAATAAACACTCAAAAACAAATCTACCAGCAGCCAACCAACCAAGTACTCACTCGAGATAAATAACTTAATCATATCAAGATAAATAACAAATTTTATACTCATTTCTTTTAAGTGTAAGAATGGGCATAAAATTTGTTTTTACAACCATTTTATGGAAAGGAAGGCTGAGCAGCAAAACTAAATCTCAAAAGATCACTACATTTAGAAGAGCAAAAAAGAAAAAAAGAAGACTTGATGGTTTATATCCGGAGTTGGAAGATGAAACACAGTCCGAGCAGTTATGTACCATCCAAACACTGAATTGCTTCATCTGCATTACACTCCAATTAGAACTTCTATCCAACTCACGATCAGCTTCTTCCCATGCCAACACAAAACAAAAAACCAAGCGTAGTTTATTTTTCACTAGTTTTTAGGAATTTGCTATGCCATCTCTACTCCACCCCACCCACTTATCTTCCTCTACTTCCCAGCCTTGCTTATAGATATAGTAGTGGGACCCACCAATATTCTATGGAATAATTTCTTTTTTCCTTGCCAAACATATTTAGCCATTTTAGCAAGAAAAAGCTAGAAACGTAGCAGGTGATTAGAAATACAAGAGCCACTTTTCGGGCCCCACATACCACACATCATAATGATGGGATTTACGCTTCGCATTATCAATGGTCTTGATTACACAAACCTGTGCATGTGGGACAGTGTTTGTTGGCCTGATCCAATATCTTTTGGTGAACATAATTATTTTCAAAATAGATTTGGTGGGCATAAATCACATAATAAGCATGCAGTTTTCCATCATTTGGGAAATTTCATGCCTGGGTGGTTTTCTTTCCAAATTTTTTTATCAAGTGAAGGTGGGATTAATTAATCTTAAGTGCATATTTCTTTTAACTAGGACTGTCATTAATTAAACTAAAGCCCACCTCTTTTTTTATTTAACTGCCTGTTGGGATGCCTTGTTTCTCATAGGGGTGTAAATCGGGTCGGATTGGCCGGGTAACCCGACCCAACCTGAGGAACCCATTTTTCCGACCCAACCTGAGTTCCAACTTGGCGAGGGGGGCAGCTGCCCCCCTGAAAATGGATTTTATCCAAAGTTTATTTACATATAGAGACAAAGCCAGGGGGGTGAAGGGAGCAATTGTGCTCCCTTGAAAATAACATTTTTTTTCCAAGTCATTGTACGTCTATAGAAATTGTCCCTGCAATAGCCTGAAATAAGCAGTTTTTGTACAAATTTGTATAGAAATTGTCCCCCGTGTTAACAGAAATTAATGCCCCACTTCTCTCTCTCTCTCAAAAATGGTCAGGGGTCTGCAACCGACACGTCCGATATTCTATTCCGGCGATAGATCGTGAGTGAGAGTTTGTACGCCATTTCATCACATGATTTATCGTACCCTATATACGAATTCGATATGAGAGATGATTTCCCCCTTGTAGGATTATGCGCCCCACTATTAATGTGATTTGACGTCATAAAGCGTTAAACTCTGCCCACAATTCACGTTAAAAGGGGTGCATAATCCTATAAGGGGGCGAAAAAAAATCTCCCATTTGATATTTTAAAAATAATTCTCCACTTTGTTTTTTAGCCGTTCTCGAATATGGACTTATCATTGACAAACAAATTTGAGGGGGTGTTCTATCGCAATTCGCAACCCATAAAATGGTATTTTCGTAATTAGAAGGAAAATTTCATCTGTTTTAGTTGGAGGGACATTTATTTATAGTCGTTTGATGATCCAACAGTTACGATGCTTTTAGGCTTCCGGCCCACGTTAGATGAGTATATGGAGTCGTCTGTCGACATAGTCCTCGTTTTTCATTACTGCTATTAAATTGGCACGCTTCATGAGGATTCTTTTGGTTCGTTTGAATTGGTGTTTGAACCGAAAGAACCTTGGTTCATTTCTATCTTGGCCGTCGAAAATAACTAGAGATGAATGGATGCTTGACACGTGTTGGAAAACTTAAACTTTTTGGAACGCTAACGTTAATGAATACTTTAGTGAGCAGCATTATCTTTTCTCACTTCTCTTTTGGCTTAGAACAGTAACATTATTGAATACATCTCTTTTGGCTTAGAATATTTTCCCTTCTCTGTTGGTCTCCATTGTTTACGCCGGCGTACCCAATTATTTAAGCCGGCGTACCCATTATTTCTCTTTTTGCTTAGAATCTTTTCTCTTCTCTTTTGCTCCTCATTATTTACGCCGGCTTACCCCATTATTTAGCCTTTCCGCCGGCGTACCTCATTATTTCCACCGGCATACCCATTATTTCTCTTTTGGCTTAGAATATTTTTCCTTCTCTGTTGGTCTCCATTATTTACGCCGGCGTGCCCATGAATTTCGTCGGCGTACACCCTATTTCCATCGGCGTACCCCATTATTTACGCCGGCATCCCCATTATTTCTCTTCTGGCTTAGAATCTTTTCCCTTCTCTTTTGGTCCTCATTATTTATGCCGGCTTACCTCATTATTTACGCTTTCCGCCAGCGTACCCATTATTTCTCTTTTGGCTTAGAATCTTTTCTCTTCTCTGTTGGTCTTCATTATTTCCGCCGGCGTCCCCATTATTTACGCTGGCGTACCCGTTATTTCTCTTTTGGCTTATAATTTTTTTCCCTTCTCTTTTGGTCCTCATTACTTTCGTTGGCTTACCCTATTATTTACGCTTTCCCAAGCGTACCCATTTATTTTCGCCGGCGTATACTCTATTTTCACTTACACCCTAATTCCGTCAGCGTACTCCTTAATATTCCGGCGGCGTTCTCAGCCAAAAGAGATGTAAGAAATAAAAAAATATTCAATAAAGTAGTCGTTCTATGCCAAAAGAGGCGTATTCAATAACGTTACTGTTATAAACCAAAACAGAAGTGAGGACCAAAAGAAAAGTGAAAAGATAGAAACGAACCCAAAGCCAAAAGAGACGTATTCAATAACATTACCGTTTTAAGCCAAAAGAGAAGTGAGAAAAGATAATGATTGACTTTGGGTTGTCAGCGTTTCAAAAAAAGTTTCAACACGTGTCAAGCATCCACCTGTCTCTAGTTATTTCCGACAGCCAAGATAGAAACGAACCCAATGTTCTTTCGATTCAAATACGCATTCAAACGAACCAAAAAAAGCCTCGTGAAGCTCGCCAATTTAATGGGTAGTAATGAAAAAGGAAGTTGAATGACGTTTTTGTCGATGTCACAAGGGCATCAGGGTCTTTTTCCAACCTGATTTTAAAGATTAGCCCCTTTTTTGTTCTTGTTTTAAAAGGTGCCCACAATCCGTAATTACTCCAAACATCAGCCCTCATTCCGTACTTTTCTCAACTGAGAATTTATCATTTCCCAAACGTGAATATTAACGTAAGCCAGACCCATGCTTTTCTCTTCTTGACTCATATTTTCTGAAAGCAACGTAAGAGTTGCAATTTGGTCTGGTCTTTGAAATCTCAAGGAAAAAATACCAAACCATGAAGATTTTTATCCGAGTAATAGAATTCTCTTCCTTTCGTTCATTCTCATGGCCTCCCAACTCAATGGCAATAACATTAATCTAATGATAGTCACGGTGAACCCTGTCAAACACTTCAAAAGGGTGCGACTTAATTGTAAATTTGTAATATAATGCGGCAACTATTACACAAAATGTTGAACTTTTAATGGGCAGCTGTGTAGAAAGGTTTCACACGGGGACACGTATGTACAACCAGGACCACTGATCAAGTAGGATATTTGTTGGATAAGATCATACTATTGCAGTTTTTATTTTATAATTTCCCTATTTGCACCAATAATATTATGAGGCGACCCACATGGACTTAGTCCCATGCTAAACAGACATCACTTCCATTCACTGGCATAAGATAAAGAACTACAAAAATCAACAATTTAAACGGGTCACAAATGTTGTTTCACTCTCCTACGGGCACCCGCGGGTAGTTTTCAAACGGGTCACAAATGAGTGACCTGGACCAAGGAAAATAAAGGCGGGCTAGTTCAACCCGCAGGCGGTCACTTCTTGCCAGGTCTAGTCTACATCACAGTTGATCGGCTTTCGACTGCTACACTGCAATCCTATGGTCTGGACCACACCCAATCAAGTCTGGCCCTTAGAACACACCGTGGTGGATTTTTATTTATTTATTACCATTGAAAAAGACTAAAATGTCCTTACACTTGAGAAGAGAAAATTTTACCTTGTAAAAGACCAAAATACCCATGCCATGGTACGGGTGGTAAATAGTGGGCCCCACTCATCAAAACATTTGTAAGATAGTGGGCCCATTACATCCAAATATAATGGGGAAATGATATATTCACCCCCGTTTTTTTACCTGAGACAAGCCCCTCGAGTGTGAAAGAGTGGTGGCCCTCACCCTATGCAACCCCCCTTCCCCGCACCAAGGTAAGTTTATGCAATCAGCCCAATCAAACATTGAAAATGCACCTATTAGAGACTGACCCTTAATTGAGTGTGAGGACAATTCCAAGTGTTCTCTTTTCAGTACTACAAGATGCAAGCGTATTCATGGTCCATACTGGGTGATAGGTATTAGTGAGAT
Source organism: Tasmannia lanceolata (assembly GCF_043159265.1). Lineage (NCBI taxonomy): Eukaryota > Viridiplantae > Streptophyta > Magnoliopsida > Canellales > Winteraceae > Tasmannia > Tasmannia lanceolata. Next base: position 4,984,208 of record NW_027518693.1, read on the forward strand.
GAAATGCAAGAACAGAAAATAGAAAATTGCGAGGAAGAGCTTGGTTCTGCTACCAATATGGTGTGACAGTGGCATAAGTCGGTTGAATCACTTGAATGAACACAAGAAGAGGGAATGGGCTTTTTTTTAATTGAACAGCCCCAACATGGCCTTTCGGCCATCACGTCTTTTCACCATGACCCTTCATGAACAGTCTCTTCTCACCGTTTGAATCTAATGGTTACAAATTCATCCGTTCATCCAATTACACCAGGGACAATGACGTACACACCTGATTAACAGCACAATTGATATCAAGACAGCTGAGACTGAGATATTCCAAGGCACCAACAATGCGGTAGTGGAGTCATCGGGATCTGGAATAGGTGGGCCTTCCTAAAGTCCATGATAAGGCCAGGCTAGCACCATGAAAGTCATGAGATCAGAAGTCCAGATTCCCGAATCCTAGGATAAGTGATCCAGGGTAACAAAAGAAGACAATATGATGTTTTGAAAATCTTACGATTTACGATTCAAGATATGGATTACGATTTGAGTCCCATGATTAAATTTTAATTTATATGAATCTTATGATTTTTCGATTGAATCCTACAATTTACGATTTATCCTAATTAAGTTCTATATAAAAAAAAATAGAATTTTTCCTCCGAAAGAGCCCCTTGCCCCTCTGCATTAGAGAAACACCTAAAATTCAAGGAAAATCAAGTCATATTTTGAGTAGAGTTTTTTCGCCCTTGATTTCAAGCATTTCTAACCCTCTACTCATGCGTGCCCTCTTAAATCTCTCCTTCTCCCACCCACCCTATCCTTCTCTCACTATTTGAGAAAGGGAAGTGATATTTACACCCCTTTTCATCACAGGGACACCCAGCGTCAGTGTATCAATGGCAAAAAGGGGGCTCATGTACTTTATGTCAGAAAAATCCAGAGGCTTTGATTGCACAGTACACTGGCAAATGGGTGCCCCTGGTGATAAAAGGGGCGTAAATATCATTTCCCTTTGAGAAACTAAATTTATCATGAAAAAAAATTCATGGTTCCCAAACACGGCCTTAGAAAACTTTTCCAATGAAAACTTTTTACTTGAATTTTTTATACATGGGTTTTTTTTTACACCTTAAGCATAGCATTGGTAGGGCCATTATTTTTACAAGACATGTTTTGAGAGTGTGAGGCCATCATTTTACACTCATGCATATCATGGGGTGGAGCCCACCACTGTACACCATTTTTTGATAGGGTGGATCTCACCATCTTCACGCAAACCCATCCATCAGGTGGGCCACCATTTTACCTCATGTTTAGGAGTTTCTTAATTTCAGCAAGTTTTATTGGTGAAAAAACATTAAGGTCATGTTTGGCAACCATGCAAGTTGTTGCCATGGAATATTGGTTTATCAATTGGTGGAATAGTGGCAAGGAGGGTGGAAGATGAAGAGAACTAAGAGGGCATGAATGAGGAGAGGACAATGAATGATTGAAAATAGAGAAAAGAAAAACTCTTTTCAAAAAAGAGTTTTATTTTTCTGCCACTTCGCCTCATCCCCTCAGTCATGTGCCCTCTCAATTTTCTCCCTCTTCCAGTCTCCCTAGCCCTCTCGCAACGTTTGGCAAGCCAATAATCTATGAAGAAAAAAAAAAAATTCATGGTTGCCAAACATGGCCTAAAAGAATTATATACTTTGTTTCACAATTTATCTATATGTAAAGTGAATACTAAGAATTTCCAATACATGCATTTATAAAGATAGAAAATTACCATGTGACTTATACCAAGTGTATACTACAATTTTTTAATAGATAAGTTTACATTGGATATTCAAAAAAATAATAATCAATTATATTTGTATAAGTTAAATTGGATAATGGGAGAATTGACTCTATAGATTATTTATATGATAATGACTAAAAAGATTTAGCTGTGAATTGAAATGAATTCCAATTTGAATTGCTTATATATAAAATTTACAATCTACGCTTCCATATAGAAAGTCCCTTTAAAGAAATGCTAAGACATACATATCCTCGCGGGGTAGCACTCTAGCATTTATGATCACTGACCCCATGCTATATTAAGAGTTTTTACTAGGGGTGCAACTCGGGTCGGGTTGGGTCGGGTTGAGGCCAACCCGACCCAACCCGAAATTCTAGATCTCCAACCCTAACCCAACCCAACCCGACTCTCAACCCAGCATGGCTAACCCAACCCAACCCAAATTGGTTTTTCCCTAACCCGAACCCGACCCGACCCGAATTCCCAAGTTGGGTTGGATAAGAAAATTTGGTTTTTCCCTAAACAGAGATAAAAAAGACCCCTTGAAGAAAAAAAAAGTTTAAAACCATTTAAAAAATAGAGTTAAAGAGACAATTCAAAAGGCAAAAAATTGAGACCCTTGTTTGGGCTTGGACCAGATTCAAGGAGTTTCAGGTCATGTTTCCACAGCGTGAAGCTTCTCATGTGTCACAAAATAATTGGGGTCAAAATAGAAAGATAGAGCGGTAGTAGCTCCTGCATCAGGTAAGAAATTTTTTACTGGTATTCGAAAAGAAGGAAACGACGATAGGTAAACAAGACGGAAAGTGGAAACGAAATTTTTTACAGTGAGAGAGAGACCCAGATACGCATATATGGGTTTCAATCACCGGATTCTAAGAGAGAACCTTGTAGGTTAGAGTTTCTGTTGTGGCTGAAGAACGGAAGAAGAATGGAGGCTACTAAGAAGAATGGAGGCTACTGCTGCTGTGGCTTCTCTCAAAGAGAATAGAAACTAGAAAAAACAAAACGTTAGGGTTTGCCTTTACCTTTTCTTTTTGATAAGTATATAAAGTAAATAATATAAAATTATATTTTCAAGATAGAATTAGAAACTACAAAAAAACAAAACGTCAAAAACTTAAAAAGTCAAAAGTGTGTTAATCGTTACCGGGTTACGGGTCGGGTCGGGTTGCCTGATGCCCAACTCAACCCAACCTGAATTTGGGTTGGGTTGCCAAATCCCAACCTGGACCCGAACCCAACCCGAATCTTGTCAACCCAACCCGCCCAAAAATCGGGTTCAACCCGACCCAAGTTGCACCCCTAGTTTTTATATGGTGTAAGTCCTTATAGTCCCTTATTTTCAACCATCTATAGAAGGAGATTATATATGGTGTAAGCTCTTATAGTCCCTTATTTTTCAAAAGGATGAGTTAGTGCAATTATAAAAGGGAAATGATTTCTGCCCTCAAGTGTTTTGATAAACACGTGCTCCACTTGTTTGTCGTGTAGTATTTAAAGGGATGTCAGAGGATATTACGGTTCTCAAAAAGCTCTTAAACCCTTTAATACTACACAACAAACAAGTGGAGCGCGTGTTTATCAGAACACTTGAGCGCAAAAATCATTTCTCTTATAAAAACATGGTTGGGCTTTTAAAGATGAGTTAGATGTGATCCTGACCATTTGATAAGTTGACTAGCATCCATTGAATGCCAAATTTCACTATAAGAAATGCAATCATTGGTGATGGACAAAATCCGATCCAAAATTGGCACTCTAGAGCCATGGTTTTAAATTTCGGAATTTTGGTCGAAATTTCATTTTTCACCGAAATTTCACCCAAAAAACCTGTTTTTTTTTTAATTATTTTAATATTTTACTGACTCGAAATTTCGGTAATTTTGGCCGAAATTTTATATTGAATAAAATACTCTTTTTCTTCTTTCGCCCGATTTCGGTCGAAATTTCATTTTTCAAGGGGTCCGAAACCGGTACTGAAACCGAAATTTAAATCCTTGTATAGAGCTATATATGCATTTAGCGACAAAAAAAGGGAGATGATATTTTCACTCCCCCTGCATCACACGCACGCTCCACTTTAACACTTTCTGACGTCAAATCACGTTATAAGGGGAGTGTGCATGTAATTCAAGGGAGTGAAAATATCATCTCCCAAAAAAAAATCCGTCCCAGCGGAGAAAGATAACATCGGTCACTAATTTATTTTTAAATAAAAAGTACTTTTATTTTCCACTATGAAAAAACCCCTCACGAACACGTGAAGATTATTCCCTCACGAAATTTATTTTAGGGGAAATGATACTTTTAGCCACCCGCTGGTAGTAAAAGGGTAGTCATGAACAAGGTTTAAAATTTAGGTTTCGGTACCCGTTTTGGACCCATGAAATTCCGAAATTGAAATTTCGGTCGAAATTTGGTACAAAAAACGAAACCAATATTTTATTCAACATTTCGGCCGAAATTTCGGTGAAATAGTATATTAATTTAAAAAAAAACAGATTTTTTGCATCAAATTTCTGAAAAACTGAAATTTCGACCAAAATTTCGGCCGACATAAAATACCGTTTCGGTTTTTCACCAAAATACACTAGAAGGGCTGGCCCATGGAAGAAAATGGGGCGAATATAACACTTCCCTTATTTTAGTGCTGTCATTGGGATGGAAAAATGTTTAATACCACCTAATTTTTTATTTTTTTTGGGCTAATGGCCCCACCCTTGATGTGACTCACTAGATGGGTATTTCCAATTATATACCCATTTGCACATGTATGTATGGTCTAAAGGATTCATTAGCCGTCCCCAACTTGTTTGGGACAAAGGCTTAGTTTAGTTGAGTTGCGATACCCATTTGCACACATATGATCTCCGCGGGGGGGGGGGGGGGGGGGGGGGGGGGGAGGAAATGTTTGCAGGAATAATTAATTCATGGGCCTATAAGCGATTCATATATTATTATCCCAAATGACAACAGATGGATACATTTCATTGTCATAACCATCTTTGTTGAATATGACTTGTAAACCATTTGAATTTAATCAGCCGCCTTGTGGGTCCAACCCATGTGCTATGCAAGCCACCAGGGTGTTTGGCATGGGGTTAGCTATCCCAAGTTTCATCCTGCTTTTTGGGTTAAGTAAAGAGGTTGAGAGTGAGTTTTACAGGCCCACCATGCCAGAAGCATCTCAGGCTCAAGCATTTACTTTTCTAGTTAGACAATCACTTGGGGTGAACAAGGGTGAGGATCGATCGGCATACCTGGCTTCGTTGGAGATGGATTGGCCGCCAACCGTTGGATTCAACAGAAAAGGATGAGAATGATCACAGCTAATTGATAGCTATCTCCGTGCCAAACAACCCCACAAAGGTGAATGATTTACCCACCGAGGCGTTGGCTCTTCAGCATAAAGTCATGGGTTTGCTCCCTGTTAACGAGTGTTTGAATCCCACCCCCGACTTACCTGATACACGTGGTGAGTGGGTCGTTGCGTGTATTCGTAGGGACTAGTCCTACTCCCGAAGGGGGTGGGGACATCCTACGTCATAGAAAAAAAAAGAAAAAAGAAAAAAAAAAGGTGAATGGTTTTGTATCAACTTTTATATTCTATACCTAGTTGGAAATACTTGTAGACAGTCAATTCATGTGGTTTGATGGGCAATATAAAACTAAACCCACTTAGACAAGTCTACATCTGCCAATCCCAACAGTGATCTAGACCGTCCATCACTCCATCTTATTAGGTGATCCAAATTGTCCACCTTGTGCCCTTACCAATTGAATATTTATTATATTCCCAAACGTTTCACACACCCGTTCATGTTTTCTTCTCCTAATTCTGACGCTAATCAGAGAATTTGCTTCTCTTGTTTTGAATTCTCTCTCTCTCTCTCTCTCTCTCTCAAGCCATCAACGGGACTTGTGTTGGTCTTCTTAAAAAAACAGAAAAAAGAGACAAGATCTCAACCTCTCATTCCCGTTCCAAATGCAGTCCTCGGCGATATCTAGATCTCCTCTCGGACCTTCGTCAAATCAAATCAACAAATCCTTCTTTCTTTTCTTTTCTGTGAATCAACAGGCAATTGGTTGATTAATGCTTTTTCTCTCCTTAAGTCGCTTAATTTCTCATATGGACTCGATCTGGAGTAGTAATGAAGTTCCACACCCACGTGATGCCCTAATTGCAATCTTATTAGCGTTCGGTTTCGTTGCCACGAGGTTCTTCTTGGACTTCTTCTTCTATCAGGTCTGGATCTGTTCTTTTTCTACACGTTTTTTGAGATCTTGAGCATGAAGATTCGAGTTAGTTATTCTGTTTTCGATTTCTCTTTTGTTTCTTCTTTTTAGATTTATCAAGGATGGGATTTCAACTTCCAACCGTCTTTGATATTGAAATGTTAGGGATTTTCACCTTAATTGGGGTTTTGTGTAATAAATGAATGAGTTTTTTTTTTTTTTTTCGTGCATTGAACGAAATTTTGCTGGATTTGCAAATTCACTTTTAGTTGGATCTGTAGAAACCTAATTTGCAAAAAATTTCACCTTTTAGCATTTCAGAACTCAATCTTATCCTTTCACTGAACCAAAAAAGGATCACTTCTGGGAGAAATGAATTTGGAGCTGATTTCTTAGTAGTTTGTCTTTGAATTGGCTAATTTGGAGCTTTATTGGGATTTCAAATGGTTGCTTTGTGTCCTAGGGAAGGTCTATTGTTGTTATTTGACTTAGTTCAATACTTGCAACTTATGTGAAGCAAATTGAGAATTCCATTTCTCTACAATGTAAAGTTTCCACAAAATCTAACCCATTATAGCATCCTAGTTGTTTGAAATATCTATTGCCACCTTTTATCTTCCATCTTGCAACCTAAATTTGCTCTCATGTTGCATATTAATTGTACCCTTTTAACTGGCTTTGGTGTCACCAATGTTGTAATTCACGCACCAAGTCATAAAACCGCGAGTCATAAGTGGAATAATGTTTCTTAGCATCTATTGATTTCTTGCTAAACAATGCTAAAGGTCGGCATCTTGGCTGAGAACAGTCCCTATTCCAACATATGGGACACATCACACTCTGTCATGAAGAGCTTCTCAAAGTCCAGTAATACCAACATTTGTGCTTCAGTCATTGCTTTCTTCACCAAGTCAAAGGCCATATTTGTGCAGCCTTGGATCACACAAAAGTAGCCCCTTTCAAAAATTCGATAATAGGGGTCATGCTTTCATTTAGTTATTGCAAATATAGAGAAGTTCTTGGAAGCTTTTCACATTACTTTTTTAATGGTGAGTCTTATTATTAGAAAAAGAAAGTATTATTTTTACAATAAAGTGAATAAACACTAAGGTTGTTGCCATTTTATGAATGATTATCTGTTGAATAGTATCTCACTCAATTTTCTTCTGTATTTCTGTGAAAGTGCTATTTGTTTCCATGAATGTTTTTCGTTAAATGTTTTCTGGCTGGTCGTGTTTTTTAATGATGAATTTGCTGAGTGGCTTAGGCAAATATTGTAACCATTTGTCAAAGCCAAAGCCATAACCATGCCAATTTCTATGTTAATTTTGTCATTGCTCCCTTGTTGACTTTATTGATGGTAATCTATCCTTTTCAGAGGTTAGCCATCAGATTATTGAGTAATGGAACTGTTCCGGCAAAGATTAGTGAGGCTAAACAGGCAAAGATTGTAAAATGCTCGGAATCTATGTGGAAGCTGACGTACTATGCCACTGTGCAATCATGTATTCTTGCAATTACCTACCATGAACCCTGGTTTAGTGATATAAATGAATACTTTAAAGGCTGGCCTACTCAGGAGCTCAAGTGAGTACAATATTTTCTTTCTCCTTTCTGAAGAATCTAATATATGGCTGCATGCCGCACGCTATTTCTTTGAAATGCATTGACAATTTGGGAAAAAGTTGCTGAAATTGCGCATGCCATAAGTCACTACCTGCCACCCCCACTGAACTTGGGTTGCTTATCAAGCTTGCATCAAAGTTGAATTTGAATGACGTCAAGAGTATATGTATTTAGAATATATGTTTGGCTATATTTTCTTATATGCTCAATTTTCCAGCTGATTGGTCCAAAAAATTGTTAATGGTTACGCCATCCTACTTTTATGCTTCAGATTATCAACCGGTTGTTACCAATAGTTATCAATTTGTAAACCTAATCCATCATCCCATATGTTACATAGAATATGAGATAAGAAGTGAAGAAGTGAGAAAAGAAGAGAGAAGAGGGAATGAGACAAAACGTCGTGAGAATGTGTAATATCATTCATATGAGATATTTGAGTGCATTGCCTAAAATACTTTTCTGTACATACTCGGTCTCTATCACTCCCTCTCAAGCTGAATATTTCCTTGAAACATATTCACTTGCTAATCAATTGTGTGTTGCTCTCCGGTCAAACCCTTAGTGAATACATCTGCATTCTGATCTCCACTAGAAACATGTACGAGAATATTCTTCTCCATCTCCACTTTCTCATGAGTGAAATGAAAATCTATTTCTGCATGCTTTATATCCAAATGGATGACTGTATTCCGTGAAATCTTAGCGGCTCTCTGATTTTCATAGAAAAGAGTTTGAGAACCCAAGTTAAGATATTGCTCCTGTAGTAAATGTCGTATCCATTCAAGATCTGCAGTGAAGGATGCCATGGCCCTATATTCATCCCCTTTGCTAGACTTGGCTACTCTTCTCTGCTTCTTGATACTCCAAGAAATTAAATTCCCATTAATTGTAAACACAAATCCCATCATTCAAAAAAAAAAAAAAACCTTTAACACACATCCTGCAACTGATCTCCTTGTATCATAGTCCCGTGTACCCCTTATGTATCTCATAATTATTTTAGCTTCCATTAAGTATTCCTCTTTGGGATCATCTAAATTTTGGTAAACCTCATTTACAACATATGTATTGTCAAGTCTGGTAAAATTAAAGTATTATAATGCTCTAACTATTCTAGGATGCACTAGAGGATCCTTCATCTTTTCTCCTTCTCAGTCATCTTTTTTTTTTTGGGGAAAAATACAGATAGACCCATCAACTATCTGACATTTTCACTTCTAACCCTATAGTTTCGAAGTCACCAACGTCACCCCCTGAGGTTTCGTTGGGTTTTTTTAACGTGACAGAGTGGACAGAGAGCAGGAAATGACTATAATGCCCTCGTCTTCCCCAACTAAAAAATAGGGTTTTCATACTTGAAAACTGAAAATTAGGGTTTGATTCAAACCCTTATTTATTTATCAGCACAAACCCTCGATGTAGGGGTTTTATTTGTCTTCATTCCAATCATCATCATGCTTTGCACATAAACCCTAGTATTTTAGGTTTTTTTGTCTTTATCAATGTTTTTTTCTTGTCTTTATCAATGTTTTTTTCTTGACATGTGGGGTTTGATGTATACATGGAGTGGGGTTTCGTTGTCTGTGGTGGGGGATGTCCTAATGAAGGGCCATGATGCCATTGAGGGGGAGTAACTGTCAACTAGGAAGAAAAAAGCTTGGAAGGAAACGGTGTAACCCTAATCCCTTTGCAAATGGCTTAAAACAAGTGATGAGGGTATTTTTGTCCTCAAAATATTAACCCAGGTTAGTTTAAGTGATTCCGTCAGGTTAAAGTGACGGACCGTCAACGGAGGGGGTCTACTTAAATGTGTCAGAAAGTTCAGGGGGTGTCGTTGGTGACTTCGAAACTATAGGGTTAGAAGTGAAAATGTCAAATAGTTGAGGTTGAGGGGGTCGATCTTTATTTTTCCCTTTTTAAAAAAAAATTAATTACTGGAGTATGAACTTGCTTACAACTCATCATTTCGAAGTTTGAGAGTAAGTCTGATATGTAGTTTCTTTGGGTCGTAGTCAGTCCTTCCTTGGTGCATTTAATTTCAACACCCAGGAAGTACTGCAATTCCTTAAGATCTTCATATCAAAGACAAGCTTAAGGTCCTCTTTCAATCTCCTTATCTAATCAATATCACTCTCAGTGATGAATCCATCATCAACATCAACCAAAATGAGAACCATACCTAATCAAGTGTGTCAACTAAGTAGTTATCTAACTTACCCCTTTGATCCTCACATCTTGAGACCTTGTTGCAATCCATGTATGGCAATGTTTAGCTTACACGCAAATGATCTCCTGTTTGTTGTTTCATATCCTTTTGGCTATTCCATGTAAACTTCTTCCTTTAGATGACCATGTAAGAAAACATTCTTTACACCCATTTGAGATAAGGACCACCCAAAAAATATTAGCAAGTCTATAATAAGTTGAGCAGTTGTACTTTAATAAGAAGGCTAAATGTCTCTTTGTAGTCTAATTTTGTTGTTAATGATAGCCTTTAGCTACCAGATGTGCCTTATACCTATCAATGGTGCAACAATTCTTTTGCTTGAGCTTGTAAACCCGCTTACGACTAACTTTATTTTTTTTGGAGGTCTAGGCATAATCTCCAGGCATCCCATGTATAATGCATCGATTACATCTAATATATCTTCTATTCATTTTTCATGCCTTACACCTTCTGCAAACAAAGAGAGTTCTAAGTTCTTTGGTGCTTGTTACCTGGGCTAAAAGGGTTTTCTTTTGTCAATGCTAGCGAACATAGTTTTTCATGAGGCTTTAAATACCAGGTCTATGAGCAGAAGGAGGATTATTAGGTAGAGTGTCATGAGATGAAGTTGTGATGGTGGTAGTTGTTCTCCCCTTAAGTTCAATTCCTATGGCGGAGGGTCTTAAAAGTGATATCTGCATCGAAGGATTTGTGGTGTAAGATTATGATCTTCATGAATGAGCCGGAATGGCAACGACTGCCACAATTTTCGTCAATACCCTGCACATATATACATCACAACCTTTGGAGATAACTTCTTGGGCTTAGATGCCGGCTTGTGAACATTAGCAAATGCACCCCAGGAACATAATAATGTATAATCTGGACTCCGAATAGTGAGAGCATAACTAGGAGTTTGATTGCCTAAATAAATGGATGAGAGCTGATTAATAACATAGGTGGTAGTATAAAATGCTTCTCCATAGATGGTGTGGTACTCCTAAGTAAAATATCATATATAAACCAGACTCTATGATATGAAATTGTTTTCACTTAGAAACACCGTTTTGAGGTTTATGTGGGCAGGAAAACTGCTATAGTATAGACCGTGAGTGGTATAAGTGTATATCCCAGAAGACTTGCGAGATGTACTCACCTCTACCATCACTTCTTAGATGTTTAGTTCAAGTTTCATGATGTTTCATAGCATGTGTATGAAAACGAGAAAAGATCTATGATTTGTGGACACAGATAGGAGCACCGCTTGTCGATATGGACATGGAATGTCAGACACGGCCAACTCCCCGGGACATGGCTAAAACAGTTGGATACAATGAATATCATATCGGAATAAGAGTTTTTTTAGGGTTTTAGATTTAGAGGGGATATAACACCAAATATTAGTTAAAGAAGAGCTGAAATAGGAGTTCATAATAAACAAAAAGTTAATGATAAAGAGGTAAATACAATATTCAATAATAAAACAGAATGTCGCACTTGACACGGTACAAAACATGTCGACATGCCCACATTGTTCGACACATCTATCTGTGTATTTAAAAGTGTCGAAAGGCGTGTTGACACATGTGGACATGAGTGTCGTATTGTCCAGGTGAATGGTAAAATCCATGTGTGGACACACATGTCTGTGTGTCAGCAATAAATTCAAAGTGTCGGCTAACTCATAGGAAAAGATAAAAGATCAGATTTATGTTTCACAGGTGAATGGTAAAATCACAAAGGTAACATAAACCCAGAGCCAGTTAAAGAAGAAACTAGGGCAGGACACCACACATCCAAATAAACATTTTCAAAGGAAAGGAAGTGCGAATATTATTGTAAATTATAATAAATTAGTGGGAGTTCACGATGGGCGAAATCAAGGCTTGAAACCTTTATTACAAGCAATTTTAATAAATGTGAGACCAAGGATTGTAAAACCTTATTGTCTGTATGGGCAAGACGATGGTACCATACAGATAATGACACGATGGTGCACACAAACAAAACTTCAACATCGGACAATAAATAAGAGCATCATGCAGCTAGATCCATCATAAAGTTGAGGTCTCCATGACCAATGCCAAATAAAAATCTGATTTTAGGCAGAGCTGTCTTACAATTTGTTCTTGATTGATGATTCTAATCTTTATCTCAAATTGTTTTAGTTATGCTAACATGCTTCTTATGTTCAGGGTTTCGCTAAAGCTTTACTATATGTCCCAGTGTGGATTTTATATCTACAGCATTGTCGCTCTTCTCACATGGGAGACACGTCGAAAAGATTTCAGTATAATGATGTCTCATCACATTGTCACTGTTATTCTGATATGGTACTCCTACATTACAAGGTATTCTTACAATTCCCTGTTGACGTGGAATCTTGCACTTCATATTATATAAATATCAAGTATTAGTCAGTTATATCTTTCTTGTTTGTAGCTATTTCACATGAACTTCAAACGTGTATGAGTCAACCTTTTAAAATGAATGCCCAGAATTAGTCTCTCTATAAATAATTTATCCATCATGGCATAAAAGACTCTTCCAAATCCTTTTTGATCTTGGATGCCACATGGGGCTAAGCTGCACCCCAAACACTTGTCTGATTGGATCCTATGCTTCTAACTGCAGTGTGTTTAGTGATTTTCATTATTTATTTATTTTGTTGAGTGGTTTAAATTTTTTTACCTTTGGATCATGTTTCCATGGAGACATAACTAAAGGTAGAGAATATAATATACATGAATACTAATAGAAGTAGATATCGATATTTTTTTTGTAATTTAGTTTCTTTTTCTTAGTATATGCATGAACATTTACTAAGCCCTGATTGGTTTTCTTCTTTCTCTTGTCCTTTGGATCATGGTTCCATGGGGACAAATTTAGGGGTACAAAATGTGCATGAACCCTCACAGACTAGGCATCTATATTTTTTTGCAACTGAGTTCTTTTCTTCTTTTTCGTTGTATATTAATTAGATTGACTACTATTAATTCTGAGACTAAGGATTTAAATTAGGTTTTCTGATTGTCTTCCATACATGCATCTTAAAGATTACTGGCCCTTATTGGTTGAGCTATTTTATTCCCATTATATCAGGGTGTTAATGCCACTACAGTTCCTTGTCCTTTTTGGGCTCTATTACAGTTATGTTTTCCATTTTCACTCTAACCAATAGTATTCCCTTGAAATTAGGTTGGTATCTCCATGTGAATCTTATTATTTTTTAAAGTCAGCATTTAGATCCACACCATTTTCTCTCCTTACCTTCGAGGACAATAATTACTGCCCCTATTCGTGGGTCTTGTGGCTTTCGTCGCTTCCTAGGGTTTAGGCTGAAATTCAAATAGATATGGAGACTAAAGAAAATTTGCTCGAGTGGATGGGATAGTATGCCCGCCCTCTCTGTTATTTTATTGAGAACTTCTAATAGAAAATAGGAAGATAATGTTGAAAAATGAAACATGATATTAGTTCATATTGGATGAGTCTATGTTGAAACATTTAAAATATTAAGGTGGTGGTTTTGAAGCTAAATGACATCTTATTTTGGTAGAGCATGGTTCCCTGTGGGAGGAAAGTTGTGTAATACTTTAATTGTCCCCTATGGCATCACTCATCATTCATTCATACTATCTTGTGAGGATGGGATTTATCACTTCCATTATCAGTTGGATGATTTAGTCTGCAGATTGAGCATGGAAATTAAGATGTCATGATTACTTCTGGGAAGTGATATATCCACCCCGTTTTTTTACTTGGGACGGTTAGCAGCAGTGTATCTACGACTGCAAAGGGGCTGATGTACTTCACGTGGGAAGGATTCAATGGGCATGATTACATTGGGGCTGACTGTCCCATGTAAAGAAAAGGGGCGAATTTATCATTTCCCTTACTTCTGTAATTTATTACTTTTTTTACATATTCTACCACGGTTACTTCCAAAAAGAAAATTATGTTAAACTAATCTGTGTATTGCTTATAGCCACTATTTGTTCCACACTGCCTATGGAAATTTTTTTTTTTTTTTGAAAAGTGACATTTATTAATCGACAAACCCAATTACAGCATCTAGGAGGACAAGTGTCCCCAACGGTGTCGAAAACTGTCACAACCCTTGTATCAGTACACATAACCGTAAATGAGAAACAACCCTGATTCCACAATATTGCTAATCATAACACCCCCCCCCCCCCCACCCAACCACCACAAGGTGATCATTTTTTCGATTTTTGCTCCATCTTTGGCTAATTTTTTACCCTCTTCATTATCATATCTGCACTTGTTAGTTGTTCAGGATATGACATTTGTCGAATTCCCTTCGTCAATCAGCTATCCAGATCCATGTGCTGCAAACCATTTCAATCCCCACAAAAATGCCTGTGCTTCCACTTCATTTGAATCACACACTCCGACTGGCCCTAAGAGAGATAAAAAAAGTAGACACCCATTTGAATCTCAAAAGCCGGCCTCCTATCCCGGCAAGTCCCGGATCCCCTTTTGAACTTCCATCAAAGTTCATTTTTGTCTGCCCAATTGGTGGACTCCAACTTGGCTTCGCCGTTTGCTTCGTTTTTTTCAATGATAATCGTCTTTCAATTCCTTAAGATCTCACCAATATTATAGCTAGTTGCATCCTTCCCATTGCCATTCCATACTATGATGTCGGACTTGATGTCAAGTATTATTCTTCCCCAACTCCACTTTTGGTCTTTGAATATTTGATTGTTTCTTTCTTTCCAAAGATGCCAAATCACAATGTAACATGTCAATCTCTGCATAGCCCCTCCTACAACACCAAAAGGTCCGTCACTCCATTCTAATACTATTGTCTCGATTGACCTTTGAAGATCCCCCTCTATGCCGGAACTTTTTTCTATTGTCATCCATATCTGGTATGAGAAAGCACAATACACTAAGAGATGGTCCATTGATTCTTCGTTACGTAAGCATAATGCACACCAAATAGCCATGCCTCCTTTTGAACCGATCACAGGTGTTGATCCTTTTCCTTACTACCGTCCAAGCGAAGGTGGTATTACCACTTTCCAAATCCTTATGCCGCGTGATTCTTCCCTATTCAATGATGCCAACCCGCAGAAAAAAGAACGAACCGAGAAGGAGCCAGGAAAGTTTGGAATCCAATCCAAACCCTACAGTCCAAGAGTTTTGATGGGTGAGAAGCAAGGACATGCCTACAATTTCACAAATTTTAAGGTTATGCCTGAACATAAGGGACAAGATTATACCCCCCTCCATCCCTCCCTCTCTCAATATATTTAATTATGGTAACCTCCCTATCAATTGCTAAAAGGTATAGGCTCGGAAATGCATGATACAACAATGACTCGCCTAGCCAAGGGTCTACCCAAAATCCGGTCCTGTCATTCCTCCCTACTCCAAACCTAACGAAAGGTTTACGTACAGACCTAGACTCACATCTAGACTTACATGCACCTAAGCCTTTTCCTAACGACAAGTCTTACTCTTCCAATCCCAAACCCCTCCTGTATTTATCCTAAATGACTTGATGCCACCAAGAATTTTTCTATTCTCCAATCTACACCACCATTGTCCAAGAAGAACCCTTTTTTCTCATTTTTATATTTCCAATGCCCCAAGCCCCCAATACTTATTCAACCTACTTAATTTTCTCCAATTCATTAAATGTTTTTCTCTTACTCGCTCCTCTCTCCCACAAGAAATCCCTCTGCAACTTTTCAATTTTCTTACTCACGTCTACCGGAACTTTATGGAGTGATAAGAAGTATACCAGAAGGTAAGAAAGCGCGTATAATTCTCCCTCCAAATGAGAAGTATTGTTTCTTACAAGCCGTTAATTTCTGTTATATCCTTTCAATAACCAGGCCCCATAGAGCTGCTTTAGGCACATCAAACCCAATGGTGGATCAAGATGAGTGATAGGGAGGCTTTCAACTTTGCATCAACTTTGCACCCCATTGTAGATGCGTAAACCGATACCTCTTCCAGTTGCATGTTGGTAAGGGCAACGGAGCTTTTGGAGAAATTGATTCTCAGTCCAGAAATCATCTCATACCATTTGAATACTCTCTACCATTCAAAAAAAGAAAAGAAAAAAAAACCATTTGAATACTCTCTTTAAGTTCCCCACATATTCGCCTCCTCCTTCAAGAAAATCGGTGTTTCATTGATGAACTGCAAATAGGATATTGTCTGGCTTCTTCTACAGGGTTCCAACCCATTGATAAAACTTTTCTCCTCTTTCACCAATAATATGGTGAGGGCTTCCATCACCATAATGAACTAGTATGGGGAGATTGGATCCCCTAGCCCAAGTTCTCTTGTACTACCAAAGAATCCAGCTGGAGATCAATTTAGTAGTATTGAAAATGATGCTTAAGATATGCACTTTCTAATCCACCTCTGCCATTTCTGACAAAAACCTATCTCACACTGTATGAAGTCCTGGAAGTTCCAATCTACACAACCATAGGCCTTCTTCATGTCGATTTTACACATTATCCCCCTTTACCTTCTTTTTGTGGAGTCAATCACCTCATTTGCTGTGAGAATGCCATCCAACATCTGTCTACTATACATAAAGGTCCTTGAAATTTGGAGATGACTTTTCCCATAACTGCCTTCGCCCTCCTGGCTAGTATTTTTGCCAAGATCTTGTACATACTATGAACCAGGCTTATATGTCTGAAATCTTTCAGCTCAAATGCCCCCTCCTCCTTTGGTATAACGGTGATAAAAATTATGTTGATTTCCTTCCCCAACCTGCCTATTGTATGAAACTCCTTGATGTAAGCCATCACATCCTTTTTTATGATTTCCCAATGTCTTTGGTAAAACGCCATTGGGAATCCATCATGTCTCAGTGCCCTGTCCTTTTTCATATTTAGAATTGCTAGCTTTACTTCGTCCTCTGAGAATTCTCGTTCAAGCCATTCACCCTGGTTCCGGGTCAGCCTTTTAAACGCTATACCTTCTAGCTTTGGTCTTCCAGGCTTCTCCTGGATTGGTCTAATTTTTCGGATTACCTTTCTTTATATCTTATACCTGGATCTGGGACTTTTTCTTTTTGGGTCTTATCATGATGACATGTAAACCAGGCACATCTTGTCCCTTTATGTATGTCTTTCCATGATGTTTGAATAAAATTTCATTACCTTTAAAAAAAATCATATTCCTCGATGTAAGTTCCGGGTCAGACTTTTCTTCAATTAACTCCTCTCTATCCTTCAAAGAGTTGATGCCTTGATGGAGTTGACACCTCTTGCCGGGTCAGCCTTTTCTTCAATTTACTCCTCTCCATCCTTCAAACAGCTGATGGAGTTGACACCTCTTGTGCTTGCCATTCTATGGAAGAATTTCCAGTTTTTGTCCCCTCGTGCCAAAATGTAACTTGCCTTTGAATTTAGTTTTTTCTTTCCTTTTCTCTCTCTTTAAGTGAGAAGCTAAACATAAAATACCCTCAAGCTATAACCACTATTATTATATTCAGCTGCTAGCTCATGCAAGATGGGATTTATCAGAAAGATCGTTAGCTCCAATCATAGTTTCATCAAAGTCTTTAAGTACTGAATGTGCGCTTTGTTAGACCAAGCATCATGTGACTTTTAAGATTCCACTTGATTGAGATACGAGCTCAGAAAACCGTGATAGTTAAACTTGAATGTGTTCTGGAATGTATCCCGTCTCCAGCTTTGAGCAGTATTGTTCATAGATAGGTATTCCTTTGTGAAAATATGAGCTAGTCACTGATTAGAATGAGCACCTGCAGGGTAAGGAACAGTGTCTCTGCTGAAGAGCATTCTTATCTATAACCTGCAGGGTACTATTCATATTTCTATCACAACTAAATACTTGGAAATAAATTCTCTCTTAATGCTTCTAAAGTATAGTGAGATTAGATTTGTTGAATTTGACACTAAAAGAGTTCTTTCTGCAGTTTTTTCAGGATTGGGTCAATTATTCTTGCCCTACATGATGCAAGCGACGTATTTATGGAAGCCGCTAAAATTTTCAAGTATTCCGAGAAGGAGCTAGGAGCTAGCATCTGCTTTGGATTTTTTGCTGTGTCATGGCTCCTATTGCGGCTAATATTCTTTCCCTTTTGGGTAATCAGGGCAACAAGGTTTGTTCACACCATTACGATGTTCTGAACTTGTTTAATTTTTTTTTATTTGTTACTTATCCTTTTGATTGTTGCATTCTCCAGCTACAATCTTATCAAGTGCTTAAATCTATCAGAAAGTTATCCCACTTCGTTATACTACATTTTCAACACAATGCTTTTGACACTTCTTGTGTTCCACGTATACTGGTGGATTCTTATATGTTCGATGGTATTGAGACAGCTGCGTAATGGAGGACAAGTCGGAGAGGATATCCGATCAGGTAATACATTATATTTTATACTATTCAAATTTTAAAATTACAAAACAAAAAAGCCCATAATTCCTCTGGAGTTTGCATATTTGGCTCAGTTCTTTATAAATACAATGACGGTGCCCACCCAATGTTTTGATATCACGCTCTACTAGCTTGTCTTTTAGTATTTAAAAGGCTGTCACAGGTCATTACAGTTCCCAAAAAGCTCTCACAAGCCCATTAAATACTGAAAGACAAGCAAGGAGAGCTTGGATATCAAAACATTGGAGTGCTGATATCATTTCCTTTTTTCTAGAATGCTACTATCACAACTTCATAATTACCACAGATTTTGAGTTCTATCCATCATAATAGTAAGATTTTTATATGAAAATAAATCATTAAATTTTCTTAACATATTAAAATTTTCAATATATTACTTGTCACAACCATATTATTATGCAAAAAATTAAAATCTGAGAATTAATTAAAAATATTTTGGCAAATCTACGGATCTTGACACTTGAAACACCGATGTTGTATTCACCACAGGAGCCCACATATGACATTTCAAAAACTTCAGTCCTATCAAAGGAATGCCCAACTGTCCCTGAACTGCCACATATCATGGATTTATATTATCCTTTTTCTTGGTTACTGTACTACTTTCTGTAGATAAGAGTGAGAATATATCAGCCTCTTAACGAATCATTCTCCATTTCATGTGCTAAATTTCATGAAATTTTAATTAGTCGCTCATACGTAACCCGTTTTATTACCATTCAACCAAAATAATAATAATAACCCATTTTATTTCAGAGAAATGAGCATATACCTATATAATGAATTTTTTTCCAGCCACGTCTATGGTTATGATTGAATGGTTATTAATAAATATTGCTGTTTAATACAGATTCAGAAGATGAAGATTGAGGTGTAATATTTGGGAGCAGAATTTTTGAGTGGAAATACTATCTTCGCAGATAAAACTTCCTCATCCCAAGCCCAATCTCGATGCAAATCATTTTATCAGGTTGATATCATCAGGGTTTGATATATATGTTTTTCTTTCTTTCATTCT